>NC_060210.1:130100000-131300000 GCF_021130785.1 Homalodisca vitripennis
ATTTTTTTCAATGACATAAAGGTAAAGAAATGATAGACAAACTCGCTTTGTGGATTAAGCGTTTAATCCGTAATACCAAATGAACTTAAAGACTCTCCACGTAATGTAGCTTGAGTGGGAAGGGTTTATATTCAATGTGAATATTGAGTTCAGTTCCAGTTCACCTTCCTCTTAGTGCAGCGTCTGAAATCTGACACTGTAACATATTTGACTCTTGTAAGCTGCTATAGGAGGAAGGTAATCTGATTGTATTTTCTAGGTAGAATAAGTAATACGAAGTATAAAATGGCAAACTGTATTTTAAACCATTTATTAACTAACGGAAACTTTTGTACCTATTCATATGTGGGATTCTTTCATAATTTTAACCGTTCACTCATATTTATTCTTTGACCAAATTAAAATAATTATTTTTATCTTAGCTGAACTATATATTATAACTGATAATATACTAATACTGATGTTATTTTTGGGGAGTGGAGGGTGGAGATAAATTGTTTAAAGTTCAGATTATGAATAGCTTATCGTATTACTGCAGCCTAGAACCAGGCAAACATACGTGTATTATGGCGATATTGTGTTATAGGGGCTGCCAATAAGCAACAGTCAGTTCTATGAAACCTACAATAATTCTAGTTTGAATCCGTTCTGTTGCATTCTATGGCCAAAGAATTATTATGGGTACTTACGAAACGGAAAATTGTAGTCTCCGTATTACGAAGTCACTTTAAAGAAGCGTCTATTATTATTTGTTTTTTTTGCCGGAATATTGCTCAGTACGTTTATAGTTTATATATATTCATAGTATTTATTAATATAAATTAAGCATGGATGTGAATAAACTGGTTGCAATGAAATGAAAGCCAGCCCGAATATTTTATTAATAGTTATTCTTAGATTTAAACTGATTATAAATCTGCGATTTCTGCTGTAAGGATTTGGAATTGTAACACAGTTGCAAAAGATAAGATTTAGATGAAGAGGAGGAAGCTGGAGACAACCTACATTCCAACGATCCAGGGCAACTTTATTTTTCAGTGAGTAACAAGTCATTTTCTCCCACTTTACGAAAATTTAAATGCAATTAGTGAGCGCACATTTTTTCAGAAATGATTAATTATTTCAAACTGAAATTTCACATTATTACTTGACATATATCTTTAATTAATTCGTATCGATGGAACATATAATAATCTGAACCACTTTTCTTATTTTTTATATCCTATAACCTTTTAAATCTTTATCACCATCAACTCACTTTATGAATCGTTATTTTTATGAAGGATTTAGTATTTATTTGGGTTTAGTTCACCCACTTCACATCATACATACTCCTAAAATCTAATAATGTTGTAAGCCTGACATAAAAGCATTGTTTATCGTATTACACAATTAGCGAAGGAATTGAGCTTGGTTTTGTTGATACTTCAGCGGGTTACGGCGGATATAATATTTTGTTAACAAAGAAATATAAGCGCGACCTCCGTGTCGCGTCGCTTCATGGGCTCAAACAAAACACGTGTTGTTGATTTTAATTAGAAACCTGTGAGGGCAATACTGAAGAAGTTTGTTTTCCCTTCTCAGGCTCTGAATAAAACTTCTTCAGTAATAAACTTTGTATCACAAAAGGTTCGTCTAGACGAAAATGTTTTTATTTTCAAGTTATGTTTTATTAATGTTGTGCCGAACTGTAATTATTTATTTTTGTGTATTTAACAAATTAATGGGAGTATTTAAAATGTTATTTTTGTGTGCATTATACAGGCAGAAATTATAGTTTTCATTTCGTACCTACAACAGAAGTGGAATTAAATAATGAAAATTATAATAAGAAACATTATAGAACCTAGGAGGGTACTATTAACCATGTAGAATTCTTTTTAAGAGGTGCAATTAATTTTGGCTTTTAGAAAATATGTTTTGAATAAATGTATGACTTTTTAAGATTTACCCGGAGATCTATCAATCTATACATGGACGCCGATAACTTGACATTTGCGTTTAGTGATGTGCTGCTGCTGACATCCATAAGGTTGCCCAGATTTAAGTGACATCGATCGGTTTTTGCTGTACCCAGTGTTCTAATAGTTCTACTGGAAGGTAAACAAGCCAGAAGTGAAACCACCTGGAGACACATTATCTTTATTCGTTTATAATTATTCTAGACTCTTTAAGAGAGTTCCTCTTTTAAGGCACCGAGGCCATTTATTCCTCTTTCAATAGCAACTTTAATATGCTCTTTCTTTCAGTTTTACCAGCACTTCTCCCATGGCATTTGGAGTCTATATTGAGGAAAAAAAAGTTTAACATCTACAACATGTTTTTAATACAGTACGCATACAAAATGTCAGGACATGCGGAAAATTCTCAGTTCAATGTTTTTCTTTATGAGTTATTTTAATATCTAACTTTTAAATAATTCAAACTGCTCATATTAAACTCTGAGCTAACTCTGAAACTTCACTTGCTGTTTTGTAAAATTTGGATCATCTTAACTTAAATCTAAAATTGGTTCACGTAACTTGGTCGAGTAGTTGTTCCGCAATGTCCTTAAAATTATCCAAACAACAAAGTTTGACACATCAAGATTGCCTTTGTGCATACGAAAGTTTTTCCCTCGCCCTGGAAGTTATCAGTAATATCTGTTTTTCGCCTCTTTCCGTAAAAGGCTTAAAGTGCATATTTATATCATAAAGTGAAAATTTATATTCTATAACTAGCTATATTTTCACGCAACTGTATACTTTCTTTCAAATTGTTCACTTTACAAGCATGGTCGTACTGAATAAGCTAGTATTTAATTAAAATATAAGATAAACTTGAAATATATTTAAAACAATAAGCCGTGTTTTCTTCGTAAAAAATGCATTGATGTAATTATGTAGTTTTCAAATGATTTTATTAGAGCAAAACATTTTTAAGTGATAAAATAAATTCCTCTAAAGTATATTTTTAATTTAATGTGCTTTTACGAGTTCAATGTAAATTGTTTCTCGGCTTCTTTACTATTACTCTTCGATAATTTCTAATAAATGCTCATTAAACCAAAACCAAAATTATGATAGAACCGGATGTTATTGGGACCTATGGAACTAATTTGAGATGAAGATTCACAAAATCAACTTTGAAGGTCTTTTACCTTGAATGCTTCCCTCTGTCTAACGAAAAAGTAAAATGTGAACACCGTATCAATTGGTCAGTCGTCTATTGACAGTGAACTAAACATTTCGTAACCACTTTAATCATTGTAAAGATCTAAGTGTTCAGATCGTAAGAGAATATTGACTCTGAAATAGGGAAATAGTAGTTAAAACGACCAAGAAATCTGTAAAACCACTTTCAGCTTTTCTTTTCTACATTTTCGTAAGTTCTCTCAACCAATCTCTCTTAAACTCACTCGTTCTCGAATTCGTCTTCTTCTAATGTTCAACAATGAAATTAACAATAGTAGAATAGTCTTTGTAGAATGTGTAAATACCCACATAAAATAGTATCGTAGGAAACAATAACACGGTACGAAATTCAAACTTTATATACTGTCCTTTTTGATCTTTTTTTGAATTTTTTTCCCAAAACCACTAGAATTTTTCCTTCAACCAACGCAACTATTTAACAAGTTTTAAGTCTTTAGGACATTTCTATCAACCTGTTGGGTACCACATAGGTTAGGTAATCACCTGAGGAAGAGACAAGATTGCAGATCTCGAAACGTAGTGTCATTGATTGTTTTTTATCACTGAACGATGGCAAATGTCCGGAATAGTATTCATATCCTTGTAAATTTCTTTAGATAAAACTTTATTTAAGTAAAGTAAATTCAATAGGGACTCTAAAATACTAGCCAGTATAGAATAAAATAAATAAATGAGTGTGATTTTATTTGAAATGCAATGCTTATCATAATAGGCACCGCTCAATTACGTATAGATAAGTATCACAGATAATTATTAATAAGGAAGTCAAGCTTAATGAACATTAATAAATGAGCTAACAGGTAAAAATTTTACGCTTTGCTCTCTTAAACTCTGGTACTCTGTCCCAGGACATCAAGGACTTTATCTATTTTCTTCCTGTGGTTAAATATATTTAATGCAATACGCAAATAGATACTAAAAATGAAAAATAGACTTACTTTTTTGATTCGTTGCAAAATCATTGTAAGCTACATTGGTGAAACGGTTCAAAAGATCGTGATGTAACGAAAGAAACAATATGTTTTAAGATTTGCTCGTACTTTCTTTTGATAATGTCGAGGTGGTTTCCTTTTCGTTCTTTGTGTGCTGATGCTTTCTCCGCTGGTGTAAAATACAATTATGTTTCGAGATTTATTCTAAAACAAGTTTTAGGGAAATCCTGATAAAATGTTTTTATAATCAATTGGTAAATTTAACTGCTTTAGGTCTCGGTAAAACTAATTACATGATCCGCCAAACATAAAACTTTCTGTGTTCTATGTCTTTTAAAATATAGATAAAAATGAAATAAATATTAATCTATGAAAGCAAACTAATTTTAATGTAAAAATTAAGGTATTGATGTAAGTTGACTAAGGAAAGGGGAAAAAATTCTGTAACATAATTTTTCCCCCTTATAATTTCATAAGATATAAAGTATAAAAATATAACTTCAATAAAAGCTCAATATATAAATTGAAAACGTTATTGTAAGGATTTAATTGAGAATGTGGTTTAATTTTATATTGCGTGCATGCTCCGTTTTGAAAAAATAATTTTAAATTCAATATAATTATGTTTAATTTACTCGAAAAATACCTTGAGGACGATTTAGTCTTATTTAGGTTTTTTTTATTCGTGTTTAGGATTAACCATCACAGACCTGAATTTCGTTACAAGAGAATTCGTTTTAAAATTAACGTGGTTTGTTCGAGTAAAATGTTTTTTATAATTTATGTTTCACTTTTACGCTACAAGCCATATATTGTTCTAATGGTTTATCGTTCATATTGACAAGCACCTCAGGGATCCTGCTTAAGGAAGCAATATGCTTGTCAGGTTTTCGGTAGTGGTTGGTATACAAAGTCACCTTAACATTCTTTTTTTATTTTTTTAAATAATTTCTTTTACAGAAATGTATAAAATTTTCAGATTACGTGGTCACCACTCTGAATTACACTGCAGACTGATGTACACTGAGCAAGGACAGTGGCAAGACATTGACAGCCCTTTTATCGAACCACACTATTGACGCTTACAAAAACAACAACTAAAATGGATTAAAGCTTCATAACATTGCTCCTATGTGGATGATGTGTTACAACCGTATAAAAGTGTGGGCTACATACAGTTTTTAATTGATTTACTTAATTCTACGCTTTCTTAACAGTATATTTAAGAAAAAATAAATTGACAGTTTCAAAAAATGAATGAAAACAACAATTCCGAAACATTTTATTTAAATGTACTATCTGAGTGTTAGCAAGCCTATCACTTGAAGGAATGAAAGAATTTATTTCTAGGTATCTGTTTCTGTATTTTCTGTACAAGTCTTTTAGCTTAATTTATATATAAGCAACATCGAATTCGGATCATTAATGGGATTTGACTGATCGTTTGCTAACTCAATACATTGGTTTAATGGGTAACCACGATGGGAATGTAAAACCACAGGATAAATCAGTTCTGTAAAATGCATATTAAATTTTAACGTGCGACATAGTAACACCTGTAGCCTAATTATATGAATTACAAACTTAAAATACTAAATGCAACTACTTGCAAGTTACTCACTGTAGCCTGTTACGCTACTCGTATTGTTGCGTACTCCTACCTTGCTTTGACACGGTTGTATAACCATCTAACGGTTTCAACAAAAAATACAGCGAGAAATAAGTATTCCCGCCAAGTCCATGTTGATGGTGGACATAATTGGATAAATGGAACACTAATTGAAAAAAAAACTTTATTATCTACTATTCTTGTTGAAAAAAAGAAAATGTATTTAATAAAACAAGAAGAAATATAATTATGTATATCCGAAGCTTAAACTTTAAACGAACTTCACTCTGTTTGGATTACGTAATAATGTCAGTTGTTAGTAAAACAGGGTTCTGCTGTTCTTTAAATTCTTAACCTAGAAACCGCTGTTACTGTTGTCAGCTGCAGGGAGACTAATGACTCAGGTCTGCAAATATAACGTTACGTAACCTGGTTTGAAGATTTATTACGCGAGTTCTGCATAAGTCGCATTAGTAGAGTTAAGATTATTAAACACCTGCAAGGGCAGTCTTGCAATCGTGTCGTCTGAGAGATAACTCTTGATATACAGATCCTAGAGAATTGAAACTTGGCAAATAGGAGTAATTGGTCCAAGGAAGAAGTGTATTTATTTTGGGGTCAAAAGGGTAAAGAGCAGTTTGTCCGTCTGTCTTTCTGTCTTGAATAACTCTTGATAGAAAAGTTACAGAACTTCAAACTCGGTACACTGATTCTTTTTGATGCAAGTGCTAATATTATTTTGGGACAAAAGGTACAAGGCTTGTTCTGAAACTCCATCGTTACATTATTTGAGCTGTCAATACTATGCTTTATTTGCTTATTTAGATGCAAGTCATGAACTAATAAACCTCTTTTCAAAGTAGAAAATCTATGCAAAACACATTACCAATAATCGATAGGGGTCTTATATGTTTTACATCTTAATTGATTTAACCTCCTGATTACTTTTAATATTAATTTTAATTTAGCAACTTTTAATTTGGCCTGTTCAAGCTGTAGAACATCCAAAAATAGAACCAAATGGGATCACGGTTTACATTATAGTTTATAGCAAAGCCAACATTAAAACTATTGTGTACGGTACCTCTGCAGGGGTGGGCGGGGGCGCGCGGTTTAATTTCAATCTTCTAATTTCTTTCAAGTAATTTAATTTCATTGAAAATACAATATAATGACTATTTTTATATGTTTTTTTTGTAACTATGTCTATTGATTTATTTATTTCAATTTGTAATTTGTAAAAAGTCAATTATTAGCGATTTGTAGTTTGTCAATTTGTAATTTGTAATTTTTGTAATTTTAAAACTATTTATGCTGTTACAATTGTGTCAAGGATTTGTGAATACTAATTTTATAAGCTTTTTGCGTTTATAAAATATTATAAATAAAATAACAAATAAGTATCTAGAAACTCGAAAACATCCCTGCTATGATGCATATTATGTTAGGAAAAAGTTCTATATTTTGAAACATAGCAAAGGAAAAAATATGTTAAGTATTAGGAGACGACTCAAGAATCCCTTAAGAGATGATGCAATAAAATGTTGTATTTTATGTCATATATTTCAGTACTACTACCCGAATAACAGTATAATAACTGCACTATTTAATAAGCGAATAAAACTTGAGATGTAACTTGGTTTTATTAAAGGCGAAGTTACAACTATGAAGTCTTCTCTCCCACTTATCCTAAAAATTGTGTCTTGAATAAGTTTCATTGCCAGCCTAAACTTTTTAGTTCAGTTACATTTATTAAAAATACTCCATGCACAGTAACTCTAAACATACATATAGGAAACACGTACTAAATAAATAGTGCAAGTGCCAAATGCATGTTTTAGAGTTAATGTACGGTACATATAGTTTACACTGATCATGGTTGTTGCTATTCCTAACTTAAAGAGAGTCACAATGCTCTGGTATGGAATGTTTTTTACCTAGTGTAAAGTTATGTGTTTGGAGAGTTATCAGCCTGAGGAAGAGATCAGATTGAAAATCTCGAAACGTAGTGTTACTGATTTTTTTGTATCATTGAATGATGACAAATGTCCGGACAAATTCTGTTTCCTTTAACAATGCATGTCATAAAAAATAGCCAACTTCGATAATAAAAATATGACGGTTATTGTTATTCAATTAAATACTTATTTCGACTAGTACATTATGTTATAGACCGAAAGTACAGTGTTCTGTTAAACAACACTATTCTTTTCGGTAGGTTCTAAAGCTTAAAGATAGCAGCTGCATATATTGTAATGGTAGCACAATCACCCGGCAAGTGAGAGATCCGGGTTCGACTCCCGGCGGAGCAAGTACTTTTTGTGATTCAATGTTTATTGAAATTAAATAAGGCAATTGCCATTTATACAATTTAATATATATTAAATATTTAATATATATATATACATAATATTATATACATAAATTAATATTGGAAGATAAATTTGTTTAAGTTGAAATAGAAAAATAGTGTTTACATATATCGTAAGTGAGCATACGAGAGTTAATTTCAACTCAGTCTTACGTAAAGTTTGTAAATACCTACATACTGAAAATTGAGCTCCATAGATAAAAAATTGTCTAATCCAAATCTCTAAATTTAATTCTAGAAAAAAAATTTTTTTAAAATAAAACATAAACAGAAGTTTACTTTCAACCTATAACGTCATTAGTCTTTATGGTAATATTGGTTTTAATCAGTATTTTGATTGAATGTAACGAAACGCGTAAGTGAAACACTCCTGTATTATATGAGTATATTTAAACAATTAAAAACCGGCGTACCGCAGTGTTTCATTTAAAATCCCCTCCTCTTCAGTATTTTCATCAACGATTTGCCCTCATCTCTTCTGTCCTCAGCCGATCCAATCCAAAATAACTTATTAATAAACCTATTCACAGATGATACGAACTCAATATTTAATAACGATGACGCTTCAATTTTATCGAATAACTTTGATTCCACAATTCACTTCCTCCTGAATGCATCAAAGAAAATAAGCTCACATTGAATATTACCAAAGCTGATTCTATTGCTTTTCATCGGGAGCTGAATATAGTACAATAATATTGTAAATTCATTTTCATAACAATAGTTTACGACAAATACTGAAATTCTTAGCATATATTTGAATACAGACTTAAAATGGAAAACACATAAGACATATTTACCCTTCGTTGTCTTCCTAATTTCTCCCCTCATGAAACTCTCAGGGAAGCATACAGTGTCATTGAATCCAAGCTGATATATGGGATAATCTTGTGTGGGGTTTAGCGATATTCAGAACATCAATCGAGGGATTGTTCTGCAGAAGAGTGTATTGCAACCGCAGTAGTGTCTGGAGTCTCGGGCAGCGGGACAATTGTAGAGAAGACTTTCGTCAGATGGCATTTTTAAACTTCCTTGCATATTGATTTATCAATTTTTGGACATTAAGGAACAACAATTATATTATTTTCCCTACTCCTAATCCTACGTATAATGCAATAAATAAACTTCAGCTAAACTTAGATTCGGACTTGATATTTTCAAAAGTTCAGTTTTTTATTTCGGTCCGTAGCTCCACCATTTTGACTCATAGTATTAAATCGGCCCCGAATGTCGTTGTTGTCTAAAAACACCTGAATACCGCCTGAATGGAAATGTTTATCATAATGTGCGAAAAGCTCTTGAGGACAACAGCAATCCAATTTACAACATATATAGTAATGTCCATTTAATGTACCAATTTACATGTAATGCAAACATTTACAATGTAATACAAAATGAATGTATTCTACATTTATGGATCTGTTAGTTTTTACTATTATACAAACTGGTTATATTGTACATGCACATATTTTTATTGTGTAAATAGACGAATTAGAGTAATACAAACAGATGTTTTAGGTCATGTGTTGAACCTTGGGGAAAGGGTTGTGCGATAACAAATTAATTTACAGTATAAAATATAGCTGGAAAAGCTCGTCTAACAGATTCCAATCAATTACCAAAAAGGTGATTTTATTTTCTTGATATTATAAAAAAAAAGAAAAAAAATACTTTGTGTTCACTTTCAAGGATTTATTAACGACATAGTTTGTTGCATGGCGAATGTTTGTGCAGACTCGTGCTAAGAGGCAGAACGGGGCAAAGAAACATTCTGAAACCGTAAAACAGCTGCTTTTACAAGTCTTTTGTTGTGACGTCAGCCATGTATTCTGTAGGAGCCGGGAGCAGTGACACGGTGGCGGGTAAACCTGAACATATAAAACCCGTTTACCGCTACAATTCTTTATCGCTTAGTGCAAATTGTAAAATAGATATTCTAGTTACTGATCTTACTATTAAAATGTTATATTATCAAGTAAACTTATAAAACTAAGTTTTAATAATTTATAATTTAATATCATGTTATTTGTAAAATTAATTTCGCACAAATAATAATTGTTTTGTAACTAATTGTACAAAAGTAATAAATAAAATCCTATATGATGCGCAGTAATTAATTTAAATATAGGATATCTCATATTTCGAAGTTGGTTAACTATTGAAAATACTGTAACAGGAAAATTTTCCTGTAATCTTAATTTTTGAATCGCATTAAAAACAATATGGCCTTTGAGATTAAAACCACGCAAAAACATATTACTGGAGATATAAGATTAATAAGTCAAATGGTATAAAATGCTATCCAAATATTTATTTACTTTTGATTGAGAGTAACTAACTAAAACAACAATAACAAACAAATAATAATAATTTATTTTCCCAAACAATAAAATTCATAGTACAGAATTTACAATAATCATTCATGTACATGACGTAAATAAAATAAAAACAAAAAAATGTCCATTTTTAACTTGTCAAGCTTATATTTATTTTATTACACAAATAATGAACTTTAACTATGTACAAAAACTTCTTAACTGTACAATAATCTAAGGTTCTTTACTTTGATTGAGAACATCTTGGGTCTCATTAGGCTACGCCTGATCGAGGCTCCTTATTCAAAATTAACTTAAAATAATAAACATTCAGATATATTGTGATAAAAAAATAACGAAACAAAACCATCTCGATTATAAAACAAAGGTATTTGGCATAACTAAAACAGAATAAAAATCTGAACATACCTTTTAAAAGTCTTAACAAAACATTATACAATAATCAACGTATAGTTATTAAAGTAGTAAAGAATAACTAAAATAACGTAATATAACCACGTGTAATTCTGTATAATCCTTACATATAGCATTATATTCATATCTGAAAACAAAAAAATAAAGAACTAATGTATAAATAAAGCGGGAGGAGGAATTAAAAGTAAATTACCTTATATTTGTAACTCAAACAAAAAACTAATATTTTCTTGTTGAAATAACCATTCTTTAGTAAATTAAATTTTATATATTTTTTATACTGTCAGGAAATTTATTAAACACTCTAGAAGCAATAAAGTTATAAGTTTTAGTGAAAAATATATTCATAGGTCTTGGAATCCGAAATGTATTTACTCTTCTGAGCTAGTCCCTGTATCGGTTCTCATCAAGTGTGACATTTCCGCTTCTGTTATAAAAATGCTTTGACACTTTAAAAACAAAAAAATTATATAAAGAAAAGATTCTGTGACAGATAAAGAGAGGACGAGAAGATTGAATTAAGTTTGTATATGAAATTAATCTAAGTAGGTGTTTTTGCTGGATATGATTTGGGTCTAAATATGTTTCGTAAGTGTTTTTTAGAACTCTATGCTATATTCTAAGCAACTTTGTACCAATGCAAAATACTTAGACAGCTATAATAGCAAAACAGTACTATTAAATAAATCTTTCAGGAAATAAAAACGTCTTATAACGTAATTTATTTTGTTTTAGAATATAAATATAAGTTTTTCAACTCAATTCCGAACCAACATATATTTCAAAATATTTTGTATCATTACTTTATTTTATTGATATTTCTCTTTGTATTCATAGTTTCACTGCAATTGTCTTGTGAAGAAAAATGTTCCGGTCCAAGGTTATAAGAATTAGGCAAATTTGAAGCAATAATACTTAGCTGCCGTGCGTCCAGTTTCCATTTACGAGGCCTCTTTCCTCGCCCTTCACTCTGGCAGTACATTTAAAACTCACATAATTCTTAGTTATTAAATAGAATTTAGAATTGCAATGCGTTGCAAAGTATGTGTAAATGGTTCGTTAGTTTACATTCTGAGTTTAACGTATTTGTGACCTGATATTTATATTGTATACCTTTATTATATATGAAATATAAAAATAATAATAATCAAGCTACATTGAATTATAACTTTAAAATAGTTAAGACCAATGTTCAAGAGTGTAAGAAAGTGAAGGACAGGCCAATTATATTACCACGTACTTAATACGATAAAAATTATAATTATAGAATAAGTAGTAAATTAAATGAAATTAATATTATATTATATTTTACAATAACTATTCAAGATTTCATAAAACTCGTAGCAACAATGATTTGTCAGTAAAGACAATATTAATATTCTGTTGTTATAAATATTTATTTCAGACATAAGACGAATTGTATGATCAGTCGTAACTATATTTAAATTCTAACACGTAATTTATCTGCTTTATAATTGCTTATAAAAAAATTATTACCATCCAATTTGCTCAGTGCTATCGGAATTTAATTCTACAGGTCCATAAGACAGTACTAGATTTATATCCAACGATAATATATGGAAACGTATCTGCATATCCGAAATAATGCAATAACGCCAGCGATCAATTCTCAAGCTCCAGTTCCGCTTCACATTCCTTTCGGTCATTAACACTGAATATTTGATTCCTTATCGCTTTTGATATTCTACATTCAATCAACTTTATTTCATATCATATGTAAATTAAAATATTGGCCAATATTTTACGAAACATTGTGAGTCAAAGGAATGAAACAATTTCTCTCTGTGTATCTGTCCACTGTGAGTGAGATACACGATATTTCAAGGATATACTTACTTATATAGGTACTTCAAATTGAATTCGATGATGGTCCGTGTCTATTTGGCGGAGTGATCATTTTTACATTTGTCTTACGGGTAACCATGACGACAACGAAAACATTGCAGCATAAATAAAATGTTTAAAATAATATGCATAGTCTAATGAAATACGCAACAGACTTAAATTGTGCAGGCAACCACAGCGCAGTCTGTTACACAACACGGGGCCCATCATGCCCCTACCTTGTTTTTTATTTCATTACCAACATTATTTCCAAACAATAGTGTGATCACACTTCTATTGCGCGTTGATATTAACGCGTTCTGTTAACTAACCTATCACAAAAGTGAATGGTTCAATATTAGAGACAATATTGCAGAAATTCTTTCGTAAATAGGATGTAGTGACATGATATTTGTCATAATATTTTAGAAAGCTGACTACCTTAAAACTGTTCACTGTTAACTGTGTACAAACCACTCATAGCAGGTTCTTAATAAATATGCAATGTCTAGGAAGTCAATTTCCGATCAGGTTATATACACTCATCAGCATGTCTTGTATACTATTTGTGTATATCTTCATAAATGTAAATTATTGTAATTTTTAAAACATTTGCCTTTACAAATTTCAAATTTTGATCAATTAATTTGTATGCTCATATTATAAGAAATTATACTGGAACTTAGCATGCGACTAATTCAAAAGTAAGTGTAATAATGAAAAATGAACTAAGAAACTGAAATGTCAATTTTAGGCAAATGGTCAATAGACCATTTTAGCTCTAGGTAAAAGTACACCTTTTCGGGCAGAAGAGCCATGTGGTCCATGCCTATAGAGAGTGGAAATTGAAAACAGTTACACTTCCTGAGAGATGTGGCATAAACTCTTCTTCTTCTCACTCCAGTAAACACACAATGACCCACTTATCCGTGCACGCTCTCGTACACACGTGTACACTTGAAAATTAATTGTTTAGTCCAGATATGAGTCTATAAATAATAAATTATGATAATCTAATTAAAACATAACGCCTGGAATAATTATATCAAGTAATAACATTTGTAGTGGTGTAGTATATGATAGGTTTATTAATTCATATTGAGATATAAACATAACATTAAGATAAGGACAACTTTTTCTTAAAAGAGATAATATCTAGCTGAGAAACAATAATAATGGCATTGAATGACATATTTTAATTAATCAAGGAAAAATTAAAAAGCTAATACGATACTGCTAGTAGATTTAAATGAGCGGAATTAGACTCTACAAACCGAAGTAGAATTTTTAAACTATCTTCCTTGACCGTAGACAATACTAACAATTTTAGCAATGAAAACTAGGATCCGTACCAAAACATGTCCACTATTATATAGTCCAATATATTACACCACAAGTGATTTCATTAAGATTAATACGGATGTAGTGTTCCTCTACTCAGGAATTAAGAATTCAGTATTATAAAGGACCCCTGAAATTGTTGGAGCTTTTGAAAATTTGTGTAATATCACACATACATTTTTGTGTTTCATTGATAGTCATAAAAAGGCCCCAAAACAATATAACTCTTTAAAATTAAATTATTATTAATCTGAAACTGATCGGATAATTAAAACTTTCCAGTGACATAATCATTTTCATGATTAATATTATGCTATTATATAGGATGTACCTGATATCTAATAGGATATCGTGTGTAAAACCGCGGATAACTGCTAGTATAATATAACAAGGTAGTGTTCATGGATGTACTTGCCTTGTGAGTTTATACTCCCTACAACACAAATTGGTAATTAATCATTGTTTACTATCATGATTAATCAATTAATCATTGTTAACTATGTACATTGATCTTATTTAAATTTACTTTGTATTTGCATGCCATATAAAGATATTTAGCCATCAAAATTAATAAATTAATAATAAGATGCATTTTATAATCCAGATCACGGTTGCATTTCCTTGATACACTCTTGTATACACGTAACTTCAATTCTATCAACCATTATTTATTAGCAACTACGATTTATAAATTGTTGTTAATGGCTGTAAATCTACTTTAAAATTCTGCAACTTACAAAAGAAATTCGTAGTTTCAATTTTCTTACCTGTAGGCTATATTTAATTAGATGTTATGTTTATTAACTAACGTAACCTAATGTTAATAAAAAGTATAAAATATGCCATTTAATGGTGATCTTATACAACGATTAAGTTCACTATTACTGGTAAGATAGATAACCCATTATAATCAGTAAACGAATAATGTACATTTTTCTTATTATAACTTTTTCGTAAGTCGTCGTTCCTTGTTTGATACTTTTAGTTCAGACTATGAATACAATTAGTTATAAATTGTTTCTTCACCTAAGTTTTGGTCAAAATCTTTATTTGAATCAAACGGAGCACATAAGACAGGTATTTATTTTACCTAACAGTAATGTATGTAGGTTACAATATAATATTTACTGACGTAAAAGCTAAATTTGAAATTATTGCCCTCAAAGATTTGACTGCTCAATCAGAGAAAAGTATGAAAGAAGATAAATTCATTAGAGATGTTATTATTTTGAATAATATAGTTGCTTCATTATTTTGAACAATTTTCAAAGACAACTCATTTGTTTATGATATGAAATAAAGGCCTTCGTTCATTGTTCTTTAAAAAGGAAGCGGAAGTACAGTCATGCCCTAGGCTTCAGACAACACAGCACACAACTGTTGAGCTAGGGGATCCTATTTTACAAGGACTTTCTTCTTTCAACAATGGTGAATTAAGATGCCAATTTTCCTGCATTAACCGCTAAATAATCTAATTACGAAATAAACCTTAATTGTGGTAATAATATTTAGACACGTTATGACCCATAAAAACTCATAAGACAGTTATGACAATGGCAGTGCAAAGGCTTAATTCTAAAACTTGTAATCTTTAAGTTGTTACTTTTGCATTCAATAAATGTTGTATCTCAAACAATTTTGAATCTTTCTAATAAATATATATTTGGTAATACCATAAAATTATTTAATTACGTTGTAAAATGTTTAGTGTAAGAGATACTAATGTACAAATGTTAGATATTATGGGGAAATAGTATCTACACAAAGGGTTTATAGTAATAAAATTGCTGAGTAATTATTATAATGCACGCACTATGCTATTAGACAATCCAGATTTATCAATTATTTACAGCGGTTAAAATATCGCCTTCAGACAAAAACAAAGTATGAAGAGTTCGATGAAACATGTGATCAGTGATGTTTGGTCTCCAATGGCAGTCACATTAATCGGTAGAATTATGTGAAACAGTCGTGATTACCATTAAGCGAATTACGTTAGAACAAGCAGAGGCTATGCAGTTGCTAGGCGACAAGATCGATCAGCGGGAGCAGCCGCACAACACCTCGCTGCTGGCAGTAGTAGTCTGCTGCTACACGGCACTTCTTTGTCAAACTGCTGACAGAAATTGTGTCTAGCTGTTGGTATCGTAAATTCTGATGCTACACGGCACTTCTTTGTCAAGCCGCTGACAGAAATTGTGTCTAGCTGTTGGTATCATATAGTCTGCTGCTACACGGCACTTCTTTGTCAAACTGCTGACAGAAATTGTGTCTAGCTGTTGGTATCATAAAGCCTGCTGCTACACGGCAGTTCTTTGTCAAACTGCTGACGGAAATTGTGTGTAGCTGTTGGTATCATGTAGTATGCTGCTACATGGCACTTCTTTATCAAACTGCTGACACAAAGTTTGTCTATCTAGAAGTTGTGTCGATCTGTTGAGTACGCTAGAAACAAGTAATTCATTTATGAATTATTCAGACAATACTAATGGCAATAATAATATATTTATATTAGAGTCTGCAACATCACAAGTTTGCTGCTATCAGTTGTGTTACGCTACTAGTAAGAACGTCGTATATAAAAATTTCAGATAAAATTTATGAAAAATTGTTTATAAAAAATGTGCTGTCATGTAAAATCTTAACAGTTAAAATATTAATTGAAGATACTGATCTGGAATAGCTACAAACTTTTAAATTGTTCACAAAAGGATCGGTAATTTTGTACATTTAATAATACGTTTCTAGTATGAAGGAACTAAATTGATTTTGTAAAGTTAAAACATAGATTACTATTCATTTATAATTATTTTTACAACACAAACACTTACGGAAAAAAAGAATTGTATAGAATCAATAAATTAATATTCTTTCTTTGTATCAAGAATATAATTAGTACAAAGGGGATTTTATATGTTCTGAATATTAATCTCTAAGTGCTAAGTGTTGGCTGATTCCCACAAGGGAAATAAGCCAATACAGTCTCCCTCATAGACGGCTAATACCCGAACCCAGTAGGGCGAAGCGGGGTTAGCCAACTGGGAATTCCCTCCATTTACATCAACACTCTCTAGATACGAGACGAATCATTTAACAATTTCCTCCTTATTTACCTACTGAGCCTACCCTTGCCGTTATCGGAATTGAAATCAAATGAAATTAAAAATATATTTATTGTACAGACGAAGTTAAGTTTTTCAAGTCCATTCTATCACTAAACCTCATATTAAACACTAGAAGTTTACAACGATTATGTAAGCAAGATAAATTATTAAAATACGAGGTATGGCTATTAAATAACAAGACTCATTTTTTAAATCAGGCTCCATGTGAATCTTCCACCGTTGGAAACAGTGCTGGAAGTCATCTTCTGTCAGCTCCTCAAGACACGTGCCGCTTTCTCTTTTATAGCTTCCAGAAACTCAGACATTGTCCCTTTTAATGCAGATTTCACCCTACGGAACAGGAAGAAGTAACATTGTGCAAAATCTGGCGAATAAGGTGGATGTTTAATACTGGGATACTGCACTTGGCTAGGAAAATTTTGATAGGTAACGTGGAATGAGCTGGCACATTGTCTTAGTGAAGAACCAATAATTTATCGTTCCACATTTTGGAGCGTTTTTTCCTTACTCTTTGATGTAGTTTAGAAATTACTATTGTAGAGGTAATATTTATTAATTTTTAACCTTTAGGAATCCAGTTAAGGTACTTAATCCCATCGATATAAAAAAATTCATCATTGACTACAATTTCACTTGATTATTCGAGCTTTTTTGGCTCTTAAGGCGAGAAGTTGGGCTCTTACAGTGCGTAGACTGGCGCTTCGTTTCCGGCTCATAATAAAAAACCACGGTTCATCACACGTTATTGTGGTATCAAAGATTTTGGAGTAATTTTCAACCACGTACAAAGTGTTAGTAAAAATATTTTTGCGAGCTTCTTGTTGTTCAAAGGTGAAAATTTGAGACATAAGTTTAGCACGCGCTTTTCGCTTGTTAAACTTTTTATTAAGAATTTGACGTACACATTCTATATATACCTACAGTTTTACCAATTGCGTAAACGCTAAATCAACGGTCAAACAAAGTGAAATTAGCGAGTTTTTGACAATTTCTACCGTTTTCGACGTTGAAGGACGATCTGGGCACGAATCGTCCTCAAAGTCTTGTCTGCCATCTTTAAAACGGTTTAATCATTTTAAAAAGTACGTTCCCGTGGTAAACATTCACTGCCCTACACTTATTTCCGTAAATTATAAGGTTAAGTAACAGTTTTTCCAAGTTTAAAGTGAAATTTTTACAGTAATTCGTTGCTCTACTATTACACTAAACATTTCAACCGGCAAACACAAAAACAAAAACAACGCGAACGTAGGCTCTAACTAAACGGTGTTGTTTAGACAGACAAAAATCTTTCAGGTTTTCTTTTAGAAAATATAATTATTATCCAAGAAACAATGATAACAGTATATTTACAAAATGTAATGCAGCCAGCCTAATGTATACAGATTATAATGGCTAGATTTTACTTAAAACAACAAACGTTGTGGCACTAAAACACGTATTGTTAGTTTAAACCTAAAACCATTCACGATACATCTGTTGGCCATGAAGCAACCAAAAGGTAATATGTGTATTTGCATTTATGGATTCCTAAAACATACGGTGAATAAAAAAATACACAAGAAACAAACAATAGAAATCAACATACCAAGTTTTGATCCCTGAGGTCTTTCTATCAGGAGTTATCGCACAGGATTTATGTGAGGAGATCCCTTATTCTGGTATTGATGGTGGTAGAAGAGGGTCTGGGTTTTAGAAAATCATCAGTTGAGATAGAAAAATAGTATTTACGATGAAAGTAAGGAGAAATAAAAGTAATTTATGAAGTATACTGGATACATATAGGTTTCTATGGGTCTAAGAATTAACTTTATTGCCTCTCTGTCCACTGTGCGATAACTGTATCTTTAAATTCCGTTAGGCCATTTAATGCCCCCTTGCAATTCATCAGTCATCAAAAAGTCATCTATGACTGAATCCAAATTTTAGTGAAATTATATTGTGTTCATAGAGTTATAGTTTAATACTATAATAACAATAGATTAGTTCAGAAGTGATTCAACCGTAACTACGCCTTATAGAATGTATCATAGCCTTGAGTGTTAAAAAAACTATGGGTTACGTTTGTTGCTTTAGATGTAAATATTGAACATTAAAATAGTTAAGAACGTAAATTTTATATGTCTTGTATTTTAATATGACTTTGAAAATCAAAATCTGTAGGTATGTAGCAGTTATCTAACTTCTCAATATTTTCTGGGAGGAAACGGTCCTCACTTAATTTTTAATTGTGTAAAACATTTGCTTATTCTACCCTTTTGAGCATATTATATTTATGTGTAACTTTTCTACGTACATTTTTATTTCCATCCACATTTTCTTTTCTTTATTTTTATTCTATAATTTTCAAATGTTCATTGTTAGAAACTTGAATATACTTTTCAGTTGAAGTTTGATGGCAGCGACAAAACGTATTGCATTTTGTAGATAGATAAAAAGTGGTAAAGTACATAAAATATGTATATTTATCCAAGTAAAGTTACCTTTAAATGCTATTTGAATAATAATATTATTAATAAAATCAGTTGAAAAGTAAAAAAACATCAATAAATGCGTTATTTACAATATTAAACATACTTGTGACTTCGGGTCACCCTGCGACACTTCACTTTCGCGAAGTGACTCTCTGTTGATCGAGGTTTTCAATTTTGAATTTCGATATAGTGGTAGTAGATATGGTGTACACCTATTTTAACCCTCTAACTCGTTCGACAGTTGTCGTGTGTTTAAACAGGTAGAAATCTGGTTTCATTAGGATTGGAGAGAGGGCGTCACTAAACGCTCAGTTACTAATGTAAAATATATACTGGGATAGTAAAAATATATCGTTGTAAACAGCTATTTTCCATTTAATAGATTTAAATAATTATGTAAATGCAAAATTTTCTTAAGTAGAAAATTGAAATATACCGATCAATAGCAAAGCTTTGTTCAAACTAATCTCAATGCATGTGTACCAATACAATTACGGAAATTTACCTCTAGTTTCTCTCAGATCCAAAACGTGACTCCCAGTTTGAACATGACCCGAATTGCAGCAATACAAAGTGGATAGAGTTTCCAAAGCACTTAAGTACTAACCAGTTTACGAAGTGAAGTTTTATTTAGTTTGTAACTCTACAACATCTCTTCATACAAACTGAACTATTTACCAGGAATAATACAGTTTATTTTATTGAAATCACAAGTAGGTCACTAGTCGTGTACTTATACCACGTACAAGGAATTCCGTACTGCTGGTCTTGTTTACATAGGTCGCATGGTTATCTCTAAGGAAGTTTTTCTCATTTTTTTCAATGACATAAAGGTAAAGAAATGATAGACAAACTCGCTTTGTGGATTAAGCGTTTAATCCGTAATACCAAATGAACTTAAAGACTCTCCACGTAATGTAGCTTGAGTGGGAAGGGTTTATATTCAATGTGAATATTGAGTTCAGTTCCAGTTCACCTTCCTCTTAGTGCAGCGTCTGAAATCTGACACTGTAACATATTTGACTCTTGTAAGCTGCTATAGGAGGAAGGTAATCTGATTGTATTTTCTAGGTAGAATAAGTAATACGAAGTATAAAATGGCAAACTGTATTTTAAACCATTTATTAACTAACGGAAACTTTTGTACCTATTCATATGTGGGATTCTTTCATAATTTTAACCGTTCACTCATATTTATTCTTTGACCAAATTAAAATAATTATTTTTATCTTAGCTGAACTATATATTATAACTGATAATATACTAATACTGATGTTATTTTTGGGGAGTGGAGGGTGGAGATAAATTGTTTAAAGTTCAGATTATGAATAGCTTATCGTATTACTGCAGCCTAGAACCAGGCAAACATACGTGTATTATGGCGATATTGTGTTATAGGGGCTGCCAATAAGCAACAGTCAGTTCTATGAAACCTACAATAATTCTAGTTTGAATCCGTTCTGTTGCATTCTATGGCCAAAGAATTATTATGGGTACTTACGAAACGGAAAATTGTAGTCTCCGTATTACGAAGTCACTTTAAAGAAGCGTCTATTATTATTTGTTTTTTTTGCCGGAATATTGCTCAGTACGTTTATAGTTTATATATATTCATAGTATTTATTAATATAAATTAAGCATGGATGTGAATAAACTGGTTGCAATGAAATGAAAGCCAGCCCGAATATTTTATTAATAGTTATTCTTAGATTTAAACTGATTATAAATCTGCGATTTCTGCTGTAAGGATTTGGAATTGTAACACAGTTGCAAAAGATAAGATTTAGATGAAGAGGAGGAAGCTGGAGACAACCTACATTCCAACGATCCAGGGCAACTTTATTTTTCAGTGAGTAACAAGTCATTTTCTCCCACTTTACGAAAATTTAAATGCAATTAGTGAGCGCACATTTTTTCAGAAATGATTAATTATTTCAAACTGAAATTTCACATTATTACTTGACATATATCTTTAATTAATTCGTATCGATGGAACATATAATAATCTGAACCACTTTTCTTATTTTTTATATCCTATAACCTTTTAAATCTTTATCACCATCAACTCACTTTATGAATCGTTATTTTTATGAAGGATTTAGTATTTATTTGGGTTTAGTTCACCCACTTCACATCATACATACTCCTAAAATCTAATAATGTTGTAAGCCTGACATAAAAGCATTGTTTATCGTATTACACAATTAGCGAAGGAATTGAGCTTGGTTTTGTTGATACTTCAGCGGGTTACGGCGGATATAATATTTTGTTAACAAAGAAATATAAGCGCGACCTCCGTGTCGCGTCGCTTCATGGGCTCAAACAAAACACGTGTTGTTGATTTTAATTAGAAACCTGTGAGGGCAATACTGAAGAAGTTTGTTTTCCCTTCTCAGGCTCTGAATAAAACTTCTTCAGTAATAAACTTTGTATCACAAAAGGTTCGTCTAGACGAAAATGTTTTTATTTTCAAGTTATGTTTTATTAATGTTGTGCCGAACTGTAATTATTTATTTTTGTGTATTTAACAAATTAATGGGAGTATTTAAAATGTTATTTTTGTGTGCATTATACAGGCAGAAATTATAGTTTTCATTTCGTACCTACAACAGAAGTGGAATTAAATAATGAAAATTATAATAAGAAACATTATAGAACCTAGGAGGGTACTATTAACCATGTAGAATTCTTTTTAAGAGGTGCAATTAATTTTGGCTTTTAGAAAATATGTTTTGAATAAATGTATGACTTTTTAAGATTTACCCGGAGATCTATCAATCTATACATGGACGCCGATAACTTGACATTTGCGTTTAGTGATGTGCTGCTGCTGACATCCATAAGGTTGCCCAGATTTAAGTGACATCGATCGGTTTTTGCTGTACCCAGTGTTCTAATAGTTCTACTGGAAGGTAAACAAGCCAGAAGTGAAACCACCTGGAGACACATTATCTTTATTCGTTTATAATTATTCTAGACTCTTTAAGAGAGTTCCTCTTTTAAGGCACCGAGGCCATTTATTCCTCTTTCAATAGCAACTTTAATATGCTCTTTCTTTCAGTTTTACCAGCACTTCTCCCATGGCATTTGGAGTCTATATTGAGGAAAAAAAAGTTTAACATCTACAACATGTTTTTAATACAGTACGCATACAAAATGTCAGGACATGCGGAAAATTCTCAGTTCAATGTTTTTCTTTATGAGTTATTTTAATATCTAACTTTTAAATAATTCAAACTGCTCATATTAAACTCTGAGCTAACTCTGAAACTTCACTTGCTGTTTTGTAAAATTTGGATCATCTTAACTTAAATCTAAAATTGGTTCACGTAACTTGGTCGAGTAGTTGTTCCGCAATGTCCTTAAAATTATCCAAACAACAAAGTTTGACACATCAAGATTGCCTTTGTGCATACGAAAGTTTTTCCCTCGCCCTGGAAGTTATCAGTAATATCTGTTTTTCGCCTCTTTCCGTAAAAGGCTTAAAGTGCATATTTATATCATAAAGTGAAAATTTATATTCTATAACTAGCTATATTTTCACGCAACTGTATACTTTCTTTCAAATTGTTCACTTTACAAGCATGGTCGTACTGAATAAGCTAGTATTTAATTAAAATATAAGATAAACTTGAAATATATTTAAAACAATAAGCCGTGTTTTCTTCGTAAAAAATGCATTGATGTAATTATGTAGTTTTCAAATGATTTTATTAGAGCAAAACATTTTTAAGTGATAAAATAAATTCCTCTAAAGTATATTTTTAATTTAATGTGCTTTTACGAGTTCAATGTAAATTGTTTCTCGGCTTCTTTACTATTACTCTTCGATAATTTCTAATAAATGCTCATTAAACCAAAACCAAAATTATGATAGAACCGGATGTTATTGGGACCTATGGAACTAATTTGAGATGAAGATTCACAAAATCAACTTTGAAGGTCTTTTACCTTGAATGCTTCCCTCTGTCTAACGAAAAAGTAAAATGTGAACACCGTATCAATTGGTCAGTCGTCTATTGACAGTGAACTAAACATTTCGTAACCACTTTAATCATTGTAAAGATCTAAGTGTTCAGATCGTAAGAGAATATTGACTCTGAAATAGGGAAATAGTAGTTAAAACGACCAAGAAATCTGTAAAACCACTTTCAGCTTTTCTTTTCTACATTTTCGTAAGTTCTCTCAACCAATCTCTCTTAAACTCACTCGTTCTCGAATTCGTCTTCTTCTAATGTTCAACAATGAAATTAACAATAGTAGAATAGTCTTTGTAGAATGTGTAAATACCCACATAAAATAGTATCGTAGGAAACAATAACACGGTACGAAATTCAAACTTTATATACTGTCCTTTTTGATCTTTTTTTGAATTTTTTTCCCAAAACCACTAGAATTTTTCCTTCAACCAACGCAACTATTTAACAAGTTTTAAGTCTTTAGGACATTTCTATCAACCTGTTGGGTACCACATAGGTTAGGTAATCACCTGAGGAAGAGACAAGATTGCAGATCTCGAAACGTAGTGTCATTGATTGTTTTTTATCACTGAACGATGGCAAATGTCCGGAATAGTATTCATATCCTTGTAAATTTCTTTAGATAAAACTTTATTTAAGTAAAGTAAATTCAATAGGGACTCTAAAATACTAGCCAGTATAGAATAAAATAAATAAATGAGTGTGATTTTATTTGAAATGCAATGCTTATCATAATAGGCACCGCTCAATTACGTATAGATAAGTATCACAGATAATTATTAATAAGGAAGTCAAGCTTAATGAACATTAATAAATGAGCTAACAGGTAAAAATTTTACGCTTTGCTCTCTTAAACTCTGGTACTCTGTCCCAGGACATCAAGGACTTTATCTATTTTCTTCCTGTGGTTAAATATATTTAATGCAATACGCAAATAGATACTAAAAATGAAAAATAGACTTACTTTTTTGATTCGTTGCAAAATCATTGTAAGCTACATTGGTGAAACGGTTCAAAAGATCGTGATGTAACGAAAGAAACAATATGTTTTAAGATTTGCTCGTACTTTCTTTTGATAATGTCGAGGTGGTTTCCTTTTCGTTCTTTGTGTGCTGATGCTTTCTCCGCTGGTGTAAAATACAATTATGTTTCGAGATTTATTCTAAAACAAGTTTTAGGGAAATCCTGATAAAATGTTTTTATAATCAATTGGTAAATTTAACTGCTTTAGGTCTCGGTAAAACTAATTACATGATCCGCCAAACATAAAACTTTCTGTGTTCTATGTCTTTTAAAATATAGATAAAAATGAAATAAATATTAATCTATGAAAGCAAACTAATTTTAATGTAAAAATTAAGGTATTGATGTAAGTTGACTAAGGAAAGGGGAAAAAATTCTGTAACATAATTTTTCCCCCTTATAATTTCATAAGATATAAAGTATAAAAATATAACTTCAATAAAAGCTCAATATATAAATTGAAAACGTTATTGTAAGGATTTAATTGAGAATGTGGTTTAATTTTATATTGCGTGCATGCTCCGTTTTGAAAAAATAATTTTAAATTCAATATAATTATGTTTAATTTACTCGAAAAATACCTTGAGGACGATTTAGTCTTATTTAGGTTTTTTTTATTCGTGTTTAGGATTAACCATCACAGACCTGAATTTCGTTACAAGAGAATTCGTTTTAAAATTAACGTGGTTTGTTCGAGTAAAATGTTTTTTATAATTTATGTTTCACTTTTACGCTACAAGCCATATATTGTTCTAATGGTTTATCGTTCATATTGACAAGCACCTCAGGGATCCTGCTTAAGGAAGCAATATGCTTGTCAGGTTTTCGGTAGTGGTTGGTATACAAAGTCACCTTAACATTCTTTTTTTATTTTTTTAAATAATTTCTTTTACAGAAATGTATAAAATTTTCAGATTACGTGGTCACCACTCTGAATTACACTGCAGACTGATGTACACTGAGCAAGGACAGTGGCAAGACATTGACAGCCCTTTTATCGAACCACACTATTGACGCTTACAAAAACAACAACTAAAATGGATTAAAGCTTCATAACATTGCTCCTATGTGGATGATGTGTTACAACCGTATAAAAGTGTGGGCTACATACAGTTTTTAATTGATTTACTTAATTCTACGCTTTCTTAACAGTATATTTAAGAAAAAATAAATTGACAGTTTCAAAAAATGAATGAAAACAACAATTCCGAAACATTTTATTTAAATGTACTATCTGAGTGTTAGCAAGCCTATCACTTGAAGGAATGAAAGAATTTATTTCTAGGTATCTGTTTCTGTATTTTCTGTACAAGTCTTTTAGCTTAATTTATATATAAGCAACATCGAATTCGGATCATTAATGGGATTTGACTGATCGTTTGCTAACTCAATACATTGGTTTAATGGGTAACCACGATGGGAATGTAAAACCACAGGATAAATCAGTTCTGTAAAATGCATATTAAATTTTAACGTGCGACATAGTAACACCTGTAGCCTAATTATATGAATTACAAACTTAAAATACTAAATGCAACTACTTGCAAGTTACTCACTGTAGCCTGTTACGCTACTCGTATTGTTGCGTACTCCTACCTTGCTTTGACACGGTTGTATAACCATCTAACGGTTTCAACAAAAAATACAGCGAGAAATAAGTATTCCCGCCAAGTCCATGTTGATGGTGGACATAATTGGATAAATGGAACACTAATTGAAAAAAAAACTTTATTATCTACTATTCTTGTTGAAAAAAAGAAAATGTATTTAATAAAACAAGAAGAAATATAATTATGTATATCCGAAGCTTAAACTTTAAACGAACTTCACTCTGTTTGGATTACGTAATAATGTCAGTTGTTAGTAAAACAGGGTTCTGCTGTTCTTTAAATTCTTAACCTAGAAACCGCTGTTACTGTTGTCAGCTGCAGGGAGACTAATGACTCAGGTCTGCAAATATAACGTTACGTAACCTGGTTTGAAGATTTATTACGCGAGTTCTGCATAAGTCGCATTAGTAGAGTTAAGATTATTAAACACCTGCAAGGGCAGTCTTGCAATCGTGTCGTCTGAGAGATAACTCTTGATATACAGATCCTAGAGAATTGAAACTTGGCAAATAGGAGTAATTGGTCCAAGGAAGAAGTGTATTTATTTTGGGGTCAAAAGGGTAAAGAGCAGTTTGTCCGTCTGTCTTTCTGTCTTGAATAACTCTTGATAGAAAAGTTACAGAACTTCAAACTCGGTACACTGATTCTTTTTGATGCAAGTGCTAATATTATTTTGGGACAAAAGGTACAAGGCTTGTTCTGAAACTCCATCGTTACATTATTTGAGCTGTCAATACTATGCTTTATTTGCTTATTTAGATGCAAGTCATGAACTAATAAACCTCTTTTCAAAGTAGAAAATCTATGCAAAACACATTACCAATAATCGATAGGGGTCTTATATGTTTTACATCTTAATTGATTTAACCTCCTGATTACTTTTAATATTAATTTTAATTTAGCAACTTTTAATTTGGCCTGTTCAAGCTGTAGAACATCCAAAAATAGAACCAAATGGGATCACGGTTTACATTATAGTTTATAGCAAAGCCAACATTAAAACTATTGTGTACGGTACCTCTGCAGGGGTGGGCGGGGGCGCGCGGTTTAATTTCAATCTTCTAATTTCTTTCAAGTAATTTAATTTCATTGAAAATACAATATAATGACTATTTTTATATGTTTTTTTTGTAACTATGTCTATTGATTTATTTATTTCAATTTGTAATTTGTAAAAAGTCAATTATTAGCGATTTGTAGTTTGTCAATTTGTAATTTGTAATTTTTGTAATTTTAAAACTATTTATGCTGTTACAATTGTGTCAAGGATTTGTGAATACTAATTTTATAAGCTTTTTGCGTTTATAAAATATTATAAATAAAATAACAAATAAGTATCTAGAAACTCGAAAACATCCCTGCTATGATGCATATTATGTTAGGAAAAAGTTCTATATTTTGAAACATAGCAAAGGAAAAAATATGTTAAGTATTAGGAGACGACTCAAGAATCCCTTAAGAGATGATGCAATAAAATGTTGTATTTTATGTCATATATTTCAGTACTACTACCCGAATAACAGTATAATAACTGCACTATTTAATAAGCGAATAAAACTTGAGATGTAACTTGGTTTTATTAAAGGCGAAGTTACAACTATGAAGTCTTCTCTCCCACTTATCCTAAAAATTGTGTCTTGAATAAGTTTCATTGCCAGCCTAAACTTTTTAGTTCAGTTACATTTATTAAAAATACTCCATGCACAGTAACTCTAAACATACATATAGGAAACACGTACTAAATAAATAGTGCAAGTGCCAAATGCATGTTTTAGAGTTAATGTACGGTACATATAGTTTACACTGATCATGGTTGTTGCTATTCCTAACCTAAAGAGAGTCACAATGCTCTGGTATGGAATGTTTTTTACCTAGTGTAAAGTTATGTGTTTGGAGAGTTATCAGCCTGAGGAAGTGATCAGATTAAAAATCTCGAAACGTAGTGTTACTGATTTTTTTGTATCCTTGAATGATGACAAATGTCCGGACAAATTCTGTTTCCTTTAACAATGCGTCATAAAAAATAGCCAACTTCAATAATAAAAATATGACGGTTATCATTACTCAATTTGCATAGTCATTTCGACTAGTACATTATATTATAGACCGAAAGTACAGTGTTCTGTTAAACAACACTATTCTTTTCTGTAGGTTCTATAGCTTAAAGATAGCAGCTGCATATATTGTAATGGTAGCTCGTTCACCCGGCCAGTGAGAGATCCGGGTTCGATTCCCGGCGGAGCAAGTACTTTTTGTGATTCAATGTTTATTGAAATTAAATAAGGCAATTGCCATTTATACAATTTAATGTAAATAAAAGTCGTTTGACAGGTATTTGGTCTTTCGATCATGTGTTAGTTTGCTTATTTAAACGCATATGTGACAGATACGGCCGAATACAAAATAATTGAATCGGAAAAAGTAAGCGCTCTGTAGTGTAATTCATTAGATAGATAAATTCATTAGAGATGTTATTATTTTGAATAATATAGTTGCTTCATTATTTTGAACAATTTTCAAAGACAACACATTTGTTTATGATATGAAATAAAGGCCTTCGTTCATTGTTCTTTAAAAAGGAAGCGGAAGTACAGTCATGCCCTAGGCTTCAGACAACACAACACACAACCGTTGAGCTAGGGGATCAAGTAACTTTCCACGTTATAAAAGGAGGAAAGTAAATTGTTATGGTTTTTTCTGTAAACCGCCACCTCATTTCCTTGTTTTTAGTAGATTTATTTCATAATCCAGGACACAAAGTTTTGCTCGTTTATTTCTAAAGGTTAGTTTTTAAAATATTAATCGCTTCATAAGATGTAGAATTTATAGTATTAAAATATATATAAACAAAGGCTTGATGCTAATAAATTAATAAAAGTACACACGTTTCATTGGAAATTAAATTTTTTATTATACATAAAACGTTCTTACAGAAACGAGAGAGGAATTCATATTAACCTTATTTGACTCGAATTTAAAATTATGATTTATATATTATTTTTTTCAAAATTATAAATAAATTTCACAAGTACTATGAAAATCAATTTCCGGTAAAATCAAATTAGCACTATAATTTCTCATTATGCTTTTCTTTAACAATAAATAAAAGTGAGCTTTTATGCTATTTTACAAGGACTTTCTTCTTTCAACAATGGTGAATTAAGATGCCAATTTTCCTGCATTAACCGCTAAATAATCTAATTACGAAATAAACCTTAATTGTGGTAACAATATTTAGACACGTTATGACCCATAAAAACTCATAAGACAGTTATGACAATGGCAGTGCAAAGGCTTAATTCTAAAACTTGTAATCTTTAAGTTGTTACTTTTGCATTCAATAAATGTTGTATCTCAAACAATTTTGAATCTTTCTAATAAATATATATTTGGTAATACCATAAAATTATTTAATTACGTTGTAAAATGTTTAGTGTAAGAGATACTAATGTACAAATGTCAGATATTATGGGGAAATAGTATCTACACAAAGGGTTTATAGTAATAAAATTGCTGAGTAATTATTATAATGCACGCACTATGCTATTAGACAATCCAGATTTATCAATTATTTACAGCGGTTAAAATATCGCCTTCAGACAAAAACAAAGTATGAAGAGTTCGATGAAACATGTGATCAGTGATGTTTGGTCTCCAATGGCAGTCACATTAATCGGTAGAATTATGTGAAACAGTCGTGATTACCATTAAGCGAATTACGTTAGAACAAGCAGAGGCTATGCAGTTGCTAGGCGACAAGATCGATCAGCGGGAGCAGCCGCACAACACCTCGCTGCTGGCAGTAGTAGTCTGCTGCTACACGGCACTTCTTTGTCAAACTGCTGACAGAAATTGTGTCTAGCTGTTGGTATCGTAAATTCTGATGCTACACGGCACTTCTTTGTCAAGCCGCTGACAGAAATTGTGTCTAGCTGTTGGTATCATATAGTCTGCTGCTACACGGCACTTCTTTGTCAAACTGCTGACAGAAATTGTGTCTAGCTGTTGGTATCATAAAGCCTGCTGCTACACGGCAGTTCTTTGTCAAACTGCTGACGGAAATTGTGTGTAGCTGTTGGTATCATGTAGTATGCTGCTACATGGCACTTCTTTATCAAACTGCTGACACAAAGTTTGTCTATCTAGAAGTTGTGTCGATCTGTTGAGTACGCTAGAAACAAGTAATTCATTTATGAATTATTCAGACAATACTAATGGCAATAATAATATATTTATATTAGAGTCTGCAACATCACAAGTTTGCTGCTATCAGTTGTGTTACGCTACTAGTAAGAACGTCGTATATAAAAATTTCAGATAAAATTTATGAAAAATTGTTTATAAAAAATGTGCTGTCATGTAAAATCTTAACAGTTAAAATGTTAATTGAAGATACTGATCTGGAATAGCTACAAACTTTTAAATTGTTCACAAAAGGATCGGTAATTTTGTACATTTAATAATACGTTTCTGGTATGAAGGAACTAAATTGATTTTGTAAAGTTAAAACATAGATTACTATTCATTTATAATTATTTTTACAACACAAACACTTACGGAAAAAAAGAATTGTATAGAATCAATAAATTAATATTCTTTCTTTGTATCAAGAATATAATTAGTACAAAGGGGATTTTATATGTTCTGAATATTAATCTCTAAGTGCTAAGTGTTGGCTGATTCCCACAAGGGAAATAAGCCAATACAGTCTCCCTCATAGACGGCTAATACCCGAACCCAGTAGGGCGAAGCGGGGTTAGCCAACTGGGAATTCCCTCCATTTACATCAACACTCTCTAGATACGAGACGAATCATTTAACAATTTCCTCCTTATTTACCTACTGAGCCTTCCCTTGCCGTTATCGGAATTGAAATCAAATGAAATTAAAAATATATTTATTGTACAGACGAAGATAAGTTTTTCAAGTCCATTCTATCACTAAACCTCATATTAAACACTAGAAGTTTACAACGATTATGTAAGCAAGATAAATTATTAAAATACGAGGTATGGCTATTAAATAACAAGACTCATTTTTTAAATCAGGCTCCATGTGAATGTTCCACCGTTGGAAACAGTGCTGGAAGTCATCTTCTGTCAGCTCCTCAAGACACGTGCCGCTTTCTCTTTTATAGCTTCCAGAAACTCAGACATTGTCCCTTTTAATCCAGATTTCACCCTACGGAACAGGAAGAAGTAACATTGTGCAAAATCTGGCGAATAAGGTGGAAGTTTAATACTGGGATACTGCACTTGGCTAGGAAAATTTTGATAGATAACGTGGAATGAGCTGGCACATTGTCTTAGTGAAGAACCAATAATTTATCGTTCCACATTTTGGAGCGTTTTTTTTCCTTACTCTTTGATGTAGTTTAGAAATTACTATTGTAGAGGTAATATTTATTAATTTTTAACCTTTAGGAATCCAGTTAAGGTACTTAATCCCATCGATATAAAAAAATTCATCATTGACTACAATTTCACTTGATTATTCGAGCTTTTTTGGCTCTTAAGGCGAGAAGTTGGGCTCTTACAGTGCGTAGACTGGCGCTTCGTTTCCGGCTCCTAATAAAAAACCACGGTTCATCACACGTTATTGTAGTATCAAAGATTTTGGAGTAATTTTCAACCACGTACAAAGTGTTAGTAAAAATATTTTTGCGAGCTTCTTGTTGTTCAAAGGTGAAAATTTGAGACATAAGTTTAGCACGCGCTTTTCGCTTGTTAAACTTTTTATTAGGAATTTGACGTACACATTCTATATATACCTACAGTTTTACCAATTGCGTAAACGCTAAATCAACGGTCAAACAAAGTGAAATTAGCGAGTTTTTGACAATTTCTACCGTTTTAGACGTTGAAGGACGATCTGGGCACGAATCGTCCTCAAAGTCTTGTCTGCCATATTTAAAACGGTTTAATCATTTTAAAAAATACGTTCCCGTGGTAAACATTCAGTGCCCTACACTTACGTATTCCCGTAAATTATAAGGTTAAGTAACAGTTTTTCCAAGTTTAAAGTGAAATTTTTACAGTAATTCGTTGCTCTACTATTACACTAAATATTTCAACCGGCAAACACAAAAACAAAAACAACGCGAACGTAGGCTCTAACTAAACGGTGTTGTTTACAAAAGAGAGACTAGCTGCGTACTAAAGAGAAAGGTCCACACTAATACGCTGTTGTCCTTGAACTACCAATCGACATTATAATGTAGATCTGACAAGCACGTGTTCTGACAGTTCATATAGTACATAAATCAGCACGTCCACCACTATTTATATGCTATTTCAAACAAAAAGAACAACTGATTCGAGGGTAAAATTGTATTTTCAATTTTTGCAACAGTTATAACAACAAAACAACAATTATAACAAAAATTAGCTTTTCGATTAGTAAGTTATTTGTGGTTTTTACAATATATACATATTTTATTCAAGAAACCTTGGTTACTATTATATATTTTCTGAAAATAGATAAAATGAAGAATAATTGACTATCTTAGATTTTAGTATTTATATTAGAATATTTACTTTGTAAGCTCATTTATATTTACTTTTTTGCATTACGGTGTCAAACAACAAAGGTACGCTATAATATTGTATTAAAAATTGTATAAACACTTAATAGCATCTTTTAGTTTTATTTTTTTGAAACATTCAATAATACAATAATAAATATAGTGAGAGATCTTTTAAAAGTAAATAGTCGATATTGATTTTAAAGGAACGTACATCAGATTTTGTCTTTGTACTTGGAAGATAGAGAAGAATATGTTAACTAATTTAGCCAAATTATTATTACTAACATAAATCGTAATTCGTTTACTCTTTATACCTCTAAGTTTTAAAATATAGATCTTCACACACTGCAAAATAAAAATACTCCAAAACGTCTAAATGCTCATTATTTAAATCGCGTAAAACACCAAATCGTATTAGATATGTCTGACGGAACGGTTTTCATTTTATAATTAGAATATTATACAGTATATTTTATATTCCTTATTATTATAATATTTTTTATATTGAAATTGAACACAATATCTTGAATAGACATTAATGATTTCATTTTACGTAAATAATATCATTAATTTTGTGAAAATTATTGATTTTTATAAGAGTATAATATTTCAGATATAAATCCATTGTGGTTATTTTTTATTTATTTGAATTTTAGTTTAAATAAAAACCGATTATTTAAAGGTCTCGTATATTTTACTTAACTAGTTAAATAAATGGTCACAAATGAGAGGCTCCTTGTCATTGGTGTTATACTTATAACATTTATTAAAATCTGCTTTTAAACTACCGAATGAAATATACCGCATTTGTATGTTGCGTTTTTATTTATATTCGGATGATTGTCCGTAATTTTATGTGCGTGGCATTATGCCGTATGCATTTTCTATAGTCTGCAAACCATTTAAATGAATTGGATTAAGTACCTTTAAACAAACAAACAAACAAAAATAAAGAAACGGTTTGGTTTTATTTTAAATTCCTTCTTCATACATAAAATACACTCCAACAAAGAAATATCGTTCACCGATGAGTTTTGCTTTATTCGCCGGGATTTTCTGGGGCTATAAAAGCAGTTATGCGACTGATAATGCGACTGTACAGACAATACTCCCACATTCCATCGGGACATTGTGGTTAGTTGAAACGGGCTTTTAATCGTTGCAGCGTTTCGAAATCTCGTATTTATTCAAGCAGAATGTTTATGAACAATGTTTAGTTTGTACATATTACAAACTTTTATTAGAGTTTACACATTTCCGATACATACAGGTATCTCTCACATATTGTGTGACAGCAAAATTGCCGGGCTACATAATTTACTACATTAAGAAGCAGATGGTTAGCAAAATGTAAGAAAAGATTAAAAAAGGCAAAATAAACCCTGATCATTGCTAAATATTAAAATGTTGTTATTATTTACCTGTGCGTTAGATAAGTGCAGTGTTAAATAATTTCCATTCGTACTTATTCCATTGAACAAACCCATCAAATATTTCAAGTTATTAACAAAAATGTTTGTAAAAATGCTATGAAGTGATTTTTTGACAATTGCCATTCACAGCAAAGTATAAGCATATATATATGCTTATATATATATATGCATAGGCTAAGAGGGTTATTTTAGCTAATAATCAAGCATCATTTTTCACTGATATTACTGATTATAATTTAGTGATTAAGGGTTAGTCTAATTTTCTACATACCAGTGAGTTGTACATTTTTCCCCACAGTTGGAATTGGAGAATTAGGAGCGAAATAAGTTCGAAATTGTAAGTTCATCTTGTAACTTGTTTAATAATTTAAAACGTGTATTGATAAATTATATCGAACGTAAAATGAAAGGGGACAAAATAAACCGCAGTTCTGAGATTCGAAGGACCTGACAACGTAACGAACTAATGTGACGTTAGTCGTAGTATGGGTACCGAAATTACTGAAGAAGTTATTACCTATTTCTGCTGCCTTTCGACATTTTTATATAAAAATCAAAGTTCTTACCCCATAAGGAACAAATATACAAAGCCTCTATGAACTTTATATAAAAAGTTATCGTACATACAAATGAACTACACTTCGACCTTTTTAGCTTAAAATAGAGCTTCTTTGCCTTAGACCAAGAGGAAGCTAAGTATTAAGTTAGAATTATTTGGGATCTTCATATGAAGTCATCATTAAATTAATAATTATTTAGTTATTTTCATCATTATTTGAAAAGGTTCAATTACATACCCTAGGTTCATAATTATTTTTATATTTGTTAAGAGAACCAAACCATGAACGTATTAATTATTTACTGCCCTAAAATAAATTGTGTTTCTTTAAACACATACGATTTGAAAAATGTTTTCCATTTGGTTTTGGAGGTTTCGTTTGATTTTTAAACTGAAAGTTTATTGATTTAACATGATTATTTGTATTTTTAACCGGGATTCGATCACTCAATTGTGCGTTAAAAACAAAATAAACAGTAACTGTTGCGCGGTTTGTAATTGGATGCAGGTAAAGGGAGGCAATTACCATGACCGAGTTGGATGAGGGGTGGTGAGGAGAGAGGATGGTGAGGCCGCATTTATGTGAACAATCAACCTTCCAACTCGTCGTTAATGATCGCACGTCATCGCCGCTGCGTCACATCTCCGTGGAACGACTTTATTAATGCTGTGTAAAACTTTTTATGTTTGTACTTACACCTTTCATATCAAGTGACACGTGGGACCGTGACGCTCTGCTGTTATCTTAGTACCCGGAGGAGATATTTACTTTTATTACACCACTTATCTAGACAACATTAAACTCATCTCTTGGTATAGTGGTCAACTTTAAGTGTCAACACTTTTTTGCTATATCAAACAATATTAACTCTTCTCTTGCTGTAATAGAAAACCTCCTTTTGGTTATGGAAGACAACGTGATACCATATCTTCTTTTGGTATAGTGGACAACTTTTAATTTTGAAAACTTGTTAAATGCATTAAATGATAATTCTTCGCTTGGCGTTTTTTTTTTTTTTTTTTTTTTTTTCTTAAATTGGATCAAGGCATCTATTCAGATACTGAGATAAGCCAGTTACTCCAAAATGCTGTAAAGAAAGCTCTTATGACTTCGCAGTGAGAAGCCTGCTACGCAACAATATGTGGTCTGGAGTACTTCTACGTTTTACCTACATTTTATTGTTTTACGCACATTGTAAACGTAGATGAACGCGGATTGAAGAAAGGTTTCGCCGCGGATAGATCGAAAATGTCGATTTAATTCGCCAGTGTGCTTGCACGTTCAATTACTCGCCCAAAACAAAAACAAGAATCGAAGAGGAAACGTACGACACTCTGCTGCTGAAGACTGACATTAGAAACACTCAAGAAAAGAGAGCCTAGTTCGCGCTGATGGCAAACTGACATGTATTGGTTGTTAGTGGACGGCTCAAACACTTTAGCGGTCGCTTATGTAACTAAATTTACTTCAGTTGCTCCATTCTAATTTTGAAACTTCTGCCTCAAGCACTATGTAAAATCAGCAGTCCATGATGTACAATTAAAAAATGTTTTATTTACGAAATTGCGTTTATGTTTAAACAGCTCTAAGTTAATGGTTACGGGTGAACTAATAGTTTTAAAATTTACAGAGTTTTTAACCAATAAAATACACTGGAAGAAGATATTGAAGTAGACAGACAAAAATCTTTCAGGTTTTCTTTTAGAAAATATAATTATTATCCAAGAAACAATGATAACAGTATATTTACAAAATGTAATGCAGCCAGCCTAATGTATACAGATTATAATGGCTAGATTTTACTTAAAACAACAAACATTATTGTGGCACTAACCACGTATTGTTAGTTTAAACCTAAAACCATTTACGATACATCTGTTGGCCATGAAGCAACCAAAAGGTAATATGTGTATTTGCATTTATGGATTCCTAAAACATACGGTGAATAAAACAATACACAAGAAACAAACAATAGAAATCAACATACCAAGTTTTGATCCCTGAGGTCTTTCTATCAGGAGTTATCGCACAGGATTTATGTGAGGAGATCCCTCATTCTGGTATTGATGGTGGTAGAAGAGGGTCTGGGTCTTAGAAAATCATCAGTTGAGATAGAAAAATAGTTTTTACGATGAAAGTAAGGAGAAATAAAAGTAATTTATGAAGTATACTGGATACATATAGGTTTCTATGGGTCTAAGAATTAACTTTATTGCCTCTCTGTCCACTGTGCGATAACTGTATCTTTAAATTCCGTTAGGCCATTTAATGCCCCCTTGCAATTCATCAGTCATCAAAAAGTCATCTATGACTGAATCCAAATTTTAGTGAAATTATATTGTGTTCATAGAGTTATAGTTTAATACTATAATAACAATAGATTAGTTCAGAAGTGATTCAACCGTAACTACGCCTTATAGAATGTATCATAGCCTTGAGTGTTAAAAAAACTATGGGTTACGTTTGTTGCTTTAGATGTAAATATTGAACATTAAAATAGTTAAGAACGTAAATTTTATATGTCTTGTATTTTAATATGACTTTGAAAATCAAAATCTGTAGGTATGTAGCAGTTATCTAACTTCTCAATATTTTCTGGGAGGAAACGGTCCTCACTTAATTTTTAATTGTGTAAAACATTTGCTTATTCTACCCTTTTGAGCATATTATATTTATGTGTAACTTTTCTACGTACATTTTTATTTCCATCCACATTTTCTTTTCTTTATTTTTATTCTATAATTTTCAAATGTTCATTGTTAGAAACTTGAATATACTTTTCAGTTGAAGTTTGATGGCAGCGACAAAACGTATTGCATTTTGTAGATAGATAAAAAGTGGTAAAGTACATAAAATATGTATATTTATCCAAGTAAAGTTACCTTTAAATGCTATTTGAATAATAATATTATTAATAAAATCAGTTGAAAAGTAAAAAAACATCAATAAATGCGTTATTTACAATATTAAACATACTTGTGACTTCGGGTCACCCTGCGACACTTCACTTTCGCGAAGTGACTCTCTGTTGATCGAGGTTTTCAATTTTGAATTTCGATATAGTGGTAGTAGATATGGTGTACACCTATTTTAACCCTCTAACTCGTTCGACAGTTGTCGTGTGTTTAAACAGGTAGAAATCTGGTTTCATTAGGATTGGAGAGAGGGCGTCACTAAACGCTCAGTTACTAATGTAAAATATATACTGGGATAGTAAAAATATATCGTTGTAAACAGCTATTTTCCATTTAATAGATTTAAATAATTATGTAAATGCAAAATTTTCTTAAGTAGAAAATTGAAATATACCGATCAATAGCAAAGCTTTGTTCAAACTAATCTCAATGCATGTGTGCCAATACGATTACGGAAATTTACCTTTAGTTCCTCTCAGATCCAAAACGTGACTCCCAGTTAGAACATAACCCGAATTGCAGCAGTACAAAGTGGATAGAGTTTCCAAAGCACTTAAGCACTAACCAGTTTACGAAGTGAAGTTTTATTTAGTTTGTAACTCTACAACAACTCTTCATACAAACTTAACTATTTACCAGGAATAATACAGTTTATTTTATTAAAATCAGAAGTAGGTCGTGTACTTATACCACGTACAAGAAATTTCGTACTGCTGGTATTGTGTACATAGGTCGTTTAGTTATCTCTAAGGTTTTTCTTCTATTTTTTCTATGACATAAAGATAACAAAAGGATAGACAAGCTCGCTTTGTGGATTAAGCCTTTAATCCGTAATACCAAATGAACTTAAAGAGTCTCCACGTAATGTAGCTATAGTGGGATGGGTTTATTCAATAATTTGGTTGTATGTTATAGGTAGAATAAGTAATACGAAGTATAAAATGGAAAAGTATGTTTAAACCATTTATTAACTTACATACACTTTTGTAACTATTTATATATGGGATTCTTTTATGATTTTAACTGTTTACTCAAGAATAAATTTCTTTTACAAAATTCAAATAGTTATTTTTATCTTAGCTGAACTATGTATTATAATTGATAACGTAGTAATACTGATTGTCATTTTTGGGGGGGGTGGAGATCAATAATATAAAGTACAGATCCGGAACCGCTTCTCATATTACTGCAACAAGGAAAAAATACGTGTATTGTGGCGATATTGTGTTAGTCAGTCAGTTCTATAAAATCTACATTAATTCTAGTTTGAATCTTTGTGTGGCATTCTGTGGCCAAACAATTATTGTACGTACTTACGAAACGTAAAATTGTTGTTTCCGATTACGAAGTTAACATATTACGGAAGTTGTAAGTTCCGTATTATGAAGAAGCGTCTATTATTATTTGTTTTTTTTTAACCAGAATATTTTTCAGTACGTTTATATTATATATATATATATATATATATATATAATATAGATTTATAGTATTTATTACTATAAATGAAGCATAGACGTGAATAAACTGGTTGCAATGAAATGAAAGCCAGCCCGAATATTTTATTAATAGTTATTCTTAGATTTAAACTGATTATAAATAAACGATTTCTGCTGTAAGGATTTGGAATTGTAACACAGTTACAAAAGGTAATTAGATTTAGATGAAGAGGAGGAAGCTGGAGACATTCCAACAATCCACGGCAACTTTATTTTTCTGTGAGTAACAAGCCATTTTCTCCCACTTTCCGAAAATTTAAATGCAATTAGTGAGCGCACATGTTTTCAGAAATGATGTTTTCCACATGTTTTCCACATGTTTTCCACATTATTACTTGGTATATATCTTTAATTAATTCGTATCGATGGAAAATATAGTAATCTGAACCACTTTTCTTATTTTTTATATCCTATAACCTTTTAAATCTTTATCACCATCCACTCACTTTATGAATCACTATTTTTATGAAGGATTTAGTATTTAATTTGGGTTTAGTTCACCCACTTCATCTCATACATACTCCTAAAATCTAATAATGTTGTAAGCCTGACATAAAAGCATTGTTTATCGTATTACACAATTAGCGAAGGAATTGAGCTTGGTTTTGTTGATACTTCAGCGGGTTACGGCGGATATAATATTTTGTTAACAAAGAAATATAAGCGCGACCTCCGTGTCGCGTCGCTTCATGGGCTCAAACAAAACACGTGTTGTTGATTTTAATTAGAAACCTGTGAGGGCAATACTGAAGAAGTTTGTTTTCCCTTCTCAGGCTCTGAATAAAACTTCTTCAGTAATAAACTTTGTATCACAAAAGGTTCGTCTAGACGAAAATGTTTTTATTTTTAAGTTATGTTTTATTAATGTTGTGCCTAACTGTAATTATTTATTTTTGTGTATTTAACAAATTAATGGGAGTATTTAAAATGTTATTTTTGTGTGCATTATACAGGCAGAAATTATAGTTTTCATTTCGTACCTACAACAGAAGTGGAATTAAATAATGAAAATTATAATAAGAAACATTACAGAACCTAGGAGGGTACTATTAACCATGTAGAATTCTTTTTAAGAGGTGCAATTAATTTTGGCTTTTAGAAAATATGTTTTGAATAAATGTATGACTTTTTAAGATTTACCCGGAGATCTATCAATCTATACATGGACGCCGATAACTTGACATTTGCGTTTAGTGATGTGCTGCTGCTGACATCCATAAGGTTGCCCAGATTTAAGTGACATCGATCGGTTTTTGCTGTACCCAGTGTTCTAATAGTTCTACTGGAAGGTAAACAAGCCAGAAGTGAAACCACCTGGAGACACATTATCTTTATCCGTTTATAATTATTCTAGACTCTTTAAGAGAGTTCTTCTTTTAAGGCACCGAGGCCATTTATTCCTCTTTCAATAGCAACTTTAATATGCTCTTTCTTTCAGTTTTACCAGCACTTCTCCCATGGCATTTGGAGTCTATATTGAGGAAAAATAAGTTTAACATCTACAACATGTTTTTAATACAGTACGTATACAAAATGTCAGGACATGCGGAAAATTCTCAGTTCAATGTTTTTCTTTATGAGTTATTTTAATATCTAACTTTTAAATAATTCAAACTGCTCATATTAAACTCTGAGCTAACTCTGAAACTTCACTTGTTGTTTTGTAAAATTTGGATCATCTTAACTTAAATCTAAAATTGGTTCACGTAACTTGGTCGAGTAGTTGTTCCATAATGTCCTTAAAATTATCCAAACAACAAAGTATGACACATCAAGATTGCCTTTGTGCATACGAAAGTTTTTCCCTCGCCCTGGAAGTTATCAGTAATATCTGCTTTTCGCCTCTTTCCGTAAAAGGCTTAAAGTGCATATTTATATCATAAAGTGCAAATTTATGTTCTAGAGTTAGCTATATTTTCACGCAACTGTATATTTGCTTTCAAATTGTTCACTTTACAAGCATGGTCGTACTGAATAAGCTAGTAGTTAATTAAAATATAAGATAAACTTGAAATATATTTAAAACAATATTGTATAAGCCGTGTTTTCTTCGTAAAAAATGCAATGGTGTAATTATGTAGTTTTCAAATGATTTTATTAGAGGAAAACATTTTTAAGTGATACAATAAATTGCTCTAAAGTATATTTTTAATGTAATGTGCTTTTACGAGTTCAATGTAAATTGTTTCTCGGCTTCTTTACTATTACTCTTTGATAATTTTTAATAAATGCTCATTAAACCAAAACCAAAATTATGATAGAACCGGATGTTATTGGGACCTATGGAACTAATTTGAAATGAAGATTCACAAAAATCAACTTTGAAGGTCTTTTACCTTGAATGCTTCCCTCTGTCTAACAAAAAAGTAAAATGTGAACACCGTATCAATTGGTCAGTCGTCTATTGACAGTGAACTAAACATTTCGTAACCACTTTAATCATTGTAAAGATCTAAGTGTTCAGATCGTAAGAGAATATTGACTCTGAAATAGGGAAATAGTAGTTAAAACGACCAAGAAATCTGTAAAACCACTTTCAGCTTTTCTTTTCTACATTTTCGTAAGTTCTCTCAACTAATCTCTCTTAAACTCACTCGTTCTCAAATTCTTCTTCTTCTAATGTTCAACAATAAAATTAACAATAGTAGAATAGTCTTTGTAGAATGTGAAAATACCCACATAAAATAGTATCGTAGGAAACAATAACACGGCACGATTTTCAAACTTTATGTACTGTCCTTTTTGAACTTTTTTTAATTTTTTTTACCAAAACCAATAGAATTTTTCCTTCAACCAACGCAAATATTTAACAAGTTTCAAGTCAACCTGTTGGGTACCACATAGGTTAGGTAATCACCTGAGGAAGAGACAAGATTGCAGATCTCGAAACGTAATGTCATTGATTGTTTTTTATCGCTGAACGATGGCAAATGTCCGGAATAGTATTCATATCCTTGTAAGTTTCTTTAGATAAAACTTTATTTAAGTTGTAAATTCAACAAGGACTCTAAAATACTAGCCAGTATAGAAGAAAATAAATAAATGAGTGTGATTTTATTTGAAATGCAATGATTATCATAATAGGCACCGCTCAATTATGTATAGATAAGTATCACAGATAATTATTAATAAGGAAGTCAAGCTTAATGAACATTAATAAATGAGCTAACAGGTAAAAATTTTACGCTTTGCTCTCTTAAACTCTGGTACTCTGTCCCAGGACATCAAGGACTTTATCTATTTTCTTCCTGTGATTAAATATATTTAATGCAATACTCAAATAGATACTAAAAATGAAAAATAGACTTACTTCTTTGATTCGTTGAAAAATCATCGTAAGCTACATTGGTGAAACGGTTCAAAAGATCGTGATGTAACGAAAGAAACAACAGGCAAGCAAGTATTTTTAATTAAGATGTTTCAAGATTTGCTCGTACTTTCTTTAGATAATGTCGAGGTGGTTTCCTTTTCGTTCTTTGTGTGCTGATGCTTTGTCCGCTGGTGTAAAATACAATTATATTTCGAGATTTATTCTAAGACAAGTTTTAGAGAAATCCTGATAAAATGTTTTTATAATCAATTGATAAATTTAACTGCTTTAGGTCTCGGTAAAAATAATTACATGATCCGCCAAACATAAAACTTTCTGTGTTCTATGTCTTTTAAAATATTGATAAAAATGAAATTAATATTAATCTATGAAAGCAAACTAATTTTAATGTAAAAATTAAGGTATTGATGTAAGTTGACTAAGGAAAGGGGGGAAAAATTGTATAACATAATTGTTCCATCTTATCGTTTCATAAGATATAAAGTAATAATATAACTTCAATAAAAGACTCAATATATAAATTGAAAACGTTATTGTAAGGATTGAATTGAGAAGTGTGGTTTAATTTTATATTGCGTGCATGCTCCGTTTTGAAAAATAATTTTAAATTCAATATAATTATGTTTAATTTACTCGAAAAATACCTTGAGGACGATTTAGTCTTATTTAGGTTTTTTTATTTATTCGTGTTTAGGATTAACCATCGCAGACCTGAATTTCGTTACAAGAGAATTCATTACAAAATTAACGTGGTTTGTTCGAGTAAAATGTTTTTTTATAATTTGTTTCACTTTTACGCTACAAGCCATAATATTGTTCTAATGGATTATTGTTCATATTGACAAGCACCTTAGGGATCCTGCTTAAGGAAGCAATATGCTTGTCAGGTTTTCGGTAGTGGTTGGTATACAAAGTCACCTTAACATTCTTTTTTCATTTTTTTAAATAATTTATTTTACAGAAATGTATCAAATTTTCAGATTACGTGGTCACCACTCTGAATTACACTGCAGACTGATGTACACTGAGCAAGGACAGTGGCAAGACATTGACAGCCCTTTTATCGAACCACACTATTGACGCTTACAAAAACAACAACTAAAATGGATTAAAGCTTCAATAACATTGCTCCTATGTGGATGATGTGTTACCATCGTATAAAAGTGTGGGCTACATACAGTTTTTAATTGATTTCCTTAATTCTACGCTTTCTTAACAGTATATTTAAGAAAAAGTAAATTGACAGTTTCAAAAAATGATTGAAAACAACAATTCCGAAACATTTTATTTAAATGTACTATCTGAGTGTTAGCAAGCCTATCACTTTAAGGAATGAAAGAATTTATTTCTAGGTATCTGTTTCTGTATTTTCTGTACAAGTCTTTCAGCTTAATTTATATATAAGCAACATCGAATTCGGATCATTAATGGGATTTGACTGATCGTTTGCTAACTCAATACATTGGTTTAATGGGTAACCACGATGGGAATGTAAAACCACAGGATAAATCAGTTCTGTAAAATTCATATTAAATTTTAACGTGCGACATAGTAACACCTGTAGCCTAATTATATGAATTACAAACTTAAAATACTACATGCAACTACTTGCAAGTTACTCACTGTAGCCTGTTACGCTACTCGTATTGTTGCGAACCCCTACCTTGCATTGACACGGTTGTATAACCATCTAACGGTTTCAACAAAAAATGCAGCGAGAAATAAGTATTCCCGCCAAGTCCATATTGATGGTGGACATAATTGGATAAATGGAACCCTAATTGAAAACAAACTTTATTATCCATTATTCTTATTGAAAAAAAGAAAATGTATTTAATAAACAAGAAGAACAATAATTATGTATATCCAAAGCTTAAACTTTAAACGAACTTCACTCTGTTTGGATTACGTAATAATGTCAGTTGTTAGTAAAACAGGATTCTGCTGTTCTTTAAATTCTTAACCTAGAAACCGCTGTTACTGTTGTCAGCTCCAGGGAGACTAATGACTCAGGTCTGCAAATATAACGTTACGTAACCTGGTTTGAAGATTTATTACATTATTATTGCATTAGTAGAGTTAAGATTATTAAGCACCTGCAAGGGCAGTCTTGCAATCGTGTCGTCTGAGAGATAACTTTTGATATACAGATCCTAGAGAATTGAAACTTGGCAAATACGTTACTATTGGTCCAAGGAAGAAGTGTATTTATTATGGGGTCAAAAGGGTAAAGGGCAGTTTGTCCGTCTGTCTTTCTGTCTTTGTATAACTCTTGATAGAAAAGTTACAGAACTTCAAACTCGGTACACTGATTCTTTTTGATGCAAGTGCTAATATTATTTTGGGACAAAAGGTACAAGGCTAGTTCTGAAACTCCATCGTTACGTTATTTGAGCTGGCAATACTACGCTTTATTTGCTTATTTAGATGCAAATCATGAACTAATAAACCTCTTTTCAAAATAGAAAATCTATGCAAAACACATTACCAATAATCGATAGGGGTCTTAATTGGTTTAACCTCCTGATTACTTTTAATATTAATTTTAATTTAGCAACTTTTTATTTGGCCTGTTCAAGCTGTAGAACATCCAAAAATAGAACCAAATGGGATCACGGTTTACATTATAGTTTATAGCAGAGCCAACATTAAAACTATTGTGTACGGTACCTCTGCAGGGGTGGGCGGGGGCGCGCGGTTTAATTTCAATCTTCTAATTTCTTTCAAGTAATTTAATTTCATTGAAAATACAATATAATGACTATTTTTATATGTTTTTTTGTAACTATGTCTATTGATTTATTTATTTCAATTTGTAAAAAGTCAATTATTAGCAATTTGTAGTTTGTCAATTTGCAATTTGTAATTTTTGTAATTTTAAAACTATTTATGCTGTTACAATTGTGTCAAGGATTTGTGAATACTAATTTGATAAGCTTTTTTGCGTTTATAAAATATTATAAATAAAATAACAAATAAGTTTAAAGTATCTAGAACCTCAAAAACATCCCTGCTATGATGCATATTATGTTAGGAAAAAGTTCTACATTTTGAAACATAGCAAAGGAAAAAATATGTTAAGTATTAGGAGACGACTCAAGAATCCCTTAAGAGATGATGCAATAAAATGTTGTATTTTATGTCATATATTTCAGTACTACTACCCAAATAACAGTTATAATAACTGCACTATTTAATAAGCGAATAAAACTTGAGATGTAACTTGGTTTTATTAAAGGCGAAGTTACGACTATGAATTCTTCTCTCCCACTTATCCTAAAAATTGTGTCTTGAATAAGTCTCATTGCCAGCCTAAACTTTTTAGTTCAGTTACATTTATTAAAAATACTCCATGCACAGTAACTCTAAACATGCATATAGGAAACACGTACTAAATAAATAGTGCAAGTGCCAAATGCATGTTTTAGAGTTAATGTACGGTACATATGAGGCGTTCAGAGGTCAATCTGACTAACTCCATACAACAGAAATGTTCGTAACTAACAGTTAAAGTTACTTAAGAATAAAAAACTCTGCTATGGTTTTAGCACATTTTAAGTAAACTCATTCACTTTTTACTGTAAAGGGAAGCCTTTTAACACTTAATTAAAAAAAAGAAAAAAATATATATCTTTAAAAAAATTAAAAAATACCATTTGATATGGAGTTAATCACATTGCCAACTGAAAGGTGTTGACAAAAATTCTGAGTGGTTTTTATACAAGTTACTTTATTAAACAAATACAAAGCAAACAAATATCTGTTAAATAAAAAAGTAATCAGTGTTACTATAGATAACAAAAAATAGTAGGCTGAGTTTGGAAACTAGGAAAAAATAAGTCCTAAGCCTAAATACAGATAAAATTTAGGTTCTTTATCATTAGTCTGAGTAGGTAATGCAGTCATCATCACTTCCAGGTTCATTTTCCAGGACACCTCTTTCAGTTTTTAAGTTTTTATAATAGTTGTGATGAACTGGAGGTATAAACTTCAATAGGTCCATCATGTCCTTCTTTTTTGCCATGGTGATCGGTCTTGATGTGTGATAAACAAGATCTTGTGGCACATTGGCTAGGTTTTCCAAGGGACGTCCATGTTCTTTCTTTCGGATGTTTATTTTTCCAAATGGCATGTCTGGTGAGAAAGTAATTTTATACTTTACAGCAAATGGTTCGGTTTTCTCAATTCTAATCCATCTAATTTTCAGCCAGTTCACTGGTTCACCTTCAACATTTTTTTTCCTGTTCGTTATAGATTTTTCTAAAGTCTCTGTTGAATAGAAGTCTTCATGGTTCATTTCAGTGAGCAAATATTTGTTCGTTTTCCTGCAACTAAGAATAATATCATACCAATCTCTCGGTGAATAGATGTTGCTACTAGTTTTTGCTCTCTTTTCAATAAAAGAAAAATCTGAGTCGTTTGGGAGGTAACTATGACCTGGTACAAGGAACTTCAAGTCAATAGTTTCAGTGTTGCCACGCTGATTTTGCAGGTATTTCATAAGAGATAAAACAACTTTGATGTTGCGATTCTGACCGCCACATGAGTCTGAGTACATGACAATATGTTTTGCATTATTGCCATGGATAGTCAGGTGTTTTGTAAGGCAAGAACTTATTTCCTGAGAACCCCTAGAACCTTCGGTTTCAGGCCATACATACATGTAGGCTTTCTTATTATTAAAAACGTGAACACCAAAGTCATAAACATACAGATTTCTTTTATAGTATGCTACAGATGTAGACAGTTTTGGGAAAGCCAAAGCTTTCTGGAGATCGAAAGTTAACACGTAATAGTCATCCGAACATTTACCCTGGTCTTCCTTTAAACTGTCTCTTGCCTGTTCTGCCTTTCTTAGATGTAGCTCCTTCTCAATTTCTATTAATTTCCTTTCATCTTCATTTGCTAGTGTAAGTCTATTTTTAAAACAATCACACACTTGACAAGTGTCTTTAAGTGGTGGTTTAAAATGCAGATTGAAATTAGTTGAAAATACATGATAATACATTTTTTCTTTAACCGGAGCTTTTTGGTTTTCATCACACCACAAGACATACAAGTCATACATTTTTTTAATTGTTAAGTCAGGGTGTAAATATTTTCTATTGGGGTTGTGCGACCTTTTATAGTGGCTACAGTAAGCAGGGAATGAATTTATATGGTTAACAACATCGGAAATGTCAACTTTATTTCCTGGAGTTGAATTTCCTCTTCCATCTACAACACAGTTTATTTCATTCTTAACACAACAATTATGAATTCGGCCATCAGACACTTGAAAGGTTTGTCTAAAGTATGTTTTACAAACCCGAATGTCGACGTTCTTGACTCTGACAAAAAACGAAAAACTATGGCTTCTTGGTGGCTTAGACTGATTGGTAGGTCGACGTCTGATAATACTATTTGATTTCACACAACCGTGGATAAATATGTTTTGTTGGGTCTGATTACCTAAACTGTAAAATGACTTGAAAAGAGTTTCCCTGTCCTCTGGTGATATTTTGTCATTGCATTTTCTTGCACACTTGCACTGTTTGTCATTAAAGACTTTTTCAGCGATTGTATGCCCTGATCTAGTTTTATACTCTTTACCAGAAAGTCTCTTTTTATTGTGTTTTGTCCTCTTCCAACTATCAGGGTTTCTTTTACGTTTACGCCCTCTAACAGCTACAGGGCTAGGCCTAACCTCAACATTTAAAAATAAAGATTCACTGATTTCCTCGCCTAACCCATCATTTGACTGGTGAACCTCATTAGAGTCTGTACTTGAACTTTTTAGGCTTCGACTTAACCGAAATGAAGTATTATTAAGTTTAGTATTGTCTAAATCTGAACCTGGTATAAAGTCTGGATCCGAGTCCGTGTTGTCACCAAAAATGTCACTTTCACTGCTGAGCTCACTCATTTTAGGCTTTTTCCTTATTGAAATAAGCTCATAATATAATCATACAACATAAACAAACATTGTAAAGGTGTAAAACACCGTCATATTGCACAAACATAACCTTTTACACAAGCAGTTCAACAATAAACAACAAATGTCATGGAGACATGGAGTTAATCACTCTGGCTACTGAAACAACCAGTAAAATATTCAGTTGGCAGAATAGATAGCGCATTCTAGCAGCAAACCATTGAACTGTGGAGTTAGTCATTTTGCCCACTGAAAATTATTCAGTAGACAATTCCAACCCTGTTAAAACCCGAAAATTAAAAAAAATGGAGTTAGTCAGATTGGCCTCTGAACGCCTCATATAGTTTACACTGATCATGGTTGTTGCTATTCCTAACTTAAAGAGAGTCACAATGCTCTGGTATGGAATGTTTTTTACCTAGTGTAAAGTTATGTGTTTGGATAGTTATCAGCCTGAGGAAGAGATCAGATTAAAAATCTCGAAACGTAGTGTTACTGATTTTTTTGTATCATTGAATGATGACAAATGTCCGGACAAATTCTGTTTCCTTTAACAATGCATGTCATAAAAAATAGCCAACTTCAATAATAAAAATATGACGGTTATCGTTATTCAATTAAATACTTATTTCGACTAGTACATTATATTATAGACCGAAAGTGCAATGTTCTGTTAAACAACACTATTCTTTTCTGTAGGTTCTAAAGCTTAAAGATAGCAGCTGCATATATTGTAATGGTAGCACAATCACCCGGGTTCGATTAACGGCGGAGCAAGTACTTTTTGTGATTCAATGTTTATTGAAATTAAATAAGGCAATTGCCATTTATACAATTTAATGTAAATAAAAGTCGTTTGACAGGTATTTGGTCTTCCGATCATATGTTAGTTTGCTTATTTAAACGCATATGTGACAGATACGGCCGAATACAAAATAATTGAATCGGAAAAAGTAAGCGCTCTGGGGTGTAATGGTAGCACATTCACCCGGCAAGTGAGAGATTCGGGTTCGACTCCCGGCGGAGCAAGTACTTTTTGTGATTCAATGTTTATTGAAATTAAATAAGGCAATTGCCATTTATACAACTTAATATATATATATATATATATATATATATATATACATATATATATATATTAAATATTTTATATATATATATATTAAATATTTTATATATATATATATATATACATAATATTATATACATAAATTAATATTTGAAGATAAATTTGTTTAAGTTGAAATAGAAAAATAGTGTTTACATATATCGTAAGTGAGCATACGCGAGTTAATTTCAACTCAGTCTTACGTAAAGTTTGTAAATACCTACATACTGAAAATTGAGCTCCATAGATAAAAAATTGTCTAATCCAAATGTCTAAATTTAATTCTAGAAAAAACACTTTTTTTAAATAAAACATAAACAGAAGTTTACTTTCAACCTATAACGTCATTAGTCTTTATGGTAATATTGGTTTTAAACAGTAATGTAAACAGTATTTTGATTGAATGTAACGAAACGCGTAAGTGAAACACTCCTGTATTATATGAGTATATTTAAACAATAAAAAACCGGCGTACCGCAGTGTTTCATTTAAAATCCCCTCCTCTTCAGTATTTTCATCAACGATTTGCCCTCATCTCTTCTGTCCTCAGCCGATCCAATCCAAAATAACTTATTAATAAACCTATTCACAGATGATACGAACTCAATATTTAATAACGATGACGCTTCAATTTTATTGAATAACTTTGATTCCACAATTCACTTCCTCCTGAAATGGATCAAAGAAAATAAGCTTACATTGAATATTACCAAAGCTGATTCTATTGCTTTTTATCGGGAGCTGAATATACTACAATAATATTGTAAATTCATTTTCATAACAATAGTTTACGACAAATACTGAAATTCTTAGCATATATTTGAATACAGACTTAAAATGGAAAACACATAAGACATATTTACCCTTCGTTGTCTTCCTAATTTCTCCTCTCATGAAACTCTCAGGGCAGCATACAGTGTCATTGAATCCAAGCTGATATATGGGATAATCTTGTGTGCGGTTTAGCGAAATTCAGAACATCAATCGAGGGATTGTTCTGCAGAAGAGTGTATTGCAACCGCAGTAGTGTCTGGAGTCTCGGGCAGCGGGACAATTGTAGAGAAGACTTTCGTCAGATGGCATTTTTAAACTTCCTTGCATATTGATTTATCAATTTTTGGATTTTAAGGAACAACAATTATATTATTTTCCTTACTCCTAATCCTACGTATAATGCAATAAATAAACTTCAGCTAAACTTAGATTCAGACTTAATATTTTCAAAAGTTCAGTTTTTTATTTCAGTCCGTAGCTCCACCATTTTGACTCATAGTATTAAATCGGCCCCGAATGTCGTTGTTGTCTAAAAACACCTGAATACCGCCTGAATGGAAATGTTTATCATAATGTGCGAAAGGCTCTTGAGGACAACAGCAATCCAATTTACAATATATATAGTAATGTCCATTTAATGTACCAATTTACATGTAATGCAAACATTTACAATGTAATACAAAATGAATGTATTCTACATTTATGGATCTGTTAGTTTTTACTATTATACAAACTGGTTATATTGTACATGCACATATTTTTATTGTGTAAATAGACGAATTAGAGTAATACAAACAGATTTTTAGGTCATGTATTGAACCTTGGGGGAAAGGGTTGTGCGATAACAAATTAATTTACAGTATAAAATATAGCTGGAAAAGCTCGTCTAACAGATTCCAATCAATTACCAAAAAGGTGATTTTATTTTCTTGATATTATAAAAAAAAAGAAAAAAAATACTTTGTGTTCACTTTCAAGGATTTATTAACGACATAGTTTGTTGCATGGCGAATGTGCAGACTCGTGCTAAGAGGCAGAACGGGGCAAAGAAACATTCTGAAACCGTAAAACAGCTGCTTTTACAAGTCTTTTGTTGTGACGTCAGCCATGTATTCTGTAGGAGCCGGGAGCAGTGACACGGTGGCGGGTAAACCTGAACATATAAAACCCGTTTACCGCTACAATTCTTTATCGCTTAGTGCAAATTGTAAAATAGATATTCTAGTTACTGATCTTACTATTAAAATGTTATATTATCAAGTAAACTTATAAAACTAAGTTTTAATAATTTATAATTTAATATCATGTTATTTGTAAAATTAATTTCGCACAAATAATAATTTTTTTGTAACTAATTGTACAAAAGTAATAAATAAAATCCTATATGATGCGCAGTAATTAATTTAAATATAGGATATCTCATATTTCGAAGTTGGTTAACTATTGAAAATACTGTAACAGGAAAATTTTCCTGTAATCTTAATTTTTGAATCGCATTAAAAACAATATGGCCTTTGAGATTAAAACCACGCAAAAACATATTACTGGAGATATAAGATTAATAAGTCAAATGGTATAAAATGCTATCCAAATATTTATTTACTTTTGATTGAGAGTAACTAACTAAAACAACAATAACAAACAAATAATAATAATTTATTTTCCCAAACAATAAAATTCATAGTACAGAATTTACAATAATCATTCATGTACATGACGTAAATAAAATAAAAACAAAAAAATGTCCATTTTTAACTTGTCAAGCTTATATTTATTTTATTACACAAATAATGAACTTTAACTATGTACAAAAACTTCTTAACTGTACAATAATCTAAGGTTCTTTACTTTGATTGAGAACATCTTGGGTCTCATTAGGCTACGCCTGATCGAGGCTCCTTATTCAAAATTAACTTAAAATAATAAACATTCAGATATATTGTGATAAAAAAATAACGAAACAAAACCATCTCGATTATAAAACAAAGGTATTTGGCATAACTAAAACAGAATAAAAATCTGAACATACCTTTTAAAAGTCTTAACAAAACATTATACATAATCAACGTAAAGTTATTAAATAGTAAAGAATAACTAAAATAACGTAATATAACCACGTGTAATTCTGTATAATCCTTACATATAGCATTATATTCATATCTGAAAACAAAAAAATAAAGAACTAATGTATAAATAAAGCGGGAGGAGGAATTAAAAGTAAATTACCTTATATTTGTATCTCAAACAAAAAACTAATATTTTCTTGTTGAAATAACCATTCTTTAGTAAATTGAATTTTATATATTTTTTATACTGTCAGGAAATTTATTAAACACTCTAGAAGCAATAAAGTTATAAGTTTTAGTGAAAAATATATTCATAGGTCTTGGAATCCGAAATGTATTTACTCTTCTGAGCTAGTCCCTGTATCGGTTCTCATCAAGTCTGACATTTCCGCTTCTGTTATAAAAATGCTTTGACACTTTAAAAACAAAAAAAATATATAAAGAAAAGATTCTGTGACAGATAAAGAGAGGAGGACGAGAAGATTGAATTAAGTTTGTATATGAAATTAATCTAAGTAGGTGTTTTTGCTGGATATGATTTGGGTCTAAATATGTTTCGTAAGTGTTTTTTAGAACTCTATGCTATATTCTAAGCAACTTTGTACCAATGCAAAATACTTAGACAGCTATAATAGCAAAACAGTACTATTAAATAAATCTTTCAGGAAATAAAAACGTCTTATAACGTAATTTATTTTGTTTTAGAATATAAATATAAGTTTTTCAACTCAATTCCGAACCAACATATATTTCAAAATATTTTGTATCATTACTTTATTTTATTGATATTTCTCTTTGTATTCATAGTTTCACTGCAATTGTCTTGTGAAGAAAAATGTTCCGGTCCAAGGTTATAAGAATTAGGCAAATTTGAAGCAATAATACTTAGCTGCCGTGCGTCCAGTTTCCATTTACGAGGCCTCTTTCCTCGCCCTTCACTCTGGCAGTACATTTAAAACTCACATAATTCTTAGTTATTAAATAGAATTTAGAATTGCAATGCGTTGCAAAGTATGTGTAAATGGTTCGTTAGTTTACATTCTGAGTTTAACGTATTTGTGACCTGATATTTATATTGTATACCTTTATTATATATGAAATATAAAAATAATAATAATCAAGCTACATTGAATTATAACTTTAAAATAGTTAAGACCAATGTTCAAGAGTGTAAGAAAGTGAAGGACAGGCCAATTATATTACCACGTACTTAATACGATAAAAATTATAATTATAGAATAAGTAGTAAATTAAATGAAATTAATATTATATTATATTTTACAATAACTATTCAAGATTTCATAAAACTCGTAGCAACAATGATTTGTCAGTAAAGACAATATGAATATTCTGTTGTTATAAATATTTATTTCAGACATAAGACGAATTGTATGATCAGTCGTAACTATATTTAAATTCTAACACGTAATTTATCTGCTTTATAATTGCTTATAAAAAAATTATTACCATCCAATTTGCTCAGTGCTATCGGAATTTAATTCTACAGGTCCATAAGACAGTACTAGATTTATATCCAACGATAATATATGGAAACGTATCTGCATATCCGAAATAATGCAATAACGCCAGCGATCAATTCTCAAGCTCCAGTTCCGCTTCACATTCCTTTCGGTCATTAACACTGAATATTTGATTCCTTATCGCTTTTGATATTCTACATTCAATCAACTTTATTTCATATCATATGTAAATTAAAATATTGGCCAATATTTTACGAAACATTGTGAGTCAAAGGAATGAAACAATTTCTCTCTGTGTATCTGTCCACTGTGAGTGAGATACACGATATTTCAAGGATATACTTACTTATATAGGTACTTCAAATTGAATTCGATGATGGTCCATGTCTATTTGGCGGAGTGATCATTTTTACATTTGTCTTACGGGTAACCATGACGACAACGAAAACATTGCAGCATAAATAAAATGTTTAAAATAATATGCATAGTCTAATGAAATACGCAACAGACTTAAATTGTGCAGGCAACCACAGCGCAGTCTGTTACACAACACGGGGCCCATCATGCCCCTACCTTGTTTTTTATTTCATTACCAACATTATTTCCAAACAATAGTGTGATCACACTTCTATTGCGCGTTGATATTAACGCGTTCTGTTAACTAACCTATCACAAAAGTGAATGGTTCAATATTAGAGACAATATTGCAGAAATTCTTTCGTAAATAGGATGTAGTGACATGATATTTGTCATAATATTTTAGAAAGCTGACTACCTTAAAACTGTTCACTGTTAACTGTGTACAAACCACTCATAGCAGGTTCTTAATAAATATGCAATGTCTAGGAAGTCAATTTCCGATCAGGTTATATACACTCATCAGCATGTCTTGTATACTATTTGTGTATATCTTCATAAATGTAAATTATTGTAATTTTTAAAACATTTGCCTTTACAAATTTCAAATTTTGATCAATTAATTTGTATGCTCATATTATAAGAAATTATACTGGAACTTAGCATGCGACTAATTCAAAAGTAAGTGTAATAATGAAAAATGAACTAAGAAACTGAAATGTCAATTTTAGGCAAATGGTCAATAGACCATTTTAGCTCTAGGTAAAAGTACACCTTTTCGGGCAGAAGAGCCATGTGGTCCATGCCTATAGAGAGTGGAAATTGAAAACAGTTACACTTCCTGAGAGATGTGGCATAAACTCTTCTTCTTCTCACTCCAGTAAACACACAATGACCCACTCATCCGTGCACGTTCTCGTACACACGTGTACACTTGAAAATTGTTTAGTCCAGATATGAGTCTATAAATAATAAATTATGATAATCTAATTAAAACATAACGCCTGGAATAATTATATCAAGTAATAACATTTGTAGTGGTGTAGTATATGATAGGTTTATTAATTCATATTGAGATATAAACATAACATTAAGATAAGGACAACTTTTTCTTAAAAGAGATAATATCTAGCTGAGAAACAATAATAATGGCATTGAATGACATATTTTAATTAATCAGGGAAAAATTAAAAAGCTAATACGATACTGCTAGTAGATTTAAATGAGCGGAAGTAGACTCTACAAACCGAAGTAGAATTTTTAAACTATCTTCTTTGACCGTAGACAATACTATAGCGAAGAAATACCTTGACCGGAAGAAGATTATTTTAAATGTAAGTATACGCTTTTTGACTGAAGGTTTTAAGGCCAACATTTGTATATATTTTCTTGGCCGAGGCAACAATCTAAAATTTACTAAGACAACGAGAATAACTTAAACCGAGAGAGGATTACAAGGGCAGTAAGTAGACTTTTTTTACTGAAGGACGAGTATGAATATATATTTTTTATCGTGGAATCAATACAAACGCTATTGTTGTGTGAGTTTAAAATAGTTCTTGTTCAACGATAAACCTGAAATAAGGAAATTTTGTTTACCTGTTGAACCTTTTAGCAATGAAAACTAGGATCCGTACCAAAACATGTCCACTATTATATAGTCCAATATATTACACCACAAGTGATTTCATTAAGATTAATACGGATGTAGTGTTCCTCTACTCAGGAATTAAGAATTCAGTATTATAAAGGACCCCTGAAATTGTTGGAGCTTTTGAAAATTTGTGTAATATCACACATACATTTTTGTGTTTCATTGATAGTCATAAAAAGGCCCCAAAACAATATAACTCTTTAAAATTAAATTATTATTAATCTGAAACTGATCGGATAATTAAAACTTTCCAGTGACATAATCATTTTCATGATTAATATTATGCTATTATATAGGATGTACCTGATATCTAATAGGATATCGTGTGTAAAACCGCGGATAACTGCTAGTATAATATAACAAGGTAGTGTTCATGGATGTACTTGCCTTGTGAGTTTATACTCCCTACAACACAAATTGGTAATTAATCATTGTTTACTATCATGATTAATCAATTAATCATTGTTAACTATGTACATTGATCTTATTTAAATTTACTTTGTATTTGCATGCCATGTAAAGATATTTAGCCATCAAAATTAATAAATTAATAATAAGATGCATTTTATAATCCAGATCACGGTTGCATTTCCTTGATACACTCTTGTATACACGTAACTTCAATTCTATCAACCATTATTTATTAGCAACTACGATTTATAAATTGTTGTTAATGGCTGTAAATCTACTTTAAAATTCTGCAACTTACAAAAGAAATTCGTAGTTTCAATTTTCTTACCTGTAGGCTATATTTAATTAGATGTTATGTTTATTAACTAACGTAACCTAATGTTAATAAAAAGTATAAAATATGCCGTTTAATGGTGATCTTATACAACGATTAAGTTCACTATTACTGGTAAGATAGATAACCCATTATAATCAGTAAACGAATAATGTACATTTTTCTTATTATAACTTTTTCGTAAGTCGTCGTTCCTTGTTTGATACTTTTAGTTCAGACTATGAATACAATTAGTTATAAATTGTTTCTTCACCTAAGTTTTGGTCAAAATCTTTATTTGAATCAAGAGAGCACATAAGACAGGTATTTATTTTACCTAACAGTAATGTATGTAGGTTACAATATAATATTTACTGACGTAAAAGCTAAATTTGAAATTATTGCCCTCAAAGATTTGACTGCTCAATCAGAGAAAAGTATGAAAGAAGATAAATTCATTAGAGATGTTATTATTTTGAATAATATAGTTGCTTCATTATTTTGAACAATTTTCAAAGACAACACATTTGTTTATGATATGAAATAAAGGCCTTCGTTCATTGTTCTTTAAAAAGGAAGCGGAAGTACAGTCATGCCCTAGGCTTCAGACAACACAACACACAACCGTTGAGCTAGGGGATCAAGTAACTTTCCACGTTATAAAAGGAGGAAAGTAAATTGTTATGGTTTTTTCTGTAAACCGCCACCTCATTTCCTTGTTTTTAGTAGATTTATTTCATAATCCAGGACACAAAGTTTTGCTCGTTTATTTCTAAAGGTTAGTTTTTAAAATATTAATCGCTTCATAAGATGTAGAATTTATAGTATTAAAATATATATAAACAAAGGCTTGATGCTAATAAATTAATAAAAGTACACACGTTTCATTGGAAATTAAATTTTTTATTATACATAAAACGTTCTTACAGAAACGAGAGAGGAATTCATATTAACCTTATTTGACTCGAATTTAAAATTATGATTTATATATTATTTTTTTCAAAATTATAAATAAATTTCACAAGTACTATGAAAATCAATTTCCGGTAAAATCAAATTAGCACTATAATTTCTCATTATGCTTTTCTTTAACAATAAATAAAAGTGAGCTTTTATGCTATTTTACAAGGACTTTCTTCTTTCAACAATGGTGAATTAAGATGCCAATTTTCCTGCATTAACCGCTAAATAATCTAATTACGAAATAAACCTTAATTGTGGTAACAATATTTAGACACGTTATGACCCATAAAAACTCATAAGACAGTTATGACAATGGCAGTGCAAAGGCTTAATTCTAAAACTTGTAATCTTTAAGTTGTTACTTTTGCATTCAATAAATGTTGTATCTCAAACAATTTTGAATCTTTCTAATAAATATATATTTGGTAATACCATAAAATTATTTAATTACGTTGTAAAATGTTTAGTGTAAGAGATACTAATGTACAAATGTCAGATATTATGGGGAAATAGTATCTACACAAAGGGTTTATAGTAATAAAATTGCTGAGTAATTATTATAATGCACGCACTATGCTATTAGACAATCCAGATTTATCAATTATTTACAGCGGTTAAAATATCGCCTTCAGACAAAAACAAAGTATGAAGAGTTCGATGAAACATGTGATCAGTGATGTTTGGTCTCCAATGGCAGTCACATTAATCGGTAGAATTATGTGAAACAGTCGTGATTACCATTAAGCGAATTACGTTAGAACAAGCAGAGGCTATGCAGTTGCTAGGCGACAAGATCGATCAGCGGGAGCAGCCGCACAACACCTCGCTGCTGGCAGTAGTAGTCTGCTGCTACACGGCACTTCTTTGTCAAACTGCTGACAGAAATTGTGTCTAGCTGTTGGTATCGTAAATTCTGATGCTACACGGCACTTCTTTGTCAAGCCGCTGACAGAAATTGTGTCTAGCTGTTGGTATCATATAGTCTGCTGCTACACGGCACTTCTTTGTCAAACTGCTGACAGAAATTGTGTCTAGCTGTTGGTATCATAAAGCCTGCTGCTACACGGCAGTTCTTTGTCAAACTGCTGACGGAAATTGTGTGTAGCTGTTGGTATCATGTAGTATGCTGCTACATGGCACTTCTTTATCAAACTGCTGACACAAAGTTTGTCTATCTAGAAGTTGTGTCGATCTGTTGAGTACGCTAGAAACAAGTAATTCATTTATGAATTATTCAGACAATACTAATGGCAATAATAATATATTTATATTAGAGTCTGCAACATCACAAGTTTGCTGCTATCAGTTGTGTTACGCTACTAGTAAGAACGTCGTATATAAAAATTTCAGATAAAATTTATGAAAAATTGTTTATAAAAAATGTGCTGTCATGTAAAATCTTAACAGTTAAAATGTTAATTGAAGATACTGATCTGGAATAGCTACAAACTTTTAAATTGTTCACAAAAGGATCGGTAATTTTGTACATTTAATAATACGTTTCTGGTATGAAGGAACTAAATTGATTTTGTAAAGTTAAAACATAGATTACTATTCATTTATAATTATTTTTACAACACAAACACTTACGGAAAAAAAGAATTGTATAGAATCAATAAATTAATATTCTTTCTTTGTATCAAGAATATAATTAGTACAAAGGGGATTTTATATGTTCTGAATATTAATCTCTAAGTGCTAAGTGTTGGCTGATTCCCACAAGGGAAATAAGCCAATACAGTCTCCCTCATAGACGGCTAATACCCGAACCCAGTAGGGCGAAGCGGGGTTAGCCAACTGGGAATTCCCTCCATTTACATCAACACTCTCTAGATACGAGACGAATCATTTAACAATTTCCTCCTTATTTACCTACTGAGCCTTCCCTTGCCGTTATCGGAATTGAAATCAAATGAAATTAAAAATATATTTATTGTACAGACGAAGATAAGTTTTTCAAGTCCATTCTATCACTAAACCTCATATTAAACACTAGAAGTTTACAACGATTATGTAAGCAAGATAAATTATTAAAATACGAGGTATGGCTATTAAATAACAAGACTCATTTTTTAAATCAGGCTCCATGTGAATGTTCCACCGTTGGAAACAGTGCTGGAAGTCATCTTCTGTCAGCTCCTCAAGACACGTGCCGCTTTCTCTTTTATAGCTTCCAGAAACTCAGACATTGTCCCTTTTAATCCAGATTTCACCCTACGGAACAGGAAGAAGTAACATTGTGCAAAATCTGGCGAATAAGGTGGAAGTTTAATACTGGGATACTGCACTTGGCTAGGAAAATTTTGATAGATAACGTGGAATGAGCTGGCACATTGTCTTAGTGAAGAACCAATAATTTATCGTTCCACATTTTGGAGCGTTTTTTCCTTACTCTTTGATGTAGTTTAGAAATTACTATTGTAGAGGTAATATTTATTAATTTTTAACCTTTAGGAATCCAGTTAAGGTACTTAATCCCATCGATATAAAAAAATTCATCATTGACTACAATTTCACTTGATTATTCGAGCTTTTTTGGCTCTTAAGGCGAGAAGTTGGGCTCTTACAGTGCGTAGACTGGCGCTTCGTTTCCGGCTCCTAATAAAAAACCACGGTTCATCACACGTTATTGTAGTATCAAAGATTTTGGAGTAATTTTCAACCACGTACAAAGTGTTAGTAAAAATATTTTTGCGAGCTTCTTGTTGTTCAAAGGTGAAAATTTGAGACATAAGTTTAGCACGCGCTTTTCGCTTGTTAAACTTTTTATTAGGAATTTGACGTACACATTCTATATATACCTACAGTTTTACCAATTGCGTAAACGCTAAATCAACGGTCAAACAAAGTGAAATTAGCGAGTTTTTGACAATTTCTACCGTTTTAGACGTTGAAGGACGATCTGGGCACGAATCGTCCTCAAAGTCTTGTCTGCCATATTTAAAACGGTTTAATCATTTTAAAAAATACGTTCCCGTGGTAAACATTCAGTGCCCTACACTTACGTATTCCCGTAAATTATAAGGTTAAGTAACAGTTTTTCCAAGTTTAAAGTGAAATTTTTACAGTAATTCGTTGCTCTACTATTACACTAAATATTTCAACCGGCAAACACAAAAACAAAAACAACGCGAACGTAGGCTCTAACTAAACGGTGTTGTTTACAAAAGAGAGACTAGCTGCGTACTAAAGAGAAAGGTCCACACTAATACGCTGTTGTCCTTGAACTACCAATCGACATTATAATGTAGATCTGACAAGCACGTGTTCTGACAGTTCATATAGTACATAAATCAGCACGTCCACCACTATTTATATGCTATTTCAAACAAAAAGAACAACTGATTCGAGGGTAAAATTGTATTTTCAATTTTTGCAACAGTTATAACAACAAAACAACAATTATAACAAAAATTAGCTTTTCGATTAGTAAGTTATTTGTGGTTTTTACAATATATACATATTTTATTCAAGAAACCTTGGTTACTATTATATATTTTCTGAAAATAGATAAAATGAAGAATAATTGACTATCTTAGATTTTAGTATTTATATTAGAATATTTACTTTGTAAGCTCATTTATATTTACTTTTTTGCATTACGGTGTCAAACAACAAAGGTACGCTATAATATTGTATTAAAAATTGTATAAACACTTAATAGCATCTTTTAGTTTTATTTTTTTGAAACATTCAATAATACAATAATAAATATAGTGAGAGATCTTTTAAAAGTAAATAGTCGATATTGATTTTAAAGGAACGTACATCAGATTTTGTCTTTGTACTTGGAAGATAGAGAAGAATATGTTAACTAATTTAGCCAAATTATTATTACTAACATAAATCGTAATTCGTTTACTCTTTATACCTCTAAGTTTTAAAATATAGATCTTCACACACTGCAAAATAAAAATACTCCAAAACGTCTAAATGCTCATTATTTAAATCGCGTAAAACACCAAATCGTATTAGATATGTCTGACGGAACGGTTTTCATTTTATAATTAGAATATTATACAGTATATTTTATATTCCTTATTATTATAATATTTTTTATATTGAAATTGAACACAATATCTTGAATAGACATTAATGATTTCATTTTACGTAAATAATATCATTAATTTTGTGAAAATTATTGATTTTTATAAGAGTATAATATTTCAGATATAAATCCATTGTGGTTATTTTTTATTTATTTGAATTTTAGTTTAAATAAAAACCGATTATTTAAAGGTCTCGTATATTTTACTTAACTAGTTAAATAAATGGTCACAAATGAGAGGCTCCTTGTCATTGGTGTTATACTTATAACATTTATTAAAATCTGCTTTTAAACTACCGAATGAAATATACCGCATTTGTATGTTGCGTTTTTATTTATATTCGGATGATTGTCCGTAATTTTATGTGCGTGGCATTATGCCGTATGCATTTTCTATAGTCTGCAAACCATTTAAATGAATTGGATTAAGTACCTTTAAACAAACAAACAAACAAAAATAAAGAAACGGTTTGGTTTTATTTTAAATTCCTTCTTCATACATAAAATACACTCCAACAAAGAAATATCGTTCACCGATGAGTTTTGCTTTATTCGCCGGGATTTTCTGGGGCTATAAAAGCAGTTATGCGACTGATAATGCGACTGTACAGACAATACTCCCACATTCCATCGGGACATTGTGGTTAGTTGAAACGGGCTTTTAATCGTTGCAGCGTTTCGAAATCTCGTATTTATTCAAGCAGAATGTTTATGAACAATGTTTAGTTTGTACATATTACAAACTTTTATTAGAGTTTACACATTTCCGATACATACAGGTATCTCTCACATATTGTGTGACAGCAAAATTGCCGGGCTACATAATTTACTACATTAAGAAGCAGATGGTTAGCAAAATGTAAGAAAAGATTAAAAAAGGCAAAATAAACCCTGATCATTGCTAAATATTAAAATGTTGTTATTATTTACCTGTGCGTTAGATAAGTGCAGTGTTAAATAATTTCCATTCGTACTTATTCCATTGAACAAACCCATCAAATATTTCAAGTTATTAACAAAAATGTTTGTAAAAATGCTATGAAGTGATTTTTTGACAATTGCCATTCACAGCAAAGTATAAGCATATATATATGCTTATATATATATATGCATAGGCTAAGAGGGTTATTTTAGCTAATAATCAAGCATCATTTTTCACTGATATTACTGATTATAATTTAGTGATTAAGGGTTAGTCTAATTTTCTACATACCAGTGAGTTGTACATTTTTCCCCACAGTTGGAATTGGAGAATTAGGAGCGAAATAAGTTCGAAATTGTAAGTTCATCTTGTAACTTGTTTAATAATTTAAAACGTGTATTGATAAATTATATCGAACGTAAAATGAAAGGGGACAAAATAAACCGCAGTTCTGAGATTCGAAGGACCTGACAACGTAACGAACTAATGTGACGTTAGTCGTAGTATGGGTACCGAAATTACTGAAGAAGTTATTACCTATTTCTGCTGCCTTTCGACATTTTTATATAAAAATCAAAGTTCTTACCCCATAAGGAACAAATATACAAAGCCTCTATGAACTTTATATAAAAAGTTATCGTACATACAAATGAACTACACTTCGACCTTTTTAGCTTAAAATAGAGCTTCTTTGCCTTAGACCAAGAGGAAGCTAAGTATTAAGTTAGAATTATTTGGGATCTTCATATGAAGTCATCATTAAATTAATAATTATTTAGTTATTTTCATCATTATTTGAAAAGGTTCAATTACATACCCTAGGTTCATAATTATTTTTATATTTGTTAAGAGAACCAAACCATGAACGTATTAATTATTTACTGCCCTAAAATAAATTGTGTTTCTTTAAACACATACGATTTGAAAAATGTTTTCCATTTGGTTTTGGAGGTTTCGTTTGATTTTTAAACTGAAAGTTTATTGATTTAACATGATTATTTGTATTTTTAACCGGGATTCGATCACTCAATTGTGCGTTAAAAACAAAATAAACAGTAACTGTTGCGCGGTTTGTAATTGGATGCAGGTAAAGGGAGGCAATTACCATGACCGAGTTGGATGAGGGGTGGTGAGGAGAGAGGATGGTGAGGCCGCATTTATGTGAACAATCAACCTTCCAACTCGTCGTTAATGATCGCACGTCATCGCCGCTGCGTCACATCTCCGTGGAACGACTTTATTAATGCTGTGTAAAACTTTTTATGTTTGTACTTACACCTTTCATATCAAGTGACACGTGGGACCGTGACGCTCTGCTGTTATCTTAGTACCCGGAGGAGATATTTACTTTTATTACACCACTTATCTAGACAACATTAAACTCATCTCTTGGTATAGTGGTCAACTTTAAGTGTCAACACTTTTTTGCTATATCAAACAATATTAACTCTTCTCTTGCTGTAATAGAAAACCTCCTTTTGGTTATGGAAGACAACGTGATACCATATCTTCTTTTGGTATAGTGGACAACTTTTAATTTTGAAAACTTGTTAAATGCATTAAATGATAATTCTTCGCTTGGCGTTTTTTTTTTTTTTTTTTTTTTTTCTTAAATTGGATCAAGGCATCTATTCAGATACTGAGATAAGCCAGTTACTCCAAAATGCTGTAAAGAAAGCTCTTATGACTTCGCAGTGAGAAGCCTGCTACGCAACAATATGTGGTCTGGAGTACTTCTACGTTTTACCTACATTTTATTGTTTTACGCACATTGTAAACGTAGATGAACGCGGATTGAAGAAAGGTTTCGCCGCGGATAGATCGAAAATGTCGATTTAATTCGCCAGTGTGCTTGCACGTTCAATTACTCGCCCAAAACAAAAACAAGAATCGAAGAGGAAACGTACGACACTCTGCTGCTGAAGACTGACATTAGAAACACTCAAGAAAAGAGAGCCTAGTTCGCGCTGATGGCAAACTGACATGTATTGGTTGTTAGTGGACGGCTCAAACACTTTAGCGGTCGCTTATGTAACTAAATTTACTTCAGTTGCTCCATTCTAATTTTGAAACTTCTGCCTCAAGCACTATGTAAAATCAGCAGTCCATGATGTACAATTAAAAAATGTTTTATTTACGAAATTGCGTTTATGTTTAAACAGCTCTAAGTTAATGGTTACGGGTGAACTAATAGTTTTAAAATTTACAGAGTTTTTAACCAATAAAATACACTGGAAGAAGATATTGAAGTAGACAGACAAAAATCTTTCAGGTTTTCTTTTAGAAAATATAATTATTATCCAAGAAACAATGATAACAGTATATTTACAAAATGTAATGCAGCCAGCCTAATGTATACAGATTATAATGGCTAGATTTTACTTAAAACAACAAACATTATTGTGGCACTAACCACGTATTGTTAGTTTAAACCTAAAACCATTTACGATACATCTGTTGGCCATGAAGCAACCAAAAGGTAATATGTGTATTTGCATTTATGGATTCCTAAAACATACGGTGAATAAAACAATACACAAGAAACAAACAATAGAAATCAACATACCAAGTTTTGATCCCTGAGGTCTTTCTATCAGGAGTTATCGCACAGGATTTATGTGAGGAGATCCCTCATTCTGGTATTGATGGTGGTAGAAGAGGGTCTGGGTCTTAGAAAATCATCAGTTGAGATAGAAAAATAGTTTTTACGATGAAAGTAAGGAGAAATAAAAGTAATTTATGAAGTATACTGGATACATATAGGTTTCTATGGGTCTAAGAATTAACTTTATTGCCTCTCTGTCCACTGTGCGATAACTGTATCTTTAAATTCCGTTAGGCCATTTAATGCCCCCTTGCAATTCATCAGTCATCAAAAAGTCATCTATGACTGAATCCAAATTTTAGTGAAATTATATTGTGTTCATAGAGTTATAGTTTAATACTATAATAACAATAGATTAGTTCAGAAGTGATTCAACCGTAACTACGCCTTATTGAATGTATCATAGCCTTGAGTGTTAAAAAAATTATGGGTTACGTTTGTTGCTTTAGATGTAAATATTAAACATTAAAATAGTTAAGAACGTAAATTTTATATGTCTTGTACTTTAATATGACTTTGAAAATCAAAATCTGTAGGTATGTAGCAGTTATCTAACTTCTCAATATTTTCTGGGAGGAAACGGTCCTCACTTAATTTTTAATTGTGTAAAACATTTGCTTATTCTACCCTTTTGAGCATATTATATTTATGTGTAACTTTTCTACGTACATTTTTATTTCCATCCAAATTTTATTTTCTTTATTTTTATTCTATAATTTTCAAATGTTCATTGTTAGAAATTTGAATATACTTTTCAGTTGAAGTTTGATGGCAGCGACAAAACGTATTGCATTTTGTAGATAGATAAAAAGTGGTAAAGTACATAAAATATGTATATTTATCCAAGTAAAGTTACCTTTAAATGCTATTTGAATAATAATATTATTAATAAAATCAGTTGAAAAGTAAAAAAACATCAATAAATGCGTTATTTACAATATTAAACATACTTGTGACTTCGGGTCACCCTGCGACACTTCACTTTCGCGAAGTGACTCTCTGTTGATCGAGGTTTTCAATTTTGAATTTCGATATAGTGGTAGTAGATATGGTGTACACCTATTTTAACCCTCTAACTCGTTCGAAAGTTGTCGTGTGTTTAAACAGGTAGAAATCTGGTTTCATTAGGATTGGAGAGAGGGCGTCACTAAACGCTCAGTTACTAATGTAAAATATATACTGGGATAGTAAAAATATATCGTTGTAAACAGCTATTTTCCATTTAATAGATTTAAATAATTATGTAAATGCAAAATTTTCTTAAGTAGAAAATTGAAATATACCGATCAATAGCAAAGCTTTGTTCAAACTAATCTCAATGCATGTGTGCCAATACGATTACGGAAATTTACCTTTAGTTCCTCTCAGATCCAAAACGTGACTCCCAGTTAGAACATAACCCGAATTGCAGCAGTACAAAGTGGATAGAGTTTCCAAAGCACTTAAGCACTAACCAGTTTACGAAGTGAAGTTTTATTTAGTTTGTAACTCTACAACAACTCTTCATACAAACTGAACTATTTACCAGGAATAATACAGTTTATTTTATTAAAATCAGAAGTAGGTCGTGTACTTATACCACGTACAAGAAATTTCGTACTGCTGGTATTGTCTACATAGGTCGTTTAGTTATATCTAAGGTTTTTCTTCAATTTTTTCTATGACATAAAGATAACAAAAGGATAGACAAGCTCGCTTTGTGGATTAAGCCTTTAATCCGTAATACCAAATGAACTTAAAGAGTCTCCACGTAATGTAGCTATAGTGGGATGGGTTTATTCAATAATTTGGTTATATGTTATAGGTAGAATAAGTAATACGAAGTATAAAATGGAAAAGTATGTTTAAACCATTTATTAACTTACATACACTATTGTAACTATTTATATATGGGATTCTTTTATGATTTTAACTGTTTACTCAAGAATAAATTTCTTTTACAAAATTCAAATAGTTATTTTTATCTTAGCTGAACTATGTATTATAATTGATAACGTAGTAATACTGATTGTCATTTTTGGGGAGGTGGAGATCAATAATATAAAGTACAGATCCGGAACCGCTTCTCATATTACTGCAACAAGGAAAAAATACGTGTATTGTGGCGATATTGTGTTAATCAGTCAGTTCTATAAAATCTACATTAATTCTAGTTTGAATCCGTTCTGTGGCATTCTGTGGCCAAAGAATTATTGTACGTACTTACGAAACGTAAAATTGTTGTTTCCGATTACGAAGTTAACATATTACGGAAGTTGTAAGTTCCGTATTGAAGCGTCTATTATTATTTGTTTTTTTTAACCTGAATATTTTTCAGTACGTTTATATTATATATATATATATTATATATATATATATATATATATATATATATATATATATATATATAGATTTATAGTATTTATTACTATAAATGAAGCATAGACGTGAATAAACTGGTTGCAATGAAATAAAAGCCAGCCCGAATATTTTATTAATAGTTATTCTTAGATTTAAACTGATTATAAATCTACGATTTCTGCTGTAAGGATTTGGAATTGTAACACAGTTACAAAAGGTAATTAGATTTAGATGAAGAGGAGGAAGCTGGAGACATTCCAACAATCCACGGCAACTTTATTTTTCTGTGAGTAACAAGCCATTTTCTCCCACTTTCCGAAAATTTAAATGCAATTAGTGAGCGCACATGTTTTCAGAAATGATTAAAGATTTCAAACCGAAATTCCACATTATTACTTGGTATATATCTTTAATTAATTCGTATCGATGGAAAATATAGTAATCTGAACCACTTTTCTTATTTTTTATATCCTATAACCTTTTAAATCTTTATCACCATCCACTCACTTTATGAATCACTATTTTTATGAAGGATTTAGTATTTAATTTGGGTTTAGTTCACGCACTTCATCTCATACATACTCCTAAAATCTAATAATGTTGTAAGCCTGACATAAAAGCATTGTTTATCATATTACACAATTAGCGAAGGAATTGAGTAAAGCTTTTTGTTGATACTTCAGCGGGTTACGGCGGATATAATATTTTGTTGACAAAGAAATATAAGCGCGACCTCCGTGTCGCGTCGCTTCGAGGGCTCAAACAAAACACGTGTTGTTGATTTTAATTAGAAACCTGTGAGGGCAATAATGAAGAAGTTTGTTTTCCCTTCTCAGGCTCTGAATAAAACTTGTTCAGTAATTGAATTTTTATCACAAAAGCTTCGTCTAGACGAACATTTTTTGTGCATTTATCCACATAGGAATATTTTGAATTAATTATATTTTTTACGTTATTAATGCAGAAAATAAAGTTTTTATTTCGTACTCACAACAAAGTGGAATTAAAAGGAACGTTGAAGAACCTGAGAGTGTACTATAAACATGTAACATTTTTTGTAGTGGTGCAATCAATTTTGGTTTTGGAAAATATGTTTTATAATAAATTTATGACTTTTTAAGCTATCCCGGGGATCTATTTATGTTCATATGGACGCCGATAAATTAACATTTGCAGTTAGTGATGTACTGCTGCTGACATTCATAAGGTTGTCCAGATATAAGTGACACATCGGTTTTTGCTGTATCCAGTGTTCTACTAGTTCTACTGGAAAGTAAACGAGCCAGAAGTGAGCTCACCTGGGGACACATTATCTTTATCCTGGTTATAATTATTCTAGAGTCCTTAAGAGAGTTCCTTTTTTAAAGCACCAAGCCATTTCATTCCTCTTTCGATATCGACTTCCATATTTTCTTTCTTTCGATTTTATCAGCACTTCTTCCGTAGCCTTAGAATCTAAATTTTAGAAACAAAAAGTTTAATATCGATCACATGTTTCATACATTAGGTATAAAAAGTCAGTACATGGGAAAGTTAGGTTGTACACATTTTTTGTTAAATACGTTATTGTAATGTAGAACTTTAAAAATATTCACATTGTTCATTTTAAACTCTGAGCTAACAATGAAACTTCACTTATTATTTTGTAAAATTTGGATCACCTTAACTTACATCTAAAGTTGGTTCACGTAACTTTATGTGAGTTGTTGTTCTGAAATGTCCTTAATCTATCTAAAAAACAAAGTTTGATACGTCAAGATTGCCTTTGTGCATACGAATGTTCTTCCCTCGTCCTGGAAGTTATCAGTAATATCTGTTTTTCGCCTCTTTTCGTAAAAGGCTTAAGTATAGCGTCATAAAGTGACAATTTATGTTCTAGAATCTAGAGTAAGCTATATTTTCACGCGACTGTATACTTTCTTTCAAAATCTTCACTTTACAAGCATGGTCGTACTGAATAAGCTAGTAGTTAATTGGAAGGTAAGATAAACTTGAAATATGTTTAAAACATATTGTATAAACCGTGCTTTCTCTGTAAAAAATACAATGATGTAATGATGTAAAATAGTATTCAATTGATTTTCTTGGAACAAAATATTTTTAGATGATCAAATAAATTGCTCTCAAGTATATTTTTATTATATTGTGCTTTTACGATTACAATGTAAATTGTTTCTCGGCCCCTATACTATTACTCTTTAGTAATTTCTAAGAAATTCACATTAAACCAAAACCAAAATTATGACAGAACAAGATGTTATTAGGACTCATGGGACTAATTTGAAATGATGATTCATAAAAATCACCTTGAATACTTTTAATCTGTGTCATTTTAAAAATAACCTCGATGCTATTATGGGTAAGTAAAAAATAATGTTGAATGCTTCCCTCTGTCTAACAAATAAGTAAATATGTGAACACCTTATCAGTTAGTCATTAGTCTAATGAACCTATATTGACAGAGAACTAAACATTTCGTAACCTACTTTAATCATTGTAAAGATTTAAATTTTCATATCGTAAGAGAATATTGGCTCTGAAATAGGAAAATGGTTTTTAAAACGACAAAGGAATCTTTAAAACCTCTTTCAGTTGTTTTTCTACAATTTTGATAAGTTCTCTCAACCAAACTCTCTTTAACTCGTTCTCGAGTTATTATTCTTCTTGTATTCAACAATAAAATTAGTAATAATAGAGTAGTCTTTCTATAATGTGTAAATACCTATATAAAAGAGTATCGAAGGAAACAACAAAACGAAAATAAAATAAAACTTTATGTACTGTCCTTTTTGATCGCAAAATCAATAGAATTTTTCTTTAACCAACGCAACGATGTATCAACTTTCTAGGACATTTATATCAACCTGTTGGTTAACATATAGGTTAGGTAATCAACTGAGGAAGAGATCAAATTGCAGATCTCGAAACTTAGGGATATTAATTTCCGGAATAATATTAATATTCTTCTAAGTTTTTAAAATAAAACTGTATTTAAGTAAAGTATATTTATTAGGCGTTGGAAAAAAAACCTGGCAGTATAGAAGAAAGTAAAAAACAGAGTGTGATTTTATTTAAATTGCATTGCTTATCATAACAAGCATCCCACACTTATGTATAGAGAAGTATCACAGATAAGTATTAATAAGAAAATCAAGATTAGTGAACCTAAATAATGAGCTAATAGGTAAAAATTTTACGCTATGTTCTCTTAAGCTCTGATACTCTTTCCCAGGACATCGACGACTCTTCTTCCTGTGGTTAAACATCTTAAATGCAATACTCAAATAGATGCTAAAAATGTATAATAGGATTTACTTTTTTGATTTGTTGCAAAATCTTTGTAAGTTAAATTGGTGAAACAATTCAAAAGATCGTGAAGAAATGAAAGAAACAACAGGAACACAAGCATTTTTAATTAAGATGCTTCAAGATACTTTGCTCGTACTTTCTTTTGATAATGTGGAGGTAAATTAAATTACATTAAAATACATTGGACAAACAAGAAGAAAAATTCATACACGATATAAAGAACATTGCTCCCACATTAAATTCAACAGAAAAGAAAAATCTGCCGTCGCACACCACTGCATCAATACCGGACATACTATATCACAGAAAAACTTAAAACTATTAAAACATGTTAACACTCCAAAATATTTAAATGCATGGGAGTCATATTACATAAATCAAACAAACACAGAAGATCTATTAAATCAAGAAGATGGACCAATTCAAAATTCAATATTACTAAAACGAAAATTACAAAAATAACATTCAAAATTTATATAGTATAATACCAGTAATAATTTAATTATATTTACACACTACGCCACCCAAGACAAATTATTATTAAATCACATATGTTAACTATTATTAATAATCAAATTTACTTTTTGTATTTATTTTGTGATGTGTCTGATGAAGGTATCTTGGATATCGAAAGGCCTCACAATAATATGTATTAAATATTGGTTTTGTATTTTAATGTAATTTAACAGTGACCAATATAAGCTCCATCTACAGCATTTCAATGTGGAGGTAGTTTCCTTTTCGTTTTTTGTATACTCTTGCGTTCACCGCTCTTATAATATAAAATACAATTATAATTCGAGATTTACTCCAAGATAAGTTTTAGAGAAATGTTGCTGAAAGTTTATTATAATCGTGGGTTAAAACTTACTGTGTTAGTTGTCGGTTAACATAATTACATGATCCGCCAAACATAAAACCTTCTTCTCTCATTTTCTGGATGACTAATCTCATAATTTCTATTATAACTAATAAAATACAATTTACATAAACTTTTTAAATTTATGTCTAAATTTATAGTTTTGAATCATATTAAAAAAATAGCGTACGTAAGTTTTACTGTACAATAAAAAGTACTTAGGTTTAATTTATTTTTATGAAAAAATTAAGGCTTTGATAGGAAGTTGACTGAAGAAGGGAAACAAATTTTGGAAAAGTAATAACATAACTTCAATTCAAGACTCAATATATAAATTGAGAACGTTATTTTAAAGGACTGAATTGAGAAGTGAGGTTTAATTTTATAATGCGTGCATACTCAATTTTTGTTAAAATAATTTTAAACGAAATGTATGTTTAATTGACTGGAAAATTTACCTTCAGGACGATGTAGTCTTATTTAAGTTTTTTTATTTATTTGTGTTTAGGTCAACCAACGCAGACCAGAAATTCGTTACAAGAAAATTCATTATAAAATTAACGTGGTTTGCTCAAGTACAAGTTTTGTTAATACGTCATTTATAAAATTTACACTACAAGCTATTATTTGCTCTAATGATTTATTATTCGTATTGAGATACTTAGGGATCCTGCTTTAGGAAGTAACTACCTTTTGGTAGTATAGGTATACTAAGTCACCATAACATTCAAATTGTTATTTTATGCATTACTGTTTTGTTTTGCATAATGTGTTAAATTTCTACATTGCACGGTTATTACTCTGAACTGAACTACAGACTGACATACACTGAGCAAAGACAACGACAGGACATTGACAGCCCTTCTAAGGAACCTCACTCCTTACACTTATAAAATGTATAACATATTAAAAATCAAAATGGTATTCATGCCGTCATAAAATTTGAAGAAAAAACTTTTTGCGACTAAAAGGTTACTACAATAACTTGGTGCCTTCACCGAATCCATAGTTTTTCTGCTATCTGAAAGCCGTGTCATAAGATAGATCACTGAAATTGTGATCGGCACCTATCTGAAGAGATGCAGTAAGATCGAAAAACGGAGTACAAGTAAGTGAACAATCTTGTCACTTCTCACAAGATTTTTCATTCCGAGCGGATTCAGTGCCTTATGGAATGGAAATAATGGTTACCACTCCATCATACTGTAAAATCAGGACAGCCAGTCGGCGTTCAACGCTCAGCGTACTCTTCGCAACACAACAAGCACATTCGGCTACTTCTTGAGTGTGATTCATATTTTAGTATTACACTTACAAAGTTGAAGCATAGTGGAATATTACTTGCTTTGGTTGCTCTTCACTGCATTCTAATGAACCGAAAAATCATTGCGACTATTGAATGATACGATTCCACTTTGTAAGTTTGGAGTCTACTGGCTTTTGAGAACTTATAAAGTAGGGAATTAACTTGGTGGTCAAAACCTGACAGTCTGAAATTAAGAATAAACGCTGATTGGTTGAGCTTTACACAAGTACAAGGTACGCTCCACCTCTTTCCATTCACCTTATAAGCGGATATGCATTGCTAATAGTACTGCCAGTTTCGGCTTAATATTTTTTGATGTATGTCTCTCCACTGCGAGGCTAAATATTCCAATATTTTAATTGCATTGGCACTTTTTCGACTAACGTGGATCGAAAACTAAAGTTAAAATTTACGTATAAATTCAAAATTTCGTCAGATAATAGTTAAAACAATAATAATAAAATGTCCTTTTTGTTAAAAGAAATTTTATTTTTAACACAATACACACGCTTGCTATACACGATATATAAGTGCAATGAAAAACGAGTTTAATATTTTATTTATTATATTAATTATATACTTCCATTTTAAGCTTAATGGTAATAATCTAAGTTAATTAACTTCAGCTTTAAAATCGCTTTTTTGTTTTGAGAATGTATAAACCGAACATGTAGTTTTTTCAAGGTTTTTGTCGTTTTATTTATGTTTATTGCCTCAAAGTGACGGTAGTTGATGCAATAATGGTAGTTGATTAACGGTTGTTGTTAACGGTGGTTGATTGCAACTACAAGAGTAGTGTTGTATGCAAAAATGTATATGCTGAACCACATTTCCTTTTTAACCACATGTTTTAAATGAGTAACTTAGTAAGTCTTTATCACCAGCCACTGTCGTTAGGACCCAGTATTTTTATGCAAGATTCAACATTTAGTTAGTACACGTGTTTAATTTATTCCTTTTAATACGTACTTACTCATTGTGTTATAAAACTGTATTGTCTCGATAGCATGAAATAAAAGCATTGCTTTTTTGTAATACAAATTAGTGAAGGAATTGAGCAAAGCTTTTTGTTGATACTTCAGCGGGTTACCGTGGATATAATATTTTGTTGACAGAGAAATATAAGCGCGGCCTCCGTGTCGCGTCGCTTCGAGGGCTCAAACAAAACAAGTGTTGTTGATTTTAATTAGAAACCTGATAAAAAAATACCGAAGAAGTTTGTGTTTTCTTCTTAGGCTCTGAATAAAACTTGTTTAGTTTACAAATAAAACATAAATTGAATTTTTATTGTCAAAGGTTCGTCTAGACAGAATGTTTTTTAAACTATATTTTTATTAATTTTGTACTTACTTTTAATTATTTATATTTCTGTATTTATTAACATAGTACTTATTGAAATTCATTTCTGTACACAATAAAATTGCAGGAAAAAGTGGACCTAGGTTAAAAGCGGAATTAACTGGTTGAAATAATATAAAATAACAAAATTGAAAAATCCTAGGAAGGCTACTAGTAACAATTAGGAATATTTAAAGGTGGTGCAATACGATATTTGTTGGTAAAATACGTTTTATAATAAACTCATAGCTTCTTCAGCTTTATCAGGGAAGATAAAGAAAAGTAGAATTGTTTATCACTACACGTGAAATTACAGGCAAGTAAAGTACTCCATTTTGTAATCAAGCCCAAACAAAAACGACTGAAAATAAAATTAGGTATGTTTTTAGTCTGTAGATGAGATATAGCTATTCAGTAAGTGATGTTTTATATTCGTTTACGACTTTTATGTTTTAATTAATTAAAATTGAAGTAAATGACATTTATTCCTTATTTTTTATTAACGATATTACCCTTTTATACTAAATGCTACTCCCTGGTGCTGTAACTCATGTAGCCTACATTCTGTAAACATTTCACATCTTTAATTGAGCCTGATTGCAAATGTGTTATTTTATCACATGTTTGAATCTCTTATATGTGTATAAAGTTTTATTATACATTTATTTATTCTATTTTCTCGTTGCCATCATGGGTTACCATAAAGCAATGCAAATATAATCGCTTACGCTCAGCCAAATCCAATGGAGTAACATACACGATCATAGAACTCAGTTTTAGATATCGTGTGGTGACATTGAAACTTCAATATTCATTTGATGAGAGTTGGATCATTTTTACTTACATCTAAAGTTGGTTCACGTAACTTGGCCGAGTTGTTCCGAAATGTCCTTAAAATTACCCAAACAACAAAGTTTGACACGTCAAAACTGCCTTTGTGCATACGAAAGTTCCTGGAATTCATTATTAATATCTGTGTTTCGGCTTTTTCCGTAAAAGGCTTAAAATATAGCGTCATAAAGTTCGAATTTACCTTCTAGAGTAACCAATATTTTCACGCTACCGTATACTTTCTTTCAGAATGTTAACTTTACAGGCATTTTCGTATTGAAATAGTAGTTGATTTGCAAAGCAGACAAAACTGTTAAGATATTAAAAATAATTTTGTATAAACCAAGCAAACCGTCTATAGAGAAATGCAACGAAGTGTAGTTTAAAAAGTTGAAAGATGTAAAACAATCGTTTTATGTAGCAAAAGTTTTTCTAGCTGCTTTCTAAAGTATTTTGTTATCTTTATGTTATGTACTCGTGCTTGATACAGATCATCCGTTCACGAAGATCCTGTTCAGTATAAAATACATTGATTTAATACCGTGCAATATAATTATGTTTTAATATTAAATTTGACTAAGTTTACACCGATTTAAAAAAAAAGATCTGTTGAGTTGAAAATTATCATATTCTTACTACGGTCAACGACTTTTATTATTCTATCGTTACACATCATATGTTAGTCAAACTAAATACTTGATAATTTTCATATTCATTTAAGAAAGAATATTCAGCCACATTATTTCTCTAAATATTAATCGGAGAGTATCCAACGAGACAAGAATTTCCAAATATTTTTTGGAACAAAATTCCCTCCTCTTTGCACTTAAATTCCACTGTCACTCACATAACTAATAGTTTTGTAAGTGTCAAATTTCATTACAAACTCTAAAAGTCTCCACTTTCGGTTAAAACGCCTGTCTTTATACTGTTCGTTGAATCCGATTATACTTCATAAAATTAATTTCTAAATTCATTTCATAAAAAACTAAGCTGTGTACGTTTACTAGTACAATGTACATTTTCTCTCAGCCCTATACTATTATTCTTTAGTAATTGTTAAGAAATCTATATTCAGACAACCAAAATTATTACAGAATCGGATGTGTTACGTCGGAACCCATGAAACATCTACCTTTTACTCAAACTACACCATTAAAATATAAGTAGTCTTAAAAGAAAACACTGGAATACTGCATATCCTTGAAGTACTTATCCTTGATCCTTGAATATTTTACAAACTGTATCAGTTAAAAATAAACCTAAATCCTATTATGGGTTAAGGTAACAATTTTTAGTGCTCTGTCTAACAAAGAAGTAAATATATGTACACTGTAACAGTTGGTCAATTACCAAGTGTTTCTCTATCTATTGGTCTGCATTGACAGCGAACTAAATATCCCGTAAACTACTTTAATCATTTTACAATATTAAGTGGTCAGATAATAAGAGAATTGTGACTCCGAAATAGACAAATGGTGTACGTGTATTACAAACGAGAAATGAGTCTGTAAAGCCAAGTTTTTTAGATTCTCTTGAGCTGTCAGATCAATAAAGAAACAAAATTAGTGAACCTAAATAATGAGTTAACATTTAAAAATCTGACGCTTTGTTCTCATATACTGCATGTATTTCCCATCAACGACTTCATCTATTTCCTTCCCAGGAATGAAAACTTTTGATGCAGTACGCAAAACGATACTAAGAAAAGTGGTGTAGAATTTGCAGGTTTCAATCCTTACAAAATCATTGAAAGCCACCTTCGTGAATTGATTCAAAACACCGTGAAAGTCATGAAATTAACAACTGACAAGCAAGCATTCTTTATTAAGATGTTTCAAGATACCTTTCTCTTAGTTTCTTTTAATAATGTCGAGGTGGTTTCCTTCTCGTTCTTTTGATGTTGATGCTTTCAACTGCTGGTATAATATACAATAATGTTTCGAAAGTTTGCTCCTAGAGAAATTTTTGAGAAATGTTAACTAAATTTAATTATAATCAAGAGGTAAATTATACTAAGTTGGATGTCGTTGAACATAATTACATGATACGTCACACATAATTTCTTCTCAAACTTGTTGAATGAGTAAGCTCATCATTACCATCCTAACTAAAAAAAACTTACACAACTTTAATAATTTATAAATAAAGTATGAGTTTTGTTTTTTGTATTAAAAAATAGCGTACGTAAGTTTTTTCTAATAAAATATACTTAGGTTCAGTTAAGGAATCATTCATGTTTATTAATACATATTATATACATGTAATATGATGTATACAATGTATATATACATTATATACATGATATATATATATATATATCAAATATAACATGTATATAATATGTATTAATAAACATGGATGATTCCTTAACTGAACCTATATATTTATATGATTCTCAGTCCTACATATGCATATATCGTATATACTAAATATTATATAATATGATTATCTTTTGTATTTATATTTCTCATCTAGACTAGGCAAACTCAGCTGTGGTGCTGGTAATGTAATCATTCATTTGAATAAGAATTTCTCATATTTGCGCTACATCTTATATAAGACTCAGTCCCTTACACTCTGATCGTCTTAACCATGAACACTCAAATAATACTTACCTGATGTATTCTTACTAACGCTAAAAACTATATAGGACTCCAATTATCTTACATCATAAATGTTTTATCTCACTAGGCTAATGACTTTAATTTTTGTTTAATTGTGCAAAGCCAAGGGTTGCAGCTAATTGTTATAAAAATATACACGGTTTTTCGAATAGTGGATTTGTAAATAATTTGTTGAAGTAACTGCTTCTTTTGTTGGGTTATAAATGTATGTTTTGCTCGGGGAAATCTTTTGTTTCGCGTCACGTATGTTTATGTTTCGCCTGCTTTCAAAGTAGAACGACAGCTTTATCGAAACGTAAACAAACAGCTATATAAAAGCCTGCTCTAAACTAACAAAATGTTAAGTTAGTAAAAATTTGTCGGGAGAGATTAATAGGCAAGTATAATCCAAAATAAAATACAACATTATATATTATAAGGAAAATAATGAAACTCTTTTCTAATCTAGTAGTTATTTAAAATGATTTTTTTCTAATTGTTCTATCAACTTACTTATATTATTATTGACGTAAATTTTGTCCGAAATACCACATCGTCTGGATCTATCCCTGCTTCTGCGGACTTTCCTTGGTTATAGAATTGTTCACGTTAGCATAACCAATTCGTCAAAATTTAGAAAATCAATTCATAATCTGCTATTAGTAGTTATGTTGACTCTATCACACTAAAAACTTCCAACGCCAAACAATTGTTGCAAAGAGACGAATATTTAAGGTAAAATACTGGTTTGAACAAATATACGAACTACTAATTTGTTTATTAATTAATCTAACGTAAAATTGATTAACTTTCTGCATCATTTAATAGCAGTATTTAAAGCTTAACGGATTGTAAATTGAATTTCAGGCCGGTAAACATTAATTCCTATTCCAGTTTACTACAAGTTCCGTCCTGAAGGGATTAAAGAAGGATTAACAATAAATTGATTAGATTAGTTTTTTCTAGCTAACAAAGCCGTAGTATGATTTAATCCAGGAAAATGGATTTGAAATCCATAAATAAGTCTTCCTGTTGATTACCATTATATGTATTTAATTAAATTGGACCTTACCTTACATTCACTAAAAATAAATTACGTAAAAACAAATTTTATAACAATTTTTCTGAGCAAACGTCCAAAAAATTAATTGACTTTTTAAAAAATAAATAAAACTTAACAATGGTAAACGAATAGATATTATATTGTTGGACTTGTAGAATGAGCTCCCACATTTCGCATAACTTTGTGAAACGCCCTGCATATGAAATGTAAAACATATTTTAAAATGTGTTTAAAATTAATGGTAGATGTTAAACACTTTTTTATGTTAAAGTGTTTAGTGTCTCGTATTATTTTAAAATATAGAAAATAACCATTTATTAAATTACGAAAAGTACTTTTTCATGATATGTATTTTACTTTACTGCCTGTTATTTAAAAGTAGTCACTTCTGTTAGTCAGTCCCACGACTTTTTATAATGACTCAGATTATTTATTGACAAACACCTTAGTGGATAGGATGCCCTAGGAAGCAACATGCCTGCCCAGATTTTGTTGGTGGTGGTACGAAAAGTAACCTTACATTTCAAATAAAAAAACTATTACTATAGCCCAAAGTATCAACAGTGTAAAACGGGTGTAAAGCTAAGGTGGGGAAACTGTCCCTTTATTTAATGTGGCCTTGCATCACTAAAAATTAAGAATTTGAATTTTGGTATAAAGAGATTTTTGTAACAAATATATCCAAAGTATGGTTATATATAAAAATATAGTTTTTAAATGTTACTTCTTGTGTTTAATTACAACAGCAAACTGGTATTACAGATATACAGGTATACAAACCAATTATACAGATATCAAATTTATTATTTACCACTAATGTTGACATAAGTTTGTTTGTATGATAATGATAACATTATGGTATTCAGTTAAGTGTACATTAATCTCTTAAAAACAAGAGCTGTTACGGTGTAGAGATCTCCTACTTAAGATGGGTGGCAGGATTGAGGAGTTAGAGGTTGTAGAGGAGGGGGTGGAGGGAAGGGGTGTATGAATATCAAGTGGAGTCAAGGGTGTGTTAATAAGTCCACAGGCGAAGGTTCCTGCCTTGTCGTCTTAACCCCCACCTTGACTTAATGATCAGCTGATAGACGGTAGAACTGCTACAAGATTTCTAAATATACACCACCTCGTTGTGTAGTTCTCTCTTTTATATTTTCTATTGAAATGTGTATATAAAAAAGTACTACTCAGATTAAATTACAGTATTAAGTGTTTCATTTTCATTTATTAAAAACCTTATTTTTAGTAATAAAAAGATATTTACTGTACATTATTATTTTACTTATACTAAATTATTTATTTAAAACTATTCTAGAAAATAACGAATACTTCTGATAGGAAATTTGAGAACACTTTAAATGTTATTACAGTGGTTTAATACTACCTTGTATACTGTAGTATTTGTATTAATACTTACAAATTCTGTTACACTAAGAGTTAAAATACACATGGCATTAATTCAAAATAAAACCTCTTAGTTTTTTAAACATTTCAAACAATAGAAGGGTCAACTAAGTAATCAGAATAAATATGATTTGCGCAATGATAATTTCTTTCAAAAATCTTAAACACAGATCTTTTAAACATAACGTAGCTATGGTGGGAAGTGTTGGTTCAATGTGAATGTTGGGTTTAACTCCAGTTCGTGTTCGTCTTAGTGAAGCTTCTGGAATCTGTGGACCTGATGAGACAATAAGAATAACTGTTCACCTAGATTACACTATGTTTTGTAGTCTAAGTGTCTATGATGTCGAAACAATGTATAGAGTTCATTTTGGACTTACGGCTTATTTTTTATATGTTCAGAGGAATATGAAAACATATTCAAAGTCAGGTTTGTGACAGCGTCAGATTCCAGAGGCTGAACTAAAAGTAAACTGGAGCTAAACTCAACATTCACATTGGACTTTCTTTTAACGTGCTATTAGGTTGTAAAGTTTAAACTTCACTGAAAATTATCATAAGAATCATAATTGTTATTCCTGTACCATATTATGGCCTGGGTGGTGCGTGCCACCAACCATGGATGTTTAGGGGTGTGATACCACGACAGAATACTTTCTCATACTTGCATGGAGGCTTATATGCCATAAAATGAACCTGACCTTGGCACAACATCACCGTCTGCATTTCCTGTTAAAAAAATGTTTGTCACAGAGCGTTGAAGTGTAGATTATGGCGGTACGTTAAATATGAGTAGAACATTAATAGAAGTCATCATTTGGACAAAGTCTTAATTTACTATTTAACTATGTGTATAACTTAATTACTATTTATTCAATAAAAATTTTTCATAATAATTACGAGTACACTACGGTTTGTGCTGGGTAATGAAGACAGACTATATTCCGGTTTACAAATATGTTGTTGCATGAGATGATACACGTCAAGTTCCAGTCTATCAGATATTCTTTGTTTTGAGTTTGTTATTGACGATGGAAGGTTTGACAGGATATCAGGATTTAGTAGGACATTTTTCATCGTTATGGGTACAAAAGGAAAAACACAACGTTTCGAGGATTGGAATATATCCTCTTTGTCAGGTTAGCAAGGTATTTATACATAAAATAAAGAACACAAGTAAGAAGAGAAGGAAAATAAAAGGGTTTAAATGCTTTAATCGGCACCATGTTAATCTGAAACAATGGTACAAGAAGGCGACGGCCATGAGGGGGAAGGGAAAAACCTTCCCCCACCTGACGAAGAGAATAGATTTCAATCCTCGAAACGTTGTTTTATACCTTTTGTAACATATAACGATGGCATCGTCCGAAATCCTGTTATCCTATCAGATATTCTTATCCAGGAAAGTTTAGTAGAAGAGTTTAGTCTCCCGCACTGTCTGTGATGGTACTCAAAAAGAGAGTGAAGCTCTCGATTGTAAACTGAGTACGCTGTGACACAGTTACAGCTGATATATGATGTCTACATGTGTCTGAAGAACCGAAACAACGTTAAAACAGTTTCAATAGGCAGATGATATACTCCTTTGCTCAACCGAGTTTCCCAAGGTAGCCAAAGTTGGATGTACCACATTAGCATAGCAAATGTGTGGTACCCACTATGGCGTAACAGCCAACTAATTGGTACCTGGCATAGTTTTTAAAGGAGACACTCCTAGAACTTGACCGGCAAGGAAGTTGAGGATGTTTCATGACCTCCTTCCCGCGGTAGCATGAGCTACTGGTGCTTGAGGGAAGTGCTGACAAAGTGTACCGCACTAATGTACTTGTGAAATTCCAGGATTACAACTGTCTCGATCTGTAGATAAATTCAAGAAATCAATAATTACCTGAAATTCGTGGAGCACGGCTGTTACTCCGTCAAGTCAAAAAGTGAGAAATTCCCAGAAGAACAAACGTTACGTTCCAGGTACTACTCACTCGCTATGCAACTTCGACTCTCTTGGGACACCTCGGTTGAGCAAAACATTAGATATCCCCTTAGTGAAGCTGTTCTGACTTTGTTTCGTCGTTCAGTTACAAATAGATACCAGATTTCAGCTGTCAATGTCTTACAGTGCACTCATGTTGTTCCAGCTAGACTGCAAAGTGTTCTTGACAGAACGAAAGATATTCTTGAATACTTTCACACAAAGCTTAGCTGTTATCGCCGCCTTATCTCCTAACATACAAATGACATTATCAATGCCATTTGTTTGTTCAACAGTCCATTAGTTCTAAAACATCATTGCTTTTTTATTATCATTATTAATATAAATTTACATTTAATCAGTATAATCCAAATTATTCTACTGTTACCTATACTCGTATAGAACACCTCACGGTGTATTAATTGTTTTTGGTTAAGAGGGTCTTAATACTTCACTGGCAGATGAACATTATGTTTCTGACAACAGTTTAAAGACAATACAAAAATATGTTTTCGATATTCCACATGTCACCTAAATAATAGGAAATATGAATGATCATTTATTTTGAACATGGTTTACAACATGTATTATTTGTACGCATTTCTGAACCTTTAGGCGTAATAAACAAATTTTACATACTGATATAATCGATCATACTGGATTCCATGTTCAAAAATATACGTTTCCATTTCAAACAAGGCTCACGTATATTTTTGTAGAATTAATGTGTATAAGCTTAAATTCGATTAAAGCAGCTGGTTGGATACCATTATATGAGTCTATTGGATGGTACAATAGTATGTAAACAATTACATATAAAATATTGATTATGCTCTTTCTTTTATTTCTAACATAACGACGGCTGGAAATCTGAGCAATGAGCAACGACGTAAGATCCTGAATTACTGGAAGTACGAAAATGCTGAGGAAGTGCGTAGGGTGTGGGTAAAGAATTTCATTTACCGCGCCGTCACGTCTTACGATTTCCCGCATCGGAGACAAGTTTGAGTCCACGAGTTCTATAGCCAATGCAAGTCTAGACGACCGTGTAAGACGTTCACAGAGGGAAATGAAAAAAGAGCTCTCACGTCAAAAAACAGTCCAAAGACCTCCACGTGTCCTTTATCTTCGAAACAGGTTGTAACGAGGTTATCATTACAAAACAGAACTGTAGTACACGGTCCGGTTGTCCTCCAAAAGAGCATGCAATACACAGCTACAAGTAAACCTTACGGCCGCAGGATGTTGCATGCTCTTCTGGAGGACAACCCAGACCGTGGACTACAGTTCTGTTAGATAATGCGCAGTCAACTGACTGAACAATCAGATCTGCTTTGTATTGATTAACACATGTTGTTATTGACAATCTCATTGAATAGGATGCCACGTAGGGATCCTGATCTAAGAAGCAATGCCTGGGCAGCTTTTGTTAATGGATATACGAAAAGTCAGCTTAAAATTCAAAGCTACAGCTCTTTGACCATAGTTAAACGCATCAACAGAATAAAGTTACGTGACAAACTAGTAAGTATACACATTTCACAATTAAAAACATGGCTAGTAGAAACATAAGTTAACATAAGAAACATAAGTAAACTATATTTTGTTCATCCAAAATCCTTAAATTAATTTATAATTATTCATGCTTTAATTGAATTTTACATTACATTTTATCAGTAATTTTGTTTTATACTCGTATTAGGTAAACGTTGTAGGTAAGAAAGTATCTGAAGGAAACACAGTTCCAAATAAATCGCAACACAGCGTTGAGCTCGAAATAAAATTCTATTGGACATTGAGAAGCTTTCAGGAAATTTGAAGGAAAGGGATTAGGATATACCTTGAAAAGACACAGTATTTTGTCAAAGGAATAAAGAAAAACTTTCGAGAGAGGGCTTGAAGCCTTCCTATTCACCAGTTGTTATTGAACTCTCGGTTAAGTACACGATTCAACTTGTCTACTCGTAGCAAAGCTTTTATAGAGACGTTATGATTTTATGTTTATCTAGTATTGTTCCTTGATAAATTAGATTTTACGCATGATTTTCAGTTACAATTTAAAAGGTTTGAAATAAATGAGTCTGAGTTTTGTAAGCTAATACAGAATTGCAATAAGAATTAAATGGAGATCTTCCGGTTGTATTCAAACATGTGATTTCTATAATAAAATTTTGCCTATTCTATAAATTGTGCACGTTATTATACTTAAAAAATTTATTTCCCATTGAAATTTCACTAAAATAGATATGCACAAGTATATGTTTAATATGCTTAATATTATAATATATATGCTTAATATGTTTAATATAATAATATGTTATATATGTTTAAGTATATCTTAAAACATAGTGTTTTATATTTTAACTTGTTCAATGTCTTGTCACTCGTAATTGCATTGTAAAAAAACACTACATTGAAGTTGAACGCAGGTTGTATATAGTTCGTTGTTAGAATCACCCGTTATAATGGAATATCGAAAGACCTGACAGAACGTTTCTAGTATCTTAACAATGTTTATCGAGTATGCGAAAAAGATGGACAGAAAGAGAAATGTATTATTGCAAGTAAGACTTGTCCTTTATAAAGAACTCTACGCCATCCATTCTGTCCTGTACAATTCGGCAAATAAGTACATTTCACTAAGGAAGAAAACTATGAAAGTTTGTATAGGAAGTAAGCAATCTGTGTAAAAAATATTTTGCAACCTTCTACTGATCCGCAATGGCCAAATCAGACATTTATCTGCTACCTGCTGACTAACATAGTTTGAAAAATACAAAAGTGTAACAAGTGTTGGAGTATTCTGGAAGTCAAATAGGCACGGGATTATACTTTTCACACAATGCTACAGGGAGACCTATACCAAGCCTGCAATAAATAATGGTATATAAGTTACGAGTTTATTATTACAGTTTTTAAACTACATTAAATAGTTACTAAAGTATTTAATAAAGCATATTCGAAATTTGATCATATTAAATTTAATTTAATTTAATACACCAAAGAAAAGTAAGTTTATTAAAATCAAATATGATTTAATAAAACTGTATTTTCATTTTTAATAGCATGCGCTAGTAATGACAGGTGTGGTGCGGCAGCATTACGACAAAACGGCACTTATTTTCCGGATCAACTATATTTAGACCGTGACATTAAACTGGGGCACTCAACTGCATATGTGCTAGGAATATCTTTCTGTGTTGTTCATACCTATTTTAGTGAAACTTCAATTCGAAAACAAGTTATTAAATAGATAAACATTCACAATTTATATTACAGGCAAACTTTTATTGTGGAAATAACATTTTTAAATATATTTTAATTTTGCATACAGTAATGTACAACGTCATTCTAAACGGAAAATTCAATTTTTTGTGACATTTCTGTATAAGCTTATATAACTTTTAACTTCATTTATTTCAAGCTTCTTACATTGTGACTGAGGAGCATATATAATTTATTAATAATATATAAAAATATATGCATAGCTTATTTATAAAGTCATAAGTAAGACAAGTTACATCTTTTACTTAACATAGAATTCAATAACAGCAGGTAAATACGAAGGCTTCAAGCCCTCTCTCGGGAGCCTTTATTTATTCCTTTCACAAAATACTCTTTTCGAGATGTATCCTAATCCCTTTCCTTCACATTTCCTGAAAGCTTCTCAATGTCCAACGTTATAATAAAACTTGTTCAGTAATTAAATTTTTACTATCAAAGGTTCGTTTAGACGATTATTTTTATTTCACATTTTATTTTTATTAATGTTTTGCTTACTTTTAGTCATTTATTTTTTATGTATTCGTTAAAATAATCTTTTTGGAAATGAAATATTTATAAATAATAATGTTGCAGAAAAATATAGTTTTTATTGCGTTCTTAAAACAAGAGGGGAATTGACTGGTTAAAATGTAAAAAAACAAGGCCACTAGTAACCATGTTAAATCTTTTAAGGTAGGCTATTTCAAGTTGTTTCTTAAATACAGATAAGTAATAAAAACTGTGATCACTCCAAGGGAAATTACATAAATTTAAATAAACAATATAGACCAATTTACATAGTTTTGTAATAAATCCCGAATAAAAATATCTGATAATAAATATGTGAAATGCATACAGTGTGCGCATGAGATGTAGCTTTCCAGTGAGAGGCGTTTTTTGTTTAGACCCTAAAAAAAATATCCTTTGTAATTTAATAAAATTGAAGAAACTACAATTTTTCATATAGCTTCCCATCGACGTACGTACATACTTTATGTATAAGTTATTTTATTTTTGTATATAGCCACGTTAGTGCAAGACTAGTGCTGCAAGCCATTAACAAATTCCTCTGATAAATTCATATAGTTATGGATATTGGATTTTAATATTCTGGCTCAAAGTGATCTCAAGCTCTATTACCTATTTAATATATGTAGGTATTGTGTGATGTACGTTTACAACATTTCTCAATGCATTAGTTGTGAAGCTACGGATTAGACAACAAATACACTTCATAGAAACTTAAATAATATTCAGTTTTAATTGCTACTGATGTAATTCTAGTTACATTATTTCTTTACCGAGAGTTTTAATAATATTAAGATCAGTTCTTTAGGTGTAAGAATAAAGTACTAAAGTCTGTTATTTTGAATTACAGTTTTTGAATACTAAACTACAATAATATTTTACATTCCATAGCAATAACCCTTTATTATTCTTTCCCAGAATCAGATGTAAATGAAACTAGTCTATTTCGTCAATCTAAAGAATTGGTGGGGTTGTTTTTCTTACAAACGTCTCTATTTCTCCATTAACGCGTTTAGAATTATTCTATACTCAAAAAGAGGTTCTTCTTTTGAAGCAACGAGACCTTTCCATTACTCTTTCGATTTCTCTTTTTTATTGAATACTTTATTGTGATATTTAACTTTTCAATACTCTACATTGTTTATTTGAAATTTAGTTATCATACGGTGACATTGAAATTTTACTATTCATTTGATAAAGGTTTTATCACCTTTACTTATATCTAAAGTTGTTTCACGTAACTTGGTCGAGGTGTTGTTCCGAAGTGTCCTTAAACTATCTGAAAAACAAAGTTTGACACGTCAAGATTGCCTTTGTGCATACGAAAGTTCTCCCCTCGTCCTGAAAGTTATTAGTAATATCTGTGTTTCGGCTCTTTCCATATTGCTTCATAAAGTCTAGAGTAAGCAATATATACTTTCTTTCAAATTTTTCACTTTACAAACATGTCCGAGTTGAATTAGTAGCTAATTTGAAAAGCAAGCTATTGGTAATAGTTGGAATAGCAATAGCTGGTTTTGTTTGCTCTCTCTTATTAGTAACCAGTTAGAATGTGAGACACATTTCAGACAACTGGATTGTGTCAAAGTGAACTGAATGTGTCTAACACATTCTTTGTTTAGTTTGTTATTTGTGATGAATGGTTTGAAGTCTAACAATATTTCGGACATTTGCTATCGTAAAATAAACATATATTTTATTTTGTTTATAGGTTTTATTTAGGATGAAATAATGTTAAAAGGAACATTTAACTAATTAAAAAATTAAACTTTAAAACGTTTTAGTAGTATTTACAAAAAGTGTATTAATTATCTTTATGTTTAGGCCAACGCAGAACAGAATTTCGTTGCAAGAGGATGTATTATAAAAATAATGTGTTTTTTCCGAATCAAAGTTTTGTAAATATTTGATTTTCAACATTTTCGGTACAAGGCAACGTTTTTTTTCTTTTTTACTTTTAGGTTTCCTATACAATGTTACTTTTTCAATATTATTTCTAAAGTTTGCATAATTAAATATGGAAACAAACGTCAAGAATTATTAAATCGGGCATTTCCACAAAATTATAAGCAACTATACCAAGTGTTACAGGAAAATAATGTTTTTCATTTATTGGTTTAGAATGTCTCACTTTGATTTTTTTAAATCTTTTAACTTACTTATAGTGGTCTTCTTCACGGTTGCCTATGAGCAAAATTGTCAATTACTTCATTAAGATCTCTACTGTTTGTAATGTATGATTCAATGTAAAATACTACCGCATAAGCAGATCAAACGTAAGTACAGTATTATATACGCGCGCGCGCGCGCGCGCGCGCGTGTGTGTGTGTGTGTGTGTGTGTGTGTGTGTGTGTGTGTGTGTGTGTGTGTGTGTGTGTGTGTGTGTGTGTGTGTGTGTGTGTGTGTGTGTGTGTGTGTGTGTGTGTGTTCAAGTTCAAGTTCAAAAGATCTTTATTCAGAGAATAACAAAGTTGAATACATGCAAAAAATTAACAGTACATGAAGTTTATACATCTGTCGTTACATTTATTTGTAACCGTACACTCCCAATGCCCCTATAATGGCGCGTGCGGGAAGTAAAGTTGGCTTACTAAAGTACATTGCTTATTTTACTTATTTTGACAGTCATTGCTTTACTTTTAGTTAGTTATTTCTGATCTTCTCCATGCACAAGTTATTTAACATTATTCCAATCAAACACTAAAAATATATATTTAAGACAAATGCATTCTTCCATTATATAAATATGTTTAGATATAATATGTTTAAATTTTACTATAGTAAATTTATTATGACATAAATTAATTGATTGAGCCCACCATGTTCTCCAATTTGCTACTGCTAACAACACGCACGAATACATACTATCTATCAATAACAACGTTTGTATATATGCATGTAAATCTACATACATATAGGCCACACACCTACATACACATATATGTATATAAATAACAACAGGTAAATAATATAATATAACAATATAAGCAAGTAACAAGGTATAAACATAGAAACAAATCAACAAGTAACAACAATAAATTAACATAACAACAATAACAGTACATATAATTTTATCAATAAATAAATAAATAAATATATCAACAACAAAGACAGAAAACAGGTCAAATTCCAGCCTTATTCCTGATACGAACTTTATACATTTTCCTTTATAAATGTTAAACATTTCATCTTAAATTTAGGCTTTCGTTCAAAATATATACCATTGCCATATCTCTCAACCAACTTATTAAACATCTTTGGGCCAACATAGGAAAACCGATGTCTGGCAATTTCTTTAAAATAATTTGGTACATCGAGAAATGTCAATTGAGCAGCTCTTGTTTCCCTGTACGTCATTTTAATGGGATAATCCTGCAAGTGCTTATAAACATACATCAATACGTTAGACTCATACACTTGTTTGAAAGTTTGTGTGTGTGTGTGTGTGTGTGTGTGTGTGTGTGTGTGTGTGTGTGTGTGTGTGTGTGTGTGTGTGTGTGTGTGTGTGTGTGTGTGTGTGTGTGTGTGTGTGTGTGTGTAAACATTTTAAAACGTTTTCTTTGCAGGCTGTTCATTTAAAACCTAAAACTGCTGGTCCAAATCCTCGTGGTCAATGGTAAAATACATTAGAACAACAGTTACTAAGATTAATTATGGCTATTTAATAGATTAAATTGAATACGATGCATTTTGGCTGAGAGAGGGAGTCTACTGACTGCATTATGTACAGGGTGAAAATAAGTTGGCTAGTCCAATGGTACCAACTGCACAGTAAGTAATGTCATTCCCTCTGTGTCTTACTTATATAAATAAAATTGAGATTTAGCTACTTGTACAGTAAACAGCTTTTTATATAATTTTGTAACTTAAATACTGAAAACTAAACCGCTATTGTTTATAAATTATTTGTTTTATATGACTAAACGCAGAAGTATACACGCTAAATTTTAATGTTACTCTTTTTATTTAATATGTTCTAGTTAGTTCATAGTTAATGCACAAACTGGGGTAAATACATTTTTTCATCCAAACGTACTAGGGTAGATGACCCGGCGGCGGTTCCCTTTAGAACATGTTGATATACACAAATCTAAGTACGTTATGGGTGCGTTTCCATAATTCATAAGTTTCACTCTGCCCTTTGCAAGACTACAGTAAAGCACGTTCCTAAATACGGCATGTATGTATTGTATTATATACATATACATATGAACTGAGAAATCACAAAACGGTAACACAAATTTATAGACAAGACCGTTTTAGAAAACTATCTTGCCATTGTAACAATATTGTAACACAATACTTTGTTGCTACTTATGTGCATAAATTCCTTGAAGACAGACTGCACTAAGTTTTTATCGTGCAGTAATAACAGGTACTTACTCTCTACGGAATTGTATAGGAAATTAAATCTCAATCAAGACAGTCATACCAGTAATATGCTTTAGTGTGATACCACTCGTCATACCACATATCGTTTAGGAGATCACGAGACAGAGTATCCACTTAGTGGCCGGTTAATGGAAATCTGTGGCCATCCTGTGACATGTCGTAATTAGATTGACGAGGTGGATACTGGTTTTAATTTCGTATATCAGCTCACGTCGACTACGTAACAGTTAATGTAATTTTTATACATATTATTGTTTCAGACCATTTGTTGCTAAGACTTTAACTGCTTATTTTGCATTGGAATAAAATTTAATTTGAAATTATTTAAAGTAAGTTATTATAATAGTGAGGTTTTATTATACTAAGCGAAAGATATTTATTGGATTTTATTCAAACAAATGCATTCATTACTACGTCAGTAGAAGGTTTTGGTTAAAATAGACTGTATATTTGAATTATATTTTGGATTGCAATATAATATGAAGTAAATATATGCCTATAAACTACATGTAAATTACTAGCCAAAGATTACTATTTACTTAAGGGTGAACTCGCTTAATCGTAACGAGCCCAAGGGAGAAATACGTATTTCTTATTTTCCCATTTCCCAAGTACTCAGTTCTTTTTTCTACTTCTATCTCAATTTTTTTCAATCTTAACGGAACAATAATGATCCGTGGGCAATGTGAAGAAACATTTACATTAATAACAACATTTAATGTAATTTAAAACTAATATGTTTGTTTATAAGACCATACTTTACTTTTAAACATGAATTTTTAAATTTCTTCTGTTGCCTTCCTTTTTTCCTTTTTGTTTTCAAATATTCATCCAGTTGTATACATTTGTCTAAGTAAAATAACAAAACAACGTTTAGTCATAACTGTTGGATTAGCACGCACTTTTCATAAAAAAACAAGAATATGGTTAGTACTTAAGTAATTAAAGACTAAACTACATTCTGATTTTCAATTCTGTGTTTTTCTAAACATCATAAATTAACTATGTATAATGTAAGTAATACTTTAATTGAGCTTTTCGTTAAGTGTTATCAGTAAATTTGTTTTTAAATGATGTACACTTTGTAAGTAAGAGAGCATCTGGAGGAAACACAGTTTTCAATAAAACGCAACACAGCGTTGAGCAGGAAATACATTTCTATTTGGCATTGAGAAGCTTTCAGGAAAAGTGAAGGAAAGGGATTAGGATATACCTTGAAAAGACAGTATTTTGTCAAAGGAATAAAGAAAGGCTCCCGAGAGAGGGCTTGAAGCCTTCGTATTCACAAGCTGTTATTGAATTCTCTGTTAAGTAAACGATTCAACTTGTCTTACTTACGACTTTATAAATACGTTACGTTATGCATTGACGTAAGCAATATTAAAATCTATTCAAACGTTCAAAGTTGTAATAATAAGAGTTTGCCTGTAACAAAAATTGTGAATGTTTATCTATTTAATAAATTGCTTTCGCATTGAAGTTTCACTAAAATAGGTATGAACAACACAGAAAGATATTCCTATCACATATGCAGTTGAGTGTCCCAGTTTAATGTCACGGTCTAAATACAGTGCATCCGGAAAATAAATGCCGTTTTGTCGTAATGCTGCAGCACCACACCTGTCATTACTACAGTTTTACTAAATCGTATTTGATTTTAATAAACTTACTTTCCTTTGTTATATTAAAGTAATTAATTAAATATAATTGAAGGTTTAAATATGCCTTATGAAATCCTTTAGGAACTATTAAATTTAGCTTGAAAAGTGTAATAATAAACTAGTGACTTATATAAAAGTATTTATTGCAGGCTTGGTATAGGTCTCACTGTACTACTCTGTGAAAAGTGTTACCATGTGCCTATTTCACTTCTAGAATTCTCCAAAAGTTGTGTTTTGTATTTTTCAAACTATGTTAGACAGAAATTTTTGCCAAAAACAGTAGAGGATTACAAAAACATTCTTTGTACGGATTGCCTGGTCCAATACAACTTTCATGCATATATTTCTTCCTTAATGAAAAATGGTTATTTCTTGGATTGTACGGGACAGAATGGATGAGGTGTCTTTATAAAGGAAGAGTCTTTCTTACAATAATATATTTCTCTTTCTGTCCATCTGTATGTCCGCATATGCAATAAAAATTCTTGATCTAAATGTATTAGAGACTTGAAACTCGTACATAATTTAACTATTGGTCCAAGAATAAAGTATTGATTTTGGGTTCAAAAATCAAAACAAAGAGTACTAATGTGGGAGCAACCTTGCCTCTCATAGATTTCGTTGTTCACTCTCATTATAGAATTTCTTGGAGGATTTTTAGATTTTCACCTCCATAATCTAAATCCACCATAATCTGAAAATGTTATATGCATACATTTATGTACTTTATGTTGAGGTTAAGTGGTAGAGAGGACTATATAGTCCTAACTTCGCCTCTAATAAAGTCATTTTTCATTTCATTTCATTTACTTATACAATATAACTTGTGAACACGATAACTGCCAATATTTTTTAAATATCCAAACTTAACGTTATTCCAAAGCAGTACTTGCACACAGCTTGCATAAGTTCGTTAGTCAGTCTTAACCACGGAAAATTTTCACGTTAGCGGCCATTCCTATTCAAGCAAAATGTTTAACAATTTATATATAATTATTAATATATAAATTTTTAATATGTATTATATATATATATATATACATATAATATAATACATCATTATTGATAATCATATGGAGTATTATATATATATATATATATATATATATATATATATATATATATATATATATATATATATATATATATATATATATAATTGGAAATTATCTGATAGTTTTAAAACACTTTTCTGTTTTGTGCTATAATGCGTTATAACGGATTTATACTCATTCTTTTTCCAACCTTTTAATATACGCCATCTTGAAACCAGAAGAGATATAAAAAATTATAGTTGTTTATAATTATTTATTATAGTACTAAATGTACCTATTTTGTTTTATATTACAATTGAAGTTAAAAAATTTGCCTGAATAGGAATGGCCACTAACATAAAAATTTTCCTTGGTTACAGCTGACTAACTAACTTATCCAAGCTATGTGCACGTACTGCTTTGGAACAAAGTTAAGTCGAGATATTTGCCCGGTAGCTTGGGAAACAAAGCGGCACCGGTCAGGCATTTAAATTTAGCCTAAATGTAGAATTGCCTTCAGGCGTTTTGTAGTCGTTACACGAACTAAGCTATAAATCAGGTATTTAGTATACCAAGAAATGAGCTTCACTTTGTATGATCTATGCATACTCAGTGTTCTCTTTTGTTTTTTATTAAGGTATTTAGGTTAGTGGAGTGGACACATAACATGGTGGTTGTGAATTTGTACTTATGCGTGTCACAACACTCCATCGATGTACTGGATGGCTGACTAAAGGCGCGGAAACGCCACAAAAACGTTCCGCCGGCCACTGCCTCCTCCCCCACCACCGTGTAGGCAAGAAGACGCGCCTACCCTCTGTTTACACACATTTGCTGCACATCTGTTTTCTAGTTTACAGTTGTTTGGCAGGTACTATTTCAAGGTCCCCTACTTGAAACGTGTTAATTTACTTTTGATGCCATGAGCATTAGAAAGCAGGTTTTATATGACCACAATGAGGGTTTTCTAGTTTACAGTTGTTTGGCAGTTATTGTTTCAAGGTCCCCTACTTGAAACGTGTTAATTTAGTTTTGATGCCATGAGCATTAGAAAGCGGTTTTATATGACCACAATGAGGGTTTTCTAGTTTACAGTTGTTTGGCAGTTATTGTTTCAAGGTCCCCTACTTGAAACGTGTTAATTTAGTTTTGATGCCATGAGCATTAGAAAGCGGTTTTATATGACCACAATGAGGGTTTTCTAGTTTACAGTTGTTTGGCAGTTATTGTTTCAAGGTCCCCTACTTGATACGTGTTAATTTAGTTTTGATGCCATGAGCATTAGAAAGCAGGTTTTATATGACCACAATGAGGGTTTTCTAGTTTACAGTTGTTTGGCAGTTATTGTTTCAAGGTCCCCTACTTGAAACGTGTTAATTTACTTTTGATGCCATGAGCATTAGAAAGCAGGTTTTATATGACCACAATGAGGGTTTTCTAGTTTACAGTTGTTTGGCAGTTATTGTTTCAAGGTCCCCTACTTGAAACGTGTTAATTTAGTTTTGATGCCATGAGCATTAGAAAGCAGGTTTTATATGACCACAATGAGGGTTTTCTAGTTTACAGTTGTTTGGCAGTTATTGTTTCAAGGTCCCCTACTTGAAACGTGTAAATTTAGTTTTGATGCCATGAGCATTAGAAAGCAGGTTTTATATGACCACAATGAGGGTTTTCTAGTTTACAGTTGTTTGGCAGTTATTGTTTCAAGGTCCCCTACTTGAAACGTGTTAATTTAGTTTTGATGCCATGAGCATTAGAAAGCAGGTTTTATATGACCACAATGAGGGTTTTCTAGTTTACAGTTGTTTGGCAGTTATTGTTTCAAGGTCCCCTACTTGAAACGTGTTAATTTACTTTTGATGCCATGAGCATTAGAAAGCAGGTTTTATATGACCACAATGAGGGTTTTCTAGTTTACAGTTGTTTGGCAGTTATTGTTTCAAGGTCCCCTACTTGAAACGTGTTAATTTACTTTTGATGCCATGAGCATTAGAAAGCAGGTTTTATATGACCACAATGAGGGTTTTCTAGTTTACAGTTGTTTGGCAGTTATTGTTTCAAGGTCCCCTACTTGAAACGTGTTAATTTAGTTTTGATGCCATGAGCATTAGAAAGCGGTTTTATATGACCACAATGAGGGTTTTCTAGTTTACAGTTGTTTGGCAGTTATTGTTTCAAGGTCCCCTACTTGAAACGTGTTAATTTAGTTTTGATGCCATGAGCATTAGAAAGCAGGTTTTATATGACCACAATGAGGGTTTTCTAGTTTACAGTTGTTTGGCAGTTATTGTTTCAAGGTCCCCTACTTGAAACGTGTTAATTTACTTTTGATGCCATGAGCATTAGAAAGCAGGTTTTATATGACCACAATGAGGGTTTTCTAGTTTACAGTTGTTTGGCAGTTATTGTTTCAAGGTCCCCTACTTGAAACGTGTTAATTTACTTTTGATGCCATGAGCATTAGAAAGCAGGTTTTATATGACCACAATGAGGGTTTTCTAGTTTACAGTTGTTTGGCAGTTATTGTTTCAAGGTCCCCTACTTGAAACGTGTAAATTTAGTTTTGATGCCATGAGCATTAGAAAGCAGGTTTTACATGACCACAATGAGGGCAAATATTGTGGTTATGTCACATTGGACAATAATGTGCAAATAGATTCACCTGAGACACTGGCTATTGAGCCACTTGTGTTTCAAGTTGTTTCATTTACAGGTAATTTTAAGTGTGGAGTAGGCTATTTTTATATTGATAAAATAAGCTCAAGTTCTCTCCAAACTAATAAAAAATGTGTATTTTAAAACTGTATGCTGCACGTATTTATGTAGAAAATGTAACATTTGATGGTACATGTACGAACATATCTGCTGTAGAAAAGCTTGGTTGTAAATTACCAGGCAAACCATTTCACATTTTTAAAACTGACAATATTCACAGGAAAGCATGTACTATCTTAGACGTATGCTACATGTTACAATTAACAAGAAACACACTAGCAGAAAAGGGAAAAATACAATCTGTAGATGGCAACGTTCATTTTTAATTTATTCACAGACTTAATACCTTACAAATAAAACAGGGATTAAAATTTGCAAATAAATTGACAAATAAACACATTAAGTTTACCAATTCAAAAATGAATTTAAAAATTGCAGCTCAGACTTTAAGTTCGGGCGTAGCTGAAGCTATTGACTCTCTCTAAAAGGATCCAGACTTTGTAAGGAGCTGAGGCCACAGTAAAGTTTATCAGGGTTATAGACAGACTATTTGATGTTTTAATTCCAGAAACCCTTATGGTAAAAACCATAAGAGACCACTAAGAAAGAACAATTTGAATGTCTGCATAAACATGCTAAATGATGGTATTAACGATTTATGTAATTTGATGATTGATGGTATATTTATTTTAAAAGACCCAAGAAAGACATTTGCTATTGTATTCATAACAAACATAAACGCAATTAAATTTTAGCTAACAGATTATTGTATTAGTCCATTTAGATTTTAGGTATATTCCAACATACAAGTTTTCTCAAGATTACTCGAACTGCTTTTTTCTTGTATTGGGTATCGAGGAGGTAATAATAATAATCCTAATGTTAAGCAATTCCAGTGAAGAAACTTATGTTTAGTGTACAAATCTCTGAAATTAGTAATTGTTTATAAATTTTTATGACGTCAGTCAAAGTTCTCTAATGAGCTTTGCTCAAATTTAGAATATAAGTACAATTGAACACAGTGGAGACGTAGAATAGATAGACAAAGTTAAAAGCTTAATCGGAAATAATGTTGTTCATATTACAAAAATAATATCCTGTGTTACATTCGTGGATTTATAGTAAACATTTTCTACAATTAAATTTGAAGAATGTTGTAACTTGCTAATGGAGAAAAGTATGTTAGATTTAAGCTCTTACACTCATTTATCTGATTGTGTATCTAAAGGAAAATTAATTACAGTCCCTTCTGATGTTATGAAAATTTTAAAATATGTGTACACCATTCTGACATGTAATGAACAACAGGATAAACTACACACTAAACGTTTAACAATATTAGCCAGTAGAACGCTAGCTGAAATTTATTTTAAAGTCGTTCTAGTTGCTATAATTATAGTGAAGTTAGTCACGAAATGGTGCTAGTAAAATTAATTGCCAGGTTATTTTTCAAAATAGTGTGTTTTGCATTTAGCTAAAGAAAAACATCAGGAGCTGTATTCGCCAGTCATGGCATTTGCCAAAAACTAAACAAATTTGTTTTGTTTAGAAATGTATAAATAATTAACAGGCTTTAAGTACATAGTTTTTATTTACGTTTGTAATATTAATTGCTAATAAATAAGTTTTGAATTCACTGTGTTACAATATTTTACCTTATATTTTACGTTTCTAATAAGACAGATCCATGCGATGTTATAGTTCCCGTTTAATAGTATTAAAATTACCCTACATCCAATTAGGTCAAAACTGTTCTATAAATTATTGCAATAATTGTAATTATGGTCTACAGACGAAGCAAAATAATAAGCTTAGTGGTTTAGGATTTTATACTAAAGCTTCTTAAAGAAAAAACAACTTTATACGCATGAAAACCCCTATAAAACGGACGGAGTGCGAGACAAATGCCATAAGACGCTATGCCTACACCGGGCTCTGTTGCCTACAGGTGGCAGGGGAGCGGCGCGGAGGAGCGGCGCGGAGGAGCACCTGGACCGCTTTACAGTACACGCAGTGCCTCATACAGTTCTATTATACATCGACGCAACACTCTGGTATGATTTGTTTATTTTAACTTAGATTGTAGTTGTGTGTTAGTACAGCTGGTCGGTGTTCAACGCTCATTGTAGTCTTCGCAACACAACAAGCACTTTCGGTGACTGCCTGAGCGTAATTCACTTTGTAGTATTACACTTGCAGTGAATCATGAACAGTGATTCGTTATTGAAATATAACTTGCTATGATTGCTCTTCACTAATTAATTACATTGTAAGAGGTGGCTTCGATTTTTACTGCAGTTACTGCAGCTGTAGGGGTCAGTCTGAATTAGAGTACAAAACTGAACACCTTTACGAAAAATATCAGCCTTTCTTACATAACTTAGTTGTTTAATTATATTCCATACTCACAAAATCAAGCATGTAACATCATAAAACTAAATAATTGAATTTGCAAAAATTCTACACTGTAGTGCTAGGATTATAAGACAAGTGTAAGAAATTATAAAGAAAGGAAATACTTGATTGTCAAAAGCTGACAGCCTGCAATTAAGAGGATACTCTGATTAGTTGAGTTTTACACTAGTACAAGTAAGCTCCGCCCCTTCCTACTCACCTTATAAGCGGATATGCATTACTACTGTTTCTGCCAGTTTCTGTTTAATGTTTGTTGACTAGATGTGACTCCCCACTGCGAGACCAAAATATTGCAAGATTTTAGTTGTGAAAGCAATGTATCGACTTGCGTGAAACTGGAATACTAAAAATAAGTTTAAATGTACGTAGTATTTCACATTTTCATTAGATTATAATTAAACTGATAATACAAAATTTACCTTGTAACAGTTAATACACATTCAAACACGTTTTGCTATTTTTAGAAGAATCTAAGGAGGAGCAAGGACTTTTTGTGATTTAATGTTTATTTAAATTAAATTCCTCTATGGTTGTTTATACATATATATATATATATATATATATATATATATATATATATATATATATATATTTATATATATATATATTTACGAGTATATAATACAAATCAAAATTTTAGTCTGTGTTCTGTTTATTAAACAACAAATGCGTTTCCGTTTTCAGCATAATACTATGCAGAGTTGATTAACTTGGGTTTTATAATTGCAGCTTTATTTTGAGAATCTGTAACACCAAACATATCATTTGTGCATGTTTATTCATTTATTGTAAATGCCATAAACTTTTACAATAGTAGTAGATTTCTAAACAACTATTTCATTCTTTAAAGAGTAGTGAGAAAATTAGTATACTTAACCATAATTGTTTATGTTTTAAACTTATAATTTTTATTTTTATTAACAGTAACTCTCACTGTCACTGTTTACCCGCTTTAACTCATATCGTTAAATAATAGTGAATAAAACCTCATTGTGCTTATAGTTTGACATTGTTTTTCGTATCACAAAATTAGCGAAGGAATTGAGCGAAGCGTTTTGTTGGTACTTCAGCGGGTTGCCACGAATAAAATATTTATATTTTGTTGACAGAGAAATATAAAAGCGACCTCAGCGTCTCGTCGCTAAGTGGGCTTGTTGACAAAACACGTGTTGTTGATTTCATTTAGAAACCTGATAGAACAATACTGAAAGAGTTTGTTTTTACTTCTCAGGCTCTGAATAAAACTTGTTCAGTAATTGAATTTTTACTATCAAAAGGTTCGTCGAGACGATTTTTTAAAATCCCAGACTGTTGTCATTAATGTTGTGCTCGCTTTAATTATTTATTTTTTTGTTTCATAACAAAGCAGTTATTGAAATTTAATTCTTTTGTATATATAAATGCAGACAAATATAGTTTTTATAACATACAAAGAAAGTGGAATTTACTGGTTACAATGATGTAAACATAAACATTGAAAACACCCATGAAGGCCGCAAGTAACCATGCAATAATTTAAGCTGGTGCACTCAATTTTGGGTTGCAAAATATGTTTTACGATAAAGTTAAAGATTCTCCTGGATATATAAAAGTATAAAAGTTTTATGATAACTCCGCATGGAATTACAGACATTTAAACTAAGCAATTTAAATCATATTGTAATCAAGCCGGAATAAAAACAACTAAAAATTAAAATGTGAAATGTTTACGGCATGTACATGAGATATAGCTTTCCAGTGAGTGACGTTTTTCATTCGTCTAGGACCTGACAAATGATGTTTTATTATTTAAATACAACTGAAGAAATTTACATTTTTTACAATAGCTTTCAATTGATATACATAACTTGAAATTTTAATTCTATTATGTTATTAACAACATCATTTTCCTAAGTGTCCTTAAACTATCTAAACAACTACGTTTGACACGTCAAGATTGCCTTTGTGTATGCGAAAGTTCTGCCCTCGTCCTGGAACTTATTAGTAATATATGTTCTTTCGGCTCTTTCCGTCGTCATAAAGTGCAAATTTATATTATAGTCTAAGCTATATTTTCATGTGACTGTATACTTTCTTTCAAATTCATGTTATAAGCATGATCGTATTGAATTATTATTTGATTTGTAAATTTTTTAACTAATTTAGAGGAGCAAGAAAAGCCTAGTTGAATTAAAAAAATGTCTAAAGTATATTTTAAATCTATATGCCATGTATATAGAACAATATACATACTACCCATTCACGAGATTCCTATTCGGTATTAGGTTGTTGGATTTATATAATACGTTAGCAAAACTTTATGTTTCACATATTTGTATACTGTCATAATCTAGAAGTCGAGAAGAATTTTTATTGTACAAGTACAAAACTCAATTTTTAATGAAATCCATACAGGATTTTGCATTAAAAAAGAATTGTCAGCCACATTTTTTTTGTGAGAAATCAAAATTTATAGAGCATCAAAACAGAGTAACACTTTATAATCGTTAAGTTATAACCCTTGAACTGTGTCAATTGAGAATAAACCTCTATCCTAATATGAGTTAAGGAAACAATAATTTTGAGCGGTTTCCTCTGTCTAACAAATAAGTAAATATGTGTACACTGTAACAGTTGGTCAATCGCCAAGTGTGCCGGTCTATTGGAGCTGTTGACAGAGAACTGAATATTCCCAACCTACTTTAATCATTGTACAGTATTATTGGTCTCTATTTCTATCAAGACAAATAAGAACAGACGACGGTTCGATTTTAAGTTTGACCTGTTTGGTCCTTCATAATACATTACTCCCGTGATTCATGCACATGAAATAAATATTCTAGGTTTAGTTTTTGCTTTGTACGGATGGATTTCAGTTTCTCTGCGTTACCATGCATAGTGTAATCGAAATTTAAATTAATGTAACATTCTACAAGAAAAATATCAAGTTGTAGTCCAAATTTCTTGAGTATTAAGCTTACGCTAGATGCTATCTATAATTAAATTGGTCAACGATTTGAGCTACACGTCCAGGCCAAAAATAGTTTCAAAACTGTAAAATAAGTTAGTTTGTTGACCATTATCAGGCCAAGATATGTATCAGGGGCGGAATTCAACAGTTCAAGAGAGCTTCAGTGGCTTCTTCTATAAAGATGATGTAATTCTTTGTTTAGTTTGTTATTGGCAATGGATGAACAATTTGAAAGGATAGTATTATTTTAGAAATTTTCCATTGCTGTACTTCCACAATAGAACACTACCTTGCCATAATTGAACTCTTCAGTATATTTAAAAATATCTAGAGGCATATGGTTAATCATAGATAAACATTCTAGTACATATGTAGTGTTGAACTCAACGAATTCTTGGATAACAACTGTAAACATTGTACGTCAATAAACGCAAGCACACATCTGAAGGTCAAAAGGTGTTCAGTGACTGGAACAACCATGTCACTGAACAGAACAAGCGCACTAAATAAATCTGTAATACAGGTATAACACGTCCGTAAGACACCAGTGACAGTAAAGGACTGGTGATGTAATACTGGCCAATTTGTGAACGTCGTGAACTATTATAGATACCCAATAACTCTCAGATCCACAAGAGGGAGAGTATCAATAATGCGACCACATGTTAGTATCGAGTTTAAGATGCACTTGAGAGTCTTGTCACTTAAGTACTGGTACACAACGGGTACATTCTAATTCTAGTGAACCTGTAACAAAAATTATTGAATACTGCGTAAAGGTCTTGTCTTATCCATGATGACTCAACTAATACTTGATAACTGCAGACACAAAGTGACAAAATATTAATCAAGCCATCTGACCATTGTGAACTCTCCTAAATGTAATATTGCTTATTAGCAAATAATATTTTTAAACACAATTGTTTATTAATACATGTTACAATATTTATTTGATAAATATTTTAATATATTTCACTTTTATCATAATATGAAAGCACTACGTATTTAAAACTTTGTGTTCCCTGTTTTTCCTAACCAATAAATAAACTGTTTGATAATTATACCTCTGTACTATAGCCTCGATATCAATTAACCTATTTAGGGAAGGTAAATATATTAGTAATTAGAGTTTCTTGAATGCCATTACTAAATAGTTTAATTGATAATTTCACTCAATTTCAACCATAAATGCAATATTTATTTCTAGCTTGGTAAAGTAAATTTTGAAATAATATTTATATTTTTTCAATTATGAAAACAATACATAATGTTTTAAGAAGATTTATTAGGTCATAGAAAAATTATTAAAACAGAAGATTATTTCGTGTATATAGCAATATTTATTAAAATAAGCATCCGCAACCCCCTTAGTAGTGTGAGATGAATAACAAAATCAAGATTATTCAACATAAATAATAAGCTAACATTTAAAAAATTTCCGTTTGATTATCTTATATTGGGTATTCGACGTCAACTATATCAATCTTTTTCTCCTAATTGAAAATTTTAATGCAACACTCAAATAGATACCATAAATCTAAAATAGAACTTGCTTGTTTGAATAGTAAGAAACTTATTAAATGCTACAATGGTGAAGCAATCCAAAACACCGTGAAGTAATGAAAGCAACAACTGACAAGCAAGCATTTTTAATTAAGATGTTTCAAGATACCTTTTCATACTTTCTTTTGATAATATCGAGGTGGTTTCCTTCTCGCTCTTTGTATGCTGTTGCTTTCACCGCTGGTGTAATATACAATTACGTTTCAAGATTTGCCCAAAGAGATATTTTATAGAAATGCTGAAAAAATATAATTATAATTAAGAGGTAAAAATTAAACTACTTAGGTGTCGGTGGACATAATTACATGATCCGCTAAACATACAACTTTCTTGTGTCTCTTGCTGGATTAGCAAGCTCATATATTCCATTGTAAATGGAAAATAAAATTTAAATCATCTTTAATAAATTATAATTAAATTAATCGAGATTATATTTTTTATTTTAAAATAGTTTACATACGTTTTATTCTTCAGTAAAAAAATACTTTTAATATAGCAACTATGCATGTTAATAGTATGAATATGGGATAAATATATTTATCATTAATAATAGACTCAATATGTATTGATCTACTACAGAAAACTAATTTTAATTCTCTCAACGTGAGATGTTGATGGAAAGTTGACTGTAGAAATAGGAAAAGGACTTAGGAAAAAGTAAAAACATAAGTGTTATACAAGACTTAATATATAAATTGAGGAATTTCTTTTAGAATTCAATTAAGAAGTATGGTTTAGTTATATTGTTTAGAAGCTCCATTTTCAGCTCAATAATTTCAAAATAAATATTTAATTTGCTAATGTCTTAAATTTAAGTAAAGATTTCTCTTGGTCGATTTAGTCGTATTTATAGAAGTTTATTTGATTTATTGCTATTTGGATTAACCAATACAGGCCAGAATTTCTTTACGAGAGAATTTATAATAACAATAACGCGTTTTATTTCAAATACAGGTTTTGTAAATAATTGGTTTTTTTATTTACGCTAGAAGGCAATGTTTTTTATAATGATTCAGAGTCTTTAGTAACAAGCTACTTGGATAAGATGCTACTTAGGCATCCTCCCCTAGTAAGCGACATTTTTGCCTGAATTTGGTGGTGCAGTCACCAGGTACCAAGTCACCTTAAAATTAAAAATCATTACACTATGACTATGATACAACATATTATCAGTACGTAGGTATAAATACCATAGATAAGTATGAATAAACAGTACCTTAGTTGGGTGTTAATCTAAGGTGTATAAAATATCACTTTATTTGTTAAAGCCTTTCATAACTAAAACTAGAAATCTGAATTTTGAGCTAAGGAAGCTTTAAAAACAAATTAGATCTAGAAAAAAGTGCTGACATGTCATTTCTTGTGTTACTTCAATGAGAAAGTAATTATAACTAATATATCAGCACACTGGTTTACCCTATTACAGATATCATGTTTACAGACATAGTGTTTACCACTAATGTTGACAGAAAGTAAATTGTATGCTAACAATGATAGCATTATGGTACTCAGTTAGTGTACATTCTAAAAATAACAGCCGTTACGGTGTAGTGATCTCCTACTTAAGATGGGTGGCAGGATTGAGGAGTTAGGGGTTGTAGAGGAGGGGGTGTATGAATATCAAGTGGAGTCAAGGGTGTGTTAATAAGTCCACAGGCGAAGGCTCCTGCCCTGTCGTCTTAACCCTCACCCTGACTTAATGATCAGCTGATAGACGGTAGAACTGCTACAAGATTTCTAAATATACACCACTTCGTTATATAGTTCTCTCTGTTTTATATTTTCTATTGGAAATGTTTATATAAAAATATTCCTTCCTGTTCAGTTGGAAGAAAGATCGATTTTATGAGGCCGCCATCTCTAAAATGTCAAATTGAAGAAGCATTATTATTTTTAATTTGCACAACATTGTTGGGACAAAAACTTTCGATGTTTCAATGTTAATATAATGATACAGGTTTAAAACTCAATATATAAACTCAATAATTATGATACCTTACAAGACTAAGGTAAATTTATTTGTAAAAAGTGGAGTTGATTGTGTTACAACTATTTTAAAATTATATTTAAAAATATTCTCTCATAACATTCCAATTTTATACTTCTATTACTCAGAATGACCACCATCTTGAAATCTCAAGAGTTGTAGCAAAATAAATCATTATAAATGTTGATTACAATTTTTTGAAATCTTTGAGAAACGTGTCAATTTTGATATATGTTGTGAAACACACACGATCAAACTGTTGCCTAAATGCGAATCTTGAATACTTTTATTGGTTATGAATGGTTAACAAACTCGACTAAGCTACATACATACATTGCATTTGTACATAATTTAGTACATATCTACTAAGCCTACATCACTTATTTCGTTCACAATTATTCCTGTACCACTTCTTGACATTTATCAGCCTGCTAACTGGAAATCTTGCGAGATATAAACAAAATATGTAAGAGCAAACATTATTTTAAATTATGAGAATTAAAAAATCTAAAACACTTTTTGGTTTTGCACTATAGTTCGCTAAAACTGACTAACGAACTCATGCAAGTTATCTACAAGACAGTATTGTCATTGTACTAAGTTTGGTCTGACTTTATTAAGAATGACGGTCTTCAAAGAACAACAGTTACGCGCGACTGACAAGAGACGGACATCTCAACACCAATCAAGGATTCCTCGAACTGGCATCCCATCTTCGACTTGACGGAGTAACATCCAAGTCCCATTAATGTCAGACAATTATTGAAAATTAAAAATGGAAATTCTGAACTCTCACAAGTACATCAGTGTGATACACTTTTTCAGAACATGCCGACGTGATCCAGCATCCTTATGCTAACGCGGCTTTCAGAGGTCATAAAACTTCTTTGCCAGTAAAGCTCCAGGATTGCTTCCTTTTAAACCTATGCCCGGTACCAATTAGTTGGCTGTCAAGGCATAGTGGGTACCAGTCACTTTTGCTATGTAACATCGGTTCCCTTGGGCAAATTCGGTTTAGTAAAAGATTAAATACACGTAGTGAAGCTGTTTCGACGTTGTTTCGTCTCTTCAGACAAAAATAGACAGCGGATTTCTGAAGTCACTGTTTTACAGCGTATTCTTGTTGTTGCCGCTAGACATCTAAGCTAAGTTCAGCTATTATCACCGTATTATCTTCTTGCTTAAAAAATATATTATTAATGTCATATTGTCATATTAAATTCATGAACATAATTTTCCTTTAGTTCAAAAATATTTTTATTTTGTTCTAACTATTGTTAAAAATTTACATTTGTCCAGTTTAATACACATTATCCTACTAGTACCTATATAGGTCACCTCGAGTTTGGTATGAGAGTCACAATACCTTTCACAGATTTGCAATATAATTTAAATTAGGAGTTTAAGCACGATTTAGAAAAAAAATCGTTTATTTTGTTCAAAACTACGTTAACAGTTACATATTAATGATTTACTGTGACCTTTCGTTTTTAGGATGAAAGATGGCTGAAAATCTGGTGGACGGAGGATCCAGAATTACAGAGGCGGTGCGTAGGGTGTGAGAAGAGGAATTTAATTTGTCGCGCCATCACGTCTTACGATTTACCACGTCAGAGACAAGTTTGAGTCCACAAGTTCCATCACCAATACTCCAAGTCTGGACAACCGAGTAGACGTTGACAGAGGTAACTGACGTACAGGGACACCTCACATTGTAAACAGTGCAAAGAACTCAACATAACGTGTCTCTTCGTAGTTAGACATACCGAGGATATCATTACTACTTTTATACACTAGCTAAACATTGAGTCTTACCGCCCCAAGCTGTTGCGAGGTCTTCTGGAGGACGATGGTGGGCTACAGTTCTGTGAGATATTGCGAAGTCAACTGACTGAACAACCTTGCTTTTAAATATCGTGTGAGCAGTAAATTATCTCGACAAGTCATTATACACAACTATGTATACTGATTACTGAGCCAATGAAAACCTACACAAGCCATTAACGGCAAAGCATTGAATCACCAGGCATCACATAGACATATCCTGCGATTGTCTCATGTGTCCTGTCTTTTTCGATGGAACCGTTGATAATCGAGTACCTGGATATATCGACCGATGCGACGTAGTGAGGCCACAACTAGAAACACTGCCACAATTTCCCGACTTCACGGAATTTTTTCAGCGTAACGTTGAGCCCCACGTGAACGAGGCATTCTCATTAATCACAGAAATTCGTTTTGAAATGCAAGAACATTGAGTGGCCGCCACGTCTTAACTTTCCTGGTTAAAGTTTATTAAGAAACAGGTTTTCTTAATAAGCATAGCTGAAGAATTTCGTCGGTGATACCTTTAATGATTTATTGTTACATGGAATTATTATAATTTGTATATTATTATAGCCTAGCTATTCATATATTATAAACATATAATACTCGTACATAAGAGAGCTAAATTGCACTGATAGTCAGTCGCTTAGCATACTGGGTTTCATTTTAATTCTGTTATTTAAAACATTTTCTGCAGAATTTTGTAAATTTTTTATTTAAAAATGTGATATTTTTACAGAGATATATTGACGTGACAACGTCTTAAATTAGGTTGCGGCTCGGAGTCACTCATGAAAAAGTGTAACGCCCGGTAACGTTACGATGCCCGTCCAGTGGGTCCGCCGCACGGGATCCGCACGGGATAAAGCAGATAACTGTGGGTCCGCCGCACGGGATAAAGCAGATAACTATGTTTATTCGTGAAAATGTGGAGTGCTTAGATTCGTCATTTACAACAACTACAACAATAAAGGTAAATAATTGTACACTGATATTTCATTATCGTAAACTATGATTGATTGATTAATTGTTAGATTGACACAAAAGTTGAGAAACTGAGTTTATAGGTTATGTCATACTATTGACAAATGTTGATAGTGTTAAGTAAATTATTAGTTTAAATCACTCTGCAATCAATCGTAATTCAGTCGATTGAGAAGAAACAGCGCGTATTGCTAGTCAAACATTTAAAATAACAAATTATAACCTCTAACCTGTCATAACAGTGCGACCAAACAAACGAACTAAACCGACCAATCACCACGCGCGAAGTTAGAATTTAACTGTGTTTAGCAAGAATTTCAAATTCCAATTTTAGTAAATGTTTTATTCAACTTTACCATTTACAATAACAAATTTTAATTAATTTCAAATTATGTACAATGTTTTAGTAAACACAATATATTTCTATAGTTAAAATTTGTGCAATTCTTATTTTCATTCAATTCCTTGTTCCTATTGTGCAATTTAATAATATTCATATCAATAAATATTCTACCGAGAAAAAGACGTTGTCACGTAAAGTCTTCGCCCGTAAAACCGACTTTACAGGCAACCATAATTTTTTTTTAGATTTTTAAATATAAATTTGGCCATCGTGATAGAAAAATATCGGACTGTTTTGTAGATACTAAAAAACATTTACAAAAATGTATTTAAAATTAATGCTTTTTTAAATCCTTGAGGAAGCAAGACAAATAATATTATGTAACGTATTGTATTATATACATTGTAAACTGTGAAATCACAAAACGTTGATACAAACTTATGGACCAGACTCTTTTGGAAAACTATGTTGTCATGGTAACAATTGTGGAACACAATGATTTGTTGCTACCTCTGTGTACATATTTCTTAAAGACAAATGCTGCTCTATTTAAATACTTGCCGTGAAGCAATAATATTTAATTACACTCTACGAAATTATGTAACAAAATAAATTATAATGAGGACTCTCAAACAAGGAAACTAATATGCTTTAGTGTGGTACCACTCGTCATGTCGGAACCGCATATCGTTTAGGAGATAACGAGACAGAGTATCCACTTAGTGGCCGGTTAATGGAAATCTGTGGCCACCCATTGACATTTGGTAATTAGACTGACGAGGTGGATACGTTATAGTTGATCAATACGTTGTACCATGGATTCCCTCTTCATGCGTGAAATAAACATTCTTTAGGAAATGAACAGTATAGTATCCAGTGAAAGGCCGGTTAATGGAAATCTGTGGCCACCCATTGACATTTGGTAATTAGACTGACGAGGTGGATACGTTATAGTTGATCAATACGTTGTAGCATGGATTCCCTCTTCATGCGTGAAATAAATATTCTTTAGGAAATGAACAGTATAGTATCCAGTGAAAGGCCGGTTAATGGAAATCTGTGGCCACCCATTGACGTTTGGTAATTAGACTGACGAGGTGGATACGTTATAGTTGATCAATACGTTGTAGCATGGATTCCCTCTTCATGCGTGAAATAAATATTCTTTAGGAAATGAACAGTATAGTATCCAGTGAAAGGCCGGTTAATGGAAATCTGTGGCCACCCATTGACGTTTGGTAATTAGACTGACGAGGTGGATACGTTATCAATACGTTGTAGCATGGATTCCCTCTTCATGCGTGAAATAAATATTCTTTAGGAAATGAACAGTATAGTATCCAGTGAAAGGCCGATTAATGGAAATCTGTGGCCACCCATTGACGTTTGGTAATTAGACTGACGAGGTGGATACGTTATCAATACGTTGTAGCATGGATTCCCTCTTCATGCGTGAAATAAATATTCTTTAGGAAATAAAACAGTATAGTATCCAGTGAAAGGCCGGTTAATGGAAATCTATGGCCACCCATTGACATTTGGTAATTAGACTGACGAGGTGGATACGTTATAGTTGATCAATACGTTGTAGCATGGATTCCCTCTTCATGCGTGAAATAAACATTCTTTAGGAAATGAACAGTATAGTATCCAGTGAAAGGCCGGTTAATGGAAATCTGTGGCCACCCATTGACATTTGGTAATAATACTGACGAGGTGGATACGTTATAGTTGATCAATACGTTGTAGCATGGATTCCCTCTTCATGCGTGAAATAAATATTCTTTAGGAAATGAACAGTATAGTATCCAGTGAAAGGCCGGTTAATGGAAATCTGTGGCCACCCATTGACATTTGGTAATTAGACTGACGAGGTGGATACGTTATCAATACGTTGTAGCATGGATTCCCTCTTCATGCGTGAAATAAATATTCTTTAGGAAATGAACAGTATAGTATCCAGTGAAAGGCCGGTTAATGGAAATCTGTGGCCACCCATTGACATTTGGTAATTAGACTGACGAGGTGGATACGTTATAGTTGATCAATACGTTGTAGCATGGATTCCCTCTTCATGCGTGAAATAAATATTCTTTAGGAAATGAACAGTATAGTATCCAGTGAAAGGCCGGTTAATGGAAATCTATGGCCACCCATTGACATTTGGTAATTAGACTGACGAGGTGGATACGTTATAGTTGATCAATACGTTGTAGCATGGATTCCCTCTTCATGCGTGAAATAAATATTCTTTAGGAAATGAACAGTATAGTATCCAGTGAAAGGCCGGTTAATGGAAATCTGTGGCCACCCATTGACATTTGGTAATTAGACTGACGAGGTGGATACGTTATAGTTGATCAATACGTTGTAGCATGGATTCCCTCTTCATGCGTGAAATAAACATTCTTTAGGAAATGAATAGTATAGTATCCAGTGAAAGGCCGGTTAATGGAAATCTGTGGCCACCCATTGACATTTGGTAATAATACTGACGAGGTGGATACGTTATAGTTGATCAATACGTTGTAGCATGGATTCCCTCTTCATGCGTGAAATAAATATTCTTTGGGAAATGAACAGTATAGTATCCAGTGAAAGGCCGGTTAATGGAAATCTGTGGCCACCCATTGACATTTGGTAATTAGACTGACGAGGTGGATACGTTATAGTTGATCAATACGTTGTAGCATGGATTCCCTCTTCATGCGTGAAATAAATATTCTTTAGGAAATGAACAGTATAGTATCCACTTGTGGCCGGTTAATGGAAATCTGTGGCCACCCATTGACGTTTGGTAATTAGACTGACGAGGTGGATACGTTTATAGTAGATCAATACGTTGTAGCATGGATTCCCTCTTCATGCGTGAAATAAATATTCTTTAGGAAATGAACAGTATAGTATCCAGTGAAAGGCCGGTTAATAGTATCCTTATTTGTGACATTTGATAATGAGAGGGTTGATAGGCAAGAATAATTTAGTTTATATTATAGTTAATTTTATCAGTGCTCTTATTTTACTGAAAAATTCATAAATATTTTTGTTTCAGACCGTTTGTTGCTGAGACTTTAATTGTGTATCATGACAGGATAATAGGACTTCGGACATTTTCCATCGTTATATGTTACAAAAGATATAACACAACGTTTCGAGGATTGGAATCTATCCTCTTCGTCAGGTGGAGGAGGTATTAGTACGTACAACAACAAAAAAACAGAAAGAAGAAAAGCAGGTAATAACATACCTGCTTATTATGTACGTATATGAAGTAGGTTGTTAAAATAGCGACATTGTATTGTAATTGATACTACATTTTATTCCAACAACTAATACATTCTGCATTATGTAAACAGAGGATTTTTGTCAATTAAAGACTGGGCTGTTTCTTTAAATAGCCTATTGTATTTGGGACTGAAATTAAATGTATAGTAAATGAGTGCCTAGGAACTCATTAAAGGGTGTAAGAAAAAGGTTAAGCTGGCTATGAATTTTCAGATTCTATGTGTTATTCTACGCTAAAAATGAGGAAATGTTTGGTTCCCAATTTCCACTTCATTTAGCAGCTATATGCCTATTTTTATTAAAACACTTTTATATTTGTTGTTATTTTTATGACTTGGTAAACTGTTCCCTTTCACAAGGTATGTTATCGCTAAAATATATTTTTTTATCAGTTTTAATATTTTCAAAATGGCGACCATTTAATTTTTGTTTTACGCAATATCTAATAAACCGCTGTTTTTATCAAAATGTAAAAAACAGAACAACGTTTTCAAATAACGTTTCCTTTTAAAGAATATCTTATTTGTAAAATTTATTAAGAAATAACTATTTCATTGGAGACTTTGTATAATCATGAAAACTAAATGGCCCATAATTTGACAATAATATGACAACATAAGCAAACATACAACCTGAGTCGCCAAATGCCAAAACAAGCTAAATCCACTCTGCAAGTTTTTTAGATAAATGCCAAAAACTGATTGCTTTTCTCACATCCATTACATTTTTATGATTTTTGTTTAAAAAAAAGGTTAAAAAATTAGTTATATTGTTTTAAAATTGCTAAAAAATGGTACAAAAGTTATAATTACTGCAGCCGATTAAATATATGGCATAGCTTGTTTTTGGAACAGTAACTATGATTTAGCTGCTTTTGGAAACTTACTCTCCGCCATTTGCTTTTTTAACTTTGGTTCCAAAACCAGTTAAATTGCGCTTACCATTCCAAAATAAGTTAAAAAACAGAACCTTATATTATTAAATCCTTTTTTTCTCAAAACATTGTAGCCTATATTGTTAGGTAAAGTTAGGTTAGGATTAATGAACACAATCGTATTCATTTTTCAATACAAAACCATGAATTTATTTATCTACAGAGTTTATAAAATAAATGTGTCGTTTATTAAAAAATATTTTCACTCAATCATAGGCTCATCCTCTTCATTTATTTCAAAAATCATCATCATCATCTTCTTCGCCTTGATTGGTGGTAGGTAGCTGGAATAAGTCCTTGAAAAACTTCAACTTTGGCTCCCGTTGCCAGTCATTTCCATAGTGGAGATTTAGCAAGCATTTCACATCATTGATTTTTACTTGTTTCACTGGGTGTCCTTCTTGTATCACTCTCAAAACTGCATTGTCAAAATTTTTCCCCCCTTTTCATTACTGACTTACTCTCGCCGATTTCAAATACATAGTTTGCTTCTCCTTGTACCAGGATGGAGTTTGGATTACTTTTACTTCTTGAAAAGATAAATTTCTTGGCCTTTTTGAAATTGAAAATGCCATTGTCCTGGTTTTTTTAGAACAGCATCGGTTAGAGTTTTCCAATCACTCACAGGGCAATCCGTCCCAAGTTTCACAACAGTACAGTGCTTTTCAATTATTTCAGTGTACTCATTGGGATTGTTGATTACACTCAGATCTTAAAATTTCCTTTCAAGTACTCCAAACACTCTATCAGGGGGAATGAAAGAATGGCCGACTACCGGAAAGAGTAGTACAACTTTAGTAACATGTTTAGGTGCATCTTTCAGGAGCCAATGAGCAATCATACCGACAACAGTTGTGTTCTTGTTTTGGCCACCACAAGCCGTCAGAGAAAAGTTTGACTGTGGTGACATTTTCCATGTTAGCGCTTGTTAACCTGTGGTAAACAGCAGATGCAATTTGACTGGACCCTTTTTGCATACTGGTTTTCAGTCCAGAGGTAAGAAAAGGTGTTTTCTGAAATTCAAGAGGACTTTAGAATGTCCCTCACAAATCACAAAATTATATAGATATAGCTGGCGCTTATAGTATGCGGCTTGGTCCGGTATTTTAGGAAGGAAGGACAAGATTTTTCTGACAATCATAGCTCAGAATAAGCTCTTTATCATTATTTTCTTGCAAAAGTTTGTAGAATTTGTCTGCACGGACTTTGTGGGCTTTTAGGTTTAGCTTTAGTGTTTCAACGCTTGCCTGCATCTTTTTCTGTGGCTAGTTCACACTCAAGCCTTGTGCAGGTTGAACACTTATCAGTGTACGGAGCGTCAAAACCAATGTTAAAGTTCTCAGAAAAAACCAGCCTGAAAAGTCATACTCACACTTTAATTCTTCAGTTGGATGCTGCTCAATATACATTTTCCACATTTTTGTAATGTTAAGCTCACTTGGAAGGTATTGCCTATGCTTTTTTTTCGCTCTGCAATAGTGTTTTTGTACTGGAATAAATGTTTTAATAAAAGATTTGATGCTGTCTTTCTTTATATTATATTTATCAACTTGGCGTGCTCCTCCACGAGTCTCCAAAGGTACGACGCCTGTTTCCAGGTACTTTTTGCAAATCAATTGCACTCGGTTTTTACTCTCTTGCAAAATTGTAAGTAGTGCTGCCCGACATACTTTAACATTCTCAGTTTTTTGTTGTTCCTCATTTTAGGTAAGAAAAAGTCAGTACTTACATTTCTTTTTGATTTGATACCTTCTGGAAGACGAGTCCTTTTTGCTGAGGAAACAATGACGTGCTGAAGAATAAAATTCTTCTTTGATTGAAGGTCAGCGTCTTTATAGTATTGCTGATGTATCTTTCTAACATCCTGCAGGGAAAGTTCTGCGCAGCGGTACTTACTTTTGGCCGAATGTTTTACAACTAGGCATCTGTGGAAATCCCTTCGGGCGGTGTCTAAAACAAAATAGGGATTATTAGTTTCTCCTATACCTTTAAAAAAATACTAACCTGTAATAAAAACAAATTATAGATCGCAAACGTTGTCAAAAACTGTTGTAGTTAAGTTAGGGCCTAAGCCTGAATTACTTTAGGCTGGTTGAGATTAAGTAGTTTAGTTGCGGTTATAGGTTAGTTTAGTTGAGGTTAGGTTAGCTTAGTTGAGGTTAGGTTAGGTTATTTTAGTTCAAATGAGTGTTACAAGATTAGGCTAGTTTAGTTTTCTTTACCAAATGTTGTTAACTTAGCTAGCAACTTTTGCAACAGTTTTCTTCCATGCTCTTTCGTTTTTCTTCCTTTTCTTTGCCAAAGGGCCAGGCATCTCTTCTACCAACTCTACTTGTTCCACATTTTTGGAGTTTCCACTGTTATGTCCATTATATTGACATTTTCTTGTTGAACAATTACAACTTCAGCATTTATAATATCAATACCAAACGCCTTCACTACCTTCTAAAATACCTCCTGTATGTTTCAGCCTCCATGTTTATGACACACAACAAATCAGGAGCTTTTAAAATAATGTTAAATAATTGAGTGCTATTGCTTCTTATAACACTATTTTAGCCTTTTGAAATTTTAAAATTAGCCAACAAAATAAACAATTAATTCAGAAGGAAAATGATCAGCAGTTTCCCTATAGGAAAAGTCTTTTGGGATTTTAACTTATTTTGACACAGAAACATGAAACATGTAAGTTATTGTAGTTTGATATAGCTGGTTTTGGAACATTGTCATCTGTGCAGATATGACTGTTTTTGGAACCGAATGGCTATAGGATATAACTGATTTTGGAACAACCTTCACTTTTAAATATTAATTTTTTAAACAGTTTTTAACTGGTTTTGGAACATTTTGAAGTGACAAATCTGTAGCCTAGGTAATACAGAACTCAATGTCATCAATATCTCAACTTTTTAAATTTTGGATTTAGCCTGTTTTGGCATTTGGCGACTCAACTAAACATAACCAAATTAACACGCTTATCAGACCAGTTTGCAATTTTGTTATGTATAAATTTATTAGATTTTGAAGGTTCAATATACAGTTTCAGTGTTTCATTTTAACTACAGTAACAGCTGGTTTAAATAAAATGTGTTCAAATATGTCAAATTATGGGCAAATTTTTGTATGTGTGATACGAAACCTTCCTTAAAACAGTTATTTCTTACCCTATTTTTATAAATGATGAATTTTTAAGACTAAGATGTTTTTAAAACCTTTTTTGTGTCATACATTTTTGATCATAACAGTGGTTTATTAAATATTTTATAAAACAAAAATTAAATGGCCGCCATTTTAAAAATATTAAAAATTATTTTAAAATATTTTTCTGATATAATGACTTCTGAAATGGACCCGTTTACCAAGTTTAGTAACAATCGTAAAGATAGCAACAAAGATAAAATGTTTTTAATGAAAAAAAATAAAATAACATATAGCTGCTAAGCAAATTAGAAAAATATTATTCCTCATTTTTTTGCTACGAATCACACATAGAACATGAAAATGCATAGCCAGTCTAACATTTTAGTTACACCCTGTATATGTAAAATTGGCTGCAACAAATTAAAAATTGCTTGTAATTGTGAAATCGCTAATAAGCGATTAGCCTTACTAATTAGTTATTAAAGGGCCAAAATACGTATTTCTTATTTACCCATTTCTCAACTGTTCAGTTCTTTTCTCTTATTAATGGCTAAATCAAAGTGTTCTAACTTAAGTTAAAAATTATGACCTATGGACAATGTGAAAAACCGTTTACATAAGTAACAATATACAATGCAATTTAAAACTCAGTAATAAACTAATAGTGTTTGTTTATGTCTGTGTACCCTGTACTTCTATTTTTAAACATAAATACTGTTATTCTTTCTTTCTATTTATTTTTATTTTATAAAATATTCATCCGAATTAATTACTTAGCCTCCGTATAATAATATAACATTATTTTGTTTTTTAACACTGTTGAATTAGTACGCAATTTCAAAAGAAACAAAACATGGTTAGTAGAGAATTAAGTAAATAGTAAACTACGTTCCGTTTATCCAAAATCCCTAAGTTAACTACAAACACTTATGGTTAGTCATCCTTTAATTAAGCTTTCAATTAAGTTTTATCAATAATTTTGTTTTTATATTAGGTACAATTCGTAAGTAAAAAAAAGTATCTGAAGGAAACAACATTTCAAAAAAACGCAACACAGCGTTGAGCTGGAAATAAATTTCTATTGGACATTGAGAAGCTTTCAGGAAATGTGAAGGAAAGGGATTAGGATATACCTTGAAAAGACACAGTATTTTGTCAAAGGAATAAAGAAAGGCTTTCGAGAGAGGGCTTGAAGCCTCCGTATTCACCAGCTGTTATTGAATTCTCTGTTAAGTACACGATTCATGTCTTACTCGTAGCATGGATTTTATAAAGGTGTCATGTTTTTATTTTTATCTAGTAGTAATCATTGATAAATTAAATTTTATCTATGTTCCTCAGTTACAATGTAATAGGCTTCAAATAAATGAGTATCATCGTATTTGAATTTAATAAACTTATTTTTCTTTGTTATATTAAATTAAATTGACATACATATATTGCCCCTGTAAATAGTTTAGTATATGTCTATTAAGTCTATGGTACTTATCTTGTTCAAAATTATTCCAGTAACACTACTTAAAGTTTATTAGCCTGCTAACTGAAAATCTTGCGAGATACAAAAAATATGTAAGAGCAAACATTATTTTAAATTATAACACAAAACTAAAACACTTTTTGATTGCAATAAAGTGCATAATAGCCACCATTAAGGCCACTATCTTAAGAGATATTGTAAAGAGTGAAAAATAAAAGTTATTTATAATTACATAGTTTGTGTATTTGCTTGAATGCGAATGCATGCCGTATTTAAACTATTATTCGCTAAAACTGACTAACGACTTCATGCAAGTTATCTACAAGACAGTATTGTCATTGTACTAAGTTTGGTCTGACTTTATTAAGAATGACGGTCTTTAAAGAACAACAGTTACGCGCGACTGATAAGAGACGGACATCTCAACACGAATCAAGGATTCCTCGAACTGACATCCCATCTTGGACTTTCCGACATTTAGACTTGAGAGAGTAACAGCCAAGTTCCTTGAATGTCAGACAAATATTGACAATTGAAAATTTGTCAGTACTGGAAGGTGCGCTTGTTTTAATATTTCAACTTCACAATAATGCCATTATAGTTGATAGGTCTTATGGTTAGTGTTGATTTGTGTTATCTGCAGCAGTATAAAACATGCATTATAAACCTTGTCTATACCATTTGTTATAAGAATATTTTGGCGAGATAGTTGTCTAGTAAATTTTTAAAGAAGTGTAGGCCTAATAATAATTATGTCATAATACTACAAATAACAAACTGGATAGATGATAAAGCACAAACCGGGAGCCCCAAGAGTGAGAGGTATCAGTTGATTGTTGCGCCTGGCTTGTGCAAGCGTATCTTTATGTTGTCTTGCTCCCTTATGCGTTGGCGGATTTCGTTGGAAAATGAACTGTTGGATTCGGTATAACAATCTTAAAATATTTAGTATCTTTTAAAATTATTATGTAAAACAGATGATGCCTATCATAAGGCAAAATATTTACTGCTACAGGATTGTGCAAGCGTATCTTTTAAGTGGTCGTGCTCCCTTATGCATTGGCGGATTTCGTTGAAACAAGAACTGTTTAAATTGTAATAAAATTGCTTAAATAGTTGGTGTTATGTAACGTTTTATAAATATAATGTATTTTTGTTATTTAACTTTAAACATTTTCAATAGACACCCTTTTATTAATATTACAGAAAACAACACAGTTATTTGTTTTTATTTTTCTCATATTTATTCAAACCTACAAATTTTGTTTCCGCTAGCTCATCGACACATTTTTCGAGTTATATTTTATTCGAATAGTTTTTGTTTGAAATGATTAATACTATCATCTAAAGAATATTGTGATACACGTTTGTGAACACACTGTATATTACTGCTCTCAAAAATATTGTTCGTACTGTTAAGTGCAAAAAACTGATCATTTTTTTTTCAACAAACCCGTATCCAGAAAGCAACGAATCTAAGTTTTGTATGTTGACAGTGTATGTATTTTAGAGAAATATTCTTACCGAATATGGCACAAAATTTGAAAAATACATTTGTGGTGATATTTTATTTTTTTTTAACCAACAGAGTGCAGAAATCCAGAGTATTGTTATTGTAAAGTCGTCGTCGATCGCTTTTCATTTCCCGTTGTGACACTGTTTCCCTAGCGACAGCATAGTGTGGGCTAGATTTTCCAGTCTGCAGCCACCACACCACATGCCAATGATAAATATTCATGAATCTATCACTTTGAACCAACAAAACTTCGTTAACTTTTCGGAATGACTAGGGAAACTTTAAGAGGTTGTAAATGTTATAAGAGGTTCCCCCTTAAATGCCTTTATGTCATGATTTTATGTGATCTTAAACATGATAATACGTCCACATATTGATTTATTTTATCAGACATAAGGTTTTATTAAACTTGTATTTTACGAATATGTATCTTACTTAGGTTACCTTTTTTTATAGATACCGTATCGATAAATAATTTGAAGCATATGGAATAACGTGTGTGTGTTGAACTTTAGTTTGGTATATTTGATTTTGTAAATCCATATTGTTGTATATAGTAAATATGTGGTATTTGATTGGTAAACCTGTATCACCGTTGGCAATGTTTAAATTCTAATTTTTTATAATTAAGGGTTCTTCTTCTTAATACGGTTCAATAGTTGTTGAATTACATATTATTGTCATATTTAATTTTCCTATAGCACATGTGCCTTATTCAAGGGCCAAAAGACATTAAAAAAGGTAATAGATCAAACAAACTTACACATTGATATCTTTTGCAGAATTTTCATTTTCTCTTCCATTTAGTTATGAAAGTAATTTATTTTAAAATGGTATTAATACATAATTTTTGTTATACGTTTACATCTTTTGGATTTAGCCTCTTATTTATGTTGCTTTAAACCAGCCAACAAACAAGATAACAACTAGGATGACAATAAAAATAGTAATTAAGATAACTCAATTGCTTCATATGAGTTGAAAAACAAGTTTATTGCTTACTCTTTGGTTCAAATATTCTGTTAAGATTTTCGGGAGTTTTAACGATTTCATTTATGTGTTTTTGTACGGTTTGACAATCGATTGTGAACAGTCACATTGCATAGCGTTATCGATTCTGATTCTGTAGATTATTTCATACTATAGGCTACCCGAGGTTTCACACGCAATTTCTTACCGAAAAACAGGAACGCCATGGTTGTCTTCATGTTAAATGACATTTTAAGCGCTCCTGGCATAAGTGATAGTCAATGAAACGTATCCCAATCTAATAATCCATTTTAGAATGAAGTTTAAAGAGCAATGTTTTGAGCCACGCAGTCTGAGAGTGAAACAGTTTTACAGTACCCCTGTGTAATAATTCGAATTTTTCTCCAATACTCCATGATATTGAATTGAATATTTGGTTTCAGTAACAATTAAATTATTTTAAGACATTGTGGAGCTTCTACAACTATCAAATAGTCAAAGTGCTTAGCATTTCAGTTAACATACTTATGATGTAATAAATAAATAGTTTTGGAATTCAAAAGGCTTATTTTAAGCGCGTTTTCGTGGCTAAGAGCTTCAGGGAGTAGGCGAAATTGGGGATTAGCTTTTATTGTAGGATTTACGCGTGTATATTTCAGAAATGATCTATATTTCAGATGCCATGGTTCAATTTGCCTTGTAGCTCTGGAAATAGGAAGGATACATATATATATATATATATATATATATATATATATATATATATATATATATATATAAAATTTTGTAAAAAGAATGTATCCTTTCTATTTCCAGATTCCATATATATATATATATATATATATATATATATATATATATATATATATATATATATGTATATATATATATATATATATATATATATATATACATGTTGATTGATTTACGATACAGTAACTGGTTTTAAATATTCTTTACGATTTATGAATTGTAGATAAGAAAACATGTATCCAGTTAGGCATAGATATTATTGTATGCTAATATTTAATTTTAGTTTGGAATTAAAGTTTATCTATATTCAAAAACCAAATAACATAGATAAACTAGGACAGGTAGGACAGGTCAATTTCCATGTGACTTTAAAGTAAAATAGTACCACTTCAAGGTCGGAGAAAATATATGGTAACTCTATTTTTCCAAGCAAGAAGTGACGCTTATTTGTTCTCTTGGAATGATAAAAATGTATTCTGATTCAAATAAAAATATATCGGAAACAGCATATAATTTCTAACAATCGTCAATAATGTTCAGGAATACTATAGAATATGAGTTTAGATCGACATCGCAGAATTGTAGGAAGAGAGCAGCACCGGAAGTGCCGCAAATCACGTGACTGGTGACATCATTACCGGTACGAGTTATCTCCCTTCACGTTCACTACGGACATTTGTCTTGTTACCTCTGTGTGAAAATTTTCACAGGCGACTGTGCATCAGTTTTTCTAGAAAGAATATTTAGAATATTGCCTGAAAGATAACAACATCAAATATGATGAATTCAGTTAAATTAGTGCTTAAGTGGTATAATGGTTAGAAGACTCGCCCATAAGTGTGAGATCTTAAATATATATAACAAAAATTCAACATTTACATTGATGGAAATTTTTTCTTTGAAATATTTATGTCTACAATACCATGCAAAATCACTTTTACTGGTATGATTTATAAATAATACTACAAAGAAAATTGCCGGGTATTCCATACTACCCACTATAGGTACAGATGTTTAGTAATACTGGAATACAAATTTTATAGGAATACTAAAACCATGATCACCTCATAATTTAAATTACGTTACCGTATTTTATTGAGATATATTCAATACGATACGTAAACCTTAGACCATTTAGTTGACTGGTGTCGAAGCTGGGTCCGGGGGTAAATAAACAAATAAATAAATATTGGCGACTAAATGCACATTTTGCATGTTTGCATAAAGGAAACAGTGGTGAAAATTTCAACTTCATCTTTGGCTTTTTCAATACAATGCACGTTATTGTCTACTGTAATACATATATTGGAATTATACTCAAATCAGAAAGTATAAAAGCATTATCCAAACTTTTTATTTGAATAACACATTTTCTGGGAATGAAGAATTCAAAATTACCATAGCTTTAAATGGTTTAAATTACTTCATATACTGACATAATATGTGACCTATTTGACTGAAAGTGATCAATTTTTCATCCCTTAATAACTCATATTTTAGAGCCATATTCTGCTTAAATACTACCTTGTCTTTCACGGATATTTTGGACTTTTACAAGTTAAAGCAATTGATATCCTAGCTTAGTCATTCCTTAATAGACCACATTTTTAATTCAGTGGCTAAATTTAACCTAAAGAAACTCAAATTAAATAAATGTTTCTTAAAAATAGATCGAATATTATTCACTGTTTTATAACTAACGATTTCAGTGTTTCAGGGTATTCTAGGTCTACGTACACCATCGGTAGCAAGCTTTAACTATATTCTGTACATCGAATGATCATACAATATAATGAAAATCGTCTCCTCTTTCACAGAAGCTATCAAGCTTGCAGTGACGTCACCCATTCGTTTCCGCATTCCCTGGTCACGGCGGTACAATAGTTTTTCCAATAGGGTAGTACTTTAATTTTGAAAGTGCTCTTTGCTATAATTTCTGTGAAGAAACAAAAAAAGTAAAAATGACTTTTTATCCCTACACAAAAAAGTTATGGGTGATCAAAATTACTTTAGTGAAATGTTGTGGCATAGCCAAGATAAAAACGGTTGCCCTACATTAAATGTATGTAACCCCTCAAGGAGAGATCAAAACCCTTTTCTACTTGTTCTGTCTTCCTTCAAATTATCTTAAAGGGCTATGCATTTAAAATAGTAACGTTTTTTCTAACTACAAAAATCGGACCACCTTAAAGCATTATGACGCAATATGGCAGTAGAGGGACAAGGTTGTATCGTACGTACAGTCAACGTATGAACAAATGTGAAAATGAGACGGATGATATATAGAGGTCAGAAAAAATAATTATGGACCTAAGGATGAAACTTTTAGTATTCCATGAGTACAGGAAACTATGGAGGTTTTTTATTTATACCAAAACACAATGAATTACCTTTTAAAAAATACGTCACCTGTGTTACAAACAAACCCATGATAATAAATAAATACAATTCTAGCTTTTTAGTTAGTCTAGGATGTTATAAAAATATAAGAGTGCGAGAACTTTAAAATAAAGCAAAATTAAGTTTTGCGCAATTGTGGACATTTTGGTGACGCGATCAACATTTCTGATGACAAAAGCCGAGTGTAAAGGTGGGGCAGGCGACCGTTGCTGGCTCGGGCCCAGGCTAAAGTTAGCCTAGAGTCTGCGGCCTGAGGCCTGAGGCCAGTGAGTGGCAGTGAGTGTCATGTGGTGGATGTTGTTAGGCCTACTGGCCTACGGCCTTGCCGTGTCACCCGTGGCTGGAGTTAAGCAGCGAGCTAACTACCAAAGGCTCAAGGATGACTTTACCATCGGTAGGTAATCAGCCCATTACACGTATATTTGTTTGTAATGTAGCAACGATGCCAATATGGACTATGCCAAAGTGCATGGTGTTGTGATGGTATTTTTAAACAAGAATGGTGGGAGTCTGCATCAATGAACTTAGACAAGCATCAGAAGTGTTTATTTAAATTATTTTAAAATTAATATTTTTCACTTAATTTATACCTCGTTTACAACAAGATCATTCAGAATGGTTTATAATTTGGAGTACTCAAAATATTGATACATGTAAATTATTTCTTGACAATCTTATTATGTATATCATATACCTTATTTTCTTTCCATGGAATAATTAATTGTTAAAATATTATTGAATGGATTACAAAATACACACACACAATGTGTGCATGGTGTTTTTGTACCTGCACTCTTTATTGTACCTGTACTAAAGTTCGAAAAACAACCAACCTATGTAAAAATTAATGTGTGACACACTAATTTAATTTTAACGATAACAATTTTAAATCGTATATTATTCCATTGCTTAGGAATTAAAGGAAAGTTTATGTAATATAAGCTGAAATTTTATTTACAACTTGCGACCAATTTTAACTGAAAAGTTCTCTACTTGCAGCTTACTTTATTTACAGGCATCTCTCAGCAGTTCTACATAACGCATGGGTTTATATTATATAAGATTTTGCATAAACTTTCTCATAATATTTTTTTATTTAAGACTATCGTAAATTATCAGCTGAATCAATTTGAAAATCAATTTATTTGTGCCTCACACATATAGTCTTTACCTCAACTCAATAAGCTGCTACTGCATTGTGTAGGCCAGCCTTATTTCTGATTTATCTACTTACTGCCACATTTTTGTAGCCTCGGTGTGGCCTATTCTAGAACATTCCCGCTAGGCGTCACTCTTTCTATTCCCGGCGATTTAAATTTACAGATGTTTACATTGTGGTGAGCATATAATTATTATTTACACACGTTTCCCATTCTCTACTACTATGGTGCTTACACTTTTGATTTTGTAACAGTCAATGACAATATTATACTGTATCCACTTTGAATATTATTCCACTCGAAACGTCATGGTTGCTCGATATCTATAAATAAACGAAAGAATTAGTGATTGCAAAATTTGTTGCAGGAAAGTATAAAACATGATGTATATTTACAAATCGCCACGAACTAGCTTACTACATCATGCCACACAATAATCATATAGAAACAAGGTCTATTCAAATTTAGAGTGAAAGCCTTCTTCACCGACTGATAATATAGTCAAGGGCTTAAGTTTTTCATATAATAATAATGCTTTATTGCAGAAAGTCTTGTCGTTTTTATGATATGATTTCAGTTCATATAAAGAATTTAAACTATGTGTAAATTTATTAACTATTTGTCAATGTTTTGAAAATTGATGTAATGTTTTTATCGAAAATAGCCATAAGCTAATAAACAAACATACGTTTGTGATACTTAAAAACCTAATTAATTATATAAATATATATGAGATAAATAACATCAAAGGCAATACTTAACCAAAATTGCAGTTAGCACAATATTCATTTTTGCAGTTAGCACAATATTCATTTTTGCAGTAGGTGATTTAATTAGAATCTTCCACATCTATTCAATAATAAGGTAATTCAGAACACTTTCTGGGGGGTTCCACAAATTCTGCAAAGGAACATTAATTCACAGATCCAATGCCGATACGAAAATGAAAACAATAAGAATTCAAAGATAACAACGTTATCGTCTGAGCTCTGAACACCATTCATCATATTTTTCACAGTTTATTAGTCCGTTGTTTTGTCTAAAAGTAGACTAATGCTTTCAACGGGATATTTTTGTGCCACCCGTTTTCTGGCAAAGACCGCTTCCCCAGCGCCGTTGTCACATTCCACGTTTACTAACAACAGAATAGCCTGGATCTTCTATCATTTCTAAAATAATAATTAATAATTATTCATTCTATTTTTAATTTTTCTTATTGCTTGAATATGAGGGTCTAAATAGTCATTTAAAAATATTTAGTAATGTATATGTTTTTAACTTGTTTACAATCAACTTGTATTAACATTTACTGTTTCCTACACATAACATAGCTATCGTAGGAAAGGTTGATTCAATTTTAATGTTGTTTTAGCTCTAGTTCACCTTCCTTTTATTACATCTGAGGCTGCCTTAGACCTGAGTCCTGGAATTTGGAGTCATGTTCGTCTGAAGAGATCCAAGGAAAGTCGGTGACAAATAAGATAACAGCAAACTTTTACATCGCTTCGACATCAGACACACCTATAAATAGGTGAAGTGGCAGACTCATTGTCTCATTAGGAGCACAATTGAGTGCACTACGATGTTTCAGACACGTTCCTGAGCACAGTGGAGCAACTCAGTTTTCTGCATATAACTCAGCTATGGTAGGAAAGGTAGATTCAATTTTAATGTTGAATTTAGTTCCAATTAACTTTCCTTTCATTGCAGCATCTGCTATCTGACGCTGTCTCATACACGACCCCTGGAAATTGAATGCACTCAATTGCGCACCTGATGACGATCATTTCACCTATTTATAGGTGTCTGTTATGACGAAACGATGTAAATGTTCGTTTTTGACCGTCTTCATCGCCGATTTCTTTGTATCTCTTCAGATAAACATTACTCTCAATTCCAGCACTCAAAATTTTCTTTATACATTTTATATAAATTATTATCACAGCTGAAAGATTCTACATGCAATTGTTTCACTCAACGATGGGGAACGAATAAATAAGAAAAGGTATAGGCATGACAATAACTTATTCGTAAACACATAAATGTATTATGCTTCGTTAATTGTTAAGGTTATATTTACAATTACTAAAACCTTGCGTACATATTCTCTGCCAAAAGTTATTTTAAAAACAACAAACAATTAAGATTGTTGTGAGGTTATTCCTAATCGGTTGTGACAGTCATTAAAGTACTTTTTTAACATAATGGGTGATTTTTCTCCTGTTATAAAGTATAAAGTGCCATAAAGTGGACTTAATAACCCTATACAAAGCTCATAACCACCGCCTATTCCTTAATTAAAAGCTGCGTTATAAGGTAGATAGCGTGCGTGACATTGTTATAAGGACATTTTAACTTGCTTTCCTGCTGTTATGATTCTAAACTGTAAAATTACGTTTTGCATCTTTTTGCCGTGAAATATTATTCAAAACGTATTACACTATTAATTTTTCACTTCTTTCCTTAATAAACAAGCAGGTCAGAGAAGCCAACTTTTGTCAAAAGACAACTAAGATGGGTATTATGACAGTCTTCTAGTAGTCTACATAGTAACTTTGTGTTTGATTTATTTTTTATTTATTTATTTATTTACAATCATTGTTACAGGTACAAAGACCTATGCATTATAATAATAAAAGAACTTTATACTTCCTAAAATCTACAGTTAAAAGTATATTTTTCTCATAATTTTAATTTTCTTATCTGGACATTGATTTACTTTGTGCCTAATAGTAGTTTCAAAAAGAAGAGTTGTTACCATTAAACTAACCCTATGCTTTCAAGACTCTAAATGCAAATAAATTGAAAATTCTAATCAAGTTAAACCAAAATATTATTGTGCTTTCATAAAATAAAGGTAACATAAAACAGTTGATTACATTTAAAATGTTCTTTCAATTAATAATATTTGTTTGCTGTAATGCAACTTTAAGAGACCAAGATGATAATTTTCGCTACTTAAGAGACCATTGGCGTATAGCTCTGAGGGCTTTTCTAAATAAGAATATTCTAATTCATGTCAGGGACCCTAAGAATGTCCATGTAAAATTTCAGTACAATCAGTTGAATGCTTTATGCGTGAAAGAGTAGCAAGCAAACAATGTCAATTTCACGTTTATAAATAGATTAGGATTAGTGATGAAAAGGGTCCATTCACTGATAAATAATAATTACCTACATCATACAGTAAAAGGAACATTTTAGGTTTGAATTTGTATGTCGATCAGTTCTGCTTTGAATAATATTCAAAATGTTGAGTCATTATTTCTCAAACGAGGTGCTCAAAAATCTAAGTAATCAGGTAATAACGCATTATTACGTACTATATTTTGTACCACTTTCTTAATTTCCTTTATAAATGTTCCAAAACTAAAATTTGAAAATTTGAAAGCTAAAAAAATAAGTAAATTACATTTTAGAATTTTGGAAAAGGTAAACTATGTGTTTAGAATTTTAAACACTTTACAATGAATCCTTGTTAAGAATATTCAACCTTTCGTAAAGGGGAATACAATTTTGGTTACCTCATTGGAGTAGTCCACATATATTTTAACTGGAGGGTTATCCTGTATTTTATTTTAAACGTATAACCTGCTTACCTTAGCCTAAATAATAGGTTTAAATAGTAATGTTTTTCTTTAAGAAATGTCGATTTTGATATTTAGACAGCTATTCTGAATAGATGTTTTGAGGTGGTTTATCTTGGCATGCCTTCCCTTCGAGAAACATTATATAATGAATATTGAATAGTCAATATTTTAATCCTATTTGCATGGACATAATCTTTCCCATATCAAATTGTGTATAAACTATTGTCTACAAATTAAAATGGGTGGTAGTTTTATCATTGTTTGCATATCATAACCTTTAGGTACAAAATTTACTATTAAATAATTTTTTTAAAGTTGGATATTGTCTTATAATTTCCTTTTTCGAATATAACGGAAACAAATGAGACATAACTGAGTTTTTAGCTAACCGATAGTAACGTTTATCTATCACTCTTGGCGCTGCAAACATTTCAGAGACTGTTTGTCTGTCTGTCCAAACGATGTCTCGAAACTAAACTGTCCAATAGACATAAAATTTTGTCTTAAAATGCACGAAAGCTTCATATCTACGCAGTAAACGCTGAGTTTGATGAGGGTGGATGTCACCGAGGGATTTGGCTGAGCGTTACGGAATATTTAACAGTAGTATTATGGGTAATCATGATGGCAACGATATAAATCAAAATAAATAAATTTTTAAACAAACTGAATGTAATTATTTTAGATTTCTAAATGTGATTTTTATTCATAGAGAAAAATAAAAAAGAGTGGAAAGTCAACTACTTCACGATTTATTTTCAGCGGACCCTTGCAGTGTAGTATCCTCCTTACGTCACCAAAACTTTTATTATTTGAACACTGCTATGATACCTAATTTAATGAACAAACTTGGAATGTAATATGTGGCAAGGTACCTCAAGAATATTTCAATTGTTGAATAATTTCCGTGACATTTTGTTTCTACATAAACAAGGAGGTTTCCTGTGATGGTCCAATTCAAACTACGGATGGCTGAGCGTCATTGAAGGTTATGAATCAGTAGGCTGACACAGTTTCCTGCCGTAAGGGATGTAAAAATTTCTGTATCACTGCCCGTCTGTCTATCTATCCAGAGGACATGTTGAGAATGAAATTAGCCATAAATTTTAAATCTTGCATGCAATGATTGCAAGCAAAGCCTGTTATGCAACACGTAGTGTGTAGAATTCCTTCCTTGCTTATTTTAAAAAGTTTTAAAAATAGGAGTACAATCAAATTGGGATATAATAAATGGATGCCCTGAATAAACCAAATACATCGATGATACTCGTATATATTTAATTAAAAACTCATTTTTATCCAAACAAATAAAATTAAATTAAAAATATTCCCAGAGTTCAGCAGGAAACTGCCGATTAAACTTGGTGAGAGCTGAGACAGTGTACCTTCGCTTGTGGACTTATTAACTCATCCTTGACTCCATTTGATATTCATGTAAACCCCGCACCACCCCTCCTCAGCAACAACCCCCACCCACACTTCCACCCACCACACCTCAGAAAACTGCCGCCTTTGTTAAGTGGCGGGATCATTACGTAGTGGAAGCACTTCTTATGAGGACTTAGTTCTTACTTCAAGAATAAACTTTTTAACTGCTTCTCTGCTACTTATGTTCTCTCTTTCAGGGTAAAAATACATCAGACATGACACGGTAATAACATTAATGTCAAACCCATTTGCCATTGTATAATTCTATACATACCACATATTTAGATAAATCTTCGTTGTTTTTCTACTTTGCGGAATTTTATTCGAGTTCACTTATGTACATGGGCCGAATATTTAGCATTAAAAACTCAGGGTTCTTTCAAATCTCAACAATTTGCACAATTATTCTACGATAATCTTTAATAACTAAGATTTTAATATATTTGTATCTATAAACTTAACTAAATTTAATCCAGGAAAATGTAAAAAAATATAAGAATATAAATATTTTTTGTGAAGTATTGATTTGGTGAGTAATCAATGTGAAATAACATTTTTATATTGCTTCAATGTTATTGTATAGTTTTGGTGTTTAATGAAGTCTCATCTCTATTATGTCCGCTGTTAAAAGGATACATTTATCATTGGAAAAAATGCTGTTCTTCTCACCCTATCCTGTCTGGTGACACACCGACAGCCGAGTGGTCTAAAAAGTCAGGCTTCGGATCTGAGCGATATCACAGTTTCATATCCTGTCTGTGATTGTAGCACTTTTTATCAGTACCATCGACCTTGTACTGTATCGACTCTGCCCCTTAAAGCAGAATGCTACCTACAAACATGGGAACAGGGAATAAAAACCTTATTCTGCACTTCATCTTTTCCCTTAGAGAAAGATCGCTAAAGGTATCCACGTAGTCTCCACCACAAGTGAACATTCTAGAAAAAATATTACATTTTCATCAAATCCAGAAATGATCGTTTCGTCGAAACTTTCGGCCCTGCAACTTATCCTGTTTCACTGTATTTTCTCTGACAATTGTTATGTGGGCTGAAACCATAATGTCACACGAAATACTATTATGAGTGGAAACGAGAAGTTCGCAAGAGCCACCATAATATTTCGTCATTATTGGAAGAATGTGCCTTATTTCATGAAATCTAGGACACGGCTTTCAATCAGCAGCGTGTCATCGGAAACCTGTTTTGTTCTCTTTGGACGAGAAGATTAGAACTTGCACCGAGTTCTAAAAGAACTTTTGCGCTACTTCCGGAGTAACAGGATAATCTGGACGGATAAAGCAAGCTTCTACTGTACCCAGGTTGACTGGAAAATACAAACGAGCCCGAAGTGGACTCTCCTGAGGCAACGGGAAACCTGTACATAAACGTCATAAGTCTGTCATCTTCTTTGACATCTGAAAAATACTTCATGCTAAAGATTATGACTTGTATTATAGTGGGTGTACTCATGCTTTAACAATCCAAATATGTTGTCAGAAATATAAATAACATTTATGTTTCGGTAAGTTATGTTTTTAATTGTGGAAGTATTATTATATGCCATTTTTAAAACAGTAAAACGTAAAATAGTTTTAGTTTATCTACCTAAATTCACATTACATAATATCATTATTGTTACTTAGATATAATAGTTCCATATATCGATAAATTATCTCGTGTAAATTTGAAGGTGAGGGAACCTAGCTAAATTTAGTAGAGTATAAACAGGGAAATGAATCACAATACGGTTTTAAACTTTTCTTATGAAACACAGTGACTTATATATACGTTAAGTTTTAAGGACGTGAAAATTACCATATAAAGGGTTGCTCGGGATTATTACCGGACATAGATGTATCATCCATACGAGAAGCTGCGGGTATTACTTGATATGTATGTCCTTGAGTTAGCAACGGACTTACCAATACATACAGAGATATCAGAATCTGAGGATTATTACCGGACATAGATGTATCATCCATACGAGAAGCCGCGGGTATTACTTGATATGTATGTCCTTGGGTTAGCAACGGTCTTACCAATACATACAGAGATATCAGTATCTGAGGATTTTTAACGGATAACCTCTCTATAAATATCACTAAAGCTACTGCTATAAGCAGATTCTTATAAAAACAACCTTGTCTTTCCTAAATGTAGCATTAGAATGTTGTATTCTTAATTTTTTTTTATTTTTGAAGTTGTATTATAGTTCCAAAAACATTTTTATTTCTCAAAATTAATGTACTTGAATACCCTGAGATGGCTGCACTTTACAGAGCAATAAAACGCAAATTGGACGATATCTTCATAGGCCATTAAACTAAACTTAATATCCTTGGGCGTTATTCAGATCTAAAAGATTTGTGTTGATGACTTAATAAATGTGATAGGTTGTTAAAGAGCCATAAACCGCTGTGGAAATCTGCCTTTAACGGCAAAAGGACAACATTTAAATACATTTATTTTATTTTAAATGCCACATTTGATAGTATTGGGTAGGTGAACTTCTTTGTACATGAGAATAGCAACATTCTGCATAATACAAACATTGAGGGTTTTGTAGACTTTGTCACTGAAGATTATCGTGTAAGAAAAAGTAAGATGTGATAACAATAATAATTTGACAGAAGTACATATTTTTGATAAATCATTTACACAATTTGTAGACTCTTCAAAAGGCCACTGGGCGAAAATTTGAAATAGGTTATATTACCTGAATTTGTAGTTATAGGCTGTCTGATTCCTTTAAATGTCATGTTCAAATGTCAAATCGATCTCACCATTCGTATTAACTGTCACAGCTTATAATTTTTGGAAGGTTCTAACTTGCCGTATTGAGGTAATTTGGTAACAATACTGTATACTTATACAGGTATCTAACTAACTAAACAATTTATTTAAGTCTCTTAGTGTTATCATTACTAATTACTATATTCTGTAGACAATAAAATCATAAGATACGTGATGTAAATGAATGTTAGCACTGGTTTAATTAGTTTATAATGGAAATAAAATCAAAAGTTTGGAAAAAGATTTATTCCTTGACGTTTTTTAAGATTTTCTTCATTTTGAATTTTCCCAAAGTAAGAGGAGTAAACTAAAACAGACGACTTTTTATTGAAATACCATAAAAAGTCTAATTTATCACCGTTTAAAAAAAACACTTGAATCTTTTTTCAAGAAAATGTGGTGGTTGTGTGATTACTAGTATTTCTTCTTTTGACTTTAACTATAAATGAAATTCTTACCAAAATATCTGACCAATCAAAATATATATTCTTGAAATAAATAATCAGAAACTTTTATGGAAATAATCAGAAATTGGAAGTTGTCAGATTCAAATTGATTATTGATCGTTAATATACTTTAAGTTAAAAATTAAAATTGGCGCTATATATTGTTTTAGATTATAGGCCCAAAATAATAAAATTTAAAATCACCCACAGTTTTGGGTCGGAATAAGGTATGTTATGTAAGTTGGTTTTTAAAACTAATCAGATTATTTTAAAACGATACATTTATGTGATCAAAAATATACTGCACAAACAATATTCATATGAGAGAAGTGAATCAGAAATTCCGAGCTGGACGGCCGAAGAAATTATTGCAGAACAGGCTACAAGAGAGATGTCACCTAGTCCTGTTGTATTTTTAAACATTCAGTCTAAAAATATTCACTCCCATATGTCCGCCATTGTCTGGTGAGACAACAAGGGTTCTGTGGGAAGAAGTTGTAGTGTGATGTAGAAAGAGGTAGCAATTAGAGATTTATCCCCGAGATAGCTGGAGTAGGCGTGGTGCCAGGGGATCGAGCTGTGCCAAAGTCTGCCTTTCGCGAGATTTATATTTACCACTGAACACCACCAATAAAAGTTCCGTAATCTCTGAGATGTCATTGTAAAACGGGAGTTTTACCCATTGCCGTAAATGTATTATTAGCAAATGCAGAAATGGAACCTTACTTATATAAAATGATGTTATATTGCAGAACAGTGTACAATGTAATGTAAGTACTTCTAGAAAAGTAACTACTGTATAAACTAATTAATTAACATGTTTTAATCTGATTCTTAACTGCTATAAATTATAATTAAAAAAAAAAGATAAATAGAACTTTAACTTTAGAAACCATAAAATATTATGTCCTATTAGTTTAGACACTCATCTCCACATCTCTTTTGGTAGCAGACTGCTTTTTTTTTTTTTTAGGAAGAAAGAAAGAAAGAAACTTTATTTCTCACAAATAAAAATTACAGATACGATTTTTATAAAATTTTACAAACTAACCAAAAAACATTACATTTACTTACACATAAACAATACATACATATGCAACTAAAACTACTATAACACTATCACTATGAGAAATAAAGAGAAAAAACTACAAGGCAAAGCCTGTTTGGAGTAATAAATATCATAAAATTAACAGAAAACTAGCAGCTTTACAAACAGTACAGTAATATTTTTAGTCAAACTTATTTATTTTTACTCTACATGAAGTTCGTGATAAACACAACTAAATTAATAAAAAATCATAACTATACATAAAATAATCAACTAAGCCTAAATGTAAAAAATTAAACAAATAAACATGGAGAACACAATGAACACAACCAGAACATAAATTAAATTATGCATTATTATCATTATTGGAAACAGATTACAAGGAAAGGAAAAATCTCATTTTAAACATTAATTTTAAAAAGTACTTCTTCAATATCCTTCATTGACAATAGCCACTTTTTAAGCTGTTTTAGAAAAATATTAATTGAATACTGACTCTTTATATGCTGTGGTAACAGATTAAAAAGTTTTGGTGCTAAAACTTTGACACCAAAACTGCAGTGTAAAATGATTGGATGTGAACAGAGAAGATATTAATATAATAAAGTAATTAACTAATTAGCATGTAAATAGTTACTGAGATATTGTTACAACTACGTCCTGTAGTAGTAACTACTTGTAACATGATACAATGCATTAAGGAATATTAGAGAAGTAGGTGTAGGTAGAGAAAATATTTACACAATATAACTAGTAAGGTGCTATTATATAATATGGTTAATGAGATATCGTCACGGGCAAATCCAGTAGTAGCAACCTGTTGTAACATTCTACGATGAATGTAAGATAAGTTGACGTTAGCAGAGTAAATATTAACTAGGTAATAATATGGCCGCCTAGGACTGCATGACGTTGTGGGTGGATGTGCCTTGAAAATATGCCTGGACATAAATCATATTGCTATGTCCACATTCCTACAACTCATCTAAAACTTTACTCGTGTTTAGTGGATATTTTAAGTTAAAATATAATATCTAGTTGTATCTGTAATTAAAGTATCGTTACGTAAACATGCCAAGGAAGAAGTTTTGTTTTTGTTGTGCCGTTTCTGTATGGAGGGGGAAGTGGGGCAATCGAGGTGTTTGGGGGCGGCAGAATAGCTTACACCGGCTCTGTCCTTAGTAATACACTAAATAATTTCAGGGATGAGGTTACATCGTTTACTGTACTTAGGTAAGGTGTGATATTATCTTCTCACTATTAAGTCCTGAATTAATACACTGTTTTAATACTGTATTAATAACTTCAGAAGATAGGGAAGTCAGTTTTTTTAAAAGGAAACGGTAACACCATAAGATATAGCAAGTTAGATAATGTCATATAATCCCTTCTCTGTGACTTGCTCTAGTAGTAGAAGTTTGATACCTGTGGAGATGGCTGTTGCTGGGCCAAATGTTTCTGTGACTTGCTGTAGTAGTAGAAGTTTGATACCTGTGGAGATGGCTGTTGCTGGGCCAAATGTTTCTGTGACTTGCTGTAGTAGTAGAAGTTTGATACCTGTGGAGATGGCTGTTGCTGGGCCAAATGTTTCTGTGACTTGCTGTAGTAGTAGAAGATTGATACCTGTGGAGATGGCTGTTGCTGGGCCAAATGTTTCTGTGACTTGCTGTAGTAGTAGAAGTTTGATACCTGTGGAGATGGCTGTTGCTGGGCCAAATGTTTCTGTGACTTGCTGTAGTAGTAGAAGTTTGATACCTGTGGAGATGGCTGTTGCTGGGCCAAATGTTTCTGTGACTTGCTGTAGTAGTAGAAGTTTGATACCTGTGGAGATGGCTGTTGCTGGGCCAAATGTTTCTTACCTATTCTAAGCTCAGAATGATGTGGCAGTTATCTGTCTATAAAGGTATGAAAATGTGCATACACTGATATAGTCGTATTTGTTTCAACCCTAGGTGGTGTTTTTTTTTTTTTTTTTTTTCATTTTTACTGTGCATTTTGGATTAAATGTTTCTTGCGAATTTGTGTTTTGGTCATGCAAGAACATTTTTGGAGCTCCTGACTTCAAATGGTATTTCACTAGCCATTGTCTACTGAACAAAGGGATATCAGGGATAACTAATCATAGTGGATATTGGAGGAAATCCCAGCTCATTCAAGCAAATGAATCTCGAACCTGAAACTATATCAAATCCAACTGGACTATCATTGAGTGATTCAGTGTGAATAGTAATGTATTTTGCCATCCACATAATTTATTGCATTCAGTAATCATATTTGGGAGAAATCTCTTTTTCGAGGCTCAGTTCATCTCTTTACAATTCGCTCGGTAGTTAATTGCTTCAAAAGCATCATCAAGCATGCTTACATGGATTTCTCAATATACCAACTCACGATTACCGATTTTAGCTATTAATATTGGTAGTAATCCAACTCCGTACAGAGTTTTACCATTCCAAGAGGCTGAGGGTCTACAAGAGAAGCGTTCAACACTTTTACAGCCACAGACTTGTGCAACTTGGCGCGGATGACCAAGCGCTAAGACAACCCACTGTCTGAACGTCGCCAACCCGAAGATTCGCACTCGACTGCAGAATGCCTCAGTAGAATGCGCTAATGAATCTGTTGAAACGATCATACATTCTTTTATACAATAGCTAGAGCTACAATTTTTGTTTAGTTATGTTAGTCTTTAATAGTTTTATATGTAAAGTTTGAAACCCCAGTTTGTTTTAACTTTTTTAGTTGTAAAACACAAAAGTTTTTTACAATTTGTGTTCTAAAAAATAGAAAAATGTAAACGTAACTTTTTATTATGTGTTAACTATATATGTTTGAACACGTAACCATCTTATTTGAATATAGCAGCAAGTAATATGCAATATTGATAAATAAGGAAATGTAAGTTAAAAAAATGTGTTTTTTTATAAAATGATTCTGTGTAAAACAAGCAATTTCCTACTGTTATGTCATAATAATGCGTGCCATTTGGTTTTTCCACCGTATATGTTTATATTTTTCATTAAAAACACAGCTTATAATAATAACAAAACTGTAATTTTTGAAAACTAACTTATTATTTTATTTTTTTATTTATAGCGTAATTTTATTACTGCTATCTCAATAACCGAAAATGTACAGAATAACTAGTACAAAGAAATAAAAGAAGTAAAAACTGAATTCTGGTGACAAATATAAAAAACATTTATAATTATAACCTGCTGACCGTACGCATTCATTTTAATCACACAATACTACAGGTTAAGCTCAAAACATAGTTTTTAGTGTATAAAAAGGCTTTGCTTAAACCGGGATTCGAACCCGGATCCCTGGAGTGATATACAGAAACTTTAACATCTCAACTACCAAGACGCTTTGGAATTTAGTACCTCTGCAGCCATCCAATACTGAAAAGATTTTGATTACTAAAACTGTAAAATTAAAGTTGGTAATCATCATTTGGTAGTCATTGTTATTGACCCATCATAATTAATACCTCACTAATAACTGGCGGTGTTAGCTGCTAACAAGATCAGAGCTAACTGTTTCAGTTTATTGATAGATTAACATACGTTACGTAATTGTTTGTGATATTGGATGTTTTAGTTGTTTGTGGATATTATGATGTACAATCGTGTCTTTGTCTGAATTGCTCTAGTGTTGTCAATGTGAGATTTATCCTCAGAATAAATCTCTAGTCTCGAGTACAGGCGGTTTGCCAGGAACTGACTTTGTGCCAAATCCTAGTTGTCTCATGAGCCGTTTTTTATCAGCGAACTCCATCACTAACGATAGTGTTGTAAGTCACGTAACTTTCAGGAAACATATATTCTAAATAATAATTTGTATACTTTTCGAAAAATATATACAATCATTACAATTGTCCAATGCTGTTTTTTTACTTTATATACTTACTATAATTTACCTGTGACTTTGCACGGGATTTCCCATGTAATAGAAAATACAACAAGGGCATATCCTTTATGAATGGCATAAAAACACTCCTGTACATAAGTTATAATCACTGAAAGATATTCCAATTTACTGATCCATTTGGAATTTGTGTTTAAAAAGTAATATTTTAGGGCTTTGAAGTCGGAGAATGAAACCGTTTGTATAAGGACCGATGAAATATACAGAAATTCCTCATTCCTTAAATATTTGAATGAATAGCTCCAGCAATTTCAGCACCACTTGAACTATTATAAGCCAGAGTAGAGAAGTCCTTAATCCGTAGTAATTTTAGCAAGAGCACTTATGATGGAGTGTCCTATGATAGATTTGAATCGGAGGTAGACATGTTTAAGATACATTTGGTTTCAGTGTTCATTGGAGGTTCAACAGTTAGAGTAAATTGCCACTGGTCGTATTTGAAGTTTAGTGCGTTAAGAATTAATTCTTGTTCGAACAGAATATATTTTGATAAACCTCCCTAGTAGAGATTTCCTTGTTGCAGATCAAAATATATTTTCACGCTCTGCCTAAGAAGCCTACGTTAGTCAAAAATTGTCTAATTTCGGTTCTTGTAATCTTCCTATCTAAGTTATTTTCGATGCCCCAGTAACGTTTGTATTGTTGCCCTTATCAAGAAAATACTTATTTTGGCTGAAAAGGTCTACTTTGGTTCAAAAGTGATTACTTTCGGCCATTGTAATCTACTTCCGGCGTAAGATATCTCTGGCGCTGTAGTAGCGTTTGCCTTGTTGTCCGGATCAAGAAAGTATATACAGGTTGTTGGTCTGAAAAGTTTACTCCGGACTATTGTAATCTACTTCCGATCTTCCGGTATAATTGTATTTCCGGTAACGGTAGTCTGTTGAATGCCCAATAGATATCTTTGTTAAATTTCACCTTCTAGGACCTATGAAAGTCAACATATAATTTCTTCTTGTTACAAAGAATAACTTCATTGATTTTAAGGTCAAAAGGTCAAAGGTTAGTTTATCTGTCTATCTGTCTATGCACCTGTCTGAGTGCGATAACTCTTGGTAGAGTAGTCATAGAGATTTGAAAATTATTAAATAGTTTCCTGTCGGTTTCTAGGCCAAAGGACAAAAACTGTATTGATTTTAAGGTCAATGTGTAGTTCGTCTGTCTATCTGTCTTAATAATAATAATAATAATAATAATAATATTGATTGATAGGGTAGTCATAGAGATTTGAAAATTAGTAAATAGTTTCCTCTTGGTTCAAGGTAGAACTTTATTGATTTTAAGGTCAAAAGGTGAAAGCGTAGTTCATTTGTCTGCCCACCTGCCCGTCTGTGCGATAAGTCTTGATAGTGTAGTCATAGAAACTTGAAAATTAGTTTACAGTTTCCTCTTGGTACAAGGAATAACTTTATTGATTTTAAGGTCAAAGGGTAGCTCATCTGTCTATCTGTCTCTTCACCTGCCCGTCTGTGCAATAACTCTTGGTAGAGTAGTTACAAAGACTTGAAAAGTAGTAAATAGTCTCCTCTTGGTACAAAGAAGAACTATATTGATTTTAAGGTCAAAGGTTAGTTCACCTGTCTTTGTTGCCAGTGTATTTTATTGATATTACACCCAAAAATGTTCCTACCTTATACTATGTATATTTTCAAATCCTCTAAATCGCCTTAAAAGGAAGGAAAATATTTAAAAAAAATATATTAATTCGAATTACATAGTATTGGTAGATAATATCGGTTATTGGTAAATCGAACATTTGTGTAAAGTAAAAATTATTAAATGATAAAGAACTTGTAATTTGCTGTTATCGATAGCTCATTCTATAACAATGTAACAGGAAAGACGAAAGTTACACTGAAGGTCTAGTTTGTTACTAGTATAGAACTGTATAGTTGTAACTCTCTTCTCGCAACTTCCCCGTTAGTCTACTCCCCCGCGGCGATAGCGCCAAATATGTTCAGTTTGGTTGCTTCCATATTTTCACTTGTTTACTCCCTTCCTCTTCCTTATGGTTGTACCGTGAGCTTGTAACTTAGCAGTTGAATAACGAAAATAATAAAGTGGTCTAATATATCAAGTAATATATGTAGTTTTAATTAATTGTCTTTTATAGAATGGTTTTGATATAAAGGACGCATGTTTTTTATAAAGATAAAAATTGTGCAAAGGAAAATTTTTGTCAGTAACCTTGTTGTCGTCAATAAACCGTTATCGAGAAAAGTGATAGCTATTTTCATTCTTTTCAATTATGGTGTGTTTGTTTTATCTGTAACAAAACAGTTAAATTTGCTTTATGCACGTTAGTGTTTTCCTTCACATGGTAGGCAAGAATACTAGTGTATATCATACGTAGGAATACCATAACATATTCTCAATTTTCTTAAAAATGGAACATTGGTAAATCCCGTTTACTGGCAAATGGGTTCAATTTCACAACCTTAATTGACTGAAAATATGTTCACTTTTATTAGATTCAACTTCTATATTTTAAACAAGTGAGGAAAAAATCAATTTCTGCCCAAGTGATTTATTTTAGAAGTCGCAACTGATACACAGTGAGAAACCCAACCAGTAGTATGGGTTGCAAAGATGCAATCTCTTCAAATAACTGCAAGCTCTTCAACGAAGCTAGGAACTGTTTTCGTGATTAGCAATGGGATTACTCCAATGTTGGAGTTTATTAAAAGTTATGGAAAAAATTACAGCATAGAATACAGAGATGTGGATATTTCGTGTACCAATAACTTACCTCAAACATGTTATAAAAGAAAAATTTCTTTTGTTTCAGAATTCGCTCCTATAGGAGGCCATTGAAACATAACATGAACAATGGGATAGAGTGCCATGGTTCCTGCTGTTTAAAATCAGTTAACTTTTTAATTTGCTTTCTGAATAATTCCAATTTTGTGATCAATATTAATTTATAACCTGGAATTATAAAATTCACAGACTGCGATTTCTTCAATTGTGCGTGACTTAGCGCTAAATATTAGGAGTAGGCTACGTCATGATTTCAAGTCCAGGTGTACAAATTATATTTTTGTGGAGTATGTCATAAAGAAGGGAAGAGCTTTTTTGGTTTTTTATAGATGATGGTTCATTAGGGAGCTTGTATAATATGATGTTTAAGCAACAATACTGAATAGGTTGCAGATATTGAATTTTTAACAACCACTGGGGAAGTTTTTAATGATTTGGAGGTTTCGGGTTACGTCGTCGATGGAAAACCATCCGAAAAATAAGAAAAGTAATTTCTTAAATTTATCATGATAGTTTTTATTTCAGTTGGGTTATATTTTGCGGTTCATGTTACAGTTAATGTTCCTTTATAAACATAGTATAAAAACAACTATAGTGCATGCCGATATGCTAAAACAAACAAATTATACAATATAGAACCCATCACTGAACTTATGGAATGAATGAAACACGATTTCACTTCTTAAACATTTTAACCCGGATTCCATTATGCTAAGGAAAATAAAAAATATATACCGAATTCTAGTATTAAACCTAAAAGGGAGCCAAAAATAGCATAGGCTTTTATTCTGATCAAACATAATGTATTAAATAAATACGAGCCAGATTTCAACTACTCTCAAAAGTAATGACATGAAAATAACAATGCCCAATAGGATAATTTATTTTAAGGTAGAGTGACATAGTGTATAAAATGTCATAAATAAGTAGAGATAAAAATTATATTTGACTTAAAACATTTTCTTTATCCAACGTTTTCATTAAGCACATTAGAATCATAATTTCACAGAGGTATGTGTCTTACATAGGCTACATAAACGCGTAGTATAACTACAATCGCTACTACTCAGCTAGTTTTGTAAACGGTATTAAAACTGTCGAAACATGTTTTATACATTTGGCAACGCATCCTAAAATTTTGTTATATAGCCTTTGAATAAATTATGTTCCTTACAATAAACACTAGTTTTACTTTTACATAATTTGTTTTACTAACTAGAATTTTTACTTTCATAAGTTGGTAAATTCAGTATACAAATTGTCTTCCTATTTAAACCATTGATACCTGCAAATGTTCGTCAGTTAGTATGGTCCAAACCCAAATTATTATTGTAAAACGTAACATATTGTTCGTGTTTAAACTTTTAATCGATTCACAAATATAACTAAACCGAGCTAACAAGATCTTTTATACGATTCAGGCCCATTGTACTCGTAACTCTGCATTTGTGTTTAGGACCCTGATCTATCTTACTGTCACTAAATAAAGTACGATATGTTAATAATTTATACTAAATACTAAATAAATTCACAATACACCGTACCGCCGCCGTTAGAAATAGGAGTAGAATTGTCTCCTTTGATTGGAATTACTTATTTGAGTAAAATAAAGATTAGCTTGTGGAGTAAAAGTTGTAAAAAGGATCTGAATTAAAAATCATGTTCTTTTTGGCATCCTAAAGATATTCACCATAAAACTACGAGTATTACTGATTGACGCTACAGAATCTGACATAGCGTACTATGTCCCAAAAAAGGATGTAGATCTTAATAACAACATTAATATATAATTGTATTTAATTTTCTTGAGACTAAAATTTATGTTAATGTTTTAAATAACAGATTTTAGGGTTTTGAAATTTGACCTTCACCGTAGCATAGGGTAAGGTTGCAGCTTTCTAATCGAGGGATCATGGGTTCGATTCCTGGAGAAGTCAATGAAAAAAATCCGCATGGGTTTGGTACGTTTTCCCTAAAATATTAGTTTCCATCACTAGGAGTAAAACATGTTATCGGTACGGAATCGAGTTTTATGAACGAAGCGAAGACGAGATCGGAAATAAGATTAAGCGCCGAAAAACACTTTTGCTCCGTTTGGTAAACGTTTTCATACGGAAATCAAAATCAAAACTTTGTTATTACAACTCTACTTATTTATACTGTCTAGTTTACATTTCCAAAACGTGTATATCAAGCAACTTTCTAGTTGCATAAGTTGTACGTCAGCTGATTTTTTCGATCCCTGTTATAAGGTAATAAAAAATAACTTCTTGGACCAACACTTGAGTTACAACAATTTGATATAAACTTTAAATTTTAACATTAATATGATAAAATTAACTATAAGTTTGACAAAGAATTTTTTTATAACGCTACATAATTCTTCCATTAAGGTATACGTTAAATACTTTACTATCATCATAACAGTTAATACAATTTCTTTAAATTGTTTAAGAAGCTTAGACTTCATTGATTCTTATCATATTGAAACACTTGTTTAAAGTTTAGAATACCACAATATATATATATATATATATATATATATATATATATATATATATATATATATATATGCAGGGTGTTTGAAAAGTATGGGTACGGCTTAATATTTAAAAAACCATAGGAGATAACATCTATAAACTTTGCAGTGTCATATGGCTATGTAAACTAGTTTTCCTTGCTATTACCATGACATGCCAACCATGGGGGGACGGCCCACAGAGGAAAACATGGAAATCTTAAATTGAAGCATACTTCATTTGAAAGAGCTCACTTAGTAGAGTTGAATGCCGCAAACCGCATCTCAAAAGGTTTATCCAATCAGAAATGGCGGGTTGTTTTAGGTACACATTGTGAAGTACATTATGCGCTGCCATTTCTGACTGGATCGTCGTATTCTGATGCAGGAGGCGGCGTTTCACTCTACTACCCAATCTGTTTTCACTGACTTTTATTAATTAGCAAATTTGACATAAATTTATAACACAATAAATAAAACTAAAAAATATCGGTATTAATTGTGTTTTATTTATTATGTCAGAAGAAAGATAGATTTCACATGATGCTGTCAAATTTAAGATGCATTATTAGTTTATGAACTTAACCCTGTGGAAAAAGGTGATGGATGAGACATTAGTTGCTAAGGGTTGATAATATTAATCTACAAAGGTATCTTCTTGACTAGCATCTATCTAGCATATCTAATAAAAATATTTGGTCGACTTCTAACAATTTTACCTCTAGCAAATTTATTCGTCTGGTGAAGTATTATACCCTCGGTTAAGTTAACCATCCGATAAAACTTTGATGAACCAATCCACCTGTTCTACTTGTTCTCATAATTGGCTCGACTCGCTCAAGGAAAGAACTCGCCTGTTCTTTTAACCCCCGGCAACCTTAACTGGCATAGGAATATTTTCTAGATTCTAGAAGATTTCCTAGAAGAACTATCTATATGAAATAAAACATTTCGACCATCTTATTCGGCAGGTAAAGGTTACAATTTGTGTAAGTGTTTCCAGATATTCCAAACACCGAAATCGTTAAACCCTCTGTGTTACTGTATAGCATACAAGGTCAAGCTCACTTTCTGATGCACTAGAAACTTGAAATTTGGCAACATTCTTGCATAGAAAATGTTGTCAATGTATTTTATGTTAACAAATTCAAGGATAAGACGATTCGTGTGATAAGTTGAATTCAGAGGTGGGATTTCCCAGGGAATTAAAAGTACCCAATGTTTATTTATTTTCTGGGTTTTAACAAAGTTTTAACTTTGAGTGTGTTTTGTGGATTAACTGTATTCACAGTTATTCCTTCGATGTTATATACTGGTTGAAACTTTCTACGCCCACTATCTGGAAAGCAAACGTTATATAAAAACCTCGCTGGAAAATACATTATTGTAAATGGTCTGAGAGTTTTAAAACACTTTTTTTGGTTAATGCATAATAACTTATATATAGCCAATTTTCCAAACTAGGAATGGCCGTCATCTTAAAACCTTAAGGGACGTCGATAAAGTGGACAAATAAAGTTGTATATAATTACATATTGTGTGTAAAAATGCAAGTGTTTGGGTCTATATTGTGAAGTAGTTTAGTTTAAATTTTGACGTGGATGCGAATGGCCGCCATCTTGAAAGTTTTCATTTGTTAAGACTGACTAACAAACTATCGTCGAATGAGCTATGTGCAATTGGTGCCTTTGTACCACTTAATGGCTGGATATTTTAAAAATAACGGCAGTGATCGAGTTCATATACTCGCATTATATTATATAAACCCATTCACACAATTATATGTATAATAATGGATTATGATCGTTTTGGATTCTGGGGCTTATAACCGAAGCCAATTTTTATTACACTAAGTATAGCGCTCGTTCTAAATATTTGAACAAAAAACGTAACTAGTAAGAATTTATAAATGGTTTGTCCAAAAATTAATAAATATACAAAAATTAAATCACTTGAATTCATTTACGAAAAATCGTTTTTGCACTTCATTAAATACTGAAGTATGCGGATTTAAGGTGTATAAAGCTCACAGTGTGAGGAAAGGTATTGGGTATTGTGTGACTATTGTGTAAAAAAACGTCCACTCACCGTCCATTAGGACAGAGTTCAGATTTAGAGGAGATGGTGAGAGCGAGGGTGAGGGGAGGAAGTAGGGAATGTCGGGTGAAAAGCTTGCAAACCAGTGTAAATGTATTCATAGCAGGCGTGCCGGGGACAACTACCCACGCTCTGAAATGAATGGCAGAACTTAGCATAAACAAACTCGGGCTACTTTACAGAGCTTTCCGGGTTCAATTCTATTATCACCTCGCTTATGCATCCTCTACCATAGTTTTCATATTTATTTCTTGAAATAAAATATTATTATTCTTTTCCTATAACAAGGTAGGAGTGTGACAATCCACCTCTCGCTTTGCAAGCTTCACAAAAGATAGAGTGAAGGACATCTTATGGAAGGTCATACATACACTATCATAAAATTATATATTCCTTACTTTACACAGCTTTCCGGGTTCAATTCTATTGTCACCTCGCTATTGCATCCTCTACCATAGTTTTCATATTTATTTCTTGAAATAAAATATTATTATTCTTTTCCTATAACAAGGTAGGATTGTGACAATCCACCTCTCGCTTTGCAAGCTTCACAAAAGATAGAGTGAAGGACATCTTATGGAAGATCATACATACACTATCATAAAATTATATATTCCTTACTTTACACAGCTTTCCGGGTTCAATTCTATTGTCACCTCGCTTATGCATCCTCTACCATAGTTTTCATATTTATTTCTTGAAATAAAATATTATTATTCTTTTCCTATAACAAGGTAGGGGTGTGACAATCCACCTCTCGCTTTGCAAGCTTCACAAAAGATAGAGTGAAGGACATCTTATGGAAGGTCATACATACACTATCATAAAATTATATATTCCTTACTTTACACAGCTTTCCGGGTTCAATTCTATTGTCACCTCGCTTTTGCATCCTCTACCATAGTTTTCATATTTATTTCATGAAATAAACGATTTTTGTCCTACACAAATAGGAGCAGTGGCGTAGCTACCTTGGGTGGCACCCGGTGCGGAAGTTGGTGGTGTCACCCCATCGAAAGTAAAAAGCAATACATTTTATATGATAAAGGTCATGGATATAATGTTTTTTTTTCTTTTTACTATCTATCACTAAAGAATAATACACGTTTAATAATTCACACCAACTATACTTTACAAAACAAATGATAAATGTTGCAACTGAAACGTCAAAGATCGCGAGTATGGGACGAGGAATTCCCAGCGTCAGGCTCTTTTGCGGGAATCGCCGAATTATAAATAGAGCTGAGCTAGTGCTAGTAGAGGATTCCCCGAAAAAGAAATTTTTGTGCTACCGGCTTAGTTTTTGTTTGTTTGTACATTATTCTTAAAGTTGTGAGACCGGGTGTGTGTCACCCCTAAAAAGGTGACAACCAGTGCGGCCCGCCCCCTCCGCCCCCCTTTGCAACGCCACTGAGTAGGAATACGATAATCCACGTCTCGCTTTGAAAGCTTCACAAAAGACAGAATGAAGGACATCTAATGGAACGTCATACACTATCATCAAATTATATTTTCCTATTATCGTCAAAATAAAGTGTAATCCTGAATTTCAAATCTGTTTCTTGATTTATTTTCGAGATATCCTGTGAACAGACAAAGAGGTAAATAAATAGTCAGAAACGAAATTTTTCTAGCCACTTAAGTGATATCTGGTACTTTGGTAATGCTCAGCCAAATCCCTTGGAGAGACTTGCGCCATCATTGAACTTGATCTTGCCTATTAAACATTTCAACTCCATGGGCCATTCATTCTTGAGATAACCGAGAAATTGGCTTTGAAAACGTTCAGCCAAAACTCTTGGATAGACTTGTACCATCATCAGTCTCCTGTCTGTGTAGAAATGAGGTTTAATTTAATATTAAATGTATAGGTCAAAACTTTCTCGAGATATCCTGCGGACCGACAGATAGACAGAATAGAATTTTTCCCGGTGTTTTTAATGATAGACTTTGCTAACGCTCAGAAAATTATTATTTACATATTTTTTTCTCCGAGGACAAAAATCTGAGAAGTCACTTATTGCACTCAAAGAACCTTTTCGCTGTCTCGTAATACCTATCTAAAAACTTTCAAAAAAATATTTTGAAAAAAATTACAATTTTTACTTTTTGATGATTAAAATCAAATACAAATAACTTTGTAATTTTGATTATTTTGATCCGTGCTGCAGAGAACTACATTATGAAATAATACAAGTTTGCTGTATGTTTAAGCTGGGTTTACATGGGTACCTGTATTAATATTAACTGAAAAATATATGTTTTTTAATATCAATAAAAATAAAGTTAGTAGTGGTAAAAATAATACCTCTTTTTATTAAAAATCTAAAATTGACACACGAATGATTGTATAAAGCGTATATTTAATTTCGTTTACATACTAGAAGCGTAATTCCAGTGTTTATAGAACACATTTATGTCATTAAGGCGCATATAAAACGCATTACTATTTGATAAACTACATTTAAAATTAAAAAATGTAACATTCCAGGTAAACAGATATGGAATATGGTCTATTTAAATGTGAGTTCCAATAGGTAAAATTTGATAAAAAGAAGTTTGCGAAAAAAACCAGTCAATAATAGTTTAGCAACTGGCAGGTTAAAAACCACACTCACCACAATCCATACGTGTATTCCATGTGTCAAGAGAGACTCCGATGCAAAATTTAAAGCTTGTTCAGTAGTTTTATCGGTTAGCTGTTACTGTCCGATCACGGGTATGGACTCCAATCCTATTTTACGAGAACAATCTGTCTGAACCATGTATGACCCTTACTTGTGCTCAGCCAACCAACAATATCGATAAAACCCTTGATTGCATTAGTTACACAGGAGATAAATCATTCATACGAACGGGTGTGTTTTGGTCGGGAGATTATGTCATTTAGCTCAGAGATCCAATGCTGAATGTGTGCCACGTATTAATTGTTACAATTCGAATATTTACTACCTGAGCTACCTTAGCCCCTCACTCTACAGAATTTAGTTCAGAGATCCAATGCTGAATGTGCGCCACGTATTAATTGTTACAATTCGAATATTTACTACCTGAGCTACCTTAGCCCCTCACTCTACAGAATTTAGTTCAGAGATCCAATGCTGAATATGCGCCACGTATTAATTGTTACAATTCGAATATTTACTACCTGAGCTACCTTAGCCCCTCCCGCTACAGAATTTAGTTCAGAGATCCAATGCTGAATGTGCGCCACGTATTAATTGTTACAATTCGAATATTTACTACCTGAGCTACCTTAGCCCCTCACTCTACAGAATTCAGTCAGAGCGTTCAGTTTTTCCGTGTGTCAATTTATAGGATTGGATCAGTTATCTATATGTATCTAATACAATCAAAGATATAACCAATCGGCAATATTCTTCGCTAATAAGATATTCAGGGGTGGAGAGGCCAGATGGATAACTAGTTCTAAAAATGTCCGATTAAATGATAAAATCCGCTGATTGTACCAATAACTTTAGTATTAAGATTGTATATTTCAAGCATACTCTGTTTGTAAAAGGCAAAAAAGCAAGTATGGTGCTTTAAGAATGATGTATTTGCAACTTCTGTGACCATTTAGGCCTAAGACCAGGCCGTAACTCCTTCAAGTTGTGTCAGCGAAGGAGATATTACGGTTATAGGAGGGGAATTAATGGTAATCGGTGTGTCGAATCGTAATATTTGGAAGCAATATTGGAGTGTTCGTAAAGTGCACGAATTTGCAACGAATTATTTTTTTCAAAATTCAAATTCTATGTACACAAATTTTAATACGAATACTATAGAAAAATATACAATTGCTTATTTTGTTATAACTTACATTCGTTAGATTAAAGAATGGTATTTACAACTAAAGCTCTTTACTGTAATACTTTACTCAATACTTAGTCCTAATATAAGATTAAGGAACAATATGCTACGTATTTCATATTCATGTGGATACCTTATGCGCATTACTAATTCGATGACAAAGAGAGTAATAGCAAAGCTAGAAGAAACGGTCCAACTGCGTCGAAACGTGTATTTTCACAGCTTTCGTCCGATATCACAGAATTTGCATTCGTCTCCGTAATCAAAATCAAATCAAATCAAAATCATTTATTTCTCATAGACGTTAACATGTATCGAGAATTGTCAATATGTATAAAATAACTAAATACTAAAAATATTCTTATTAAAGTTATTGCTATATCTGTTAAAACTACAAATTAAAAATATATTTAAAAAGACAGTACTAATTATATTTTTACTTGTAAGGTTGGGTGGGGCACAAAAATTCAGAGAGTGAGTAAAAACAGTTTTTTACAAGAAAGTCTTTTAGTTTGTTTTTGAAAGATGCAAGTGAAGTGCTGGCTTTTAAATAATCTGGCAATCTACTATAAATTGTAGGTCCTAAATATTCTATTGATTTGCGGAACATATTATTACTATGGTGGGGTACTGTTAAACTATTTTTATTTCTGGTGGGATATATATGATTGTGGGTAGGAAAATCGGTAATGTGTTTAAAAGTGTAAATTGAAACGGAATAAATAAAAATCGAGGGGAGGGTTAGTATACGTTCTTGGTGAAACACTTGCCTACAGCTCTCCAGGCCCCTCAACCCAAACACTAAACGAATAGCCCTCTTTTGCAATTTGAATACTCTTTGTAACAGAGAAGATGAAGCAGTTCCCCATGACATTATGCCATATGACATCACAAAGGAAAAGTAACCATCATATACCATTTTCAGTGCACTACTTTTCAGAAAATTTGAAAGACATCTTAAGGAAAACAATACAGAGTTGAGCCTAGAGCAAAGGACCTCTACATGCTGACGCCAAGAAAAACCAGCATCCAGATGAACGCCCAAGAAACACACTGAATCAACCTCAATGATGTCAACCTCGTCTAAAGCAACAAAACCCTTAGAAACTGTCTGAGATCGAAAGTGAAGAATGGATGTTTTGTCAACATTAAGGAATAAATTGTTGCGAATGAACCAAGAGTTCATTTTTTCGATTGTAGTGTTTAATTGAAGATTTAACGCTATTGAAGAGTCTGCCCGAACAATGACCGTGGTGTCATCAGCATATTGAGTGACGCGAGCCTCAGGGACACAAGAGCTTAAGCCGTTTACATATAAGGCAAAGAGAAGAGGTCCCAAGATAGAACCTTGAGGAACACCCATGAAGACCTCAACGAAATCTGACTGTGTCGTACCAAAGGTGTTGGTAACCTGGACACTCTGGTAACGATTTGAAAGGTAGGACCTGAACTTCTGATGCCGTAGAGTTCAAGCTTATTAAGGAGTTTCAGATGGTTAACTGTATCGAACGCTCTCGTGAGGTCGCAAAAAACACCAGCTACGTGATTCTGATTGTTAAGATGAGTAAATACATATTTGGAAAATTGGGCAATAGCGTCGGCGTGGATTTAGAAGGAACAAATCCAAATTGGGTGTCACTCAGAATGGAATTTCTGATTAGAAAGTCTGTTAGTCTAACATGAATGAGACGTTCGAAGACTTTGCTGATGGTTGGTAAAATTGATATGGGACGATACTGTTGAGGCGAAGACCTACTGCCTTTCTTGAAAAACGGAATGACCTTAGAGAGCTTCATATCCGACGGAAACTTCCCCTGAAGAACTGAGTTGTTGAACAATTGAGTTAAAGGAGGGCTTAAGGGTGAAGCAACCCGTCTAATTACTGAAGGACTCATTCCAAAAACGTCAGGTGTTGAACTGGTTTTCAAAGATGAAATAGTATTGTACATTTCAAGGAGCGTTGTTGGGGCTATGAAGAAACTTGATGGACAGTTGTTTATTTTAGAAGAGCTGTTAGTGCAACTAGTAAGAATCAAAACATTCGGCGTTATAGGACATTATCATTTTAGGTCTTAGCGGACGATTTTACCATTTGGAGCTAATCAACTACGTCATTTTTTTATAATTGACACCTGCTCTGAGGCTATATGCTGGGTGACATTTAGTACTGCCGTTCAGCGTGCCTTTGAAAAATAATATAAGAAGGTCATAATTTATGAAATATTATATCATGGATTGTTTCCCCAACGTCCGAATACTAATCTGGGAGACGGTACTGTCCGCGGAGATACTTTCTTAACTTTTTATTATCTTGCAGATGACGACCACCTGGAAACTTTCTGGCCTATTTCATGACGATCTGACAACAGAACATATGTTGTTACAGTGGGGCTGTTCCATCCTGAACAGAAGCAACAGGAGTTCGCCTTCTCGAGCGCTATAGAAGCAGTCAACATGGACTCTCAAGTGATCCCCTACACCAACCTCGTGCCTAGGATAGAGTACTTCTCTCACTTTGACAGTTTTAACACTAGCAAGAGAGGTAAGATGATCTGGATGAAAAATATAACTATCCACGAACCTCCTTTTTTAATATCTCTTGAATTTTTATATTTTGGACATGTTTTATTTGCACATAGGCGAATCAATTCCCTACATTCCTTTGTTTAAATTTTGTTATTAACAACGGAAAGTTTGAAAGGATAGCAGGATTTCGGAAAATCATCGTTATTGGTTACAAAAGGTATAACACAATTTCGAAGATTGAAATCTATCCTCTTCGTCAGGTAGGGAGGTATTAATACATACAAAAATAAAGAACAGAAAGAAGTAAAGAAGGGAAAGAAAAGGGTTCAAACATACCCAAAAGCTGCTGGGAGTCCGGTCCACGATCAGTATCCTACTGTAGCCCGTGCTGATTGTGATCCTCGTACTTATGAATTATGCTCGGGGGTTGCATCCTGTTCAGTGACAACGCCTGGACTGGAATCCAAGCAGCTTTTCGGTATGTCTGGACCCTTTTCTTTCCCTTCTTTACTTCTTTCTGTTCTTTATTTGTGTATGTATAAACTCCTCCCCCCCACCTGACGAATAGGATACATTCCAATCCTCGAAATTGTGTAATACCTTTTGTAACCTATAACGATGGCAAATGTCCGAAATCCTGTTCTTTCAATTACTGCATTGTATAGTTATGTAAATCATTATAAGTCCTAATGTAAAGATTACAGTTTGAATATTATAACTATATTTTCATTATTTATATTAAATAGGTCTGTATTATTTAATGGAAAAAATAGATATTTAACTCTATAGTCGCTTCTGTGGGACTATAAAATAAGCTTTCATTAAGTACATTGTTTGCCATGTAATATAAATATTAAACATTGTGAATATAACAATATGTTTCTAGCCTTTTCTCAGTGGCAAAGAAAAAATCAGTAACACTACGTCTCGAATCAGATTACTTTCTCAGTTGGGGACAATCCTAGTTAAAATAAACAAATCATACCAAAACGTTGTGATGTAAAACAGTGGTGGCTAATAATAAATGGAGATCGTCACAGTGGAAAAAAGATGGTGACAGATCAGGGAACTGAGATGAGGTTTTTGGGTCATTCTAAATGAACTTTTTAATATTATGCAGTTATTTCTTATGTGTTTAAATTATACTTTTCAGTTCTGAGTTTTCATAATTTTGTTTCTGCCGTGGCGATCGCCATTTTCATTGATCGTAGGACAATCGTCAGTGATGGTCATTGGCAGCAGATGTATTATGATTATATTTATATATTAACAATTTAAAAATAATAAAAACTATACAAATTTAATAATTGCAATTGTTCATGTTGTAATAATTAGTATTAATTTTATTAAGGTTGTTTAAGAAACAGTGTTCATGGAGTTGACAAGATGTTTGTTGTTGCTCCTGAACGTTGTGTATCACAATGCTTTGGTATGATTATTTATTTTAACCTAGTTTGCAGTTATTGGTTAGCCATTGTTCTGAGAAAGAGGTCAGATTGCAGAGATCGAAACGTAGTGTTACATAATATCTTGAACGATGGTCATTTACAGATCCGAAAACATCACGTTCCCACCATTAACATTTTATCTTCAAACAATTTTTGAACATTAAAAATTAATTTAAAAAAATATCTCTAGTATTTATTCCATTTGAGGTATTAAAATGAATGAATGATCGTATAAGTTACATTTTACGATCCATTTGGAAATTGGTTTATGGACATGTCACGTGGTTCGTTATTAATGGAAGAGACCGACACGCAAGTGTATGATTTAATTGTTTCCATTGAACAGCCATGAATTGTTAATCCACAAACGAGAATATCAACCTCTGGAATAAATATGAAACCTGTTTCAAATATATCTATTATCAGGATGCATTTAATATTGTTTCACTACTGCTATGCATATCCATACTTTTCGTGCACCTCCATAGCTAAACGGGCTAATTCAAACTAGGAAGATTTAACTAGGTTAAGCTGCATTTCAGTTTTCTGTCCATACAGACACAATAGACTGACATTATTGGCACTTGACCAACTGTTAGACTGTTCACATATTTATTTGCTACACAGAAGGAAAGCTCTCAGAGTTACTGTTTCCTTAACCCACATAAGGATCACGGTTATTTACCAACTAACCTTCAAGGTTCCTAGTGTATTCAAGGTTTACTTCAGTGTAAATGTACTAGAACCTTAAATATTAAAATATGTCTAAAGTAAAATTATTTCTTAAAATATTTTGATTAATTTAAATATAATTAAATTTTACAAGTTATTACTAGGTGATCAATATTAAGTTATTGGATTTTATAGGCGTGCACTGTTTACACATACTTTAATGAAAGATAAGCAAACTTTATCAGACTACTGTAATGAATTTATGCAGTTAAGTTTTATTAACAAAGGATTATTTGGAACAGGAAAGTATAGTTTTGGATTTAATACCTAAAGACAAGAGCAGATACAACTTTTCAAAATGTCGTGATTTTGTGATAGTTAACTAACGATGGCAAATCTACTTAATTCTTTTTCTTTTCGAACGAATTAATTTTAAACTGTTTTCTAAAAAAATTTCAGAACTGATTTTCTTTAAACATTTGGGCATAAAACTTAAATTTAGACAAATTTAAATTATTAATTCAGCATTTAAAATTTTTGTTCAATAATTTAACTGGATCCGGCGTTGTTTATATTTATGTATTTTATGTTTAATTATTACATTTATCTTTAAATAATACAAAATCCATGTATAACCTACGGGTTGGTGCAACTTCAAATAGTATACTATCATAATAGTAGTTGCCGAAGTCTAGATCAACATAACTTATTATTGTAATACAGTCGCAGATCAAATCATTCACTTCTATTCGCCAAAAATAGTTTTAAACATATTTTTCTCTGCACGTTATTTTTTTTAATTTTCATCCACAATACGTACACATGAGGACAGAATAGAATGGACATAAAGGAAAGAATACATATAGGAGGCTTGTAGTATTTAATTAACGTACAATTCGAAAATTGACTCCCATTCATCCCGCTCTCACACAATACAATCACGTGTTCTATAATCCACCCTTTATATTGTCTCCCTTATGTGGGTACAAAAAGCAGGTATGAGAACCAACTGTAGTGAAATGTCCTTTAGGTTTTCTCCATTAGAACAATGTAAAATCTCATGGACTCTGACGATTTTATTTTTTATCATAGCGTTATGGAATACGGTTCATTTTGAGAGGTGTTACTACTCGTATTAAAACACTAAATAGTTATAGTTTTGCGTACTTTTGAATATCCAAAGAGCGAAGCAAAAAATGAGATTTTTCTCAGAATAATCTACAAAATATTAAAACAACTCAAAATTGTTTAGACGCTTATTAATTATATATTTATAATATAATTAAATATGGCGCCCGTCTTCCACTTTTCATCATCAAAAACAAGCTCCTAAAAGTGCATGAGGTTTAACATTGTTGTTATGGGGCTAAAAACCAAATGGCCCAGCTGGTTCTTAAAGATGATCATTGAAATGAATTTGATTAAGAAGTAGGAACAGTTAAACAATATTTAAGTTTACAGATTATTTTTGCCTTCACGCCATACCCAAGCTGTCTGCAATCTGAAAGCCGTGTCGTAAGATAAATCCCTGCAATCTGTGATCCACACCTACCAGTGAGATCGAAACACCGTTTACGAGTTAAAGAGCAATATTGTTTCTTTTCACAAGTTCACAATTCGAGCGGATTCAGTAACTTAAGGAATAGAAGATGGTTCCAAACCATTCATAATGTGTGCAACAACTAGTACAGCACGACAGTATAGTCTGTCAGCGCTCACCGCTCAACGTACTCATGCAACACAACAAGAACACTTCGGTGACTACCTAGTTAGAGGCAGCTCATGGTCTAATGCAATTCACGTGTGTACCATAATCGCCAGAAGGAATATTTTGTGGCTAGTTCTTCTTCTGAAGCAATTTTTCAAGACAATTCATTGCTATGTGGCGATTCATTCGATATCTCTTCAGAGATGTGACTGCTGCCGAAGCAGAGCCTTCAGTCAATTGAATTGACTTTGGTAGAGGTTCAAATTTGAACTGTTTGAACCGCCTTGTTACATCGTTTCGACATCAGAGACACCTGCCTTATAATAAAGCCGTTTTGGTATATCCAGAAGCTATCCAGTGTAGAACTAAATGATAGGGTGTTCTCTTTATCTAATCATGTGCACAGCTGAGAGCCCTACGAAGTAGTAAACATGTGTCAATTCTCTGGGGCAAACCAGTGTTGTTTGAAATACTGTGGTGATTTTATGGCAAATAAGTATTGAAGGTTACAAATTCCTGTGTATTTGCGCCATTCTTTCTAATACTCCGTGCGGTGGTCTTTCCTATGACACGGTTGTCAGATTGGAAAAAGCTTGGGGGTGGCGTGAGGGCTGGTTTTTTAAAAGGAATAATTTCTGCTTATGTACCTATTGATTGCCATAAATTTCAGACAGTTGTTGAAATATTTATGAAGCAATGAAAATATAATTTAATTTATCACATTGTTTACTTTATGAAACAATGTAATCACTTAATTACTAATCACATTACTCTTAGATAGATTCCCATATTATATTTTAATGATGCGTAAATCAGCTAAGATAATTTGTTTTCTGTCTGTCGTGAACTTGCAAATCTACAAAGCTAATCGATAATTGTCTAGAAGTTAGAATAAGGATTGTCTAGAACATCTATAAGGATAAAAGGATTTGACAAAAAAGTTGCATTTCAAAATATATTTCTATTTTTACATTTGTACCAGGCTGTATTAACTAATTTTGCTGTTGCAAAAGTTACTTGAATACATGTTAATGTTAACCAAACATAGCTATAACATGAAATTAGCAATTAAATGGTTAATTATAATGAGATGGCACATCGAGCTCTTCTTTTTGTATCACAAATATAATTACTTATATTGCTACGGATTTAATGGTGTTGTATTCTAGAGATGTTCTATTCTATACTATGTCTAGAGGGATCTACTCCTTGAAGGATTATATACACTTACCCCTACACATATACTCTCCAGCAGCTAGCCGCCGCAACCCTTTACCTAGCAGCAGTCATGATCTACAACATAATTTACAGATCATTCTTTGCATCAATCTTACTGTCTAAAATATAATATTTGAATGAAAGAATTTACCAGTACAACGAAGTCCTTGACACAACATAACAAAGATCTCACCAACCCATCCAACAAAGTAACGTCTTGTCACGGGGTAAAATGTCATATGATTGTACTCAGTTTGTGTACAAGTGTTTTGTTGTCGTGACAATCTTGGTTACCCATAAAACCAACACATAATTTATTTTTATATTTTTACTTTTAATTTTTATCTTTTGACTCCAGAATCCATCGTTCTTTGGCTCAAGAGGAATTAGGTGTAAAATTTCAAATCTGTATGACCTTTTTATCCTGAATTATCGCACGGATAGACAGAGGATGACAAAAGTTTAAAAAGAAAATGTCAATTTCGTAAGAGCCGGTAATGAAACTACCGAAACTACCGTTTTACACGTTAAGATCAATGTTAAACTTCATTATGCCCTTATTTTGTCGTGAAATTTCTAAATATTCAAATAAAAAGAGAATAAAATTATTTTCTGAATAACCATTGAACTTTTTTAAATAAAAAACGTTTAAGTGCTCACTAATTACAAATAAAATTAAATATCTTGCATAAATCTACAGCTAAAAATGAGATAGAAAACTTTTTAAAGTTTAAAACAGTTCTTAATGGGTTAAAATGAAGTTGGCTACCAGTACAGCCGGTTCCTAAAGACAGTGGGTCTAAATGCGAAGTAAATATAACCCGGAGTGATGATTTAAATATTGATCATATGCATCTAAATGTTAACGTCACTATTTCAAAAGTACATAGTATTTAAACACACTTACTCTATGTTTATATAAAGATTGCGTGCATGATAAATTTACTGAATGAAATAAGGATTTAATAAAAACGTTCAGTGAACATCTAGAACACAACCAATTATTCAGAGTGAGGGTCGACCATTAAAACTGTGTGTGCGCGTGTGGAAACGTCGAGTATCAGTAATATTTCAGGGCCCTCAGACCTTTTGACAGAGTTTCGTTTTGCCAAATACTGCCAAAAACTCAATTGTGGTATTTCGTTTCTTAATACTTTTCCTCTTCTCTGTCCTTGGAAAACAATTTTTTTATGTCGAAGAAGTTGGTTACGTCCAACCACTGTAATGACATTGTTATTATGAACACTTTGTGACAGCTTTTCTGGGTCACTTCCTTTCTTATGTGCAGGACACAGACATTGTTAATAAGTTCCAAGACTTGAGAGGAACTTGCTCGCACACAAAGCACTCTTGCCTTGTCAAACTTTGTTGTTTGGATAGTTGAAAGACAGTTGAACTGAGCAGCTGCTTGATATCTGCCATGTTAAATAATAATGTGTGCTTTCATGTAGCACATAAGAATAACGAATACTACAGTCTCCAAATGTTTTTAAACTAAAATTCTAAATGCGAGAATAATTCGCTTACAAGTGTTTATTCGAATCAACATGTATATAAATGTTAGTAAGGAAACACATTCGCTAAAAACCTTTTGGTGATTTGCTCATAAGTTTTTGCTATTATTGAGCAAGAATCTATGTGTAAAAAGCCCTTTCTTACCTAAAGGTAAAGTTTAGGTATGAAAGCAACATACGTGTTGCCCATACATTTAGTCTCAATCCAATAACTAACTCAATTTTAGTTTATTTCTTTATGATAATGTACACTCGTATGTTAATTAATATGATTATATAAAGTACTTTTGCTTGAGCATTATACGTTTTATTCAAAAACCCATTAATTATAGAAAAACCAATAATATTCATTGTATTACGTTACCAAATTACCTCATCTAAAACAGTCAAGATGTACCTATGTACCTATGGGAGTGCCGATGGCCGAGCGGTCTAAGTCGTTGGACTTTGGGTCTGAGTTAGAGATAGCGCAGGTTCAAATCCTGTCTGTGACCGCTGCACTATTTATCAGTACCATCGACCTCGTACTGTATCGACTCTCCCCCTTATTCTGTTTGATAAGATCCTCGCACAGGCCAGTGGCCCATGAGGACGGACAGAATAAGGCCTGAAAGGGGATCGGTCTCTCCTTTAAAACAAAAACAAAAAAAACAAAAAACAAAAAACCTGTACCCGGACTCAAATCTGTTTGCGACAGTAAGATTATTTATAGTTTATATGTGCAGTGTGTACTCTACTGGAGGAGGGGTGGGGCGATATTCGGCGATAACATGGAAATACCTCACATTGATCTGCGCTGGGACATCTCTGCCAAACCATCTGGGTGTGTCATCAACCTGTAGCCGGACTCGAAACTGCTTGCGACAGTAAGATTATTTATAGTTTCTCTGTGCAGTGTGTACTCTACTGGAGGAGGGGGTGGGAGCGATATTCGGTGATAACATGGAAATACCTCACATTGACCTGCGTTGGGACATCTCTGCCAAACCATCTGGATGTGTCATCAACCTGTAGCCGGACTCGAATCTGCTTGTGACTGTAAGATTATTTATAGTTTCTATGAGCAGTGTGTACTCTGCTGGAGGAGGGGGTGGGAGCGATATTTGGCCCCCAGTCCGTAGGCACCACGGGGATTGTTCAGTCCATCTGCGATAACATGGAAATACCTCATATTGACCTGCGTTGGGACATCTCTGCCAAACCATCTGGATGTGTCATCAACCTGTAGCCGGACTCGAATCTGCTTGCGACAGTAAGATTATTTATAGTTTGTATGTGCAGTGTGTACTCTGCTGGAGGAGGGGGTGGGAGCGATATTCGGCCCCCAGTCCGTAGGCACCACGGGGATGGTCCAGTCCATCTGCGATAACATGGAAATACCTCACATTGACCTGCGTTGGGACATCTCTGCCAAACCATCTGGATGTGTCATCAACCTGTAGCCGGACTCGAATCTGCTTGCGACAATAAGATTATTTATAGTTTCTATGTGCAGTGTGTACTCTGCTGGAGGAGGGGGTGGGAGCGATATTCGGCCCCCAGTCCGTAGGCACCACGGGGATGGTCCAGTCCATCTGCGATAACATGGAAATACCTCACATTGACCTGCGTTGGGACATCTCTGCCAAACCATCTGGATGTGTCATCAACCTGTAGCCGGACTCGAATCTGCTTGCGACAATAAGATTATTTATAGTTTCTATGTGCAGTGTGTACTCTGCTGGAGGAGGGGGTGGGAGCGATATTCGGCCCCCAGTCCGTAGGCACCACGGGGATTGTCCAGTCCATCTGCGATAACATGGAAATACCTCACATTGACCTGCGTTGGGACATCTCTGCCAAACCATCTGGATGTGTCATCAACCTGTACCCGGACTCGAAACTGCTTGCGACAGTAAGATTATTTATAGTTTCATAATTATATCCAGAAACCAGATTAATGTTCGTATCTCATCATTAAGACAGTATTTGGTGCTTGGATTTATCCCACATGAGCATCAACGAAAGTTTTTTTCTTGGTGAAGAAGTAATAAGGAGATTAAATGAATCTGAAAAATCCCACAATATTGACGCATTAAACAAAATATACCGTCGTTTAAGTTTTAAATAAACATAGAAGTTTCAGCTTTAAAGTGAACTAAGTTCACTTGTTGTCCATTTTAAACTAGCAGTAACCCAATATACTAAAGTAATGTATAATATTTTTCGTTGTAACAATAAACCTGATTTCAGTTTAGTAGTATTCCGCTAGAATGGAGAAGTTCTTATAGAGAATCGAGATCGTCTGACCTTTTTTCAGAGCAGTACTGAATACAGTCCTTGTTTTGTTTTGTTTACACAAACAAAGAGTTCTGTCCTATAGAAAGCATTGTGTTTTTCACGTTTATAGTGATGATGATGATGATAGTGCATATCTTAACTCTTCAGTGATTAATTTTTGACAGTATGTATACTTTGGGGTATGAAGTATTAAAATATAAGGTGACTAAACACAGATTAGAGTCCGCCTTAGATAAAGATACCTACACGTAAGATCAACGTCTCTGGGTAATAAAACCCGTAGTCTTCTTTCGATTACTATCGGAGTTGCTACACAGGAAAGGATAACGCCTATGGCTTCCCGAATGAAATATTTTTAAATGTATAATGAATTTGTTCGTGGAAATAATGAACCTCTGAAAAATTATTACTGTAAACTTTTTCAACACCTTAATTTACACTTCACGTGCTAATTTAAAACAAATGTAGTATGTTTGTCAGGTTACCACTTTCAGATGAAACTGATGAAAAAAGCTAAAAGAATTAGAGAATGACAGAACTGTATTCAAGACTCCCCTGTAAAGAACTGTACAGAGTATGTGTACACGTGAAGTTTAACAGATTTTACCAACTGAGAATGTTAATTTTCAAGATAGTAGTACGAGTCGCATAATAGGCTTGGCTGAGATTGCATGAAAAACTCATGTCTATAGGTAATGTCATTCTTGAGACGACCTGTGGAAATGAATGACAAAGAATTATATACAAAACACATTTTTAAATCTCCTGGTAGACAAAAGGGAAACTGTACCACCTTACTGAGCGGATATTATCACTGAGTATACAATTTCAAGTCTATAGATCAATTCGTTCTCAAATGTCGTGATGACAAACATACGGCAGAAAATACCTAGGGCCAGTCGTTATCGTTGCACTGGGAATCTGTCAGTGATAGTAATAAATTTGATCAGATCTCGCTGTGAAAATTCAATCCACTGACGCTTTTTTTATTTATACTTTTTGTACAATTGCCTTTTACGCCCTTGTTATGAGTGGAATAGTTTAGCAGCATGAAAATCTCTCATAGCAAAGTGCCATATCTTGAGCAACAAATTTTGGTTATTGCAGATTTGAACTGAATTGCAATGGCACTCACTCTCTGAGTAGTGTAAGTTGAAGCCTATGTGATGGATGAGATCTAACTTTCGAAGGAAGCATTTAGATTAAGATTAAGATAGCCTACTAGTTTGATCACCACAGCTTACAAGACTTAAACGAAATGATTATGATGCACTTAGGCTCTCATCAATGTGATCCGGGACATGGACTGGAAGTCATACACTGTTCTCTACGAAGACTATGACAGCCTTATTCGTCTGCAGGAGGTGTTCAAGGACCACGAGGGTCTGTCTCACTCTGAGGGTTTCCCACCCTTCACAGTCAGACAACTACCCTCAGAGGATGACGACTATAGGTGAGGAGGAAAAAACCTTTATGGTAACGTAGATTGTTCTGTTGCTTTCTAAGGTTATATATTTGTGTGAATGTAACAGTTAAAGGATATCTTTTGATTTGTATTGCTAGCAATTACGATTTCAGTAATTAATTCCTTAGAATGGTTGAACGAGTATCCATTCATTTAGAGGAAATATAATTTATTGTAATACCATTCTACTCGTACTAAATTCATAAAGAACATCTATTAATGATCTGCGATCCATGATTTAGAGAGATTTGTACTTGTCGCAACGGCGTAACACTTTGAAACACATGTGTCTTTACTAATGACAAATTTGTTGAATTTATATACACATTGAATGAAATAAAATATTAAAGTCATGTTTACAATGATTAGGTAAATGACAAGGACTATAAAAAATGAAAATATTTCAAAGTCTTCATTTTTTATTTGCTACTTAAGCGGCAGCGTTATTCAAAATCGAACAAGGGACCCTCAGGCAAAATTACCACATTTGAGTTTAATGATGGACCGTTGTAAGTTTAATGTAAATAAAGTGTTAGGTTCCTCGCACACGTTACATTTAATTAACGTATCAGAATTCTAATAATCATCTCTTTACAGTAATGGAACCGATAGTATCCATAAATAATATTTATTATGCTTAATATAGTAGTTATTGTTAATCCTTGGTTCTCTGTAAGCGTCAATATGACGAAAAAAGTTGAAGAAAAGTATTAAAAATCTGTAATAATTGACAATAGTTTCGTATTTGAAGTTAAATACTGAAATAAATAGATACTTCTGGTTGAGCAAAAAGAGACATTTGAGAGGTAAGATGAATTAAGTAATATTCCTAAAGTCACACTGTACTTTGGTAAGGTTAAATGTTATATTCTATATGTCTATTAACTTATATTCAATAGGTAGTTGTTAGTTAATTGTTCAACATTACAGGCCATTGCTCAAGGAATTAAAAACGGCCGGAGAATCTCACATTGTCCTTGATTGTCCAACTGATAAGATTATGACCATCCTTACGCAAGCCAACGAGGTGAAGCTGATGGGAGAATATCTGAGCATCATACTGACATCTCTGGTAGGTTTCAGAAACATTACAAATTTTAAGTAGCACCCGAAACTCTAAATTAACTACGCATAACAATTACAATTCCTTTAAACACTGTGCAATAACTGTGTTCAAAATTTAGACAAAAGAGTAAATCTCTGAACAATGATATGTCTACTAAAATGGCCACCATATAGCAGCACCTGCCGTCTAGTATGACGTGTTGTAGCCTCTAGTGGCAAAATATGAAACTAAATTTTAAACACGCTACATCATATTAGATACTGCCTTCCCATTTGGTCATAATAACATTATAGAGATTAATTATATTATTGCCAATAAGACAAGGGAATCCAATTGCCACATTATCAAACTTTATTGCAATCTATGAATTATTTTGATTTAATACATTTAAGCTATACCTAATTAAAATAGTGTGGGAAATTAATAAGTTTTAGTGGTAATGTTCAAAATCTGTTTTGGTAATTCATTAATGGTTTATTTGTGTTGTATATACAAGTAAATGAAATGAAATGAAAAATGACTTTAAGACGAAGTTAGGACTATCAAGTCCTCTCTACCACTTAACCTCAAAGTAAAGTTTGATATAGCCATTGCGAGTATCAAGTGTTAATTCATTGCCTTCTTTTTGGAATATTTCAGGAAATAAACAGGAACTGTTGTGGTTTATCAATTTATTTATTGTTTAAAACTCGTTTCTAACGATGGGATATCTAAGTCCTCCCAAGTAACAGGAAATTTTCCGCAATATGCCATCGTTCAGTGATACAAAAATTAATTTGTAACATTAAGTTTTTAGATGTACTATCTGAGCTCTTCCTCAGTTGGATAACTAACACAACACATAACTACAATCAAGGTTAAAATAAACGTATCGCGCTAAGCGTTGGGACACTCATAAATCAGGAATTGCATCAAACGTGTATTGTGTCAACTCCATGTACACAGTGTCTAAAACACTAACTTAATATTAATTACAGTATTGTATCTGAACTACAGAATGCAAGTAAAAATAGGTTTGAACTCCCCATCCAACCACTGACATCTGCTCTAGTTCATGTTTAATTATTAGTTAATGTTTTATTAAAAGGCGATATTGTGTTTAATAAAATATAGTATGCATGGATTTGACACTCAACAGTGTGGTTTGTTGTAGTTATGTCTTAGGTTAGTTATCCATCCACCTGAGGGAAAGTTAAAGTCACTTAACAATTAGGAATATGTGAGCAAATCCTGCTACCTCTAATTATGTATTATTCCAGCAAATATATGTTTTCTTCCTAGACATTTCATAAGGTTGCTGCCATGTCTGGATCATTTAAATGCTACACTGAAAGTAGCAAAGTACTGCTACAGGCTGATGGTGTGTTTAGGACGCGCACACCATTGACTACGGGGTGTTCCGGTACGACAGGACGAACATCACGGCACTCCGACTGATAGATCCCAATTCAGCTACAGTGATGGCGACCTTGCACGACTGGGAGTACGAGGCCCACAGGAAACACCAGACTTTCAACCTCACGGCCACCGATCTCCAGGTGACTCTCTCTCCAAACTATCCATATTACTACAGGATTCCAGGATAAACCACTGCAGTCAGTCCTTATGAAAGTTTCACAAAAACATGCAGAAAATAATTGTCTTTGGTCAACGATGTCTGTCAATCAAATAGTGTTCAAAAATAATTAATTAAAACCTCATAATTCTGAATAATATTGGTTGAATATACTGATGAAACTTTAAAATGCAAGTTGATCGAATTTGATTTTTGATTGTCCAAATTTTCAACATATTTCACTATTGCTATATATTCTTTATCGTGTTCACAAATTTGTGTTAAACATTTTCATTTGGGATGTGTTGCTTATATGGTACACAAATATCGGAATATATAACTAGATGGATGATCATGGTAACAGTTGAGTAACAGTTGACCAATAAAAACTGAGTAGTATAATGTTATCATGTCCTCCAGCGTTGCATTAACTGTCTCGCTAGCTAAGCGGGAATGAAACATGTCTATAGCACAATAGACATGAAAGGGTTAAGTCAAAGTATAAATGACTCTTAAGGTTCAGTGTTGTCAAAGTTCCCGAAATTACTTCTTTTCCAAAACCCCGAATTTAACTTGACTGCATAATTTTATTTTGAATCTCGATTCAACGTTGAAAATTTATTTTAACGAAGTATAAGCTATACTAGCAGTTGCCCGCGGCATCGCACGCAATTTCCCGTTGAAAAACAGTACATTATATTCACGTATTCTTTTTATATCAAATTCTAAACATTGCTGAGATAATTGATAGTCGTTCCTTCGTGAGCCTCTTGGGCGCATTATGAAGGTATGTACCATATTTCCTGCCTCTATCTTTCGTGGATTTTGCTAGGTGCTAGGTGCTAGGTTATTCAGAGCAATTAATTTATATGGATGAATCTCAATAAACTAATTAGGTTAAAAAGAATCAAATTCGGTCTGTTAAAATTAATTTTCTGTCTAAGATATTTCCAGTGTTATTGAGGAGTGTGGCTTCAAGAAAATATATCAACGGAAACCAATTTCTATCATAAAGCGTCTTCTTTCGGCTCTTTTCATTTACCTTCAATCTAACCAAATTCAATTACCTTATGTGCAAACATTTACGGATTTGTAAAATGAGGTTGTTTTCATAATAGCGTTTAATAGTATCTCCATTGCATTAGATAGTTTATTGATCATTGGTGCAATCTAAATTTAAAATTAGGCAATGACGTCTTCTATGTAACCTGCATTACACTACTGATCAAGCACTTTACAATAACAGTTTTCTAAATTTTAAATGTAAACAAATGTTTCTGCTACTTTGACGAACTTCAGCTAAAAGTAGTAACAGCTTTTAAGTATCAGTTCGCTTTAATATTACGTGTCGTAGCACAGTCTGTCGGATCCAATATAAAACACTCCAACATCAACAACAATTTATAATTAAAAAATTAATTAAATAAACTATTTAAATTGGACCAAATTGTGAATCTCAACCATTCTCGAATCCCCTTTAACACACACAACAAATGTCATCAAAATCGGTCCAGTCGTTTAGGAGGAGTTCAGTCACATACACACGAACTCAAGAAATATATATATATTTACTAGGCAGGCTTATTGACTCCAACAGTCTTGTAAGTGCGTGAGAGCGTTGATAGCTACAAAATGTGTAACCATACCGGTTATTTACTGGATAGAATCTAATTCATATTGTCACCTTTGAGCTTGAATGTATAACATGTAACCTGCTACATGGACATATGACGTGTGTTGAAAGGCAGATAGAATCCCTGTTGATGTTTGACGCGGTGAGGCTGTTCGCTCTGGCATTAGACAAACACGGAGGGAGACTGCAGCCTGAGCGCCTGGACTGTCACTCAGGCAGAAAATGGGAACACGGCTTCGGCATAATCAATTTTATGAAGAATGTGAGTATAACATGATACACTCAGACTATACTATCTTAAATTATAATATATGTTAATCTAGTAACTCTACTCGACTGACACTAGAGTATTATTTGTATTTGGGGACTTTCGAGAAGAATTATGTTATGTGTCAATCTAGTAACTCTACTCGACTGCCACTGGAGTATTTGTATTTGGGGGCTCGTGAGAAGAATTATGTTATGTGTCAATCTAGTAACTCTACTCGACTGCCAATGGAGTATTTGTATTTGGGGGCTCTTGAGAAGAATTGTGTTATATGTTAATCTAGTAACTCTACTCGACTGCCACTGGAGTATTTGTATTTGGGGGCTCTCGAGAAGAATTATATTATGTGTCAATCTAGTAACTCTACTCGACTGCCAATGGAGTATTTGTATTTGGGGACTTTCGAGAAGAATTACGTTATGTGTCAATCTAGTAACTCTACTTGACTGCCACTGGAGTATCTGTATTTGGGGGCTCTCGAGAAGAATTATTTTATACTCTCGCTTGTAATGCCAACCTTGGAAACAAAAATCTGCAAAATATGAAAGATATTCATTTGAAAAAGAGTATGCTGATTGAGCGTTTCTCAGGAAATTAGTTACGGTTGTGATTTTGAACCAGAGAGTCTGAAGTAGTCGGAGCTTTTGGAAGCCAAGAAGACAATTTCTTAGTTGAAAAAATAGATTTTCTCGCAATCCGTCCAGTATTACTTTCCCTTTACGCCAATCTTTTTTTGTTCTCTTAGGACAAGAAGTTTATAAATTGCACTTAGCGCTATAAGGACCTTTGCTCTGCTTCCGGAGTGACAGGCCATTCTGGATGTGTAAGGTCCCCAGTAGGGGAACCTATCGTGATCCGTGATGAAGAATTAGGGCACTAATCTACAGTCATGTCCCCCTGAAAGAAGGGGGTGCCAGCTCTGAACCAGCCTCTCCAGTCAAAGCAGGCAGGGGATGGCACATCCTTATGTTGAGGCTATCAAGAACCTTTGAGGTTAGGGAACGAAACCCACCAACTCCAACAGTACGCCAGTCTTAATTATACGTGTCGAGATGAGGATGTCAATTTCAGTTTAGTTCAAAATAAACCTACCTCTAAACAACACCAGTTTTATAAGTAGGACACAACATTCTTTCTTCAAAATTAAAAAGTGAAGCTCATATTGACCATCAACAATTTCTGTTCAAACGGCTTTATGAACTTGTTCATGAAATTGATAACATAGTTAAAATATGAGATATAACGACCTCAACGTAGAGAGAAATCTTCAGTCCAAAATAATAACCAGAAGTTATCTAATGATGCATATTCACTTATAATAGAGTGGAGGATTGAATCTGACCCGTTATTGGCACTGACCTTAACCAATCAGCGAGCAATATCGCTTCTTCATCTCATGCTGCTATCTTTTCGATGATATGAGACTGTAATCTGTTGAAGGTATTTTCTTTCTTGATTATTTTTAAGTTTCTCATGTTTTTAATTGCATCAGCAATTTTTTAACGCTGTTTATACAAAAAATCTGAAATGATAGTGGTAACACTGGTCGGGTGAGCTTGTCGATTAATACAGAGGAATGTAATACTGTACCTAACCAGCATTATTCAGACTTAAACAGTTTCCTAAGTTTGGCATTAATGCTAATGATCACGTGCAATTTTATCTGTGTTGTTATTCCATTATACAGTTTAAAGGTCATTTGCATTGCTCAGAGTACTCATAATACACCGTTTTACCTCAAGTAACAAAAAACGTCTTTCTTTTTGTCTTATAGATAGTGTAATTAATATTTACATAGTACCTTCACCGTGATAAAATATTACCCTATATTAAAAGCAAAATATTTAAATTGCATCAATAATACAATTAATTATAGTTACATTATTAGTATTTATGGTAAAAGTGTTAAAAACAGTACATTTCCTTTATTTAATTATAATTGATATACAGTATATTTATTGAATATTTTTACAGGCATACTGTAAACTTTAAAAAATCAAATGTCTAAAGATGAGTAAAATTATTATACAATATTATAACATTTTCTTTCTTACTTTATTAGTAGATGTACAATATTAGCTATTGATGCAACGTTAAATACACAATTCCTACGAATAAATTTATTTTATTACTATTCAAATGACATTACATAACGTAGATTAGATTATAAAATGTTTTCCAGATGGAATACGAGGGGGTGTCTGGGCCGATGAGGTTCAATGAAGAAAGTGGACACAGGGATTTCTTTTCTCTTGAAATAATTGAGTTGGCTAATGAAGGCTTCAAGAAGATCGGAACATGGGATCCTGAACACGGGATAAACTATACCAGAACCGTCGGCCAGATGTACAGTGACATCGTACAGAGTATTACCACTAAAAAGTTCATCGTCACTTCCAGAATTGTGAGTTTATTCATTTCAACAGTCCAAACAAAAATTAAACCACATTCTGTGTATTAAAATATCATTCAAAACATCAATTCAGTTGTTAGGTTATCAAAACATTGGATAGTTAATATTAATATTGTATAATGTGTATTATTGTTCTCGTAGTTAAAAAGAGGGCTCTACCAATCGTATGGGGAGTAGGACCTCCGGATTGTCCTACAGTGAAGTTCCGGCTGGATAGCATGCTGACTCATTTATCATTCCTGTTATTAATTTTTAACACTTTTTCTGATCTCTCAATCATTATTATAGCACGTAAAACATTTAGTCTTAGATAGGTTTAGGTTAGCTGTTTTTAAGAAATCTCGTTTTTACTCTGGATGTAAACTTTCCAGCCCTTTGCTACATGATATGCCTCTGCTGAAACCTGAATTTTTTAAAGATTGTAAATTTTGCGACAGGCTGTGGGGGGGATTGTTTAGTTAATTGACCAGCTGTTACAATGCCCAATGTCATTATCTTTAATCTTACGTTTTTCATATTGTTGGATTTGTTAGTGGTGAACGTATTAATAGTGAAATATGAATGACTTGATACCACTAGTAAAGATATCACAACTTTCTAATATTTATTTTTGTTTTTGCAAGATCTTTTTTAATCAAAGATTCCATCATCAGGCGACTTTACAAATAAAAATGTTTTTCTGGATAGAATCTTTGACTTCGAAAGGTTTCTCAAAAATAAAAACAAATATATAAAATGTGTAAATATTTAAATACTAGTGGTATTAAATTAAAATCAACTCCAAAAATCTTCATATGAACTTTATTATTGTATTTTCATGAAGTTTTGACTTGCACAGGTCAAATTGTATTATAAACGTATTGATTGAAATAGAACTATTTCAAATTCTAAAAATAAAATGTAAGGTGCAATAATTTTATTTTTAGTAAGATTATATCTAATAATACTATCAAAATTTTGTATATGAGATTTTAATAAGAAAATAAAAATGTTATTATACTGTATTATATAAACAAACCCCATCTATATTTAGTGCCAATTACTCTTGCAGTTTTAACGAGGCTTAGAGGAAATTGTAACGTTGTATGGCTAGTTTAAGTTAGTTGTTAAGGCTAATCACATTCAAAGGTGTGGGAGTCTCAGGGCCAAAGCTGTATTACGCACAATTAATCTATATTGCTCGTGACTGAATCGGCTTCAACAATAATCTACATGGAAGCATTTGTGTGAACAAAATCAATTCTTGAGCACCTTCAAAGCCAAGGGAATAGATGGACCAAATATATTTTTAACACAATTATCCGGAATCTTGTGGACACTCTGCATTAATCCATGAATTAAATTTTAAACGGTCACAGACGTTTTATGTAATTAAATTATTTTTAAAGTTGTTAAAGTTCAATATAATCCGAAATTACATGTCCAAAACTAGTAATTTAGTAGTAATTTTCTTAGCAAACGTTTTTATTAGTTTGCTTCATTAAATATATATTTGAATAGCTTTCCTACATATCCAACAGATTGACAAAGCACCTGAAGGCCTCGGATATACTTAACTAATAAGAACTGCATGTGAGACCGTAGCAATGTTTATAATGCTATACTACTACAAGTTCCTAACTTCAGAGCCTCGGTTTCAGGGCCGACCGTACCTCGAGTACACAGAGAACCACCAAGAGAAGGAGGGCAACGCCAGGTACGAGGGATATTCCATGGACCTCATTGATTCCATAGCAAAGGAACTCGGATTCAAGTACGAGTTTCAACTAGTTGAAGACAAACAGTATGGAACTCTGGATAAGAAAACGAAACAGTGGAATGGTCTGATAAGAGAACTCAGAGAAAAGGTCAGAGACACACTAGCACAAACACATTAATTAATGTACGAGTATGTAGCTTTAAGGAAATATAGGAGTGCCGTATTATATTATTAGCTTTAATATTGACAATAACCATTCCGGTACGTGATTTGGAACGTCAGTTGATTAAATCAGCCACTTCGAAATACTAAACTAAAGATGCAATTTAGTTTTGAAGTTAATTTTTAGAGCAACAATTGTATGTGTAATTTTAAAGTTTGGCATGTTTAAAAAAAACTCCGTTACGATTTTAAAAGAATTAATCTCGTCATCTTAAAATCTTACAAGTTAAATTGTTATGACCGTATAAATGATTTCCATAATTATTGTAGACTTAATTCGGTTGTAATCGATTATAAACAAGGTACGTGAACGATAAGCTTCGTATCACAAGACAGGGTTCACTGCGAATAAGGTACATTCAATTGTGAGATGCACCATAATTTAACTCAAAGTGCCTATATAAATTTCAATAAATTTTCAATTATACAGCTCAATTAGTTCTTGAGGTTTCCTGCAGACAGTTATGTTTCTCCAATACTCAGGCAAGGGACATGGGCCATCATCAAATTCCAATACTGCTTAAGTAAAAATAGTTTCAAGCAAATTTTCAATTCTACAGCCCAATTACTTCTAAGTATCCTGAGGAAGGCAGACAGATAGACAAGAGAAAAATGTTAACAGCCCTTCGCTACGCTCGGCCAACTAATTATATTTGTAAATATAATCACCTAAGATTATGTAAGAGCGAAAATTGTTGTAAATGGCCTGATATTTCTAGAATACTTCTCTAATCCTTCCCAGTTTCTTCTCTGCAATATTTAACGTCTTGAATAATAACCACAAACATTGTTGTAAATGGCCTGAGGTTTCTAAAACACTTTTCAACAACTTTTCCAGTTTAGGCTACTCTCTGTAATTCTTAATACATTAAATATAACTATGCATTGTTGTAATAGCCTGAAATTTATAAAACCCGTTTTAACTCCGTTATAACCTTTCCCAGTTTACTTTGCAATGATACTTTTGAAATATAACCACTACTTTTCCAAACCTATTACAAATAACTTAAAACATTTGTGAAGGATTATTACATAATACATGTATAGTATGAATATTATATAGTAAAATAATTACGGTATTGAAAATATTTAATATTATGACAATGATTAAGCTACTGTATTTTTAAATACTGTTTATTATTATTTTTATGCATGTTTCAACTCTGAAACTAAATTAATATTTCAGTTTAACTTTTGTTCAAACATACCTAAATCGTACCTAGATTATTTTTTATATTTTAGGCTACGCGAACAGTTACGTGACTGACATCGTATTCCTGTCCACACCGCGTCAAAATATTGCCAATCGATTCTTCAATTGAAACCTATAATTTCAATGTTTAAACAATATTTGGACTTGATGTGAATCATTAATCCTAGATTTTAACGGTTATTTTCTTAACAGTAAGTTATTTCCCCTCCCCCTTTAGTTTATTATTATCGTACTTCAGTAGCATAACTGTAGAAGTTTTAATTATATTTTTTGCATTACAGAAAGCTGATTTAGCTATCTGTGATTTAACAATCACTTACGACAGAAGAAGTGCAGTAGATTTCACTATGCCGTTCATGACTCTAGGTAAGCATTCATCTGACATAAGTTTTTATTGTGCAGTGTTTTATGAGTAAAGTTAGAGTTTAAAGTAAGATTTTGTTTTATTACGGGGAAGAATAAGAACCCTCACTCCTGATATTCTGATTTCATACTCTGCGCTTAATTAATCTGTAATCAGTCGTAAAGAGGTAAATACTTTTTTGTAATATGAGGTGACAATCCTTCTCAAAATTATAAAGCTTTTTGAAAGAAAAATATTTAAAACACCATTATTTCTCATGTGGATTTGGCTAATCATAAAATAAATGAGTAAATTTATATATTTAACTAACTATATTATTAAAATAAATTAACTTTAAACTATTATATATTTAGTAGTATACAATTGTATTTAACTAACTAATTTTAAAATATATGCATTCATTACATTTTAACTAATTAAATGTTATTAATTCAGGACTTGTCATGTCCCAAACTAAGAAAAAACAGGAAAAAGTGTGGTTAATTTCCCTCCTAAATATAGGAGGATTTGTTAAAAAAAACTTTATTATTTTAGGAGCTGAGAGCCAATTTGCACCATACAAACATCGTTATTCGTAAAATCGATAAAGTTTTCCTAAGAAATAAATCTAAGGTCAGTGACGCTAGTTCTGGTGGGGAGGGGGTCTAAATTTGAGAGGGTTCAAGTATGAAACCAAAAATGTTATCCCAATTTATAATTTTCATAGCTTGAAAACACTTAAAACTGACCTTCGGACCAATACGTAATAGTTATATCTGCGTCAGATGACAAGATAAAAGGTGAATATCGCCACTTTAAGGGTTCTATACATTGATTAGCGCTGATTTTATGATGTTTCACCTGACTGACGGTTGAATAAGAAAATCCTTTGTTACTAATTAATTCTTCTAAATGATTGCTTTTTGTGCGCAATTTTCTCTGTGCAATAAACATTTTTTATTAAACTAATATCAAAATTGTATTACATGTGTATAATATACTAGCTGTTTCCCGTGGCTCGCACGCTTTTCGTAAGCTTTGCCCGTGCATAAGCACTAGTTTAAGTACAGTATATTTCCAACACCGGTGTAAAGTTTACTTTGTTGTCACGATCAAACAAACTTTTGACAATCTGTCAAAAGTGTATGTTTATAGCCATTGTACACGTGCATGTACTTTATTATAAAGTGGTCTAACAAGCAAGCTTTAAGTTCAACCAGAAATTTATTTTAAAGACAAATAAACATCATTACTTAGCCTTCAATTAGTATTTGGCTATTTAGTATACGCAAATGTCTCTTAATTGCAGTTTATAATATGCAGGCGCTTTGAAAACTTAGATCTTTTGCAGCGCCACCTGGTGACGAGTTACATCATTAAGTATATCTTATAAACCTTCTCCGTGGAAAAATAGATATACTTAAAAAGTGTTATGTATTGATCGGTCAAATAGTTACTGAGTCTATCAAATGTCATATACACAAACATTCTCTTTTATGGATACAACATATAAAGCAACAATCCAGAATCTCATTATCTACATTTAATAATGAACAATTATAGTACATACATAACGTCAATTTTCAGGAATCAGTATCCTCTACAAAAAGCCGGAAAAGCCAGATGTGAAATTGTTTTCCTTCCTGTCTCCTCTCGCCTTCAATGTGTGGGTTACCATGGCAACAGCATACCTGGGTATCTCTCTTCTACTCTACATCCTGTCAAGGTTATTCAGTAGTTTACCTTAGTAGAGATAGACTGATTTTGCTATTTAACAAGCTTATGCTGAATACATATTTTAAATCTCAGTTTAAGTTAATACTTTAAAAAGTAATAAATAAATGACACTAAACCGTATATAAGTAACAATATACAATTGTAGCGTTTGAGCCTGCTTAAAACAAATAACCGACTGTATTAGAAGCCATCTTAATTTTCGTCCCATACGAACAATGTTACTCCCATAACTTTAACGCCCTTAATTTAAATATAGAATAATGAAAAATGTCTCTTTTGAAATATGTAATTAATATGCATTCAAATGCTACATAGTTTTTTTTTTACATTTCCTTGGTCATTGAGTAAAACGTTCTCAAACTATTTTATACTTCATTATTTGAATATTCAAATATCCACTTCAACTCATTCGGAAAAAAGTAGATTTCACGTAAGGCATACATATCACAAGAATTTGTCGTTCTTATAAAGTGAAATTCATTGAAAGTCAGCATAAGTTGCTTATATTTTCATTGAGGTACCAGCACATGACTTGTGATAAAAGTATTTTATACCTCTAGTTGTTTTAATAAAGTTCTGACAACGCAAATTTAACAGCGTTCTTGACAACAAAAACAGAGCGTACTTCCAAATTCTACTACATAAAGCGTTTTTTTAACTTTAGGGTTTCCATAAAATTTATATTTTCTTGCATAATACTGAAATACATGAAAGTCTGCAGAGGTGATATCAAAATGGAAGGTGGGGTTTTCTGATCATTTTAGAATAAAGGTTCTGTCAGGCATAGATCGGTCTAGCACTGCTATTTAATAAAATAATGGAAAATACACAGGTTCTATAAAGACATATGAAATTAAACAATTCCTTTATTAAAGAAGCCTAAGTTAGGGTTATCAAACCTTCTCAACCACCCTCATATTATCTCTCTATGTGGTATTATGAAAAGTATGTAGTTGATAGAATTTTCCTACAAAAGTCTTGCTGAAGTTAAAATGAAATTGGATATATATCGAAGGAACATTGTTAAACACTGGGATGCGTTATTAACAGATTAAGCTGTCTCAAGTTGTACTAGCTTGTTTATTACCCTTGTTGGTACTTAGTTTAAAATACATTTTAACATTACAGTAACATACTATAAAGTGCACTAACATGTTATTAATGCAACAATTGTAATAATATTTTTAAAACACGGCTATTAATAAACTTTGAAATAAATTTGGTTTTTTATTAATATTATGGATACAATTTTATAGTTATTGTTCAAGCGTTAACATAACTAAGCTAGTTTTCATTTTAGCGATTGGTTAGATGACTGTACCCTTAGGATTACATTTTTTCAAGGCTATTACCTTAATTTATTTCACAAAAGTTTATATTTTGGCATTGGAAACAACTTTTTAATTGTCTTAAATTAAGAGTGAGTGATTTCAGGTTCATTCCTGTTTGACATTGTGATATCTTTTGTAATGATAAGATAACACTATCATACTTTAGTATTAGTGTTATGACAGGAAGAGTTATGTAAAAATATTTCCAACCTAAAGATGATATTATTTTAAAAATTTGTTCTAGACTAGTTTTTACTCAATCTTTCCAGGAAATTTAATAACAGAGTCCGTAAGGAACAACGCTTACGTTATTTAGAGGTTAGAGAAAGTTTTATAATAAGACACAAAATGTTGTATTGTACCTTATCGTAAACTTCACTTATATCTTGTCATCTAAAGTATTGTACTATATGAAATGTTAACACTTTTGTTGGTCTCATTAATTAAATTACATTGTTATTACACTGAAATTACTGCATTTAATGTAATTAGAACATTGTGTACACATATACTTTACTAACTCATACAATTGGAAGATAGATTAACGAATCATTCCAATTACACTTAACTTGTTATGATAAATGTTTGTTAATCTCAAAGGAATATAAGCGAATCGAGTCAAAAGTTTAAAGACGATCGAATCTCAAATTCAAGGACCAATTCCAGAAATGTAAAATCCATTTTAAGATTTTTTTAGATGTCGGTCAATATATGTGGCTTTCTACACCACTCACGTACAGCATCATCACTCATAATGTTTTCTCCGTAAACACGGCACGTTCTCCGATGGATTTCTGCTGCACTATTCACTTCTGCTTGTAGTTAACAAGCAAAACTCCTCAATTCAGTAGAGGCGGCAATTATATGACTGCAGCTAAGCGCTAACTAGCTACTTGAATTCTGTAGTGATTAATGTTGTAGCGGTTAATATGCGCAATCGTCTATTGCCCACACCGCGGAACTGACAAGTGTCTATCCGTCATTGTGTGAGTTCGAAGGTTGAAAAAACGGCCCTTGTTTTAAAATAGACAGTCTTTCAGGAAAAATTGTAATAAGTTGCGAAATATGGAGTCACTCACTGACAGCTGTGTCCAAAGGACTGAAATATGTTGGCCACCTTTGACCACTTTGTTAAGCAGTCCATAAGAAGGTGTGTCAATAACATAAGTTAGTAGCACAATTTATGATCAATCCGACATTGAACAATGTTCCCCGCTAAAAATAGAAAAGGGGAAAACTTTCTTAACCATTAGGTAGATTTTGATAAACTGATTTAAAAAGACCCACTAAACCGCTAAGCGAATGGAGAATATTTAACATTGCACTAACTCCACCGTGTTGTATCCACTGAGCGACAACAAGCACAACTCTGAGGTTGTAGTATTCAGAGTTAGTTCAGTGATAGTGGGAAACCCCAAGCTCAAGTCGTTTGCCATCGCTATTAAAAAAAGTGAGGATGAGTGCCTTTTACACTGTGGACGCTGCACTGCTGCAGAGTGTGTAGATACTCCACTTTCCATCTCCATCAGATTCACTGGTGAAAGCCTTGAGCAAGCTGGATTTGATTCAAGCAAATGATTGAAACATCCTTGAGGTTCGGTTGATGTTTTAAAGAACGGTAATAGTGAACTAGTCGTTGTCCTGGAGGTCTTAAGTGTGAAAGGGAGTGGAGGAAGTGGGCCAAAATTAACATTTTCTTCAATGTGAGTGAAGAATCCATGAGGGCATACTTGATCATATCCCGTACAAAGATGGCTTCTAATGGATTTCCCTAAAGCCCACCTTGATTGGAATTGGATTACTTGAGGAACCATAAATTATCGGTTTTAGCTTAAGAGTTTGGAGAATAGAGAGTAGCTTAAACTACTTTACGAGTGGGATACGTCCACACCCATAAAATAGACACCTCGATCAGAGTTGCGTACAAAACCTAATACACAAATTGGGTTAGATTTCCTACTCACATTAGAAATTAGAATAAATATTGGTAGAAATTGAAATTATTAGTCGATTTCAAACCACTTTATCAACCAATTAACAAATTGTCGATTAATTATGGATTTAAATAATATGTGTCAATTTTAATAAGTTAAAATGTATTTGACTTTATAACGATTCACTATTCTTTTTAATATTTTGTCTTTTCGTGGGAATAGGTTTATACAAACACGATGTTTATTAGTAGATAATCTTTATTGATATAAATAAACATTCACCTTTTGGGATTTTAGATTTGCAGTTTTTATAGAATATTAATAACTGGCAGGCTGAGTAATTTTTTACTTATAGACCCTTACGTGAAATACTTTTTAGCGAATAGGAAGAATTCCACAATTTTACACCAATAACTATTCCACAAACTAAAACATTTATCAGAAACTACAGTATTAGAATCTTCTTACACTGCCATAGCTATATAGTGACTTAATACTTTTTATTATAGACTTTTTGGATTAGAATAGTATGTAGTTGTGTTAAAATTCTTAGTCAAAGTTTGCATGGGTTTGTACAGTTACATATTTATAAATGTTCAACATTCAGCATAATTTACATTCATATCTCTCTCAGTTTTCATATGAAATTAAATTTTAAGTCTAAACAATTGTTTTGTGGAGTCAGTTATAGCTTTCATTCAGTTAAATCTATAGTATCGTTAATAAATTTGCAACTATCAGAAAGTAAATATTACTTCTTATTATCTAGTATATTAATTGGAAAATTACTAATTTGATGGTGTATTGCAAGATACATAATATAATAACTGAGATTCTGCCACAGCTAAAATGGTAGCTATGGGCTTATAACAAATGCATATCGATATGGTGGGAAAGGGTTGATTTAAAGCAAACTTTTAGTGAATGTTCATTTCACCTTCTGCATAGTGCAGTGTTAGATTTCAGACGCTGCTCTAAGCGGATGGTGAACTAGAGCTTTCCAAGAGATCCAAAAAAGATCGGCGACGAAGATGTTCAAAACTAACTCTTTGTCGTCAGAGCCACCTACACTACCAAAGCGGCCTGTCTGGTCGAGCCGATTCAAGGAGTTTCCTTTGAACATCTTCGTCGCCGATTTTTGTTATCGCTTCACACGGCCTTGAACTCCAGGAGTCTGGGAGTCCTGTGACAGTGTCATATTTTAGACGCTGCACTAAGAAGAAGGAGATATACTAAACATTCTCAATGGTACTGATTTAATCAGGTATTATTGTAAGGGCTCAGCAAGTTTTGCACTGGTTCTGGAGATAATGAACTGTAGATGGCTGTGGCATCATTTGAACAGCACTGTTACAGGTGTTCACCATATCAGTGGGAGAACCCTCACCCTTGCAACTCTGACCCCGAGGAGTTAGAACTTACGTTCAATCTGTCCACTTGCTTGTGGTTTTCTATTGGCTCTCTCACCACGCAAGGCTGTGACTTGTTGCCGAAGTAAGGGAATCTGGCGGAGGTGTTGCATGGCATTTCACCTAGTTTGAGCACGTCGGTTTTTGCTTGCTTTCTGCTTTTTTATAAATACTTTTTCAGTTTTTTTAGTGGTTTGCTTTTCTGTGCTCGTTTGTCAACGCTTCTGGTAACAATCACACTAAATCTCTGTGAAGGCTTACTAAACTTTGACAGAAACTATTAACTGTCTATCTAAACATAATTTGGATTGTAAACCGAAATACTAAACCGGTTTTAATGTTTTGAAACGACGGTACGTAAAGAAAACGGGATTGAATCTGATACATTTTGAGCATTATAATGTAATAAAACATGTTCAGAATGTACAATTTTGCTAATAAAATTACTCAGTAAAACTCGATAAAACCCATTAATATTCACATAATAAAAATAAAGAGCCGTTAATATATTTACAGAATAACTGCTTTTTTGTGCTAAATAAAGGATCATTCAACTAGATAATTTCATATTTAAAAGATTACAAACATGTTAGGAGCTGGAAAATTTAGACTTCAAATAATAAGTGTTCACAGTAATTGAGATTATGAAAGAAATTTTTCTCCTAACATAAATTGTTCACAGGATCACACCTTCAGAGTGGAAAAACCCTCACCCGTGCCGAGAGAGTCCTGAATTCCTTGAAAACACTTTGACAATGAACAATTTAATCTGGCACAACTGCGGGTCTCTGATGCAACAAGGATCGGACATAGCACCCCAGTAAGCCGTAGCCTAGCATGTCCAGTAGCTGTAGCATAGCAATCTCAATATCAATTCCAACAATCAAGCTATTAAGTTTACTTTAACTGACTTTACATAAAAATAACTTGCATAACACTGCAAATTCTAATAATTATTTTACATGCTACTAAATAAAAGTTTAGTTGAACTAAAAATCTTTATTTACAATTTTATAGAGATTATTAGCTTATGTGTAATCTTGCTTCAATAATAACATTGCTATAATCTTAACACGTTTTAAATGTTAGTTTAAAGATACTAGGCAATCGCCCCTTTCATGGAACAAATATAGTCAAAAATAATAATATCACTAAAACAATTTTGTTTTTCAATTTTTAAATAGTTATTTGAACTTTTCAACGGTGCTCCATTCTTATTTTCATAAATAAGTGTGAGGTGAAAAGCAGTTATTTTTCCATCTTCCTTTTATTAGTGTACTTGCTGCAATTCGGATACGAACGTTTATAGAAACGTTCAGAAGTTAAACGAGTTCTTTAGTGTAATATAAACTGTTTATTGGTATGAAAAATAATCGAGATTCTTACATTCTTAGCTTTTTAATTAGAAGAATATGTGCATTACTAAAAACCAATTTTGTTTTAATTTGCTTGTTTAAGTACAAACGAGATGATTTATGTGCAAGACAAGCGTTCTACAACAGTAAGTAGCTTTAATTGTGGGTATAATTTTCAAATTAACCTGCATCCAACCCTGTAGAACATCGTATTATGTTCTATTAAAATTACTCATTTCCGTTTATTGAAAGGGATGGTAATAAATGTATTGTAATAATTTATTTTTTGTTTCAGCTATTATTTTAATGGCATTTTGTTCACAAATAATTTGTTTGCATGGACTGTTCTTTTCTAAAGCATGCTTTTTATAGTTAATTATAAGAATTATATACATTTCTTATATTTATTATTTCTTATTATTTCTTATAATTGAATCAAGTGTTCTTAAATTTGATAGTATATTCAGAACATATACTATTTTGTATACAGTAGGATACATTAAAAATTAATATTGTACCCTCTTATCCTACACTAGGTACAAACTAACGGCAATTTTCAAGCGTAGTGTTGGTAATACTGTTTGACAGCATTGGTTATTTTTCCACCTTATTCCTATTAACCACAATGGTTTGTGGTTTACTAGCATTAAGGATTCACAATAACTGTATACTTGTTATTGTTTTTACATTTCTCTGAAGATTATAACAATGTGTCGTAAGAATGCTATTTAATTCTTTTAGAACTCTCATTGATACAGTTTTGGAAGCTATTTAAATTGTATTTTGTATATTGTATACAAATTTATACAATGCATACACAAACCGCTATAAGATACTGTAGGGTTTGTTCATTTGCCAGGTATATTTAGGCCTGTTTATAGATATATGGTGCCAAATATGACTACTTTCATATATTAACACAGAAGAGAGGACAAAAATATGTTAAATAAATAATGCATAGTGTAATTAAGATGATTAATTTGTTTTACACTGTGAATAATATCTGAGGTTACTAGAATCTCTTGATTCCAAGGAAATACCAGTATACATGTAGTCTGTTTGTGACTTATTTTGTTGTAATTTCATTTGATTTAAAATACGCCGTAATAATTTAATTTTGAAGTAAAGTTTAGTCACAAACTTCAAACTTCATATTTCATAATATAAAGAGTAGGAATGGTGCTTATACACACCATTACCTTAATCCATTTGACTCTTGTATCTGGGTTGGATGGAAAAGCTTCCTGATCCTGGATTCATCGAGTGTTCCCGTCCACACCGTGGCAAGCCTCTGGGGTGGTGACCGGTTGGGGAGAGATATCGAGGAAAGTCCATGTGCACTGTGGGAATTCCTAAAATTTCGATGCCCTAATTTCCCAAACAGTTTCTTGCTAAAAAAAGTGAGCCTTGACCTGGTGGTGGAGGTTCTGGCATTACTATTATTGATCCACCGGTCATGTCAGTGATGAAACGTTAACTAACAATATAACTGATCAAGAAGTTAAGTTGGCGATTCTATTGCCTGCACTTTAACCGGCTTTCATCACGTGTTGGTAGTGGAAGGTGGCGCGTTACTCTCGATACTCAGTAAATTCAGTATAGTTTAATGGTAGTCTTGAAGACGCTTAGTCGTTATTGCTTGAAATTTCGGGCTTATTTCACAGGAACTACAAGCTCTGAAACCATGTAACCCACTGATTGTGAATTATGAACATTCAACAATACTAGTCTTAATAGTGACCAATGTATATCCAAGACAGAGCAACCTACAATCAATAACAGACTAACTCTATATTTAACCATTTCATGAATTCATTTAAGTTTATAAATGACCATGTTGCAATCCATACATTTTTCTATGTACAGGCGCGTCCTAGTTCACAAATACAGTACCTACAATCAAATTTGAGATGATAATAACATCTCGGAAATTTGCCATTACAAAATATTGAACACAATGTTCCGAGTATTGAAATATATTCTCTTCATCAGGTGAGAAAATAATAAATTACAAGATAAAGATAAAAAGAAAATGGATGAAAATCATCCGAAGCCTGCTTTTATTCCAGACAGAAGTATAGTAGAGAATTTATAGCATGACCGGTGACTTCGAGATGCGCCGTAGGCAAAGACGGAACTAAAGTAGTGGAGGGTGGAGCGGCTCAGTCTGATGCCGTATTTAGCCTTGTGAACTTCGGTCTCCAATCTTCTATACGTGCCGCCCAAAAAACATTCGCTTGTGCCAATTCACGAGTTGTAATACAATTTGTGAATTAATTGCGTTGTGCTCATTACGTTTTAAGTAAAGAGTTTGAGATGGATCACAATGTAAAAAGTAAAATTGGAGGTAGAAAGGTTATACACGGCCAAGCAAGAGAAGTGCTTCCCATTTTATGAAACGGGAAGCAGAAACCAACACACTTATAAATTTGAAGAAAGTTCAACAGCGTGTCGTAGAGGCAACTGGAATTTCTGAATGTACGCTGAGACGAATTTTGAAGGAGGAAAAAAATAAGTCCAATTGGCAATTCTTTTAGTACGCCCAACAAAGTAAGAAAACGCAAACATACTAAAAGTAATCTGGACAATTTTGATTTGGGTGTAGTTCGAAGAACAATAAATAATTTTCATCGACAACGGGGTTTTGTTATGTTAACTATTGCGTGTGGATCGTTGGCGTTATTGTTATTTTAAGTATACATCAATTAATTAACTTGATACAAGATGGTAGATAAAACTGAGTTTTTTCTTATTCTACTGTGTATATTGACATTAGTTTAACCAGTTTTATATTAATTTTTAATTTAGCAGCTAGGCTATGTCAGTTGAAAATTTTGTAGTGTATAATTGTATCTACTATCGTAAATCCTGAAGCTTACACGGTTAGTATATGATAAATTGAATTTTAATGGCTAACAATTCTGAACTGTTGTCGTCGTTGGAGATCAAGAACGATCTACTCTTTCCCAATTTATGAGAACCCTTTCTTACCACCAGGTATCTCTACTGCGAACTCATTTAGAAGGGTGAGCTATGAACACAATTTCGGCAGAACATAGTCATTGTTAAGATCACGTACATCCGGTCCCAATATTTCCAGGATTTCCTGTATTGAATTCCCCATCATAAAAGTCCATCGCCGTAACTTCCAAAGAGTCTAGAAATGTTCAAATATTCTCAAGGTCTCCTATACTAAATTGCTCATCATAAAATACCACCGTGGTAAGAACATAAGGGTCTAGAAATGTTGGCAAACACTACAATATTCGGCTCCCGCCACCACTTTGAGCCGGGAGCCGAAAACTCTCAGTAGGGTTAGTAGCACCGTATTCACTCCCCTACTTTAGATTGTGCCCCCACGCGCTCAACTCCTCCACTCCTCACGCGCATCCCACCGGTCATGCTATAACTTCCCTAGAGTAGATGACCCAGGCGTTGTCACTGCTCAGGATGCTAGTCACGAGCACAAGTCGAAATCTTGTGTTATATATTTTGTAACATATAACGATGATAGATGGCCGAAATCCTACAATCCTTTCAAACTGTCTATCGTCAATAACAAACTTTAAACAATTAATCCAATTTGTTGGTGTCAGTAACAATATGTATAGCCCATACAATATACATTACAATATAACATATATTAGTATATTACATATATATTATATGAATTACAATATATATATATATATATATATATATATATATATATATATATATATATATACTTAAGACTTAAAACTTCTTCACCTTGTTAGGTGATCCTGATATTTTTAAAAGTAAAAGTGGCAAAAATATAAAATATTTTCCAGTATATGTTTGGATATCACATTTGAATACAATAAATTTAAGACTAACACCAATCTGAACCAAGTTAGCAAATCCTGTGTTGATACACACAATTATAATTTTAAGAGACGTGGATTTTTATTTTTATCCAGAGTCTCTGAAGTATGTATTATATAAGTAAGCTGCACAATGTGCTAATAGTCAGAAAGTTATCACACATTTTACTTGTTCAAAATGCACTCAAAGGCTGCTTTGCACGTTATTCTTGTGTTCAAATCAAATTAAAAATCCCTCAACCAACATTCGTCCACACAAAAATAAATAACCAAAGTAAACAAGAGCAACATTTTCTCATCGACATGAGTACAGTGACTATCTGCGAGGTACAGTGTCTGACCAAATATTATTGGCAGGGCAGTGTCTACTCGGATAGTGGCGGGCATGTGGTGGTTCTTCACTCTGATCATGATCTCGTCATACACGGCCAACCTTGCTGCCTTCATCACCCAACAAAAGATGGACAACACCATCGACAGTGCTGAAGATCTGGTCAACCAAAACAAGGTCAAGTACGGAGTCATGGCAGACGGGTCCAGCTACAACTTCTTCAGGGTGAGTTCTCAGTTAAATTATCAGTATCTGGCTGCCGCACGGTCTCTGGCGCCTGATTTAGATATTTTAAAATTGATATCGCTTGAATTTAAATCCTGCCCCGACCGGTGCATTTTATCAACACTTTTTAAATCATTCTATACCAAGTCTCTTATTCACATGTTTTGTTAAATATGTCAGGCAGATCTAAAGTTTTAGGGAATTAGCAGAATAGGAATACAATGACATAGTTGTGGAATATCAATGTATCGGAGAGTTGTATTCAATATTTATGTAAAACATTTGTCAGAGAACTATATCTTTATTCAATTCAGGTTGGACTCTGCCTAAGGTTAATAAGTAGTTCAATATTGATAAGAGAAGCCGTAAGATTTTTTCTTTCACTTAAGAGTTCACTATAATCTGTTGCACTCTAATTATTATTAAATGTGCTAACCCGTTTAGGAGAGCAATGACAGCTTGTACCAGAAGATTTGGAGCAACATGCAGTCAGCAACACCGTCTGTGTTCACCGACAACAACGATGAGGGTGTGGACCGAGTGCGCAAGGCCAAAAACCGAGGGTACGCCTTCTTCATGGAGTCTACAACCATAGAGTTCCAGGTAGAGCAGTACTGCGAACTTACCCAGATAGGCGGCACACTGGACTCTAAGGGATATGGCATCGCTATGCCTTCAGGTCTGTCATCTACTACATAAAATACAGTGTTGTGTTCTTTTGAAATATTATGGAAATCAAGCAATCTTTTTAACTACAAACTTGAACTACATATTTGAAATATTATGGAAATCAAGCAATCTTTTTAACTACCAAAAAACAGATACCTGATCAGGTATCTGTAATCAGGTCGTCCATATTTTTAGACAGCTCACTTTCTCTTTTAGAGATCCACATCATACTGGAAGGATATATTTAACTAAATGTTATCTTTTGTTTAGGTTTAGTATGGCAATGAACAGTTTGAAAGGAAAATTTATTTTTGAATATTTGCCATAGCTTATTTTTTAAAAGATGTAAAATTTACAATGGCAAATGTTCCAAAACCTGCCATCCATTAATGTCTTACCTAGGAAAAGGGACAACAAATTGTAAATGAGCAATAGTTTTTAAATTTCCTTTGTATATTTGTGCAATTATAAAAACTCAAATTCAGTTTAATTTAAGTAGCACTGTTCTGATTGTCAATAGATAAACGAATACAAACATCATACGAGTCATCACATAACAGTCATAAATATTAGCTTATCTTATATCACATGTTTTGGTAAAACATAGGTCACATCAAAGAATATTATATCTTTGTTACAAAATATGTTCAATATTCCTAATACTTATAAATGTAATGTAAACACATTGTTGTTATGTACAATCTAAGTTTATTACACGTGATAATTTAAAAAAAATTATTTCATTTTCCTGTCCAGTAACAAACTAACCGTTGGTGTCATTAAGTAATACATTGAAAATCTATAATTTAATTAAGCACAGATACACACACTGTCCATACAAACAGATACAAGCAACCAAAAGTCTCCTTTTACATGTTTTAACCCTTACCCATCTTTATATGTTTTTAATATTCAAAACTAGTCATTAAAGATTACAGTGCTCATGCATGTCTATCCAACGATGAGTAACCCACATTCCATGATTATAGAGCTTTGAACCACCAGCAAACTTTTCAACTGGGGGAGGTTTATTTTTAGACGTGATATCACGTAATAGCTTTTATTATCGAAATTTACTTCCAAACGAACTGCTTATGAAAAAAATGCTAAACACAAATAAAAGGGTAACTTTAACAGAATAACTGTTTCAAATTGATATTTTAGTGCTAGTAATTAAAAAAAGCTTTGAAAGAGAACTTTTTTCTTCCAGTCACATCTACTTATCCCTCTCCACACTTATTTAAAGTTTGTTTTACAACATAACACATCTATTAAAAGTTTCCATAGCTAATTTTACGGGGAGGACCACAAATCTTTTTAGAAACCCTTTCATAATAGACTTAACAAATGAAAACCTTCCGTGTTACATGTTAATATTCATATATGCTTATACCAGTAACTTTTTTGTGTACCTGCAACGTACGTTATTGCAGATTCACCGTACAGGACAGCCATTAGTGGAGCGGTGCTCAAGCTGCAGGAGTCCGGGAAGCTGAGGGATCTGAAGACTAAGTGGTGGAGTTCTTGGAAACCGAACAACACTTACTATTGTAATGTAAGCTTTACTATAAAACAACAAAAATCATCGTTATTGCAATATTTCATGTTTTGCCTAAACTTGAAAGTAATTATTTCATATACTATACAAAATGTATATAGCCATTTACCAATATTTGTATAGACATTTTTAAATTATAGTAAATGGTTTGTTTCGACCTAGTAATAGGGGAATGGTTATATACTGTATAACTTATATGTACAATGATTATTTGTTTAAGCATTAACAGGAAACTTAGATCATGTTTCATAATTAAAATGAATACTTAGCTACTTGTAGTTTTACAATGAAAATGTTTAAAACACATAGAATTCTCAGCCAAAACATTTCTGGTACACATTTAATAAAATATGTTACTTTTCGATCTGTTCAACAAAAGAGTACGTGTTTTTAAATCCTATGTATCCTAATCTAAGTTTTGTTTAATTTTCTCAAGAAATTCTTGTCTTCGAGCGCTTCGTCGAATGGAGAGTTCGACATGGATAATGTGGGCGGAGTGTTCATCGTCTTGCTCGGAGGCTGCTCTCTGTCCTTCCTTGTGGCCATCTTCGAGTTTCTTTGGAACGTCAGGAAGGTGGCTGTCACAGAAAAGGTACTCCAAAGCAATACCAGAAATATCTATCACACATTCTAAGGTTCACTGGCTACAACATTAAGGTAGTTCGTAGTTAATAAAATCTCATATTTTCAAACCCACGGACACTGAACCACCTGGCTTCTGAGTATAGTACTCCACCTCTTGATAGTCTATGGCAGGGCTGCCCAACCTACGGCCCGCGGGCCGAATCCGGCCCGCGAGTCAGTTTTATGTGGCCCGCCTTGTTGCCAAAACAACCAAATTTGTTTACAAGCATTTGAAATATTAAATAAATACAAATTTTGAGAACCAAGCAGTCCAGCCGATTTCACGTAGAACGAGCCGTATTCATTTGGTGGAGTATGAGTGTTGAAAGAAGTAAAGTAGTTGCAGACAGATTTCACTGACTACGGTGGTGGCTGCCGGCTGGCGAATAAAGCGCGCGTAAAGCACGGCACAGCGCGCGCGGTGCGGCGACGTAACCCCTACCCAACTCAAGATCACCACTCGCCACGTAATTTTGTATATCCTAGTAGGATTAATTAAAATCAATGTATTCAATTTATTGGTGACTTTTTTATTGTTCCCTCAGAATTAGAGCAAACATCCAAAAGTCTGGGTTTATATTTATTTCTGCTAAAAGAACCTAAAAACATAATATATTATAAACCTTTACCTAACAACTAATAAATAATAAGAAATTACAATAATCAGGAAACAAGGGCCAAATAACCTTAAAACTCATATTTTGCATAAGATTTCTGGAACAAACCCCGGACAATACGTTTTGTTTGGGGTTCCAAATCCCCTGGGATGTTGGCCCGCCTGGCCATAAAGGCTTTACAATGTGGCCCTTGGGTAAAAAAGGTTGGGCACCCCTGGTCTATGGAATTGCTCAGACTATACTACCCACTGAGTTTTAAGATCACATATGTGGATCGTATTAGAATAGTTTTAGGATCACATTGCTCTATTAAATTCTACATACCTCAATCATCTAGCAACTTTCATAACTGGATCCGATATCAAGATCTATTGATATTTGTTAATCTATGGAAAAACTGACTAAGAATATTTTCAGTCTGCTGTTCCACCAAATCTCTTGGACCCTTCGCTCCTTCACGTTCAGCTACTTCCAACCTCTAACAGGCCTTAACTTATGAAAGCTTCCGCCTTTGTAAGCACTCTGAAGCTTCCAAATTTTAGAAACTCACAAACCCAAAATTCTCGTGGTTTTGGATCATCTACCTTTTAGGACTCAATGGTCATTTATGAATTTCAAGCATCTGAGATTTCTCGAATTTCAAACGTTTGTAGCCTCTGGAAGCTTTTACTCTTTAGAAAGCCTCGAGCTAGAGAAGTTCCTGGCCTGTGGGATGTCCTGACGTTTGAAGCCCATAAGCTTTGGTCTTAGCCAGCTCCTGACCTAGAGAAGCTCTTAGCATCTGGAAACTCTTAGATTCTAGGAACTTTCGTTGAATGGGAATTCTCAACCTTTGAGAGTTTAAATTCCTCCAAAGTCCCCGACACCTTCCAGCTACGTGCTTTCGGTCTACAGAATTGCCTGGCCTATGGGAACTCTTCTCCTCAAAACTGGATCCACAGTTTCTAGTAGTTACCGGGCTACGAGCGAATAATCCCAGCCTCTAGGAGGTTTTCGCTTTTGAAATTCCCAGACTTTGTTAAATGCCAGCCTACAGAAAATATCTGACTCCGGATCATTTGGCCTTCGATAGCTTCCTAGGAGTTACTAGTCTAGAGTAATTAAAACGTTCATACCAGTTATTGTTAAAAATCCATGAATAGAAATGGTTGAATCGAAAATTGCCATTGCCCTCTCGCTAGGCTAACGAAGTACCCCTAGTTAAAATGTGTTGATCCAAGAAACACAAGGTTTCTACAGTAGCTTGGAGTTGCTCAGGAATCTAAAACTGTCTGTTTGATTTTCCCCAAAATTAAACTTGATCTTTTCATTTTCGTGAAGAATATCCATGTCGATCCGAGAAGGAGGATTACGATTCTGATCTTGATGATAAGAGGATAGAGATTTGTTTAAACTAACAGTACACTTCTAGTACATAACTTGAGAGAACTTAACTTGTTTTGTTCTTCGAATTGCTACTTTAAATTACAAATTTACCGACAGATATCGCCAATGGAAGCGTTCATGCTGGAGCTGAAATTTGCAGTAAGGTGCCACGGCACGACTAAACCTGTGAGGTTGTTACCTTCCGAATCCTCCCCCAAGGATAGCCTCCACGGCTCGTTCCTCCAACTGGACATGTTCCCGAACAACAAGGAGCCGTCACACGCCCGCACTCCAGCCCACTTGGCTGGCTGGACCCCAGACCTTGACCTTCCAGGGAAATGACTCCAGGTGGAACTACAAAACTATCGACCAGATCCGCTTTTAGTCTTGTGTGAATTCATGTAGTATAATATTAGTTATAACAGAGGTTGTAGTGTAATTTGCTCTATTGCTTCAAAGTCATTAATTTAAAAATAAAACTTAATTTGTTTTAAAGTGTTTATTAGTACTTTATGAAACATTTAAGACAATAGCTTTTCAGTTGAAATGTTACATATACTTATTACATGTTACATGTTGTTATGTTACATGTTACTTATTCGAATAAACTTTTCCAGCACCCTTAATTCCAACGTAGTACCTATAATAATTTTCATGTTCAAGGTTTATGAGAGATTTAGCTAAAAATATTTGATTGTAATTTAAATATCATAGTATAATCTGGTTTGCTGCACATTCCAGTAAAAATATTGCTATACTCCTAACAGCAGAATAACCGTTTGTTTACATTTTGTAGACAAAGTTATTATTTCACTACGTATATTGGTACTTACAGTTATAATCTGTACAACTTATTTTCGTAAGTGGTTTCAGAAGTACAAGAAGATAGGCACTTTACTATATCCCGAGACCGGTAAAATATCATTTGCCTTCCTGGTACTTTGGGGCGTGTAATAGATTACAAATTAATAAGGATTACATAGTAAAGGGCAATAGAACTTTTACCAACATCTTCAATTCCCACTATTGAATACCACTTACAACTAACAATTGGGTTTTCAAGTTTGCAGTTTTCTATTCTTCAGGTGAAATAAATCTAACCTATTAGAACGGTTGTTTTTGAATTAGGATACGTTTTCTGATGCACTAGTTTTTGGGCTAGGGCATTTAGGCTAACTAAGGTTAAAAAAGTTAACAGGAAGAATGATTATTAAAGGAAAAAGCAAATGAAAACAATTAATAAATTAAGTTGGTGATATTCTCGATACCTTTTATGAAGAAGAAATATTATAAATGTTTCTAAATTTTACCATTCCACGAGGATTGGTAGGCTTTTTAAAGATATCATATGGGAATTTAAAATAAGGTTTAAAGAATAACGGTTCAAGAAAAGAATATAAATCTATATATATATAAATGAAACTGTTCGTGTGTAACAGCATCACTCACAAACGGCTGGACGGATTCGCCTAATTTTTTTTTTAATTTGTTCGTCTTGATCTGTAGAAGGTTATAGGATACTTTTTATCCCTTTCCCGATTCAGGATTCCGCCCCACTGGTTACAGAAATACCCGTAAGAAATGCATTGCAGCAAACATATGTTATTAAGTGAAAGAGTCTTTTCAAATTTTTAATCAGCTGTTCTTTGTAAACATATATAATGCGACAAAAAATTGTTGTTATTTTTGACAGTAACTAAGTAAACATAAATATTTTTGACGTTTCTATGTAAACAAACATTTCGGCAGATTCTGAAAAGTACAGCCTAATCAATATTAAAGATGAATAAATGAATGTTTTTGTGTTTGTCCTTTATGGAATCGTGAACTATGTGGCCGGGCATTATTAAAATTTGTATGTTTATGTATTTTTCCGCTGAGAAGGTTTATATGCTTCGCCCATTGATGTAACTCGCCACTTGACGGCGTTGCAAAAGATAAAAGTTTTCAAATCGCCTGCACATTATAAACTGCAATTGCAAGGCAGTTACGTATATTTAACTGCCAAATACTATTTGAAGGCGCTAAGTTATGATGTATATTTGCCTTTAAAATAAGTTTCTGGTTGAACTTAAAGGTTGAGTGTTAGACCACTTTATAATAAAGGACATGTACGTGTACAATACACTTTTGATAGATGTTCATGATTGTGACATCAAGGCAAACTCTACATTGGCGATGGAAATATAATTTACTTAAACCAGAAATGCTCTTACACGGGCAAAGCTTACGAAAAGCGTGCGAAGCCGCGGGAAACAGCTAGTTGTTTACAACGAAAACTTCAAAATCACCAGGAGAATAAAATTATTTTATTTCTTTTAATTATTATTTGATTATGAAACTTCTGTTTAAAAATTAGTTATTTTCTTAAATTATAATTCATTAATAGCTGTAAAAAAGTTCATTTCAAATCTGGCTATATATTTTTGGTTAGACATAGATAGTAAAAAATAAATGAAATCATGGTTTACCAACGCAATAGGACACCTAGTAAGGTACAGTACGAGTTAGAACCTAAGTAAGCAAATGTCCTAAGGTTAAAACTGCTAGTTGTTTGAGTACCATTCTGCCTGAAGACGAGGTTATATTTCACGTTTTATCACATGTTTTGGTTATTCCTGACTGTAACGTTTTCCAAATAACTAATTCAGTAATTTCACATCTACTATCAGCAACTTAAACAGAGCAAACAAAAGAACAATGACAAAAGAATATGAGCATATGAATAATAACTTTTTTGTTTACTAATAAAAACTTATTTCATCTAAGTATGTGATCAACTTTCTTATTTATCTGTTTATTTCGAAGGTAATTTCCTGAATATATGGAAAATAATCAAACACAATTAATAATAGTACAGCAGATACTACTGTATAAAAAACATGTACTTTAATTAATAAAACGATTTAATTTTAGTATAGCTTTCAATATTTAGCTCATCATATGAATGAGAAGGATATATGACTCTTTTTTTCTCAACAATACTGGTCCACGAAGTATTGACAGTTTAATGTTAACGTAAAGAACGCTTTGTTATGCATAGTACAATTTCTAGTTTTACATACCACTTCCGTTAATATTTTTCAACCTTTTATCAAAACTATTACATTGTTACCTTGACAATAACATGTAAGAGTTTAATTTTGTATTTAGATGTTAAGTAAATGTGATATTTTTATATTTTTACCCCGAGAACTTGTATGTTCTTGGGTATATTTTCCTGGCAAACCTTTTTATTGTACAGACAAACATGTAGTTTTGTTTTAATCATAATGAACACATATGATTGTTAATGTGAAAAGTGTTATTACATTAAATATATGGCGATAACCCAATAGCTGTGTAATTTTACCCTTTTGCTTTTCCCTTTACTTAAAATACTCTATCCAATCTTATTTTGAAACAAAAGGTGTTACCTAGGTGATTTCACGAGTTAGTAGATGCACAGACAATGGATACGTTTCTATATAGAAACGTATCCATTGTCTGTGGTAGATGGTATGAGTACATATTCATAGTTCAGGTTTATTGTTAAAATTGAAGCAAATTCAGTTTCCAACATAGTCTCCGAGGGAGAAGATCCAAGGAAATTCAGACACCAAGTCACCAAGATCTCGGGAATACCAGAAAGTAGTGTAAACTAGAATGCTTGTAGCACAAAGGTAAAATGAGGATAGAGGAGAAGTTTATGAGGAAAAAAGGGTAGAAGAGAATTTTGGGATAAAGAAATCCTATTGGTAAAAAAGACTTATGATCTGGAAGTCCATATGACTGTATAAGCCTTGATACGAGATGACGTAACAATCAGATCTATTTTTAAAAGCGAACATAGTAGAGATTTTTTGGATTTTCAGACTAAGGTTCACATTCTTTATTATTTTTAAACACAATCATCAACGCAATGTATTGATTAAAACAATTGATAGATTACTTTATTGGGTTGATTGACGATTGATTAGTAGATGACTGAACATTTCTTCTTCGATTGATTAAGTCCTTTCTTATTCGATAAAGGCAATCAGTTAGAAAAGATATTATGGCTTTGTTTGCATACACCAAAAACTACCTTTATTGCATAAGATCTTATCTGAGGATAAATCTTACATGTCTAAGTCACGGTTCTCCAATATGAAAGCACTCCGTGTTTATTAGCTGTTTTCCAAATTTAAAATTATGTTAATGAGGTTCTTCATTGTCCTGGAATGGTCAACTGATCAATGATCCCATCCCTGGAAACATTTTTCAAAACAATGGAAATTTGTGAGAAAACATTAAAAGCCGTAATTTTACAGGCTTCTCTGAAATTGGCTAGTGCTTTTCTTTTTAGGTTATCTTGAAAGACTTTGCTAACCGGGGTTGTTAAATAAAGTCTAATTGAGTAAAAATAATCACAATTCTTTAAGCTTTAATGAGATTATTAATTATTGTTCAACTTATTTCCATTTTAAACCCTTCAGGATATGCCTACAAAAGATTTCCAAATATCCTACATACTTGGAAATTAAAAAACAAGAAAATTAAGAGTCAAAAAGCAATGCCAAGGGAGGAGTCATGGGGTCCATGGCCACCTACAAGATTAAAAAACGTTTTTGTTAAAAATTAATTACACTCGTATTGTAACCATAAACTACAAAAATTATCTTAACTAAATTTTAATTCTAAATTTAGGCCTAAATTTTACAAATTAGGCCTTGAGCAGGAGTAAAGTTCTTTCTAAACACTTTATTTTTTGTTGTATCGAAATGCAAGTTTTTTTCTATTTCGGTAACGATAAAGGTAAACTAAAACCAACGTGGCATCTCCCAAAAATATGTTCTGGATCAGCCCTTGGTCTCATCAACTTTGGCACTCTAATATTTAATTTTCGTGTTTTTTTATTTTATGACTGCCTGATCATCATACTAAAATATAGAAGAAATTGAAGTTGACTCAATAACTGCTAATAGTTATAAAAACTTTTGTATATCTTTCCTTTTTCAGTAAACGAGGGTACTATATGAAGTGTTTTTGGTTGTGTAACATACACCAAATTTAGCTTCTCAGTTATTTTTATAAGTTCCTTTAGAAAAAGCGTACCAAAACAAGGTATTAGCTAAGTGTCCAACTATTTAATATTTATACCTTTAAATTTGTGTCAAATCATGTTTAAACTAGGATATAAAATTATATTCACTGATCAGTATTTACTTAACGTCAAAACGTTGTGTGTAAAATTGTACTTCAACAGTTTTTCTGTATGTTCTTGCATTTAGGAGTTAATTAGCACCAATCACAAATAATATTTCTGAAATTTAATTCGAATCTCTTTAAAGTTAATAATGAATACACACACGCCAGTGCAGTAGTCTCATAGTTGTGAAACTCGACATTTACGCCTGCATTTGAGCATATACTGCTAGCAACGCTTGACCGTATTTGGAGTAGCAGTCATAATTTGAAGGCATCAATCAAAACCCCTCGCTAAGATTAAATTTAATAAAATATCCATAAATACTGTATTTTTAATATTGGTCTGGTGAGATTTTCTGTTATGGTTTCTGTTCCTTTAAAGTATGCGCAACAAGATTTGCTACATCGGCATACTATAGCAGGTTTAAATAGTCGATGGTGCATTTCCTGTGTAAACATAAATAGTAATCGTTTTAGTAATCAATTCTATTTGAAGGTCAGGATTGTCTTAATAGGCCAATAATAATAAATATTACTATTATTATCTGTAATATAAATACAATTGCAACTGTTACAGTGAACAGAAGTGCCAGACTTTTGCATTTGATCACGTTATAACATCATTATACATATAACTTTTTCATTCACTCTAATTTTCTAATTAATTCTTATTTGTTTTCTCCAATCTTGCACCAGTGTCAGTCAGTGAATCATGTAGTCTCCCAAACGTATGACATAGACTCGTCAAAGCCTCTGACATCAGAGCAGATTTCAGACTAGTGAATTTTAAATGCCTTGGATATTCTAGCACTTTTATGGAATTTGGCAGTTTTTTTACAAAATTATCTCCTGCTCGAAAAGGCAAACGTTCATAAGCTGCCGCTCTGTGCCTCCCAGTTCGGTTATCCCTGCCTTTAGTTTCATAAGAGTGTCTCATTACCTCTTATGCGATTACACTTTTACTTGAAAATAAGCGACTCATACCCAAAAGATAATACATACATTTCTATTTATATTAAACCGGCTTTGATTAAAGATTTGAAACCAAGCGTTTAGTTTATGTGGCTAACTATAAACACCACAATTCCTCAAGTTAAGGAGCAATTTTTCTTAATGCTCGGTCAACAATATTGAACATGTCGAGAAATATGTTTAACGCTGAATCCAATCCACCATTCCACTTATTCAATTTATTGACAATCGAATGTTCTAAATTTGTGCCTGTGACTATTGTGGATACATATTTTGTGAGTGCAAATTCTTCTGAATTCTAAATTCTAAAAATAAAAAAGTCATTAAAAAAAATAGTATTGCACAAATGTTGTTGGTAACTGAAACACTCTCAATGTCCTTTAAATTACTTTATGTCAGATTAAAGCCTTATGTTTTGTAATTGGAGTTAATTTGTAGTTTTAAAACTAAAGAGGAAATGATTTCAAGAGTATTAAACTAAGCTGTAGCGTAAAAATGTGTTTATGACAAAGTGTAAACCTCCATACAGATTTGAGATATACATGTGTATGTCATTTCGGTGAAGATTTTTTTAGTAAATATTCACTTTCAGCCTGATAATAATAATATAACAATTCCACGCATAAAAACGTGTATTTCGAAAATGAAGATTTATTTGCACGGTGTAATACAAATTAAAATCAAGTCAATACAGCTAATTGTAATGAATTATTAAAACATTTTGAGTTTTTTAATCATTCTCCTGTAAGGAGCCCTACACAGCAAAATAATGTATTTTTAAAAAAATCTGCTTATTTAGAAACTATGTAGCCTACGTGATCTTCTTGCATTGTTTCAATAATATTCCTAAAGATTCTCAAAGATACTACATTAACATACCAGCGATTAAAGATGCCATATCACCAGCTTTATACAAATTGGCATTCGGGCTTAGTAATGAGTCTTTAATTTAGTATTTCATGATCTTTTACAATCTAAGTTACCTTTCTTCCGAATGAGCGGGAAAGAAGAGTTTTGCTCGAAATGTCTTTAAATTTCCTTTAAGTGTATTATATTTTTAATAATTATATCCCAAAAACTGAAATTTGTGGGGATGTGTAGGATAGTCTTCAATAGCTGTCGCTACTTTATTTATTTCTTCTTTGGCGACGGCACTAAGGCCATGTTATTGGATCAAAATAGATAAATTTTAAATGTTACGAAATCTTGCGATACATTTGTTTAAAGAGCTTCCATTCTTATTTATCTAAGTTATTTATTAACAACGGTACACCATCAATTCACTAACAACTAACATTATCGTTTTTGTTAATGATATTTCTTAAGAGGAAGAAGAAGAAAATTTAGAGCAATTTAAGGACGAGGAACATACCAAATGAAAGTTACAGATCGGAATAGTGAGTTAACAAAGAAATTAATAAATATGACAATAACAAGGATATAATACAAATTTGGAGAAACTGTATTGTATTGTTGTAAGAATGAACGAATTTGTAATAATCACAATTACAACAGCACATATGTATACAAAACAATATCAGTACAGAATACAAAAATCAATGACGTAGCTCCAATAACTAGCAATAAAAGCATAATATTACTAACAGTAGGGAAATAACAATAAGACACAATAATACCAACAATAACAGTGTAATAGAAGGAAGACAGGACTGTGGGCATTAACAATAATTTCAATATCTGGAATCTCATAAATTAATCCTGCTAAGTCACTTTTTCCAGCAATAAAAGAACTAAAATCGAAAAACATAAAACTTACGGGATAATTACAATTGTATATTAATATTGGTTGTTGAGGCTCGGAATGTTATATAGCAATATCTGACTAGATAAAGTACACAATGTTAAAGTGTTCATTAATCCAAGGGAAAACCCCCGAGGTTTGGTGATAATGTTGTAAAACATTGTAGACTCTTGGAGCAATTGGAAAATTCTTTAAATATTACTATATGTTAATAAAAACACAACTTTTTCCAAATTGTTTACTTTGGAGTTTTTTGTGGAGTTGCCTGAAGATGAAACCTTTGGTTTTGAAAGGCCTCGCCCAAAAAGTAAACAATTTGGAAAAAGTTGTGTTTTTATTAACATATAGTAATATTGTAAAACATTGTTTATTAAAATACACTACTGTACTTTTAGCACATTTGATTGTAATACTAAGTACGAGTGTTGATATTTTCTCACGAAATGTACCTAAAGTGTAATATTCCATTTTAAACTTTGAAGAAGTTAATAAAAGAATATTTCAGAAAAAATTCGGAGATTTTTGAGAAAATTAACCTAGAACTGTAGGACACCAATTCCTCTGAGGGTTTCAGATTTTTTTTATGTCACTTCTTAGTTACAGCAGCCTATATGACTTTGGATAGAAGTGGTAACCCTTGATGTCGAATATGGGGAGCAGTGAATAGCTTATTTTTACAAAACAAGGGTAAAATAGAGAATTACAATTTCACGAGATTGGAATAACTACTATTTCTATATTAATTCTGCATATACCAAAAAATTTGTGTATTTTTTTTTTAATTTGTTCATTTTAACAAAATTTGACAATTGTCCTCTCATTGTCCTCTATTGGAGGACTCATTTTTCTGTTTTGGAGAGGATTGATTGAGCATTTTATAAACATACTTACATTTTCACGGCAAACCTAATTTAGTTTAGTAAAATTGTTTCCTAAACACAAATTGTCTGGACTGTATGATCTTTCTTGAATACTTGCTTATTTTTATTTTGTTGTTATGGTTTTTTAACGCAATGAATCTATCACACTTAAAAATATCATGCACATATTAAAACAGGACAGGGGCACCCTTACTCACAAAACTTTACATTAAGAACTCTTTTGGCGTAAAAGTTTCATTCAATTTAGTTTCAGTATGAAATAGAATGAAGAAGATTTCCATCATAGTGGTAGTAAAAGTACATTAACTCCAGAGTTCTTTGCATTTATTCCATTAATGGCTCAAAAATTCGGCTTGACATAAAACATAACAACATAAAATGAGATACGTTTTTCCCTTGGTGCCAAATACTGGAAGGTAAATTGGACAACCCAGACCCTGTAGCCGCTCGGCCTAAGTCGGCCAGGGCCCAAGAGACGTCGAGTCATCTTCTGTTTTTGCTACAAATATTTGGGTTTACGTTAATGTATTTTAGATGCGAAGTTCATTACGAAGCAATTTCGTGAGCGGTCGGGCTCCGAGCGGAGAGGCGACATTATTGCTTTCCGCTCCGTCGCTGTCCGACATCCAGCCACAGTCTCTCGCCTGAGCTCGCCTGCTCTAGACACTGGGCTACTCGAAACACGTTAAAAACCGTCCTTATTGATCGTGTATATTTGATGATCGGTTCATCCCTGTTAGTCTAATCAATTGGCTCACTACTCAAATAGGACACTAGTTTTATGAATCATCGTCAACACTAAGAGATTTGAGTTTAAAAGCATTTTCCATGAAACACTTTGATTCACGCTTGATTTCTTTATTAGAACAAGAATAAATTTTTAAGGACTTAAAGGTTTGAATTCTTTGATTTCAATTATAATTTTCTTATCATCGTAAAGTTCAAAGTAATCCATGCATGATTTACTTACTGCCCCGACCTGTCCTGTGGATTACGATATACATGTAAAAAACTAGAGTAAGTGATATTACATTTGATATTACAAATATATTACTTTTTATATTGTGTTAGCAAACCGGAAGTCAAAAAGGACCTTCCGTCCAGACTGCTGCGTTAACGAGACTGACGGACAAACTAAAAAAAAAACAAAAATAAAACTATAACTAGAAACTAGAAACAAGAAAAAAACTGTTTAGTTATATGACCCCATCATATTCGCCGTTCGTTGTAACAGTCGTTAGGCATCGGAAAACTAAACTGATAGTTCAGTAATTTGTGTTGCTGAAAACACATGCTTTGGTACGTTGTAACAATTGATATTCAACAGAAGACTACAGTGATTGTTAAATTAATATATTATAGTAGGCTACTGAGAACTAGTGCTGTTGCTTCGTTGCGTTGAAACAATCGATAGTCAACAGAAGACTAAAGTGGTTTTGCAATGTTTGCTGCTGAGAACTCATGCTGTTGCTTCGGTGCTTTGGAACAATCGATAGCCAACAGAGACTAAAGTGATTGTTCAGTATGTTTTGCTTCTGAGAACCTATGCTGTTGCTTCGATGCGGTGGAACAATAAGCAGGCGACAGATGACAAAAGTGATTGTGCGATGTGTTTGGTTACTGAGAACTCGCGGTGTCGGTCCTCTGCATCGGTACAATCGGCAGGCGACAGAAGACAAAAGCGGTGGCGCGAAGGGAACAGGAAGACTCAATAGCTCGCCTTGATAGAGTAAAGACGATGAAAAGACGCGATAAGAGGAAGGGCGAGGGGTAAAAACAAAGGCGCGGGAAATGATGGATGGACAAAGCGGCGGCGAGTTGAAAGCAGGCCCCCGGTGGCGACCGACATGACCGGAGATATATTGAAAGTTTCGTACGCGTTTCGGCCTACAATGAAACGCCGTTTGCGACTAACAATTTGAATAGCGGTAGAGGTGACTTATGACTGCCGGGGAGCGGGCGCCAGCGAGCCACTCGTCTCCGCGCGGCCATCTCCGGTCTTCACGCGTTTTACCAAATTACCGAGAAAAATTATAATTTTATACATTTCGTAAAACGGCGGGTAATAGAAATAGTGGCGGCGCTCTTTTGAAGATGTCCTAAAACAAGGTATTCGAGTGAGCTGGCCGCCTAATGAGTCAGTGACAGCGGATAAATCTGGAGGCTGTATCAGTCGGCCGTGATCTACGCGGAGCAGCGGCATTCCGCCCGGCGCGGCGGCCCGCTCGAGTATGTGTATGTGGGCACCCCCACGAGTTATGGCTGATAATGTCCAAAATCCCTCCGATTTACATTGGAATTGAATCTCTTTCTTTTAATCGGACTTAATGCTCTATGAAAATGAGAATCTCGGCGTCCCTCCGGTCTACCTACATCTCCACCTGTTCCTCAGCAACGCGCAAGCTTCATCCTTTCATTTGTTACAGCTGTCTGAAACAAACACCTCAGCGCAGCGTGTAGTTTCATTCTAGCATAAAATTTTCAGCACCACAACACTTTGGAGATTAAGAATGCTGTATGAATTAATAACTAACAAGATAGATTTAGATAATACATTACAACAATTTCACATGTTTTAACGGAGTCTCAATGTCACTAAAAATTCAAAGTTAATAGTTGCGGTAAACAATCACAATCAGATCGATCTCACATGAAATATTAGGATGGGTGCGGCGGCGAAAATACCCCAGGAGATTTCAGCGCTCTTGGTGAATTTGTTAAGGTCAGACTCCGCCAAGTGCCAAGTACATCCATGACGAAAAGACTATGGTTGTTCTAATACTGAACCACCTTTGTGGCAAACAAACTCTTCAGTACAGGACACTTCACTTACCTAGGTGTCAGTTACTTGTAATTCCGTTTTACGACATTTGTCATCAGTATAAGGCAACTGTTCTTGTACCATGGATCCACTACAATGACTTAGCTAGAACTTATTTGAGGGGAGGATGAATCTGATTGAAGACCACTACAGCGGAGGGTATGGAATAAATCTAAAATTGAACAGAAAACAATTTGGATTGATATTATACAAATATTTTTTATTTTTAGATCTCTAGGGGGATTATATCCCCCTCGATTCCTCCTGTAGTTACGCCACTGATCCACCATCTAACAAGAAGACTGTCACCGTGTCGAATACAGTACCGTAACCATGCTATCATCAAACAGTGTGCATACCAATCATCGTTTCATTACATCAGGAGCAAGTACTCAATACTTGTCAGGCAACATGGAGATGGTCAACATCTATATGTAAACTTTTCTTTTAAAGCATGGTTCTCTGTTATTATCCGGAGGCCATTATTTTAGGAAATTTTTTCTTATCAGGGACTTAAAAAACACTACATTATTAGAAATAACATACTTTATTTGACATGTTGCGAACATTATATGTCATAATGATGATCACTTCTTGTTTTCCACCTTCCAAAAGGAAGTGATGTCGGCGAGCAGGCCAATCTGTTCGTATCTTCTATTTGTTATTAGGCTATATAAGTAGGTCTAGATTAGGTTATCATACAAATATCACTATTAACCACCAATGTTAAAGATATCCTTTACAAGCGCTCACGATGATGAGCTTAAATAAATTTGGGTATACTAACTCTCAGATGCTTTTCTTGTTTTGCCAAAAGTGCTGGGTAGGTGCCATCGAAGCCCGCGCTGATGGCCAGGGGCATTTCCGATCACAAATCACGTTCCCACACTTCTAGCGAAAAAGTAAAGCCTCCCTCAATATAGTAGGCCTACCCAAACATTAATAGTAGATAGGGGAAGAGTGGCTTCTTTATAGCCGACTTCACTTCCTTTTGGGAGGCAGAAAACAAGAATCGATCGTCATAATCATATATAATTTTAAAACCAAGTCAAATAAACTCTGATCCTTTTAATGATATAGTTTATTAGCTCCCCGGTAAGAAAAACTCTTCTGCAAATAGTGGACTCTGGGTAATACCAAAGTACGGGACGTGGTTAGTTCGAACACAGATCAACTTCAATAACGAACCTCACTGTTAACGTACAAAATGTATAATCGTGTGGCAAAGTTGAATATTGAATATGAACAAAACAAGATTGTTAAACCTTCGATCATTTATGTTATGTAGCGGTTCATCCGAACCTCCTAGGTAACGCCATCACAGCACGGGAACCTACACTATTGCTCCTAGCTTTCTCTCCTGTGTAGTTACGTCACGTGTTCCAAACTAGGAAAGCTAAGAGGGGAATATTTCCTTTAACACTTAATTTCGCCTGTTACCATTAGATAAAAACCTATTAAATTTGTCCATTTCCTTCATCAACTTATAGTACAGCCCAACTTCGCAATAAATGGTCCATTTTGTTTGAGTACAAAATATGAGATTTCACAAAAATACCATCTCAAAAAAATTGTTATACTCTCAGATAACTGTAACGGGGAAGAACATTATTGCTGTATTACTAAAACCCTATAAAATTCCAATTTAGCACAATTTGTCCAGGTAATGAAGCTGCTGGAAATCTAATACAAGAATGACTCTTTTCATGTTATGGTTATGGCCTAAGAAGTATTGATCGCTGTGGCAGTAGCCATATACATATATTATGATTAGTTTACCAAGTGGCTTCAAAAGGACTGTATATTCATGCATTTAAGAATTAATAACAATTGCTAAACTGACTGTCGAATGCCAAGCCCAAATAATAATATATAAAATTAAATATTAAATAATAAATTATTGTATTATAAAGTCGTGAAGGTAGAATATTATGACGTGTGAAAGAAATTGAAACTGCCTTGATCAATATCCTATTGTATTAACTAGTGTATACAGCTATAATGGTTTTTATAGCCATGAAACGTTAATTATGTTTAATTGGTCTAATTGTCATACGTTGAAAAAGAACTTCAACCAGAACTATAACGATCAAACAGTTCATTCTATGTTTGCCCGGGTCAGTGAGTTTTCTAGAAGACTGTCGCCTCCCAGGATCGACGTCGTGAGAGGCGGCACCACACAAGACCCAGAGACAATAGACCAGTTAACCCTACAATGGGGAGGTGCTCAAGGGCTGATTTAACACACCCTTCCGCCGCGCCTCCTTCGCCAGGACTGCCACTGTCACCGGAAACCGTGCATCCCGCGTCCCGTCACCCGCGTCCCAACCTCGCGTCCCGCGCTGTCACGTCTGTCCTAACTCCAAGTCTTCACGCGACCTCTTGGCAGCAGGAAATGGGTTTCTTGGAAAAATATTTTCCATTCATTGCCAAACGTATCGGTGAACCACATGGTCAAAGAGTATATTTGGCACACGTAAACAAAAGTGAAGATTTGTATAAAATTGTGCATTTATTTTCCGTTTACCCCTCTTCAGTAATTATTAGAAATATTTCCCCCGTAATTCTAAGGATTACACTGTACCGATTTTCAATGTCAGCCTTAGTAAAACGACCTTGAGTTTTACCTTTGATGGTATTTGTTACATTTTATAATATATTAGTTACAATTAATAGTATAGCTAAAAGTCATAGGTTTTACCCCACAAGAACAATTATAAACTTTCAAAAGTGTACGTACTTATTTTGTCTTGTAGACTTAATTGGATTTCTCATTTTAAATATAAATAACTAATATGTACCCAAACGCTTTTTTCTAAGCGATAAAGTGTAAAAAGTTTAAAAGACATTATCTAAATTAACCATGGAAACAATCGGAAAACAAAAGATCGTTTGGATGCATATTTTTTATATATTTAAAACGGAAATACTTGCAATAAATCTACGATTAAATCAAAACAAAGCCTTGAAATTGCTTGAAGACCAGCACAATTATTATGGGGCTAAATTCAACATGGCTTGTAAAGTAAAAGTAATTTTGATAAAAATAATTACCTCTCAGCATTTAAGTGTCAATTTTGTGCCTTTCCTCTGAAATCTAAATATCTGTTTTATTCGCGCTTTTCAACATTTCTTTAAAATGATATGGTCCAAAACTGAGATTCGTAAAAATAGTGTTACTATATAACAAGACTAAGTAGTCTCTTTTTATCTGAAGTCAGTTTCTGGTCACTTAATGAGATACTAGTTGATGTGTGTTCAATAAACTACCAAGAAAAGTAAGGGGTTTAGAGTATGCTTTAACATGATAGAATGTTAATCCACGCCAAAGACAATTATGATGGGTTTTGCTCATACTTATACTTAGTAAGACCACAGGACTAGCTGATTGAGCCAAAATTATCATATTTAACCTCTAAAAATATTTAAGCTTTCGGTAATACATGCTGCAGTGCCTACTGATTGGAAAGTGTCTACATGAATTTATAGAATAAAATTTCTATAATCCAACACATGCTGAAATCAATATTAATAAACATATTAAAATTAGTAACACAAAATTGTTGCCCAGCATTCTGAGCTGTTGAGTAGTTTAAAAATTTGTTTTTGAAAATATGTCTATGTCTGTATGTCTGCACGATTTACATAACATTTTAACTGACCCACAGACTTAAAATGTTGCAAAAATTCATTTCTACATAGGCAACACTGTTGGGCGTCAGTGAAAATTTCTACATCGTTCTTTTATAGAGCAAATACGTTTGTAAGCAAACTTTACATAATCATATGAGTGTTTAATATGTGATGTTTTAAAACATATAGCCTAACTACCCCAACAAATACTACATCATCTATTTTGTATGTAGACTTTTATTCATAGAGTAAAATATTAAAGAAATAGAGAGAGGAATGTTAAAAATCATGATAAGATTTGATTTCGACGCACTCTTGCGTTTTGGTGCCTCCCAACCTCACCATAACTCTTTTTTATTCAAACGCCTTTGTGAAACCTAACATAAAGAATAAAAATGTGAATGTAATAATCTGGCAAGATATCTCACAAAAGATTTCATTTGTAGACTTCAAATTTGACATGAAACTTCATTTTTGTATAGGCAAGAAGGAGTTCAATCAAGACTGATAATGGATTTTGGCTGAGCGACATTAAAGCTTTATTTCTCTTTCATCTGCCGGGGAGGTGTAACAATTTTTGTAGGAATGTAGTATGTCTTCTATAGATAACTGGAGAAAAAATAATTTTACATGGAGCTTCAGCAAAGCCAGTTAAATGATACACTGCAACGCCTCGTACCTTGTTCAAGTTAGAATTTATTTAAAATTAATGGTGTAAATGTAGGTCAGCCGTTTTTCGTAAACCTTTCACTTCCAAGAAATCATAGTAGTCGATTTAGAGCAGTTTCATGAGGTAATAAGTCAGAGCATTTTTTGTAGTCAACAATAGGGTCGGGATGCCAGCAACATAAACAGTGCTGAAATAGCGGAGATAAATCAAGGGTTTATTGAGGGTCAAAGGGGCCGGGCCGTGAAGGGAGGTTGGCCGAAGATCGATGAGACTCTTCCCGCTACCGGTCGGACAAATCCAGAGATTACTCGGTCACCGGGAGGGAGGTTGGCCGAAGATCGATGAGACTCTTCCCGCTACCAGTCGGACAAATCCAGAGATTACTCGGTCACCGGGAGGGAGGTTGGCCGAAGATCGATGAGACTCTTCCCGCTACCAGTCGGACAAATCCAGAGATTACTCGGTCACCGGGGGGAGGTTGGCCGAAGATCGACGAGACTCTCCCCGCTACCAGTCGGACAAATCCAGAGATTACTCGGTCACCGGGACGGAGGTTGGCCGAAGATCGACGAGACTCTCCCCGCTACCAGTCGGACAAATCCAGAGATTACTCGGTCACCGGGGGGAGGTTGGCCGAAGATCGACTAGACTCTTCCCGCTACCGGTCGGACAAATCCAGAGATTCAATTCAATAATTCTTTATTGTAATTATTTAACAATTATACAAAACTGTATGACATGCGTCACTAATCCTATTTTTCAGCCAATAAACTCCGTCATGTATAAAACATTAAAAATAAAAATTAAATAATCATTTCAAGTAAGTAACAGTAATAGTAACAATAATAAAAATGCATCCAATAAATAACTACACATATACACATATTATAAAGTCTGCCATATTAACTCAGTCGCACACCCTTCAGCTCCCCACATCTTTCAGCTCTGACAACGTTGGTTGCTGAGTTCCAGGAACTCGCCTATTAAATATTGTTTCAACACCTTTTTGAATTTTGGTTGATTTGTGATAGATTTGATATTTTCTGGCAAACAATTAATAAATCTGACACCCATCTGAGATGGGAGATGGCCGTGAAGCTGTTGTCTGTGTTGAGCAACTCTGTAGTTTTCTCCAGCTCTTGTATTATAACCAAGGATATCCCTACCTTGCACCAACGTACACCTGAAACGACAGAACATGCTCGTCTCAAGCACGTACAGCGCAGGCAATGTCAGTAATTTGAGCTCCTTAAAGGATTCTCTACACGACTCTCAGGAAGTTAAGTTATTGATTATGCGAACAGATTTTTTTGTAATATAAATAATCTTTAAAAATACGAATTTGGACAAGTACTCCACAGTGTAATTCCATATGTGTGGAACAATTAGTCCATAGTAGGCAATTCTCAATAAGGGCTTAGGACAATGATGTGATAATTGTCTTAGTAAATATATATTAGACAAAATTCTTTTACAAATATTTTCAATATGCGTACTCCAGGACAGACAACAATCTTTGTTGATACCAAGGAATTCAGTTGTATATGTTTCGATCAATGATGTTTCGCCAATCATTACCGATTGTGAGGATTTATTTAAAATCCTCTGGCTATTAAATACCATGTAGGTTAATTTGGACACGTTGGTTACTAAATTCATTTCTTGAAGATACTGAATACAACTATTTAATTCCGTGTAGGCTGATAATTCTACTAGGGCTTTTAATTTAGCCTTGAAGGTGAGGCTTGTATCATCGGCATACTGCACAAGGTTACCGGTATGTATAACATCTTTAACGTCATTTACTTATAGCAAAAATAAAATAGGTCCAAGGATTGAACATTGTGGAACCCCATACTATAACTTGGATAACCGGGACAATTTGCCCGTAACCTGTACTTGCTGACTGCGACCAGAGATATAGGATTGCAGCCAACTTAGAGAGATTCCTCTAATTCCATAATTATACAGCTTATCAATTAGAATTGCATGATCTACTCGATCAAAAGCCTTTGACATATCCAGAAATATACCAAGTAGACTACTATATCACGGTCACCGGGACGGAGGTTGGCCGAAGATCGATGAGACTCTCCCCGCTACCGGTTGGACAAATCCAGAGATTACTCGGTTACCGGGAGGGAGGTTGGCCGAAGATCGATGAGACTCTCCCCGCTACCGGTCGGACAAATCCAAAGATTATTCGGTCACCGCCACGGCCGTGTCTTCTTCGACTCCGGATTAAAATTTCTTTTGTGGCGCGTCCGCGGAAAGTAAACACTTGTACTCTAAGGGACCTCGGCCTTAAACCCCACGTGTTAGATAAACGAACGGGACCACCTCTGAGTCCCGGGGAGCTTTCTACCAAACAATTTCGCACTGACAGCGGTCGGCACCTTTGATGTTTCACTCATCAGCGGCAGCGTGTCGTCTAATGGACAGGGTCTGGCTGGCTGCTTCCGCCACCGCCGAGCTCTCCGGCCCACTGGCCCCGAGCTCCATTGCCCCCTAGGCTCCAGGGAGCGATCCTAAGCGATATGATCTTCCTCATCAATTACCTCTAGATCTCATCATGAAAGATGAATTTATTTCCTTTGTAACAAACACCTAACAAGGAGAAGAGCGATCTGGATGTTTGCATTAACACCACTATTGTAATTACAGAACTAAGAATGCTGCACAAAAAGATATTATGGTACTCTGTACTAACGATGTTCCGAAAACCTAAGAAGGGTTACAGTGTATGCAATCAGAAAGGAGTAAGGGCCAAAGCGACAATTGCGGACACCTCATGGATAGTAGTGACTAGTGATGGCGGGGGAGGCCCAGTTTCTCTTTAGTAATCAATCATATGCATTCAATCTGCTAAACTTATAGTATTTTCCATAAACTGTGTGTATGCACGTACGTACATACTACACCCAGGGTGAAGTTACTAATAGTATCTATATCCTGGTGCCAAAGACCGCCTAAGTCACTCACACCGACATTGGTTATAACAATTACACGTGTATCAACATAACTAATTTAAATAGAATTTCTTTTCAAACTGTAACTTCACATGATAAAAAGATCAGGGAAAAATTTGAATTCTGATACAAGCCCCAAAATGACACTTTTAGAAGAATGGGGTTCGGTTTTGGTAAACGCTAACATATTAGGTCGTGTAACATCCCATTTTAAAGCATTTAAAGGAATATTGATAATTATAGCATGATTTAATTAGGGTTACCACTTTTAAAGCTATACCACAACGTTATAAAAACTGGTTTACATTTAATTGAATTTTTACTCCTTAGTAAATTCCAGAGAAACAACATTTTTTAGAACTCTTAAACTTCTAAATATGACAGATGTTTAAATAATAGAAAAATAAGTGTGTATTAAACATTTTAAGCATGTGTTATTAAGCATTTTCAGTTGTTTGAAGCTGAAAATGTTCAAGTTGTAACTTATGCCTTGCTTCACATCAAATTAACGGTAAATTAAAAGAAACAAATCTTGCCATATCGGCAACGGTTTCAATACAGGGTAGTTAGGACAAAAATTTAAATAAAAAGATAGTTGTTTTTAATACCTTTTAATTTGTTCATGAATACAATTGTATGCTTTCGAAATAAAAATGAAGTAAGCAGTTGAGAAATAATGTTTTGTATTTATATTGTATTTTGCAACGAACGCTTTGTTAAATGAAAAATATATTCGTAATTTTATTTATCCCACAAACACTTACTGTACAAAAACGACATAGCTTGTTTTACAGTAACCATTAGAAGACAGACGATAGTATATTGAGAGAAGAAGTTTCCTAAGGTGAAACACATAAAGCTAGAATGAACTGATGAGTAAAAAGAAATAATCACTGATGAGGAATTAATGGAAAACATAAAAGAGGAGGACAGTTAACGAGATACTGTCCTTACTAGCTGCAGGAAAGAGGAATCGAAGTTCGAGAGAGAATAGGAGACAATAGACACTGTAGAATTGCCATAACAATAATTATTTCTTTATTGCAATGATTCAATTACAAATGCTTATGGAAGCGTATTTTTTTGTAATTTTCTAACTTAAAACGCACACTTAAACATTTATACATACATTTTGATAACTGTTAAACAACCACTCACGCTCCTAACACTAGAATATTCGGGTGAGGGTTAATAACTGATTATACTAGCAGCATTGGAAACATTCTTAAGCTCTTCATAATGCACTAGACTCAAAAGGATGTTTTAATCGGGTTTTGTTGAGGTTCCGGTTTTGATTTTTAAGCAACCAGGGAGGTAATTGGTTACTTTGACATTAACTTGTAAATTACGTTGTTCTATGTTATATATAGTTATATATTTGTCCCTGCCTCTAACTAGAGGCATTAGAGTGAATATCCCTGTCGAGTCAAAGCACACTTTTACTTGCAGTACAAGGTGATCTATAAATAAACACGGGAAAGTCAATAAAGCTCCCTAAATCCTTCTATAAACTACTCTCTAGCTTTCAATTTCAAGATGGTTCTAACAGCTCTTTTTAAAGTCGAAAAGCTCTTTCTGGGTTATATATAGAACGGCTACCCAAAATTCTAATGCTATATTCCAGATGAGTATGGACCAAGCCAAAGTAAACTGTTCTTAAGACCTCAAGGGAGCAGAATTATACTAGGTTACGCAAAGCATAAATGCCTATGTTAAATCTAGAGCAAACTCTGTCAATGGGATCGTTCCAAATCCACCCCCCCCCCCCCGAGGTATTTTCTCTATGAGTTCGTTATTCACCATCACAGACATGTTTTATGGGCACCACGTTGCAGAAGACAACATTTGATAAGGTCTGACTTTGAATTGCTTGATTGCAAACTCAATTTATTGAAATGTTGGATGCTTTGAATTAAATTGACACATGATTTGATTTCTAATTCAGGTGCTAAATTTTTCCTGTACACGAATAGTTGTTATGTTTTAAGTGTACTGAATCATTTTCCTATGCTGAATAAACTTTTCAGTCAGTTGATATAGAGGTTAATAAATTAGCTCAAAAATTGATCTCACGTGCGTTTTACCAGACAGGAAATCCTAGACCGAATCCCGAATTCCTCGAAGTGGTGCAACGGTTTCATATGGTGTACGCAGTTAAAGGCTTTGGCGTGGCCAAGAAATATACCAAGCACAAGTTTTCTTCTCTACAACCCATTGACAATAAGTTACACAAGTCAGGTTTGTGACTGCATCGACTCTTTGTTTGTTTTTCTGAATGCATATTGTTCTGGATCTAATATTTCAAGACGTAAAAGAAAAAAACAGAGTTGGGAAGTTCAAAGACCAATTTAAGCCAAATTAATTCACGATGCTCTTAGGAAGGGAGGGTTTGCGGTCATACGTTAGTGTTGAAATTTCCTAAAATAAATATTTGGATTGAGTTTTATTAATAAAATTTAAAAATACAGTAGGTCTATTTTTTCAAAAAAAGCATCAACACAATGATTAAGTGATCGGTACACCCCAAAAATAATAATTTTCTCTAGCTGATTAGTCATTACAATTTCGGAGGAAGTAAAAATAACGGTAATGATTTAGAAAGTAATGAAATGCTGTATCTTCAACCCAAGAACATTGATAAGTTCCTTCAATACCTATGTTTTGGACGAAACAATCGACGACCAAAATATTTATGGAAACAGCAGGTAAAATAGCTTGAAATGTGTCCTAGCTGCATACAAGAAGTTATCAAGCTATATTACACAAGAATTATTCAAGAAAGAGTCGCCTTATATCAAACCAAAGATTCGTTCTGATAAGATTGAATTAATTAATTATCTAAAACATTTGGTAGAAGAGTTCAATAGGAGACTAAAATAAACTAAAAATGGAAAATAGACAGACTATTGTGATATAAAAATCGAGATAATGCAGCGGCTGTTTAGAAATGTCAATATTTTATGTCCTTAAAATAATACAATATTAAATTTGAACTAAACACAAAATTTTACTTGTAAATTAAATAATAAAATAGTATTTTACTTATCCAATAATAAACTAATACTACAGTTATTTTTAGGGAAATATTAAGTAGTTACATATGCAAAATGTACAACTCCAATATTCGCATTGAAACATTCAATCTGCCTCCAATCAGCCAAGCGTAGCAGGTACTTCCGCCCTAAGCAATAGGGCTAACAGGTGAATCAAACCGATCCCAGCCCCCAGAGATTTTAAGGAAACTGGGAGGGAATTCGACAGATGGAAGCGGACGCTACAAATAATTTCTTGTAGACAGGTGGTCTATAACAAGGAGCTCCCTTGCGCCCCCTCGTCAGAAATATACTTTAAAACGTTAAAAATATTTTGGAAACCCAAACGTAATATCTTGGAAGATGACACAAGTTATAAGCTAAAGATAAAACAGAGCGTACAACGAGGGAATATTATACCAAAGTTAAATAATTAAATTACTTGATTATGGGAGTAGCAAAACAACAAAACTGTAATTTAAAACAGTACAACTTAGTAAGCAATAACCTTGCAAGAAATGCGCCAACAAAGTAAAAGCTTAATAAAAATATGAGAGTACTAACTCAACAACAAAATTACGAAAAACTATATAAACTATGTAACAAACAACAGCAATGGCAAGCTGTAATAATAGAAGAAATACACATCAATAACAGTTACATAAAATTGTAACATCAATAATAATACACAAGAAAATGTAAATAGTAAATAAATTTTTTATATCAAATTGTAAAAGAGTTACTTACTCGTTAGGGCATGTTTTACGTCTATTAAAGAAACTATGTTATTGGTAGGTCTTTCTTGATTTTACGTTTTATGTTGACTCTCTTATGCAGGTTGTGACTGTCAAAAAATAAATTACTAGTTTTAAGGTCAAGCCAATCTATAACATCGAACCTTTCTTCTAACTTGCCTAAAGAAGGAGGATATTACACGTAGCCTGCGATATTGTACGTTTATTAGACGAGGGTTAATTATATGACTGTGCAAGGAGTAAAAAGGGAGACAAGATTGTCTTGTCTCCCAAAACATATAATTCTATGTATGATCAAGGATTACAGCAAACTTTCGCGGGGCAATCAATCAATTTTTCAACTGTGAGTATGGTTTAGGACGACAAAGTAAAATAAAGCTTCAGTTTAGGGTGGTACTGCATTAAACATAGAAAGAGTCTTGGTTCGGCTTCCAACTTCTGTAATAGCCTATACCCAGCTTACATCTTTGATTGTTTTGAGTGTTGTGCAATGCTAAGCCCAAGAATAATTAAGCTCGTTCCTTCAGTACTATACAGAGCACTAGTGGCGGAGTCATGACTCGACATCTGATCAGATATCCCTGTTGGTGACCACAAAACACCCTTGCTCAAAGGCGCCGACTTCGCCATCGCCGCGCCGTAGTTGAGCGGAAATCGCATTGTACTATCGCGAAACCTATTTGAGGCTGTAAAGACGACCAGCGAAAGTTCAATAAAGATTAGCATCAGCTGATAGGACTTCCTGCGATAGCGTCGGCAAACACCCTCTCTGCTCTGTGGATGTTGTCATCGCCGCTGAGTGGCCATGCCGACAAACGAGCTCCCCGCGCCCCACGACAGGGCTTGCAACACCCACTCGACCCTGCATTATTGCGCGGGGAAGGGGTGAGGACCTTTAGGTTACGCTCTACCAAAGCAGAACTGAGCGACAACAGATATTTGACAAACACGTGCGGATAAATTCAGTATACGCCTGTGATATTGAGTATAAACGTAAAATATAATTTGTGTACATGACTTGAGCAGTAAAGTGATTTTATTACAAGCATGGACCCTTAACCCTTTTAAATGATTTAAGGGTTATCAAAATATATAAAAAGTATATATATTTCTCAAATATCACTTGAAAAAAGTATTAACAAAAGATCTACTTTAATGCGGTTGATAGAAAACATATTACTTCCCCACAGAAAGAATTTAATAAAATGAAAAATGCATTAATACTGATTTTATGTGTGTTTCATAAATCCTAGTGTACATCAAAACTACATGAAAATATAAGAAAATTCACAAACTCTGCATATTTTATTATTACATGTTTTAACTATACTAATTGACACTAACGTAGTCCCTCGTATGCCACCCTGGATTACGGTAATCTCTAACTTTCCCTCTTCATGACTGGAAAGTGTATAACATACTTGGAATCAAGTAAGCATGTAACATTCTGATTTGTCATAAATACCTGAAACAAGTAAAGGGAAGAATTCTGGATATTTCCCATTTTATATGTTACAAAAAAAATAGAGAACATTACGTTTCGAGGCTTTATATCTCGTGCTGAAATGTATTTGAGGGTTGACACCCGACAAAGAGTGTAGATTTTAATCTAGCCTACTAAACGTAGTGCTCTATTTTGTACACATAATGATGACAAATATCCGAAATCTTATCACCCATTCAATTCATCCACGGTTAGTTAAAATTTAAACAAAGGAAACAGTCTAATGTTCACCATATTAATTTCAACTCTTAATTCATAACAAAACCAAATAAATCGAACGGTTTCAGACATTACTTTACTAGTTCTATCAATTACCCGCAGCTTGGCATCCGATTTATTATTGACAGGTACGTCATAGATAAATAGTTTTTAAATGACTTAATAAACACTCCTAAGGTCACTGCAGATATTCCAATATCCTGGTCCATTTTAGAACAGTGTCACTATAAGTTGAAAGAGTAATGATTTGGAGAATTGAAGTCTGAGAATGAAACACTTTTTCATGTATAACGCGTAAAGAAGCATTCATTAATTATATTTCGCTTGCTATATGTTGCCACAAAGTAAATATTAACTATACAATGCTTGATCAGTAATGTTATGCAGATTGCAAAGATGAACTCACTATGTAATTTTTACTAGATTTTGCATCAGTGACGAATTTTTACCATCCCATAAATGCATTGAAAATACTATTTAACATCCGTCCTAAAATCCACCTTAGTGAACAAAGCTGGAATGTTTGCTTATGAGATACTTGAAATTGGTTGGCTCCCACGACATTGTGTATTAAATGTCTACTGTGACTTCAAGAAAACCAGGGCCATGGATACACGAGCATGCCTCAAGAAGCCATGCTTTCCAAGACTATATTCCTCAAAATAACATTACTCATGTTATGCAATCACAATAAAGATTGTTTTTAAATGTAGCTTGAACTTAATTTCAAGGATTTTCCACTCTTAACCGGAAGCGAAATACAATCAACGGAAGTATATGCTTAATTACCGAAATAACCTTTTTAGGCTTGTATGCAGATATTTTCTTAATGAGAATAACATATTAATGGGAAATGCCCCGACGTTAAAGGCTTTTAAAACATTTTGAAACGCTGTTTAACGTTCTTCGAATGTTATAATGGACGACGAGTTTTTAGCAATAAACTGGGAGACCATATAATAATCCCGGATTGAAGTGGGACTCATTAGCGAAAAATGAATGGAAATGAAGAACATGCAAATCTGGGTGTGAGAATTGTGGAATAGAAATACAAATTTTAGTTTAAATTATTGCAAAATGTCGTTTATTATACAATTGTATTGTCGCCGCAATAAACCTATGATTATATGATTATGATTTAACAGTAAGGAAACAAAAATCTCTAACCAGAAATATTGCAGATCGGAAGTAGACGCTTTTTAGTCTAAGTTGGTCTCCGAGATTAAAATAATATGTATTATGCAACGCTAACTCAATTTTAAAATCGTAAACAAACTAGACCGGAAGTGTATGTAAACGGTCAGTATAGACACTTTTTGACCGCAGTAACTTTTCAGTCGTAGACAAACTCAACTTTGGAACTAAATAACCCTCAGATGCCAAATAAATCTAAACGGCCATAAGTTGATGCTTTTTGACCGAAGTAGGTTTACGAGACCTTTATATTATATATACCGGTACATGATTATTATATTCTCGTAATCGGGACATCATGGCAGGCAAATTTAATTGTGCCGTTAGAACAGTAGTTGATTCAAACAAAATTGATTCTCCAATACGGCCTAAACCTGATATAAGAATGAGTAAAAATGGGATTTAAGTATTTAATACACTGAAATAATAGTTATCAGATATATACCTATTTCTGTTTAAAAAATACCATAGGATTTTGACGTTACATTTTGAAAAATACGTGCGAATCTGTGGGCAACTGCTACTGATATAATATAATTTACCACTATGGTAATTTTGAATTTGAATTAGAAATATTTAAGGTACATATTATTTCGGTGTTCATCGTTAAGAGGTTCGAACGTTAAACAAAACTGCCTTAAGAAGCATTTCTGGTTGTAATGAATATTTCGCATTCCATACTAAAGTTTTCCTCATTCATGAGAACCCTAAACATTTTAGTCAAAAATTTATTGCTTTCGGTCCTAGTTATCTTTATAAAGTCTATTTTATTCCCAGTGCCGTAGTAACATTGGTATTGTTGACCTGGCCAAGAAATTATATACATAGGCTTGGAAGCGTCTGCTTCTGGCCAGTGCAATCTAATTGAGGTCTAAGGTATTTCTGCTGCCATAGTAACGTATTTAACGTTGCCCCCATAAATTAACTATATAAACATAGTTTTAAAAGTACATTTTAGTAAAAAATCATCGACTTTCTGCAAAGGTACGCTTGCATAAGCCAGGAGCAACAATCGCAGTTGCAAGGTATCAGCTATTTGTTGCTCTTGGCTTGTGCAAGCGTGGCCGTTCTTGCTTATGCGTTGACAAATTTCGTTGAAAAGGTGCCGTTCGATTTTGTAAAAACATTACTAAGTAAGCGATATACGTTTACTGATTTTGTGAGTAGCGTTGAAATTGTTATACAAATTTTAAAATAGTTAACATTTTGTAATTTTTTAACTGATGTAAATCAGCTGATAATTTCAAATGATAATATCTTTGTTGCTACCGGCTTGTGCAAGTGTAGCTATAAAGTGATCGTTCTCGCTTGTGCATTGACGAATTTCGTTAAAACAAGTACCGTTGAAATTGTAATGAAATTTCTCAAAATTTGGTGTCTTGTACGGTTTTTATAACAATACAGATTTTTTGTTTTAACAGACGCCATTTTGGTAATATTAAAGAAAATAATACCATTTTCCTTTTACATTTTTCTCTTATCTATTCAACCTATGTGCCGAATTTTTTTTCTTTAACTTAGCTAGTTTTAGAGATATTAATATTTTTTTATATAAAATGGCGACTAGCGGCTAAACAAGATATATCTCAACCTATATTTATATGAATTTTTTTGTTTCAAATTATGTTTACTACCACCCACAGAAGTTTGTAACACCCCTTTATGAACATCCTTTATATACATCTGAAAAGTCTACTTCGGTTACAAAGCAAAGCAACTACTTCCGGTCTCAGGCATTAACAGCGCCGTATAAGCATTTGGATTGTTGTCACGATCAATTGGTTTCAAAAGTCTATTCGGTCAAAAAGCTACTACTTTCAGCCATTACCATTATTTATTTCCAGAATAAGCTTTTTCGGTGGCTGTAGCCTGTTGGGTGCAAGTGTGTCGAATTTTACCTTTCAGGGGTAATGGAACGTTGAAAAAAACAAAATATAATTTTTTAAGGGTTACCAATTCAACCCGTATGGGTAGTCATCTTTTTTGCAATTTAGTGTGTCTGTTGAATTCATAAAGCACGTGTGTATATAAAGATTTCATCTTTCTAGGACAATCAAATGTTGAAAATAGAATATAGCGTTGCAACCCCATTTCAGCCCCTATGACTTTTTACAAAATGCTTTCTTCTTAATAAAAAGTAATAAATAATTATTCATTCCAGTAAGGTGATTACAAGTATTAATAATATATGCTATAAATGGTGGTTTAATATTTTTAACCTTCGTTTTGAGAACGAAAGTGGTCTAATTAAATAAAAGACACGTTAAGAATAAAGTCAGTTTAATTAAAAAGAGGTTAAATTACAACTGCGGCCGAAAATGTCAGTTACGTTAAAATGAAAAATTTACTACCTAAAATGAGAAGCGTTAGTTCAGTATTGATGTCTAAAGAATATATCGGCGCTTCAATAAACCAGGATATCGATTTGGTAACGACAAACATTCAATACAACTTCGAAACACAACACACAAAATATTGCACTAACACACAACGCAACCATAAACACTGCAATCATACGCTCAGCTGTCCAACAATGATCAGCTGTTTATGCATATATCTCGATTCGTTCTAGAACAGGGGTTACAGTTTTATTACACATTAAAATACTTTGAGATGTTATCCTAATAATAAAGTACCTACGTCAAATGTTTTATAAAAGTAAAGAGTTATAATTTTACTCATTCCGGATTTCTCAGGTAGCCTACACTGTAATAATTATGAATAGTTTTATGTACCCACATTACACTAATTTATATTGTTAGATTTTAGGGAAGACAAGAAATGGATAAAAATTTTGGCAACGATAGAACAGCCTATAATAGGAGTAGTTTTCTGTATTTTTCAAGTAATTTCTTTAAAAATATTATATCGACATTTAGGTTTGTTTGGTACTTTCTTACAATTACAACTGATTCATAAATCGTTAAAAAATGTGTTAGTTCCTTGACGACGTAACTCGTGTTCAATGTGTAAAAACGGGACATTTTTTACCCTCATTTTCTAAATTGGGCTTGGTCTCAAAATAGTGTATATTTTTTATTTATACCTTAAATTCACGGGGAAGATAGCAAAAATGTTCGACCTTTTGTCTTTGGGGGAGTTCTTGTAAATTGCTATGATTTCAAAATGAAAAAATATTTTCATAACCAAATACCGATAATTTTCATAACCATAACCTTCATTTTGAATTGTTTAAGTTTCAATGCTCACAATATACTCACAATCTAATTTTAGTTCGGTATACTATACGTATACGCAAAATGCTACAAACATTTAGTGGTTCACTTTATAATTCAAGATGCTTCTCCATTTTAACCACGAGCAACGTGCTACCTCCTGTGACTACATAAATTTTAACACCGCATTACATTTACATTAAAACTCCACGAAAAGTTGAGTATGCCAGACGACACCCACCACTGCCGAGATAACTACGAGGAGGATATTTCCTGGAACCGATCAGGCGGAAAGCACCTTCCGTGGAAAACAAACGAAGAAAGTCGAAAGGGGTTAAAATACGAGAAGGCCGAGACATAAACCCGATCGTTGTCAGGGACACGGTCGCCTAGTGTCGCAGTTAGCGTCACCGCCACAACAAAGGGCGGTCTAATAGTCGGGATATCTCTCATCGTGTACGTGTCGGACCTAACAAGGAGGCGCAGATACAGCGGTGACATTAGAAAACTCTATTCAAATTGTGCGCGTCGCGGCCGACCGGCTGTGCGCGGTGTGCTGTAGCTGTGCGCCTGTGTGAGACGTGCGTCTAATGGCCGCGGTGCCTTTGCGCTCGTATTACCGATAGGACTTTACCGCGACACCGGCTAATAACTTGCCGCGGAATGACGTCATAAATGTCGATACTAACAGACGATTCGATTCGCATTTTATAAAAACTCGTGCGGCAACCACTTTGAACTTAAATGCGGATAATTCAGCAATTACCGGCACCTAATCAGATCATAGACCTTTCCTACGCGCGCGCATTAGCATACAGGAGACTTCCGCCTCCGACTCCTACGTCAGATTCTCGCGTGGACAGTTGTATGCAAGAGTTGCGCAGTGTCACACAGCAAGTAACAATACTGATAATCCATGTACAATTACACGAGTATTACATTGCTATGCACGAGACTTCCGCCTCCGACTCCTACGTCAGGGGAGTCTTGCGTGGACAGTTGTATGCAAGGGTTGCGCAGTGTCACACAGCAAGTAACAATACTGATAATCTATGAGTAAATACAAGTATTGCATTGCCATACAGGATACTTCCGCCTCCGACTCCTACAGGAGAGTTTTGCGTGGACAGTTGTATGCAAGAGTTGCGCAGTGTAACACAGCAAGTAACAATACTGATAATCCATGTGTAAACCGAGTATTGCATTGCCATCAGGAGACTTCCGCCTCCGACTCCTACAGGAGAGTCTTGCGTGGACAGTTGTATGCAAGAGTTGCGCAGTGTAACACAGCAAGTAACAATACTGATAATCCATGTGTAAACCGAGTATAGCATTGCCATCAGGAGACTTCCGCCTCCGACTCCTACAGGAGAGTCTTGCGTGGACAGTTGTATGCAAGGGTTGCGCAGTGTAACACAGCAAGTAACAATACTGATAATCCATGAGTAAATACAAGCATTGCATGGCCATACAGGATACTTCAGCCTCCGACTCCTACAGGAGAGTCTTGCGTGGACAGTTGTATGCAAGAGTTGCGCAGTGTAACACAGCAAGTAACAATACTGATAATCCATGTGTAAACCGAGTATTGCATTGCCATCAGGAGACTTCCGCCTCCGACTCCTACGTCAGATTCTCGCGTGGACACTTGTATGCAAGGGTTGCGCAGTGTAACACAGCAAGTAACAATACTGATAATCCATGTGTCAACCGAGTATTGCATTGCCATCAGGAGACTTCCGCCTCCGACTCCTACAGGAGAGTCTTGCGTGGACAGTTGTTAACAAGAGTTGCGTAGTGTAACACAGCAAATAACAATACTGACAATCCATGTGTAATCACGAGTATTACATTGCCATCAGGAGACTTCCGCCTCCGACTCCCATGTCGGAGAGCCCCGCGTGGACAGTTTAACACAAGAGTTGTGTAGTGTAACACAGCAAGTAATAATACTGATAATCCATGTGTAAACCGAGTATAGCATTGCCATCAGGAGACTTCCGCCTCCGACTCCTACAGGAGAGTCTTGCGTGGACAGTTGTATGCAAGAGTTGCGCAGTGTAACACAGCAAGTAACAATACTGATAATCCATGTGTAAACCGAGTATTGCATTGCCATCAGGAGACTTCCGCCTCCGACTCCTACAGGAGAGTCTTGCGTGGACAGTTGTATGCAAGAGTTGCGCAGTGTAACACAGTAAGTAACAATACTGATAATCCATGTGTAAACCGAGTATTGCATTGCCATCAGGAGACTTCCGCCTCCGACTCCTACAGGAGAGTCTTGCGTGGACAGTTGTATGCATGAGTTGCGCAGTGTAACACAGCAAGTAACAATACTGATAATCCATGTGTAAACCGAGTATTGCATTGCCATCAGGAGACTTCCGCCTCCGACTCCTACAGGAGAGTCTTGCGTGGACAGTTGCATGCAAGAGTTGCGCAGTGTAACACAGCAAGTAACAATACTGATAATCCATGTGTAAACCGAGTATTACATTGCCATCAGGAGACTTCCGCCTCCGACTCCTACAGGAGAGTCTTGCGTGGACAGTTGTATGCAAGAGTTGCTCAGTGTAACACAGCAAGTAACAATACTGATAATCCATGTGTAAACCAGGTATTGCATTGCCATCAGGAGACTTCCGCCTCCGACTCCTACAGGAGAGTCTTGCGTGGACAGTTGTATGCAAGAGTTGCGTATTGTAACACAGCAAGTAACAATACTGATAATCCATGTGTAAACCGAGTATAGCATTGCCATCAGGAGACTTCCGCCTCCGACTCCTACAGGAGAGTCTTGCGTGGACAGTTGTATGCTAGAGTTGCGTAGTGTAACACAGCAAGTAACAATACTGATAATCCATGTGTAAGCCGAGTATAGCATTGCCATCAGGAGACTTCCGCCTCCGACTCCTACAGGAGAGTCTTGCGTGGACAGTTGTATGCAAGAGTTGCGTAGTGTAACACAGCAAGTAACAATACTGATAATCCATGTGTAAACCGAGTATTAGCATTGCCATCAGGAGACTTCCGCCTCCGACTTCTACAGGAGAGTCTTGCGTGGACAGTTGTATGCAAGAGTTGCGTAGTGTAACACAGCAAGTAACAATACTGATAATCCATGTGTAAACCGAGTATAGCATTGCCATCAGGAGACTTCCGCCTCCGACTCCTACAGGAGAGTCTTGCGTGGACAGTTGTATGCTAGAGTTGCGTAGTGTAACACAGCAAGTAACAATACTGATAATCCACGTGTAAACCGAGTATAGCATTGCCATAAAGGAGACTTCCGCCTCCGACTCCTGTCTCTCGCTTGAACAGTTTAACACAAGAGTTGCGTAGTGTCACAAAGCAAATAACAATACTGATAATTCACGTGTAAACACAACGAGTATTACATTTGCAAATACATTTTATTCAAATCATTTTCACGACATTTAAGAGCCAATTATTGATCTTAAGACATGTATTGGAATGTTAGAAATTGCTATACAGCCTAGGGGTACCTCGAGTATTACCTTGAAATATATCTTACAATAACTTTACTTGTGCAAATAAACTATCATTAACTTTAAAAAAGTGACACACTAAACTGTACGTGTCCTTTTCTCATTTCTAAGATTTATGTGAATGAATACAATCTACATCGTAAATAAACTGAATAAAGCCCTGTGCACCATTCGAAGAACGTAATACACTACTGCTGAACCTGTCTTAAAACATATATTATATACGTGATATAATACGTTTTGAAATATCAAGGAAACAGTCCATAATAATGTAAGTAACATTTTTAAGATAAAGTGCCATCCATATCTGCAGAGCACATAATAATTTGTAAAAATACTCTAACAGTTTGTTCCATTTGTTTGCAATAATAAAGAAAATGTGTGTATTTTAGCCCTAATATTCAGCATATTGTATTTTGAATGATTCAGCAAACATTAATGATTATAACCATATAAATATAAAACAACACAAAAACAAAGTTAACGTAAATAATACAACAAACTACCAAAACAAATCCTAAATTTTTATCTAACAGCAGTTTAAGAATACTCAGATGTCAGATTCTGCTAGAAAATGTCGACACAAACGTTAGTGAATTCTTCAATGAAAAATGAAATAATTATAAATCGTATTTTAAATGTTGTTTTCTTTTGAAGTTCAAATACAGCAAATATTAATATAATTCAATTCAAATACATTAACGTTGGGCTCATTGAAACATAAATTATAAAAACTCAGCATGAAACATATTTTGATGAAAAAAGAAGTAGCTCGCGCCTTCAGGACACTTGCTGAAACAAGTTCAGTGTCGTGATGATGTAGAACCTCGCCTTCAGTGAGATGGGGGACCCGTAGCTTGCGCCTTCAAGACACTTGCTGAAACGTGTTCAGTGCCGTTGCCGTAATGCTGTACACCTCGCCTTCATGCTGAGAAAAGGACGAAAGCATATTCGATAAGTATAACTCAAGATTGGTGATAACTGGCCAACGACAAAACGTTAATACACTCTCTTGCATCTTGAATTGTAGTAATAGACCTATTAGAAAACTTTTAAATAGTACTAAATGGTAATGAAACAAAACTTTTTTAATGTGGTTTATTTTTGGATGTCTATTAGAAAACTGTCATAGACGTAAAAATTGATTTTGGGACGGTTACGTTTGAAACTGAAATGTTTGACTTTTAACGATAGTAATTAGGTAGTCGGATACGAAAATAAATATAAGATAAATAAATTTGATACTACAGGTTTGAGTGGAAATACATTAGATCACAGGGGAGTATGTACGAACAAGAGTAAAAGTGAGAGTTAGGCAGATATAGCAGATGGATATTGACGGATATTGTGGTAAGGTCGTCTCTACAGGCAATTTCATAAGGAAATGTCTGGGAAAATGTAGAATGCTGTGATTGAAATAGGGTACATCGATATGGGATGGTAATAACTTCAATAGATATGATTTAGGAATTTGGATGTAGCATTAAGCCTTACCTGATAGGAGGAGAATGACAGAAGAAGAAAAAATGTTTCACAATTTTAACATGGACATATTAATAATGTTGTGAGATGATTGGATGAATATAGCTGATGCATGATCAAATATGTGCATATGTGCGACTGGCAAATTACCCGTGTCCATATATATTAGATGTTGAATGAGTACATAAGAGTTAGTTTTCCTAAGGAATTGGATACATTTGTTAAGAAGTAGCACAGAATATAAAAATCTAATAATTGGAGGTGGCGTAAAACGGAAGAGCACAATTTGATTTTCAAAGGATAGATAACAGGAAGAGGTGGTAAAAAGTGTGATTATGCAGAGATTATTATCTATTTGTGTGTTTTAGTAGAAACGTATTATTTAAATCACTTACACTGGGCAGTTGACAGTTAGCATAAAACAGTCAATTCCACCAAAACTTATATAATATGTTTTGAGCAAATTAATGCATCTAAAAATATCTACTTCAGAATCCAAATGAGTAAGAGAGTAGCTCTCATAAATTATGCACAATGTAATAAATCAGCATTGTTGGCGACTAGTAGCAAGAATGTCCTCTTTGTTACAAACTTTACTACACATGAACTACAAATTCGACTTGGTTGAACCACGAATATAAGTAGAAACTAAATTCATTCTAAAATCTACGTCATAGTTTGCACTTAATTTTTATTAGTCTACAGAAATAATGAATTTGATTTTACGCATTCAACTGACGATAAAACGATTAATTACTCATCTCACGGCCCAATCATCCTTATGATGTTGCGTTTACTATATCAATTAGATTCCAGTCGTATATACGAGCCCAGACGTAATACAGTACATCAGTGCTAGAAAGCCGATCCTGGAGCAGAAAGCCAGTTACGATTGAACGACTGCGAGAACGAGGTGACTAAAAGCACACGTTAAAACCGCCACACGGATAAACACATCCGGGGCAGAGCGGCGCGGCGCAGCGTGTCTCTATTACACGGCTGCTGTGCCGCTTATCTAATTTGTCACTTGCGTATATTTGGTGTAATGATGGGCGCAATTAAGGGAGTGATTAAGTGTCGGTCTGTTGCTTGTAGTGGGGGATATCGGTGAACGCAATTACCGGGCCAGCGAGTGAGCGGCGGGCGGCTGGCGGGGCCTAGCGGGGGCCTGTACGCGCGCTAGCCCGCCTATTATGTAAACAAGGGCCTCTCTTTGATCTTGCCGCCTCACCTGCCCCACCGTCTCCAATCGCCCCCTCGCCCCCTCACCCCCTCGCTCCGCTCCACGACCTAACAGATGACAATAATCTTAATTGCTCACAGAAGGGATTTGGGTAATTCATTGCTCGACTTCCCCGTTGTCGGCCTTTTTTCCTTTTGCCCACCTGTTTGGAACCGATCCCACAACTTTTGAGGTGGGCTTTAAATGGTTTCAGATTGTCCCCCAGGATCCTGGACTTTGTACGCTCTATGACTCCGAGAGGACGCCCACGAATGGACGCCTAAGGTCATCTCATCTGCGTGGCAGAAACGTCGCTATAACTCTGTTATTGTTAATCCTTCCTACGCCATAAGCAGACTGCTGAGTGTGAGTGTGTTTTTCCAGAGACACATTTATATACACACACATTTAATTTTCTGGTAAAAGGACTAACCTAAAAATATTGTTCCACTCTACTAAAACCAGTAACATTTCAATGCCTTAAAACTACGATTCATCCACTTTTATTTCATTTCAGATATTACTTATTTGATTCACTTTTTTATCCTATCTACAGTAGCAAAGTAAAATAATAGTAACAATCTGAAAAGTATGCAGTGACAAAGTTTATGAATTTAAAATTTAGTTAATATTCTGCCACTGTTGAAGGACGTTTACTATTATTTTATTATTTACGTTTTAGAATTTTTGAGTCTTTTATACTATAGTAAAACATGATGAAATTTGTAGCCATTTTGAATGTTAGTACTGCTTAACTACTTTCCATAAACCACAAAGGCACTATGAGCATTTGCAGACACCAGTGAATATGCACTCTATGAAGTTTAGAATCTTGTAAACACTGAAAACTTACTATTAAGAGAAATGAGTTTGTACTAAGGAAGTACTAGGAGAAGTAAAATGCCCCTTACATTTTATATCTTATTGTTGTATTGAATGGTAAGTAAAACTAGTATGGATTATAACATGCGTATTCAAAACTTACATTAGGATAAGAAAAATCTGTCTTGATAGAATTAATAGCTTGAACACTTTAACGAAATATACCTGGATGACATCTTGGCAACATTAAAAACTGACCTAATAAAAATTATTTCATTATAAAAAAAATCGTAATGACGAATAGATGGTGGTAATATTTTAAACCAAACAGATAAATCTTTGCCAGTTGTTTTACGTGCCAATAGTACTAGTTGCCATCTTGATTTGGGCCACTTAAGAACAATGTTAAATTCTAAAAACTTTTACAACCTTATTTTTAGTTGTAAAATTATGGAATATGACTCATTTAAAGATATGAGATTGATTGATCAGATATGATTGATGCGTTTTAATTTCTTCGTTATTTTTAATGGTTATTCCGGATAAGTCTCAAACTGAATTGTAACTCATTATTTGAATATTGAACAATGCTTTTGGAAGCGTCTATTAATATCTTTAAATAAGTCATCTATCATCCATTTGTCATAGCCGTCTATGACAAAAAGTTCAATATTGTTCTTAATGCTTTTTATTTTTTTAACCTCTATATTTTTTAATATTCAAATAATGTATAGCGTAAGATTTCTTTCTGAATAATCAATAAAATTTACGAAATATACAAATAAATTGGATGCATATGATTTACTAGCGGTTACCCGCGGCTTCATTCTCAATTCTTTTTAAATTTCGAACAATTCTGAGTTAAGTAGGTCACTGAACAATATTCCAATCTCTTGTTCCATTTTAAATTTAAGGTTGAAGATGGATTAGATTTTTGTATAATTCGATAGATGTCTTTAGATGAGAGATGTTTTATTATTCATCAACTGAAAATAAGTTCATAAAAGTGTATAAGGTTTAACATTGTCCTTATGGTGCTACAAACACGATGACCGTCGCTGCAGCTGACAATGTAAAATGCTGTGCTATTGAGATAGCATTTATTTGTAAGTAATTTTTACTAGCTTACACTGTTTATATACATATTTTAGCTACTTTCTTCTTCAGAAAATCAGATAGGACGTCAAAAGGATTATTGCCAACCATGAATAAGTTATGTGTAAAGAAACGAGCTTATACTCAGTAATTGTAAAGTTATTAGCCAATATCGTCTTGAATTGTAGGATTTGAAGGTTATATAGTCGTCTTTTCAAAAGGTTAGGGCCAGAGTATTATAGAAACTTATTGATGATGTCTATTAAAGAATTGTCATGCTAAGAAATATTACTATTACATTGGGAAGTTACTAGCTTAGTTTGTGTTAAAGTAATAGCATTAGTTGCTGTAATTTGTTTAATGCTTCATTAATAAATCTTTTTGCCTTTAATATGTAAATCTGTTATGTTGTATATTAAACGTGTGTCATACATACAAGATTAACCACGTATCACAACAATACAAGTTATACCCATTTGAATTCTAATTGTTTTCAGAGAAGTCAGTTTTAAACAGTTTTTTGTTGGTTTCGAGGAAGCAGTAGACGTAGGAGCTTTCCTTGGAATAGCATCTACTATTTTGAAGTAGTTGTAAACACCATCTTTTGGAATTTCCACTTCATTAAGTATATTCACATAAAACTCCCATTTCGCAGAAATCTGTTTTTATTGCTATTTGGATTAAAACTGTACCTCCATAGCTTCTCAAAAGAAAAAGATTCATTGATTTATATTTTTCACAGTATTTATGAATTTTGAACTTATTAATAACAATAACTTATGTAATAAACTTAAAATATACTTGTATTTCGATAATACGATGTTATTATAGCGACTAATATAGACTGATGGTATAGGGAAACCATCTGGTCTTCCGCGCATTGAAGTCTCTCTGCATACGTGTTTGAGAATAGCGGGTGAAACAGAATTATACAAACAAACTATTTAGAATTAAATTACCGTATCCAATTAAATGGTAAACATACTCGTGTTGTGTGCTATGTGTTGTGTTAAGTTTAATTGGATATAGACACTATGATTGAAATTGATTATTCAATCCAAATTTAATATATATTCCAGTGGTGTTTAGTAGGCGTATATTTCACAGATTATTTTACACAACGTAAAATAAACAAAATAAATGCTGTGTTAACAACTGTACAACAATAATCAGATTCGTTCGTCACCACTTAAATTGTGTAAATGTTTTAAATATACATTTTTCAGTGTTTCAGAGTTCAGTTCCTTTGTTTTCTCTATCTTGCTAACATTTTTCACTAGGACAAGAGGCTAAGGAAACCTCTTCTGCATTTGGGTGTGGAATTGGAACCGCCTCCTGCCGAGATCTTTATGGCACAGCCACTATGAGGAGGAATGATGGGCACCATTTCAGTCCTTTTTGGAAGAAGGAGAGGCTTTCTCTGTCCTAAACTGTATCAGTCAGCGCGGGAAAAGGAAGAGTTTCTCTTTGCAAAAACCTTCAACACAAAGAGAGCTCCACCCATTCAAACAACCATAGCATTAAACTAGATTATACTAAAATACACATGTCAAATATAAAATCAAGTTATTTCTTTATCCCAATTTCTTGCCGTTTGTTACTGATATACCACTTCTTGGTATCTATTGTTTCACCGAGATGTAGGTGACAATGCAGGTTATTCCTCCAGATATAGATCATCCTGGAGTGAACCGTCCTGGAGTCCTGGAGATTGTTAACAGTTATACGTACATTTTTAAATTCGTGTTTTTTTAGGTTGACTCACAAACAAGATAGCATATACAATATCTCGAAACGTAATATTTTATTTCTTTGTAATACAGCATTGTAATATTATGAAGAGACACATTAAAAATCTCTATCTACAATACCCGGTCATGTAACTGACCCCTAATAATAGTAGTGTTTTTTTAAATATTATTATCCCCTTAATGTGTCTGTTTCGCTATTATTACCAATGAAAAACTGAAACGACAGTTGTTAGGCTATTAATTAAAAAATTAATTTTTATATGTTCTTGAAAAACTAACAGATGTTCATAAACTCGAGAGAAACTCTTACTCTCGAAATTAGGTTAATTGAAGTCTCAGCACCATTCATTATTAATAGATGACGGTCTAGCACTTCAATAAACTATTTGAAATATATTTGTAGTTATATTTCCAAGGTTTTGTCGTTATTTGAAAAATCTTTTCGTGCATTGAAACAAAATGTAGTATATTTATTAGAGTGCATTTTATATCACTGTATAAAATCACAGTTCTGATTAGGGATACACTGTTTGAAACGTGAAAAAAGAAAATTCGTGTAACACAACATTTGGTTTTACATTATTTGGAAAAGAAACGAAAAAGATTTTTTAATACGGTAATAATAACAATTTATTTTAAAAATTGTTTTGATTCTCTTTGTTAAGACTAATCGAGCAGAAAATTTAAGATCCACTGAGAAATATTGTTAAAGACAAGAAACTAGGAAGTGCTGCATATTTTTCAATATGCACTGCTCTGCAGACGAGAAATATTTCCAGAAGAGCTTTATATTGATTTTGCTTTATAATTTTTGTTCAGTTAAATGTGAAATAAGATTCATGTTCTAACTCTATTTAGGGCAAGCTCCAGAGTCTACTGCGTTTGGTCCTTACTTAAACAATAACACGTTTTGTGTTACGTTCAGTAAAAGAACAATTGTATGCAGTGCCGTACGTCATTAAAACCATTTTACCCAAATTACTGTTACAATGTATATTCAGAATGATATTGTCCATTTAGAGAAATTGTTATTATAATGTTCTATAAATAAACCAATACAACTGAGTATCTAAAGACAAAGTCTTTACAGAACCGATTTTAACTAACTGTAAGCGCAGCTTTGCTGTTCTTTGACGTTTTGACCTCAAAATAAATAGCGTTCTTCCTCAGGCTAAGAGAAACCTATGCACCAAGTTTCAGATCTCTAGGATTCTCCAATCAAGGGTTTGGTACAAAACGAGCAGATAGATAACGGTACAATTTTAACAAGAACCTGTATGATTCTTAATTGTTGTAATTTTACCTATTTCAGAATAATTGGCCCTTACATCTAAATTTGGCTTATAGTCATGAAAAGGAACTGATGGCATTAAAATGGCATTTACCATTGTTATATGTTACAGAAATAGAATACTACGTTTTGAGGACACCCCCACTAGAATCTACCCTCTTCTCCAAGTGTCAAAAATCCTTAATATAAAAGGCTAAACTAAAGACTACAAAATTAAGTAACATGTAAATGTTACTTTCTTTGCATCGCTGAACGATGGCAAATGTCCGGAAAAAAATCCTGTTTCCTTCACAATTCTTCCATCGTCAAACACAAACTTCAAACAAAGGACACACATTAAGTTTCTCTAACGGAGTATTTGAATTAAATGAATTGATTTAAATTATTACTTTAATAGAGCTGTAGTAAGCTTAAAAAATAATTCTGATTGTACTTGTATGTCAAAGTTTTTGAGCATTTAAGAAGGAACTACGCGAACACTAGATACAGATGTATGAACAATGCGTATTCAGCCTAAAAGTTAGATAGTTTTTGGTTTGTGACTATATGAAAAACATTACCAAATTTCTATTCCCTTCCTTTCCAAATCTATGTAAGATCCATTGGAGACATCTTTCACCACACCACACGTTCATTTGAGACGGAAGATTCGTTCGTAAAGCTTAAAATTTGAGTGGTGCCAACAATTTTGGGACGATATTCGAAAGAATTGTTTTTGGTGATAGGTAATGATGTCAGTGGTATATCCTCTCATCATTGCCCCCCTCCTCACACTCTCACAACCCTCTCCCCCCCACAACCACCTCGCAGGCCGCGGCACGGCTCTCAGTACGGACACAGTAGCTGTCGTGCCGCGCTGTGCTGTATCGTGCCTCGTGCCTACACCGTAGTGAAGTGGCGCTCCAATACGTGCATCGTGCTCACTGCGCTCGGATATGACGGTAATACACGTGCACATGTCATTTTTATTTTTACATTAATTTTTATTTATACTATAATTTCTAGTTTATCAGCCTAAATTGCAAATTTACTCAGTTTTGTTTTTTTATAGTCATTGATTTTTTAAATAATTACTTGTTTCGCTTGTTTAATGTACTTTTGTAGACTAAAACACGTTTAACCAGTATAGTCATTAATAGTCATATAAGCCGTCTATGCCTAGGTCATTACTATTTTCCAGAGTTGCACTTCAGTATTAAAACGTGTGTAATATACTGACATATTTTAAATATTATAGTATTTTAAATTTTTCCTCAATTATAATTTGAATTCATTTCGTGAATATATCATATGACATAATTGCAATTGAGGAATCTGTTTAAACAATAATATATTTTGTTGTATAATCTTTTACAACGTGTACTTAATTTATGCTACGCTAATATAATATAGTGTTATTTACGTCTATTCATACTCTTGCAGTGCTATTTTTAAGTTTTCCTTGCTTCCAAAACTGACTTTACATTTGTTTTAGACAGTTATCATGATGTATCATATTATGTAAGGAAAAGTAAGTATAGATAAATAACTCTTGATCAGTTCTTACATCGACTTTTGAAGATATTTTCTGTAAACTATCGGCAATTGTTGGTCTCCCCAATAAAATGCGTTTAAATAATTTCATCTTTACCGATTCCTAGAAGAAATGTTGTATTAAAAAATTTAAAATGATCTAATACATAAACAGCTGTTTTACTTTGCCCTAAATGAGATGTACCACTGAGATGTATGAGAAGTACCACTATCTTCCTAAAGAAAAAAACTTTTTATCTTTTTACTTTTTGTTTAGAGCAAGTAGCGTTTCATCTGTGTTTATATTCAGTGTTTGTTCATCTAAATTAAGCTACTCGATCCCCAGTACGTATACGTTTCCCGCCATCCAGTGTTGCGCGTGCAATTAAATGAAAATTGCTTAGGTCTAGATTATCACTAAAATAACTAAATTTACTTTGATAGAAGTCAATTTGATAAAAGAAGTGTATAGGCATAATCTGGCTTTTAACCGTAACGACGCATATTTTATATTAATATGGTTTATATTTTATATTAATACATGAAATTTCGAACGATTGAGATTGATCGATAGAAATGAGAAAGTTCCGTTAATTAGTCGTGTCAAGTTTGACATTACTACTGAACTTTTGCACAAATAGCACATAACCTTTCATTAGCAAATACACAATATTTGTATGTACAACTAAATGCGTAAAATAAAATCGATGTACTTATATGTACAATTTACTTTGTATATCAAACTTTCGTAGTAGGGTAGTATTATAAATCAGTATAATACTCAACGAGTCGCAGCGCTGCGGTATGATTTATTTTAACCTTCATTGAGTTGTGTGTTAGGTTAGCTATTTACCTGAGGAAGAGATCAGATTGCAGATTTCGAAACGTAGTGTACATGATTTGTTATACGACTGAACGAAAGCAAATGTCCGGAAAATCCTGTTTCTCTCGCAATCCTCCATCGTCAAAAACAAACTTCAAACAAAGAATAATTCAACGTCCATAATCATAATATAAATGGGTGACGTAATTGTTTCCACGACATCTTGGATTGTACCATGTTAAAATACAAACATTACAAAATTTGGTTTCTGTCCAAGTGAACTTAATAAATTGTATACAACCCCTAAATCAAGTAGATATTTCTACTTATCTAACATTGGATTATGCGTGAATCTTCATTATAATTCTAAAATATACCATAACGCACACACTTGTTGCTAATCATTCATACCTTGTGTACAAAATGTATCAATATAGATTATTTACAAACTGTAATTTACTTGTGAAGCTGTCGTGAGTTCGGTGACACCAGTCGAATGCTACCGAGTCAGCTGTTGTATATTATGTACTCAGATAATCAGCTGGTGGCACCGGGAATTCGATGCACGCGCCTTATTGTCTTGGGCGCGCAAAAACACGGATGCCAGGCGCTTGTCACCGCTACAGCGCTGTCACTCATTTGTCTATACCGAGCACTGAATAAACTGACCGTTGTGTAACAGTTCTATTTGTACTTGCGTAGGCTACTTGATCGCTCCATCCTTGACCAGCTTCTATCTAAACTACGTCTTATTTGAGTAAGCCTACGCTTATTCTTCCTACAATAAGCAGCTCGTTCAACCTAGTTATTATTTAATGTGGTTTTATCTATTAATAAAAATCAGTATATTTATCGTATTAATTACTAACGTAATTAATACGATAGATATATCGTAAAGATATAAATAGATAACAAATAAATATTTCAAAATTTCAGTTGGCCAAACATATTTAGGAGGAACAAGAGGTCTAGATTCTCAAACTCACAAACTACAACATAAAATAAGCTGCGTTTGCCCAAATAATATTCATTTGTCTATGAAACCTCTAATAATTTTCCTCTGTGGGTTTTCTACAGCTATGATTTTCAATTACTTTTCTTATACATTTTCTTTCGCAAAAAATATTATAAGGAAACCCCTATGGCTTCAAGAAGCTATATATTTTTGACGAATGTAATAATCTTATGGAAACTTATCCTATCAATGAGCTTTATGAGGAATTTAATTATGAACCTTTTCCTAGAGGAAAGAGTCCTCAAGCAATGCCGAAGCCAATGATGGCATAGTAAAACATCCAGTTACGTGTGTCCCATCCCATTAAAACCCTTACATGGCCTGTAAGTTGTGACCCTACAAGGCCGAATCTTAAACACTCCAATCGGGAATTTGTCATTAAGAGATGTAACTAGTTATTCCTGACTTCACCTGTAAGTTTGATTATATCTACGTGTATGCACTTCCATACATCCTTATAACAATAGGCGCTAATAACATTGATAATAGTATATGCGTCCTAAGACCCCTGACATCAGAAATCCTGAAGTGGGGGGGGGAGGGAATTTATGCTCCCTATCAATCCAACAGCAATAGACCGGTAAGCTTCAAACTTCGAATAGGTTTGATTTCAGGAAATGGATGCCAAAATTAAACTAAGCATCTCTGCGAATATTTATGGATATTTTAGGACGTGTCTAACGCAACAATATCCTTAAGACAAGCCTGGAATCTAATCGACTCGAACAAATAATTTATAGTGTCCCACAATTTCATCCATTTTTACCTAACTATTAATATTTAGGAGGAATATCCATTTTCATATAGAGTGGGAAATTCCATCAAGACCTTCTTCTGGCATGGACTAACCTAGAACCTTCAAGCACCCTCGAACACAGTTACATATATTAGTTGGAATCCGCATATCTGCAAGCTACACTATCTCCTAGCATAAGGTCCAGAATATTGTCTACCAAAAATTCAGAATACTGTTATAGATTACTTGATCTACATTGTGACAATTGGTTTGGATGCCAAAGATACTTTGAAAAACATTAACCTAATTCCTTTTGAACTACAAATCTTTTAGCCGGCATCTTATACAGACTCGCACTGTAACTAACATTAGGTGTCCTTACCATAATTCACCACTAGAAGGGCAGCCCAAAAATGTATTTCACTTTGTAACAATTAATAAATTTAAATTGCTGACATTCTTATTGGATCTAGACAAGGGATTCCAACTTCTAAAATATATTTTTAAGCTACTTTATTTGTATTTTTAATTTCAGTACTTGATGAATCGCTGTTTTCGTTCCATTAATGAACACGTGTAAAAACTATATACAACTAGATATAAACTTCATAGAGTTCCTTAAACTTTCAATTCCCAACGCGTCTGTTTAATTTTCTTTTGAATTGTACAAAACAACTTTCTGCATCGGTTAAACCATTATTTTTAACACCTTACTAAGAGAATATAAAGTTTATTTACAGTCTGTCATAAAACAAGTTCCAGAAAACCCATTATATTCTCTGACAAATTGATCAATACCCTTACACACAACACCTGGAACACAACAGTGAGTCCAAAAGCCTGTATTTGGCACAGATAACAATGTTTTAGTTTTAAATTTTGTTTTGCAAACATAGGATCGTTAAATTATATTAAGTTACACTAATACAAGTTTCCGAGTTATGAATGTTCGAAGTTGTAGTTTGGTTGGAAAGGGCCAAAACTGGTATTTTTCCTTGTCACCGACATAAAACTTGAATTATGTTTATAGAATTAGCATTACATGTATAAACGTGGAAATAAGCTAAATTTTAATATAACTCCCATATTTGTAGCTCTAATAGTTAGATTACGATTAACGATCACGCTTGTGTATCTATACTATATGTGTGATCACGTAGCATTTGGATGTAGATCACATGACACTGCAAGACGTCAAAGCTGCTGTTCATATATTAAATGGCTGTGAATCAGAGAACTCTGGACGATTACGAAGTAAGGCGTAGTCTTGTAACCTGGGTATATAGAAGGGTTAATCTTTATATTTTACGATGTGTACAATTGATTCATTTTCTAATAAATTCTAATAGGCTCAAATAAAATAAGAATAGGCTCAGAACAACTTTTTCACGTACTAGTAATTAAAAATATAACTGTTTAATTAATACCATTGTTGCACTTTTTACCTTATAAATCAATTGCTTAAAACAAAAAAACCCATTACCCTTAATGCTTCACTTTTTTAATTTAGAAAAGAAAATCAAACATTTTAATTATATTTTTGCTGTCGTGAATACACGAGGAAGAAGTGTTAGAATAATGTTTCGAATGTTGTTTGCTATCATAAATAAGCTATGTGTTTTACACGTACGAGTAAGAGCAGTGTATGATTGTTGAGAGAGCCGGTTGCCGAGTGGTTTACAGCGTCACACTTGACGCCTGAGTTAGATACAGCGCAGGTTCAGATCCTGTATGTGATCGTTGCAACTTTACCAGTACTGTACAGTCGACCGTGTACTGTATCGACTTTTTAATAATAATAATAATTCATAACTCTAAAAATAATTAATAATTTTTAACAGTTTAATAAGATCCTCCCATATGTCAGTGGTCCATGAGGTCGGGCAGAATAAGGCTAACAAGAAGATCGGCGGCATCTACTTAAAAAAGTAAGCTTGTCAATCTTAACACGTTACCAGCATAATTTCCGTTTGACCAGAAGTAGCACTTTGGGGTTTCAGTGGGTTATGTCCACGTTTGGATGACTGTAGTTTTTGTTTAAGGTATGTCTATCTAAGTTAATTTTAGGCGTAAATGTAAACTATATTCCCGAAATGCTTAAACTCAGTTCTAGTTACTAATTAAAAAATATATTGTCGTACCTTGGTACAAAAGCTTTTTTGAAAATTTAACTCTGTTCCAAACAATGTACGAGTGTTTAAGTTAATGCATTTATTTTTAAACGTTCACGTTATTACTATCATGCAAGTCATTAGTTTCTTAGAGTGGTATTCATGTTTTACATCTGTCTCACAATGTATGGATATCGATTTCTGTTTATTTATTTATTTGACGAAAACAATAAATGGTACCTCTTATTAAAACGTAGCCTGCGTTCTCCCTTTTTCATTGGCCAATGTCCCAAACTATTTGTATCAACCTTAACTTCCCAGTTGCATCAAATAAATCAGTTTTTGTTCCTAACATTTTCTAACATTTTGTAAAATTCTACACACCGTCTTTTTCACAAAATTAGCAAAATTTTGCTGTACAATGCAAAACACCACAACATGTATGCAACATCATGGTGTTGCCAGTGCAAAATCTTCACTAACACTCAGCCAAATCCTATAGACTGACATGCTCCATTATCGAACTTCATATAACTTGTATACAAATGAAACTTCATGAATTTTTTAGATCACTAGGTCAGTTCGTTCTTGATACATCTTGAGGACACAAATAAAATGTTCCAGCCCCTCGAGTTACACGGCATTGCTAACGTTCAGCCAATAAATACATATTAATTGCATTTTGTATTCAGTATAGTTACTCGCGCAGTCCTAAACCAAAAATACATTTTTCTGATACATGGAAAATAAAGTCCATTGTTCGGAAACAGAGCAACTCCTTTTACATCAACAATAATTTAAAATACAACTGAAAACCACTTAAAAACCATAACCACTTAAAAAGTCGTTAACAATGTTATCTATTATTAACCCGACTCGTATCGTGTCGAACCATTGCTACCACAATAAAATTCTTGAAATATTTCAACCTCGCTATGGAGAGGTTTTTAGCGGTTTTTAAACTTACGTTTCGGAGATGATTTTAATTTTAACTTTTCAGCTCTGTATGAAACGGGAAACATTCGGTAGCCGTTATTCCGATTAAGAATATTTCTAATATTTTAGTCCAATTTCAAAGTTTGTGAGTCACATAGAGAAAGGGAAGTACAGACAAACCATATTGAATTTTTTTCAATACAGATATAAAATTTTGCAACTTTTAAAACCAAACCAAATAATTTTCTTTGGGAATAAACTAAAAATGTAATGACAAGTTTACTTAATTGAACAGTGCTGAAAAATATTATGTCATTTGCAGTATAGTAACTGGAAACATTTTAAACATATTATGCCTGTATCTTTATACAAAATACAAAAGAATACCGTTTAAGTATCAAATCAAAGTTTTCTTAAATTGAAGTTGTATATGTTTCATCAAAATGTTAAGTGCTTTTAAAACTATTTTTAGCAAAATCTTGGTTAGATTTTATAATATTAGGTTTTGGGTTTAAATATAAATAAATCGTAAACTGAAAAGAGTATTCGTTCGGTGTGTGTATTTTCATCCATCATTTAAATTAAATATTTCATCAAGCAAGAATTGTACGGAGATGTGGAGATCGATCTTCAGCCAAATGGCGCGATAAAATTTAAATTTAAATCTTAACAATGTGTAAGTATATGGGGAAAATCTGATTTCTATAATAAATATTTAATTGAAATTGGACCTTCCGTATAGTATATAATACAAAAATAATTGTCGTTAGAGCGATTATCTAGCTCAGTGTATACAAAAATAGTCATTTCTATCAATCGCTCAAATTTCTAAATTCTTCAACGTCACAATTTTATCCATTTCGTAAGGACGAGAAATTTGTCACTACATTGAAGTTACTTTGCAAATTGTACTACTATATTCTCTTATACTTATACTGTTGATTGACAGAATTGAATAATAATGTGGTAAACTAACATGTAAGATGTTTGAGGTCAAAGATAAAATTGTAGAAATAATCATAAAATATAACTTTGTGGTTGTAAAAATTATAAAATTGAAGTTATTGTTTCTAGTTCGGGAGCAGTATACATATAAATGTACAACGTATAATATGGGATGTTTATTTTCATTACACTAATTTATCATAGAATACACAGTTGTCGTGCAAGACGCTGAAAGCATATAATAAGTGTAGCAAAAATCCTTCCCTTGCTTTAGTTTTTCTTAAGTTTTGAATAATCACAAATGAAAATATTTCACGTTGCTATCACAAAAACTACTCTTTTAGGGATTTAACCTTCATATAATTGGAATTTCTATATCTGCATGTCGTCGGAAGTTAAGGGGAGATCTAATTAAAACAACACCTTATTATAGTATTCTACTTAATGTATATTTGTGAGGTTCTAAATTTGAAAAGAAACATGATCTCCAGATTTTATGGACTTCTTATGAATATTTGAGTACGGAATAGAAGTGATAAAAATGCACTAAAGTAACAATACTGATAATACATTTCGTTGTAGTTTTGAAAATTGCCTAACACTTTTTTCCGAATCGGTGACAATCTGAGTCTCAAAAAGGTTTTGTGCATACATATTATCATAAAAGGATATCTCACCGGTGAAATGTGTGGCTTCTTCTTCTTATAATGGCAACGAAAACATATAATAGATTATGACCTTACATTAGGTGTTAAAAGATAAAAACTACTAGAAATAGTTATCGGTACAATCGAAATTAATGAATTGTTACCCACTCTTAAAAACTTACTTGCGTTAAAGTAATTGTTTTAAATTAATTCATTGTCGCAGACAGCCATAATTTGGCATCAAAACGTTAATAGCCTACGTCAAGTTGAAAAAATATACATTTTCAAAAATAAATTAATTGTCAGTTTTCGTGTAAAATTAGATAGTATGCAACATATTTTACTTTTTCAAGTGATCTGTTTCTCATAATAAGAAAATGTAGCTTTAAGCTTTCTTCAAATTCCGCAATCCTTTAAAAACATATTATATGTATACTTATACTTATGAACAAACACTCAAATAATCATTAAATTTTATTTTTGTGAGGCTTTTCGTGTTCAAGGAACACATCATCAGACCCACATTATTTCGGTTATGTAGTTCTGATGATGTGTTCCTTGAACTCAAAAGACCTCACAAAAATAAAATTTAATAATTATTAGAGTGTGTTTATATATATACATATATATATATATATATATATATATATATATATATATATAAATTAAGTGTTATATTCCAATAAGGAAAAGCTGGCAGAATGTAACATGGTATATGTTAATAGTTGGCATTGTTTGTACATTTGTATAACAACTAACATATACAACAATGCGTTTTTTAAATATATTTTTGTTTCCATCTCTATTGAATTTTGTCAGCGACAGCGTTATTCACACAAGTGGGTATTTAAAACTGAACTTAATATTTGCAGGAAAGGAGTAGTTTATTAAAGACACGAAGTTATACATTGATTGAATTACACCATTTGCTAGATAATAAAGAATAGAACAAGCTATAACATTCTGTGATGTAGACCTGGAGGGAAAATGAAGTTTTAATGAATTAAATTATATTAAAAAATACTTTCTTCGACAGAGTTATTTTGGGACTAATAAATTATCTTCTCAACAGTTTAACTTCACATCTAGGGTATCAGAAACACATTGGGTGGTGATTAAGATTGTGCCCGATTTGGGTTTCGTTTTTCATAATTAACATACTGTAAGGATACTAACATTTCGAACGTTTACCATCATTATATGTAAAAAAAAGTATAACACTGCGTTTCGAGGATTGAAATATACTCTCTTCTTCAGGTGAACAAAAGACCCAAATACATAAAAAAAAACTAAAAATGTGGCTATGGACTGCCACTCAAATAAATATAAGTGATACCTGACAAAAACTGGATGAAGTCCATACTGGAGAGAATGAACCCAAGTGATGTCACTGTGCAGGGGATAAGAGCAAAAGCACGTCACGAAGTTGAAGCAATGGTGTATTTTATTGTGCCTATGCAGGGCATACTCTCATCACAGTGTTGCGTTAAGAAGGCTAAAAACGTATACATAATATTGTCAAACCTCTTAACAAGAGGTATAATATACAATATTATCTCGAATAAATACAAGACAATGTATTCATTTTGATCCCTCTTGTAGTGAAGTAAAAACTTTAGTCCGTGACAAGACCGATTACAAGGCGTACGGAGCCTGCAGCAGACCAGGTACGAGAATTCCGGAGGCGAGGCATGCGCTCCGTAATCGTTGTAAACAAACTCGAGAACATTGGCACGGAAGACCTTATTGTTGTTTTACTTATTATTCCATTGATATTATTTATGCGCTGGTTTCCACAGTTGGGGAGAGCCGGGCCCGGTGCGTGCGTGTGTCGGCAGGTGGGAGGGGAGGAGGGGGAGTAGGCAGCAGTAGAGAAGCAGCGCGTGATTACGGAGTCGGTCACTCCTTCTTTTCTTGTCGGCGGCAAGATCAAAGCGAGGTGAAGCACCGAGCATGCACACCTTAACTGGAACTCTACAACCGAGCCAGAAAACATCGTTCGCCCTGCCCCACATACCCATGTTTTCCGGACAGATAGTACATTTTTTGTTGTGTTAATCATTAGTTTTAGAATCCATCATTGTGTATATCGGATTATATATAATTGATATTCTGTTACTGCAAATAATAAATCATCAAACTAGCAAAGTAATTGAACATATTGTGCACTTAGTTCTCTGAGAACTTTAAAATGAAACAGTTTCGGACCACGAGACGACTGACTGTTTGACGGTTTAATATATAAAGGTTATCCTGATCCATAATATTCACAATTACGTCATTGTCAGATTGAAGGATGAAAGTAAAGTTGACGCTCTTATCAATGATATTTCACCCACAAATTCGTCACTGTCATTGTCACAGTATAGGAGTACACCAGCCCACAAACCATACAACAAGTTTCACTGGAGTTGCGTGCAAAACTTCAAGTCTACATCTCGTTTCATTCTTGAGATGTCCTTCAGACAGGCAGGTAATCATACATAAAAGAAATATTTACAGCTAATAGCCACACTGAAGAGAAATTGTACCATCTTACTAAGTGATAGAAATCGATGTCGTCGATACAAATTCCCATGTAAGGACATGCAATATTACAGAACTAATGTCTTTTTAGAAATGAAACTTTTCTCTAGAAACCTTACAGATAGAGTTAGGTATTATAGTAGTGTTTCTCTCTAATGTATTATTCTTGTACTAAATACTCAGGTCTTAGGTTTTTCAAAGTATTCAATGACGCATTTCGTTTTAAATTAATAAGTTATTCAATTTTTACGTTCTGCAGTACAATAGTGAATAAAACATATTTATTTGCTTGAGCAACATCTCTCAAATTATCAGTAAAGATGAAAACTATTAATGACTGAGCCTATAAAATAAATTTACAAGCCAAAAAGTTGATGTAAATGTGTGTGTTCGTTTCCATTCGTATGCCCTTTCCATAATGTTGTACTTATTTTTATTATTGCGCAATTTTGCTAGATGGTGCATAAATTATTACACTTTCAAATACAGTTATAACAAATAAAATATTCTTTCGTGGGTTAGGGGGTGGAAAGTGATAGGTTGATAAGAGTAAGTAACTTGGCATTTCTGTAAATGGTAATCATTGGTTATATGCCCCAAAACCTGCTCAGAAAAGTAGTTTGAATTTTAAAATAAAAACGTAGACATTAAAATTTAAACTAACCACATAATTCACAAGAAGATAAGGTTTCTTTTCATAGTGCTACGCACTAAATATGTGACCGGCTGTACAACCCGATTTCCTGGTTGGAGGAATGCCAACAATGCCAGTGGAATGGGCGTTACTCCGACAGACGTAATTTTTATTGTTAGTTTAGAAATCAAGTTTACTGTCCATTGACCAACTTAGAGGATGGATAATGACGAACAACTTACTGCACCTGTTGGTGATTTACTTGGGTAGTGAGTGCACTGACAAGCACCTAGGTCCAATCACTATAAAATTAATACCTAATAGTTAAAAGCGAGATCCTACTGCACCTGTTGGTGATTTACTTGGGTAGTGAGTACACTGACAAGCACCTAGGTCCAATCACTATAAAATTAATACCTAATAGTTAAAAGCGAGATCCTACTGCACCTGTTGGTGATTTACTTGATTAGTGAGTACACTGACAAGTACCTAGGTCCAATCACTATAAAATTAATACCTAATAGTTAAAAGCGAGATCCTACTGCACCTGTTGGTGATTTACTTGAGTAGTGAGTACACTGACAAGCACCTAGGTCCATGACACTAGCGAGAATACCAAATATAGGTCCAATGACTATAAAATAATACCTAATAGTTAAAAGCGAGATCCTACTGCACCTGTTGGTGATTACTAGGTCCAGATCCTACTGCACCTGTTGGTGATTTACTTGGGTAGTGAGTGCACTGACAAGCACCTAGGTCCAATGACTATAAAAATTAATACCTAATAGTTAAAAGCGAGATCCTACTGCACCTGTTGGTGATTTACTTGGGTAGTGAGTGCACTGACTTGCACTTAGTTCAATTACAAAAAAAAGCTAAAGGCTGATAGTTAAAGGCGGCCAACATACTCCAGTAGTGTTGGTGATTTCTTGCGTAATGCACTGTCATGCACCTTGGTTCGAAGATAACTATATAAATAAGAACTAATCGTTAAAGGTGAATAACCATTTGCACCTGTTAGTGCGTTTAGGTGGTGATTTAGCTGACAAGCATATGCACCTAGTGGACTTACATACTAGTTACTAATACATTGTAATAATACAATGTCACTTTATTATAAACAAACATTTATTTTTAATTAAGCTTTCGATGCTCTTTCTCAACCATTTAAATCAGTTTTAGATATTATAAAATTAAAATCAAGATAAAGTTTATTATTACATCAATAGAATATTACAGCGTCGGGAATACCCAGCAGATAATATACTGTCAAGGTACAAGTGGTTGTTTATGTTGAAACGACGTACAGTAATGACTTAATTACTTTTGTACAGTGATGTAACGGATATGGCCGTTTTAAATACTACGTGAGTAGTTTTGTAGTAGGAAAACATGTTTATTACTCAACAATTACACATGTTACAGTATTCACAAAACAATTGTAGGCTACTGTATAAAAAATGTAAAACGTTGATACAAAATGTATAAAACTGCTTAAAAAATGCACTTTGAATAAGTAACCTTTAAATATTAGATTTAATCCTTAGATTTATGTAAAGAGGTCGGATGTTTGGGATGCTTAGTTGATTTGAAGTGCAAGTTTCCAAGTTCACTGATGTGTTTACTAGTTCCAAGTCCGCACCGAGAATTATTTTGTTTAAAGTTTGTTATTGACAATGGAAGGTTTGATTGGATAAAACGAACTCGTATATGTTACAAAATATGTAACACATGTTATACATATTTTAACGTATAACGATGGCAAATGTCCGAAATCCTACTATATACTACACGGTGTAGTTTATAACTGCAGTGAGAATAGTTTCATTGAGGTAGTGCAGTTGGTGTTTTAACAGGTTTGGTTACAGCTATACCGTTAAAATACCGTTTCTGAAGACAAGAAAGGATAGTTTTTATTAATTTGCTAGGAGTAGCAGATGAAGAATGTTTGGGATACATTATAATCAGTTCTAAAGGAATAGCCTACTGTTGAAGATAAGGATGTGAATTCTTTACAGTATGTAAATAAAAGATTGATGGAAAAATTAGATTTTAGTTATAAAATAATTTAATTTATTAAGATAAAATGTTAATGAAGTATAATTATGTTATCTTCTTAAATTAAACGTTATTAAAATATATCTTATGACTTATTTATATATAAAATTTGACTTCCTGAAGATATAATTCATGTACAGCAGTAAAAAATTAAAGCACATATAATAAAACCTTCTGATTTTTATATTCAGCCCTTACTTTTGGTCCTAATTTTAAAGACTTGTATTTCTTCGTGGAGGAGATAACATTTATTCTACGTTTTATGTCTTAAGGAAGGAAGTTATCTTGTTTATTTTGATTTCTACAGCAGAAATATAATTTGCACCAAACACAGTAGATATTTGTTAAAAGAAATTATTGACCAAGACAAGAAACATTTATGACTTGAGAAAATTCCAGAAATCTCCCGGAAAAAAATATGTAACGAAATAAATGTTTATGAATCTATTAAAATGGTATTTTATAATTAATATTAAAGAGCTATGGTTTTAAAATAAAAATATATTTTACCAGCCGATTACATCCCAGCTTTGGCTAGTAAACATATCTAGAAGCACATCTAACGTTTTCTTTTTAAGTTGGTATCGTATTCTAATAACCATTTAGCAATTAATTTTAGTTTCCATTACAATTTAAATACTTATTAAAGGAATCTGTGTCCGGTATTGAAGTATGACGTATTTTACACCTAGAATACTGAAGGACGAGGTCTAAGACGCGGAAAACAAGGAACACTTTACCAAAGATAGTTTATGAGCCAATGAGGTGATAGAATGAAAACAATACGTCGGTCGTGGCCGACTATTCATTAGTAAGGTATCGCTCGCGCCGCTTGCACTCCACAGCTGGTGTCGCGGTCCATTGCTCAGCCCGGCCACCCGATACTCGACCTCGAGTGCTCCTGAAACATATCATCTCGCTCTCACGCCCGCGTTCCACGTGCTCCTTATGTTCCACTTCTGCCGAATTATAAACCGCTCTGACAAAGTGAAATATTCTCCTCGCCACCGACACGGGCTCTTTCTCTTCGCTCGGATCTGTACAAACTTACCACGTTACTCCTACTTTATATATTGTTCTGGAGCTGGCACACCCCAGGTTTTTATTGAAATCGATAGAGAATTTTTTGGGTTGAATTGGAAGTGCATCAAAAGGGTTAAAAACTTGAAAAGATAATTGTATTCGCAGATATTTTCTTAGCTGAATACACATAAAACCAACCGTAAAATGCGTCGATTTTTATGACGATTTGTTAAAGTGAAAGTGAAAAGTGTAATATTCTACCCGCCAACAATACGGGTCCTTTCTCTTCGCTTAGATCTGTATTGGCGTACCGCATTGCGCTGCTTTAGATATATCCCAGGATCCGAGAGCCAGTTTGCATTGTACAAGCACGTCATCTGACTTTTCTTTATAATCGATTAACAAAATTTCCCCTAAGAAAGAAATCGATCGAGTTTTTGAGGATGTCGAAATCTGAAGGCATAAAAAGGGTTAAAAACTTGAAACGATAATTTTATTCCTAGATTATATATTTTTTAGCTTAACACACATAATACCAACCGTCAGACACAAGTATAAGTGTTAAATCAGCTTCAGCTAACACCTGAACCGTGTAACAAAACTATTTTATTAAACCACTGTTCTTCAGATGCTCATGTCGATTTGTTGTACATTTACCTATAAATTGCTTTATAAAATAATTTTAAATAATAAATTCTATTCCACCCATTAACTGATATTATTATATAATAAAAATATCTTATTTGTTCAACGTTCAAACTTAGCGTTCAAGGCAAATAAAAATACTTCTTCACTCGGGGATAATGAATATTTATTTTCTAACTCTAAAACTATCGTTTCTGAGAAGGGACTTTGAAAAGTCTTGGATTTCGAGTTGGAGGATGAGACGGCGAGGAGGATCGTGAGTGACATGTCGCTAGGTGGCGCCACCCTTCCCCAGCAGCGAGGACTTGCGACAACAGCTCCTGTCATTGGGTTTTATGGTAGGCGTGTAACACGAGTCTCCGGGAACAATTAGCGGGTTAATGAAGGCCCGGTGCCGCACGAAGACCTTCACCTCCGCGCGCGCGCGCACCGCCCGACCAGGGAAACTCTCCGTCATCCTGGAAATTAGGTTGAGTAACAAAAACTACTTTCCAGCGAACTCAGCGAGCCTAATGAAATTAGCCGCTCCAACTTTGGGAAATTAGTCTGAAATCTTCAAAGAAATCCATAAAACCACCAGCTGCGAGTCACGGAGATTATTAATCGCTTTGTATCGTTCTTCCAGGATTCGTAACATAAGCAGTTTCAATCAAATAGCACTATTAAAATCCTAAGATGTAAACTTACATATTCAATTGGATTGAATTCAATAGAAAATTATTTGTATTTTGGTGTGGACTTGCTTCTAAATATACATAATACTGTTAACTATCATTAAATGTTTACTAGGCCTATCTATCCGAACATGGAATATCCGTTACGAATTTTTTGTTTAGACATTCTTTTACGAACATTTGTTATATTTGTTTTAGTCTACAGTTTATGTCCTCAAGAAGTATCTCTTTGTGAAATTGGGATGGCTAGAACTTTAGTTAAACATTTTTGCTAAGACATGAAGTCTACAGAATAAAAAAAATAAAATAAAAAAAACAAAGAAAAACAACACAGTGGTCAGTAAGTTTCCTAAGTAAGCAAACTCCCTAACATCGCCGTGATCATCTCCACCTTCCTAAGAGGTAATTAAGAAAATAATACTAATATTTAGGAACATAGCTTCACCAGTCTCTCTTCAAAAATGTCTTCATGGGGACATACAAAAATCCCGATGAATCGGCGAACAATATTATTTGATTGCGGCTTGTGCTAAGTAACAGAGTAAACTACTGGTAATTATAGTGGATGACTAACTGAACAATTAGAAAATAGACCTTTTAACAATTTGATCAGATTAACCTGATGAAACAAAAAGATGAGCTCTGAATTAAAAGAACAAAAAATAAGAGTTCAAAAAGAACTAACAGATGACCAAACTCACTCAACTAAGATTGGATGTTTTTAGAGGAACAGGATCTTGACCAATCATGTGCTTGTGATTATTCAGTACATGTACCTGTTTATTTATATATTATATATGAGTTAGGATCGGTTTCCAAGGCATTTACCGAGAAACTATATATTTTTATATAAAAACCCCCTTTTCTCATAAACTGTAAGATACTTCTTTAAATTTTGTACCATACATATTATTCCATTATTTGAATCATTTGTGTCTCTTTTATATAGTACTAGTTGAATTATGGCAAGTTTTATTAAAAATTTGTAGTCTTTTTTACAGCAAAACAAATGTAAAAATATCTATTTAAAACTATATTTACAAACTCTATTAAAATTAATTTGTTTTTTCTTAGATATGACTTTTTGTAAAATATAAACGGCTATCTCTTATAGTGTCTGAGAAATAGTGCATGGAATTAACTGTAGGTCCACATCGTAAAACTGTTGGAGCCATTTATTACCTACTACTTAAGGGGTGGACACTGGACAGTGAGTCCACGGCCCCGGCCTGTGACGCACTGTCAGATTCACGAGTTTCGTTTGACGAGGGGTTGACAAGGGATAGGGATCGTCGTACTCACTCTACAGCATTTGAACGGATGTTTCGAGATCTATATTCTGTATCTGCTAAATATTGTTCAATACACTACAGAAGAAATCAGCTACAGAAAGAACTAAACAAAATCTATATACAAAAAACAAAGTCGGGTTAGTTACACCATTATAAGCCACTCTAGCAGTACGTTGTGTTCTGATCAGAATGAAGAATCAGTGCATGTAGTAAACTAATGAACGGCCAGGTCAGTTTTGAAAAGTGAAGTCAGTCACCCTTGTCAAAACTAGGCGTGGACCTACAATCGTACAATCAAAATTAACAAGGCAAGTAATAGACCATCCGATCCTCCCTCCCCCAAACTTTCGTTGCTGCTAATTTAGTACATTTACTGTTCGCCGACCACAAGAAAACAGCTAAAACTATATTTTATGTTAACATTTTTTTATTGTATACCATTATACAATCAACCCAACCATTGTCCATAAAAGGGGGTAAATTATCTTTGCAGTTGATCTATCACAAGTTTTGCAATTTAGGAATTAAGCTTAAACCCTATTATATATTATACTACAATTAATATAACACTGTAAATACCAGTATTTTTCTTTGTACCTTAGAAAGTGATACAGACTGAGGCTACCTGTATACCAATAATCTCTAAAAGCCATCACTTAGTAGGTCTACTGTGGAGTTAAATTAACCTATTACGCATTTCCATGAGGACATGAGCCGGTTATTTTACTGAAGGAAATGAGGGTGTAAAATTTGCTACAGTTTTACAAACTATTATTGTCCCAAAGCGTGTAGCATCCACTTTCCGGGACCATTTCTAATGACCGATTTCCAGTGAGTCGCAGGACTTCTAAGATGAATCGTGTCCTGGCGCACGCTACGGGAAAGGAAGGTGTCGGTCTATGTTTAACACCCAGCGACTAATCAAAGTGACAGCGACTCGGCTACTGACTTCTGGGTAAAGATGGGAGGTCTGTTTACCTGACTCTGTCGGTTCTCTTTGTCACACTCAAATAATGTGACTGTCACCCAGGGCAAATCATTGAGAGTGGACACCCAGAGTGGACGCTCCAACAATAGTTCAGTGTTGATCGCGGGGTGACGTTTCGAGGAATTGACTTTGACTGAGGGTCGGCTTCCTCTTTCAACATTTGAGAATTGTGAAGTCAAACGTCCAGTATCTCTACTACCAACAGATCTTCTTTGGCACCTCGGATTCCTACAAATGATTTGTGTACAACGCAGTCCAACTTGGGTCATTATCTATAATCCTTGTAAGAAAAGAACACTAACATTACGCGAGAAATGCTGAAAGCGTAAAGTACTTATTAAGGATCCGGCAGATCCTTCCTTAAGTATGATCGTTGTACGTCCATCTGTACGATAACTCTTGAAAGGATAATAGGATTTCAGACACTTTCAATTGATATAAGGTCCCTCATGGTTTAAGAAAAAACTCAATTGATTTTGGAGTCAAAGGGTGATCCGTCCGTATATCTGGCAGTCTTTGCGATAACATTATATTTTAGAAAGGTCCTAGAGACTTCAAAATTGGTACATACGTTCATCTTGGTCTAAGAAAGAAATCTATCGGTTTTGGGATAAAAAGGTTAAAAGTTCTGTTGACACCAAAAATGTAATTACTCAGTCCCTAAATCATCAAACTTCCTTAACTCACTGAATCAGTAAATCTTAAGTAATAGAAGTTTTACACCTTTGGAATAGGTAGGTTTGAACCCTCGAAACATAGTGTTCTATTTTTTAACATGCAACTATGGCAAATGCCGTGGGAAATCATATTATCCTTTTGTTCTCAAGCCAATATCTAGTTCCATATTTGGCAACGGTGTTAAAATTACTTCCTTACAGCAACATAATGAAATAAACTTATACATCTTCTAATGAACACACTTAACGACGGTATTTAAAATAAGTATATTATTGGAAACATTAAGATATTGTACTGTTGAAATTGGGTTTGTAAAATAGTCTCGACTTTTCAGTCATTGAGTAACTTGCCCTCTTCTATGGCATCTAGTTAGAGGGTCATACTAACTAAAGACAATGTCTTGAAGGAGACATTTCAGTTGTGTTAGAAGACAATACTGCAGACTGCCATCTTCGGAAATTCAGTCTGGGAATTGGGAAGATCCTCAAGCTAGTTACGCGGTCGGGCCAGGTCAAGGCAGCGTTCTTCGAAGGAGTTGTTGCACGAAGCATTTCTAATTTGTATGAAAAATACAACAGACTGTTTTCCTTGGCAGTTTAGTCTGGGAATTGGGAAGATCCTCAACCTAGTTACAGGGTCAGACCAGGTCAAGACAGCCTTCTGAAGGAGATGGTGCATGAAGCATTTATAATTTGTATGAAAAATAAAATACTGTAGACTTTCCCTTGGCAGTTTAGTCTAGGAATTGGGAAGATCCTCAACCTAGTTAAAGGGTCAGACCTGGTCAAGCTAGTGGAAACGTTGCAAGAAACATTTCAGTTTTGTATGAAAACAATACTGCAGACTGTGATATTTGGCAGTTCAGTCTGGAAATTCGGAGATGCTCATCCTGCTACAGATTCAGACAAGTCCAAGACAGCGCAGCTGGTTCCCCACCTTGCAAGACACCCTTGCCACTCGCCGCTCGTCAAGTTGAAAGACTCCTCCGCCAAATAAACAAGCTCGTTAGGAATAACCGCCAATTTCCGGCGGCCAATTTCAAAATTAAAAATATAGCAATAAACATACCTAAATTATAAAGTGCAGACAGCCATTAAATTATAAACAGAGGCCGAGGGGTGGGGGGCCGCGTGCGGCGCAATATAGGCGGCAAATTTAAAGGGCTCGGTCGGTGTACAATGGAGGTAACACAATCATCTGTTGCATAATGTTGTGGGCCACATAAATCAGCGACAAGTAGGCCCGAGTCGCCGTCAATTTGTTTAGCATGCAGATCAGAGAGCGGCGCCTTATCAAGTGCTTTGAGAGGCCGCCACGCCGAGCCGCCCGGAGCGCTCCACTATAGCGGGGTCCACCACAGCTGTGTGGGCACTGGGCCGCGCTCGAGTGCTTGGCATCGCAAGCGTTTTATGATGTCGACGAGTTTTTGGCGTCTTAGATGTATTTATTTGGATAAACAATTGCGGAGTGGTTTTGGTTTGATTCTAGGTAGGTATCCCCTGGATTAAATCTTCGGCATAAAACACGACAAAGATAATATCATCAAAAACTGTATTCTATCACTGATGACAATGTTGTTTCTGAAAGTCATCTCGGTTCACTATTGGGTGTAGCTTCGGCACCTTTAACAGAATCCATATTATTCAATCTTGGTGTCCCTAGAATAGCATGCACTTATAGCAAAACTAAATGCTTACGCATTTCATTCTACTGAAGCTGAGTGCTAATACACACGACTTACTAGTTGATAACATACATAACTTTGTCCCAAACTGAGCATTCAACTGACCTTGGAGTGATCCTGCAACCATATTTACTATTAAATCTAAAGTCAATCGTACATTGTCAATAATATAAGTGTACCAAATAAATGTTTTCATCTCTTGATCCGATTGTAAAGATCAACAATCAATATTAAGATCGTTTGATATTTTCAAACGAATACAGTTTTACTCATCATTTGCCCATAGTTTTAATATTGGGATTACCAAATGATAGCCAGTGGCAACATTCTGCTATAACAAGTCTTGATCTTGTCCCCCATAAAATCCCTCTAGATCTTGAGATTTTATGGATTGTACTGTCCATAATGAGGTCACCTCTGAGTATGAGTTCTATGGATCTATCACCAAATCAATTTTGTCAAGAAGTTTAAAAAAATGCAAACTCGCCTCCTACACCAGTTACTTATTGGTAAAACTGGACTCTGCAGGAAATCCTCACTGAATTGTGCTGCTCTTGTTTTGTGTATCATACACCAGTTGAAAATAAGTCTCTTTTAAGATTGTAGCCTACATTTCTTATTCGATTTGTTTTACAAAGGTGGTAGTCCGTCCTGAACTTCTTTCTATCAGGCATAAGGACATGTCTAATGTCTCATAAAATAATCTAATGAACCAAAGACGAGTACTATGGAGCTAGGCCAGAATCAGCTCGTAGTATAGGTTTTCAACACTTTATTTCCAGCTATAAGTAGCTGTTTCTGAACAGTAATTACTAAGAAGAAACTTAGATTTGACAACGCTGTTGCCTTTTTACACCCATTTCAACACAACAGTTATCTCACATATTTATATTTGACTTTGTACAACACTTGGGGAAAATAAATCTGTTGATGTACTAGCCCTCCTAGGATTGTTTGGCAGCCTCCTTGATATGCCTCCTATCAGTGGGAGGACAAGTCAAGCGTAACATCTAAGAGAGATTTTAATTAAGTCCTGATCCCATCTTAGTAGGGTGGATGGAACCTTTCGTATACAGGCAAGGAACTCTTTGGCGTCTAAACACTAATTGGGTACTTGTTCGTTCCTTATGGTCAGTTATTCGGGACAGGACGGTCTGGAGGTCTAGATTACTCCTGATCTCAAGGATACACATACACTAAATAAATGTGCAAGGCTATTGTCCACCCAGCAGGGATCACTTCTGGCTGGTTTATACCTTCCAGTTGAACCTACCACTAAGCACAGCAAAAACCAATCTGTCACTTAAATCTGGGCAACTTTATGGATGTCCAGGAGCGGCACATCACAAACCGCAAATGTCAAGATTCTTGGGTGCAAGGGTAATTCAATAGGTCTAATCTACTGCAGGAGATGACTGTTGGAGTTGGTGGGGTTCGTTCCCTAAATATCAGAGGTTTTTGCTAGCCTCAACCAGGGTGTGCCAACCCCTGCCTGCTTTGACTGGAGAGGCTGGTTCAGAGCTCTCCGGCCTCCCATTCTTTCAGAATGTACATGACTTTGAGATTAATATCTAAAATCCTCACAATTCAAATTCATCACAAGTACAATCTGTCGGTCTGACTGCCGGTCAAATTGTGTATATTTATTATTTTCTAAATTAAATCCAAACAGAAGTTTTAACTTCTTTGGCGAACTTCAGCTTAAAGTATCAATAGAAGTTTAGTGTAAGTTAAATTTGGATTCTGTTGTGTAAATATTATCATTATTTTTCCGAATATAATATATTTGTGGAAGTTTTTTAATTTTTCTCTCCATATAAAAACTTTACTCAGACTTCAACGCATATTAAAAAGAAAGAATTAACCAGATTGGTCCAGCCATTCCCAAGATTAGCACTTAGCAACACATAGTGTGTTATTTTTAACTAAGATTAGCTGTTGTGCTGCATTTATATGGAATGGTCTACTCATCTGTATCTTAATGTAGGGACTTGGAACAACTTAGACTTATGATTATTATTAACTAAGAAACTTTACATTGAGTTGTTAGATTGGAGCATTGTCATTCAACCAGGTCTGTAGCAATTGCATGAACAATCCATCAAACTATTCAATTTTGGAGTCTACTAAGCCCTATTAACGGAAATTGTTTTAATATTCTTTAAGTTTGGTTTTCATTAAAAACTTGTAATGCAAATGTATCATTGTGTAAGTTCATCAAGTTGAAATTGTCTCAAATTTAAAGCGTTTTTATTAATTTCTTACAAAATGCCAGATCTTCAAAATGAAAATACACATACACAACTTTAGTTTACACAATACAAGTAAATATACATGATAATTTATTTATTTAAGAATATAAAAATAAAAAACACTGTAAAGAGGAAAGGAGTGTTTTGAGGGCATGTTTTATTTTCACAACTTAATTACACCTAAAGTATACCTGTTCTAGACGATATGACTAACATTATAATAACTCATTGCAGATTATTCTAACTATAACAGATGTATTTTCAGTGCAGTATACCACTTAAATAGGTAAATGGCTACTCAATCACCTCACAAATACAAAAATGATGTTCCTTTCCAGTCCAGTGGTTAAAGTTAGCCAATGTTATTACTAACAAAAACTGTTATGAATTATTATTTAAAGACTACTGTTGTTTAATGAACTAATGTACTCTTACCCTTTGCAGACTGCTTTATGTGTCCTGGTGAACCTCTTGATGAGCATCACAGCCATTCAGTCCCAGTCTCAAGGAGGTGGAAACCTTATTGATGCTCCTCAACACAGCGACATTCTCAAGGTACATCCTTAATGTTTTAATTGTGGTAATTAAGATACATACATTCTAAAGGGTACAATAATAATTATTTTAACTGCGTTCATATGATTATACTATGATTAAATATGGATATAACCTAAGGGTACATCCTTCATTACTGTAACTGTGGTAATTAGGTTACAGACATTCTGAGGGTACCTCCTTAATAATTTTATGTGAGGTAATTAGATTGATAGTAAAATCAATAAACTGAATATAAAATATTTGTATTACTTCACATTAAAAAGATTCTTTAAAAAAACTGTCTGGAGTTGTTTTTATCTAGTTTAGTGTTCCTAAGAAACATTTTTAACTAGTAAGTTAAAACACAAATTATAACAATTCTGACAAGTTGAACAATTTTCTTTCAAATCATTGCCTGTATAATTTATTAAAAAATGAAAACGTTACTAATTAAATTTTGCCTAAAATTGAGCTTCTAAGCACATGTCTAAAAATTTCCATAAGATAACTTTTTTGAAACTTGTCCGATATTTTAACCTCTTCCCTGAAATTTTAGTTTTTGTTGGTTTCACTGACCTGTCCAATTAGATTTAATAGCTCCAGAGGCTTTTTTTATTCATTCTCTAGTATATTGTAAAATGCAAGGAGGCTCTAGTCTCAAAATCTTTCTCTCATTTGCTCTTTAACTTGATAACATTATAATAAGCACTTGACTGCAGTTCCAGCTTTAGCTATCTGTTCAATTTCAATCTTGGATCTGGAGATTTTCCCAGTATTTTTTGTTGACAGAACGATTTTATTTTGAAATGAAACTGTTTAGCTCATAAAATGATTAGTATTTTGCATATTTTTAGTCTTGAAAATTTAGAATTTTAAAAGTCTTTGTTTAACTTATTTTATTTGTTAAACCAATTTTATATCACTAATATATTTGATCTTGAATTTTTCAATTTTGCAGGTACTGGCCAATTGTTGCGGGCTGACAGAACCGAAGGGACTGAATCGAGTCAACCTGACAGGAGATTCGGTCTGCAATGATGGCTCCCCTGCGGGGTTAGTAGGGCTACCCCACTTTGATTACAGTTAAGTTAGCTCATTCCCTCAGGATCATATTAACAATGACCTCAACTTGTTTTTACAATTTTTATTTCAATTTATTTATGAGAACTGTTTTTAATTTGCATAAACCAACAAGTATGAGTAATTAATGTTACTAAAATTAACAAAAAATTGTTATTTATGTACAAGTATTAGGTAATGTGTTATTTATGAACTAGTATCTGTAATGTATCTAGAAGTTTGAGTTCATGATATACTTGTATTATCCAATATAAAATTGTAGGATGAATTTACATGAATGAAAATTGTATCTACTAAGATAAAATTAAATATAAAATTTTGTTTAATATGTCGGTTAATAGTTATATTATACTATATTATACATATATTAAATACTCTATAAGATACAATTCTAAATACAAATTAAATAATAAAAGTAAATTAACAAAAATTATTAAAATTACTACTTAATTTTATATTTGTATTATTGTGGTCAGAAAATGTAATTTTTTTGTCACTGTGTAGGTAGCTCTGCTTAAAATCACTAAATTAGTAATTTTGTTAAAATAAACATTTATTTGTTTAAAATTAATTTGGTTAGTTTTATCAGAAGGAATGTTTACATGTTTTTTTTATGAAAGAGTGTGTAACAAAGATTAACAAATGGGAATGTTAGCATTCATTTTTCTATGTGTTTTTATAATATTTTAAAAATTTGTAACAATAATCCCACAAAACAAATAGTAGGCTTACTATAAAATTTTCAATTAATATAAAATCAAATATTTCAGTACAATAATTGTTATTTAATACTTTTTTTATTGTTTTTCTTATCCCAGTATGTTTACCATATGTTATAATTTCCTGCATTAGTTGGAAAGGTATTTTGTAATTTATATAAATAATAAAGGTACAGAATTATAGGAGCAGGCTGTAATATATGCATGACATACAATTTTAAATTGTCTCTGTGTTTTAAAAATATGCAACTAACAAATGTTGATGTGTGATTTGTAACATGGATACAAATATTCATACCATATTGACATAGCATGTGTATTACTTTATTATTATCAATTACATCAAACAAATCATTTCATAATACAAATAAAAAATGTATTTGTACTTTTTTTACAGATACTATTTGAGACAATCCCACGGCAGTAGGAGGTGGATCATATTTTTGGAAGGTCAGTAATTCCAAATCTTCATTCAATTTATTATAACAGCTGGCCTGAAACTTAGAATTTATGTTACTAACCTAAAAAATACTCTTAAGTTCTGTGAAAAATTCTTCAATAGTTTCAGTCTAGAGTTTGACTCTTATGATATACATTTCAAATATTGTACAAGGTTTTTACTCTTTCACGAATGGTATATAATTTGTCAATTAATACTTAATTAAGTATTAAAATACAGCTTTGAGAACAAACCTGTGTATTATTGTAGTATAATCAAGAATGTAGCCACGGAATAATTTTGGGGGATGGGCTCCAGATAACTGATATTTTACCATAGTGGACAGAGAGTAAGGCCCCATTTTGATCCTTAAAAAGTTCCTAACCCGTTTCTTTGTAGAGAATGATCTTTCAACAGTGTATGTCAGTAATACTGAATTATTTAAATAGTAATAATTGTTTACTAAAAAATTAATTGAAAATTTTGGGAGTCCGAACCCCTTGGACCCCTCACTGGCTACATCCTTGAGTAAAATATTAACTAACTATTTCCTCTATTATAATAAGCAATATTTTTTATTACTTTCATTACATAGACATAGACAAACACTCATTTGTTTCACAAATTTGTGTTATTTGTTAAATTATTCTTTAAATTGCTTAATACACTTTACATGTAAAGCCATATCAGTAGAAAGATTATTGACTCTTGTGTTTTTGTTTGCAGGAGGTTGGTACTGCTATGATCAGAGGAGCTGCCATAATCGATGGCATCGGATGAATCATCTAATGTCATCTAGGCAGTGGCCGGAAACCAGAAACGGTAGGTCAGTGTTGGTTACAAAATTAAAGTATACGTATAATCTAATGTGTAATGTAATGTCTGTTGTGTGAAAGATAATATTTTGAACCCATTTCTATTTTGGAAAGGTTTTTGTAACTGTATCACAAGAACGTTAGCACTAAATGGTACTTGTTGAATTATATAATAAAAATAAATTCACTTTCTTTATATGCATCCCTATAACAGAGACCACACAATAACTGAAATTCACCTATTTTTATGATTACGTATAACCTATATCTCTCTATCTAATATTTTATTGATATCACAGTTACTTATTTCATAAAATTACTTATTCTTTTGATAAAAAAAAACTTTTTAACACTACTCAGGTGGATGAATAGTTACATGTGACATGCAAAGATTTCAACACACAACTACTACTTTAAATCAAAGTTTTCTTGTTTCAAATATGTATGAAATATCTTATATCCTGAGATATTAACAATAGATAACATTGGCATTTTAAAACTATGTTTCATAATTAATATGCGATAATTTAAAGTGAATGCTTCATATCTAAAAAAAAGTAACTTAGAGGTTAGGTTTAACATATTAAACTCTTTATATTACAACATACTAAATGCATCTCAGTTGAATGTTTAAAACTTTTTGTTTTAAAGTTTTATTAGAGTTATGAAATAGTTTTATGCTGGCTGTTGTGTAAAAAAACAATAAAATATTGACAAAATTCTTTGCACATTCTAAAGCTTGAATCAAATGTATACATTTCATTTTCAGTTGGAGGTTTATTATCTTCGAATCCCGAAGAAAATCCGTATTGGTGGAATGCTAACCATGTGTAAGTATGAGCACTTGGCTAATAAAATATTACTATATGGCAGGAAAAGTCTCTGGTAAATCAATAAGAATCAGACTCAGGAACCAACTATTGTGTTTGAGTAATTGGATAAATAAATAACATATTTCAACCAAAACCAAATGATGAAAACCCCAAATCAACTGTTTCACACTAGTTGTCTGTATTAACTCTCGATATGCTATAATTGGGCTACTTTGGTGACTCCATACATTTATGTTATGCTCTAAGAGTTAAAAAAAATTATTATTATTCCAAACAACAGTAAACTTACACCATTTTATTTACAATTTTAATTTTATTTAATGAATTGTAAATAAGATTCTACATGTTTGACTGTAACCAGTAATTTTATAAATGGCTCCAATTTTGTTTTGCAGTGCTACAGTAATCTGAAGTTGAGTCTGAGCTTTGCCAAAAATCAAAATTCTTTATAATAAATCTTAAAATAAAAAGGATAAATTTTCTTAAATTGTTTTTTGGAACTCTTTAGACGAATATGATTCTAGATTCCAGGAGTCAAGTCTGTGGCAATGCCATTCCAGATGCTGCACTAAGAGGAAGGTGAACTGGAGCTAAACTCGACATTCACACTGAATCAGCCCTTCCCACCATACCTACACATATAATTGTCTTATAGTGAAGTGGTTCACGGATGATAGCTAGCAGAGAAAATTATTTGTGTTACTCCGTAATTTTGAGGTAGCACTGCTACCAAGAATCGTGATATGTGACGCAAATGTAACAAACATTCTCAATCCATATGCCAGACTTAATTTGACATACAAAATAAATGTATTTTTGTGTTTTTTTATACTTATATTGAGTCCAACCCTATTACATATATTTACATGCATGTTAAATGTACACTAATTGTCTTACAATTGCCAGTTTGTTCTTATGTCTTAAGTATGTTACGTTTTTGTTTATTGAGTCTTTTATTAATTTAGTTTTACATTATTATTTGCTATGTAATGTAGCCATATGATAGCACTCTGAACTGTATTCCAGCAAGATGTCTGTGGTACTAATGTCTTTGATTGTAACAGGTTTGTTCCATACTGCTCGAGTGACGTGTGGAGTGGGCGCAGGCGTGCCGACCCGAGCTCAGACTCAAAGTTCAGTTTCATGGGTGCTGTTATAGTACAACAGGTCGTCAAGGACCTTCTTACCCGCGGCATGGAGTCAGGTGTCTCTCTGCTTCTGGCCGGCAGCAGGTATATTATTACTGCACATAACTATAGATGTACCATTTAAAATTCTCATTGTTCTAATAAAAAAATAGGTTAAAGGAACTATTATCATTATGAATCTGTGAAATGAAACTCTGGCATACCCGTAAGCTAGATTCTTTGTCAGAATAACAATGCAGTGTTAGTATGGTGTACTGATAAAACTTCTTGAGTTTCCGGAAAATCTGAGATCTAATCGATCATCTTTCCCCCCAAATTCAATTTCAGTAAATATGAGTTTAGTAATCAGATTTAAAAGTTGATATAAACAGTTTACATCCATTTCAAAAATGTTAAGATTTGGTAACTAGGTTAACTTAATATTGTTAATTATTATAATATGTTGTTGTTATGTATGGACTCATTAAATCCAAGACTAGGATCAAAAATGGTCCCATCATGTTTCTATTGTATGTATTTCCAAAGCAAAAAAACTACAAGCAAATCAATAATATAAAGAAAACTTTTAATTAATTGTATGATAAACTGAAATCTAATAAATATTCACAACAAAGTGTAGGCGATTTAAGAAATGATTTGGTCCATATCTGTGAAATGAAATTTTGATTTATGAAATATGACTGAAGTTATATGTTTCATTTAAAACAATGTGTAATTTCTTTCAGTAATGTTTTATTAGAAAACATTTACTTTTTTTAATTTATATTTAATTTAAACTGTAATTTGCTTGAGTCATATTTCAATACTTGACATGTAATTTCCTTAAATATATTATAAACACACTGGAAAATATTTGAAACGTTGACTTCAGCTGTTTTCATCGCATCTGGTTACTAAATTGTCTAAAATTACTACAATAAATCTTTATAATTCTACATGGATGTTAAAATTGTTTATCTATCTTTACTGTCTTCAAAGAAGGACTCTTAGAAGGACTGTATCTATACAATTTCTAAAAGTTAACCAAACCGAAACCGATTGCATACCTTAAGGTCCTTCTGCCAATAAGGACTGATTGTCCTACAACATAAATACACGACAATAAAACCTCATCAGCTGTACACTAATGCCTCCAATTAAAATAACATGTCAATGTCAACAACTATGCAGATTACAACATTGAGTGCTTTAATATTTCTAAGTAAGTTTTGACCGCTGTGGTGCTTACTAGTTTTCCAACTTGACAACAGATAATGTCAGTGAAATGATGTTATTGCAGTGCCGGAGGTATGGGAGTCATGCTGAACATGGACTCAGTCAAGGCAGTGTTGCGCTCTCACCCGCACATTGCTCTGCGCGGGATATCCGATTCTGGCTGGTTCCTGGATCGGCCACCCTACACGCACGACAGTGAGGGCCTCGCACCTGTGGATGCGCTCAAACATGGCATCCTGTTGTGGGACGGCCAGATTCCCACCAAATGCCGTGAGGTCTACAGCTATGAGCCATGGCGTTGCTATTTTGGCTATCGTCTCTACCAGACACTGTCAAGTACGCTCAGTTTTCTCTTATGCATCTCTTACAAGCAATGATAATGTTTTAATTAAATTTAAATTATTTTGTTGTTATTATGAGCTACAATCTGAATTATGTAATATATTTCTCTAATAAAAAAAGAGATGAAATGAAATGAAAAATGTCTTTATTGAATACAACGTAAAACATACTCAATTGGCGAGGTTAGGACTATTAAGTCCTCTCTTACACCTAACCATAAAGAGATGCTGATCTCATTTTTGGCATTATTCTGTCCGTACTCAAGGGTTACTGACCTGTTCAAGGAACTTATCAAACAGAATAACGAGTAGTCAGTGTCGTACAAAGTTGACAGTACTGATCAAAAATACAATGGTCACTGACAGTCTGAACTTGTGTTATCTCTACCTCAAACTCAAAGTCAGTTAACCTAAGATCACTTGGCCACTGGCTCTCCCAAACAGATTGACTGGTTGATGAATTCCATATACCTTACTGAAGTTGTCCCTTTTGGGATAGTAAGTTCATGGACAATCACTTTGAGCAACTTCCCACGTAATATATAGGGCTTTGGACCACAAATCCTGGATTTACAACTTAACTGCTAAAGCGTTTTATTCACCAGTTTTTTTATATATCTGTTTAAAATAAATTCATAAGTCAAGGATTAGTCAAGGATGTATTTTGTGTTAATACAGTATCACTTTGGTGTCTTTAGTCAAATTGTTAACAATATTAACCATTTTTATTTTTTAGAAACTCTATAGCTTTTTCTACAAATAAGAACTTTACGTTCTATTTTTAATCATTCTGTGCCAATCGGCAAAGTGTGGAGGGGTTTGATCTGCAGTAGTAAAATATAATTTGATTATTTATCCTTGAAGAATTATTTATTTTAATTAATTTGCTTCCTATATGAAGAATTGACATTAACAGTAATGATATTTTGCTTGCAGCACCACTGTTTGTGTTCCAATGGCTGTTTGATGAGGCCCAGATGACAGCGGACAATGTGGGCACTCCGGTCACCAAGCAGCAGTGGGACTACATCCACAAGATGGGTGACAGCCTCAGGAACACATTCCAAAACGTTACGTCAGTACCATTTTTGTATGGTTCAAATATTTAGATTTAAGATTATAAATTGAAGATAACTTAGTCATGATTCTGAAGAATATTATGAGTATCGTAGATGGTTCTGCATATGTATTGGATTTCATTTTTAGATTTTACTAATGTTTCACTCTACTATTAAAAACAATTTTTGTAATTATTAATACAAACAAGACTATATATGATTAAAATAAAATGTAAATATATTCACTAGGAATTAAAAACCTTTAAAGCATGAAATTTAGGCAATACTGTATAACCAGGCACAAATAAATATTGTTGAAGATAAAGATGTATATTTTTATAATTTGTACATAGAGTATAGCTTCAGAGAGTAACATGTTTGGAAATATTATATGAATTGCTGCTGCATATTTGAAATAAATTTAATTTGAAAAAAACTTTTTGTTTTTAGTACAATAGTTTTTAAAGAAATTAAATTTGTTATAAATAGAAATGTGTCACTCCTCCACTCATCACTTGTATACATACAGATATCTTTATTTTTAAGTGTTTTTCTTTAGGATTAATTGAAACACATCTTTAAATTCTGCTTCAAATGTCCACAACAGAATCACCACTAGCTGTCGTCTTGTGCACCAAAGAGGGGTTTCTCCATAATCTAAAATGAGATACATTACTCAGAGTTAAAACAGATTGTTCCCTTCAAAATCTATGCACCGTAACTACTTAGTTGGCTGCTAAGGCATAGTGAGTACCACCCACTTACTATATAACTTTGGGTCCCTTCGGAAACCACGGAAAGGAGTAGATACTCGATCATATGTTTCGACATTTTTTAGTCTCTTAAGACACAGATAGACAGAAGATTTCAGCTATCAATACGTTACAGAGTACTCAATTGATAACCAAGAGCTTTGTTCTCTCTTTAAGTATCATCCCAGGTGCTGTAAGAGAGCATTTTAACTGAAAATCAGTTGCACTATCTTAAATAAAATATTTTAGGAGTTAAAATGACGCTGAGAATTAAATTTAGTCTATAGAAAAATTTGGACTAGTTCTATTATTTTCCTTTTTTTTTTGTATAGTGATTAATATGTTTTGATAGTAAAACTTTGTGGTTTCACTTAGTTCAGGTGTATATTTACATGCACTTAGAGTATCTCCTGTCTGTATCACTGTGTCGTGAGCTGATTGTGCTTGCCTAGGTCAGTATTTGCACCATCGTGTATCTCTCACTCTGTGTTGACGAAGCGTGACTGGAGAGTGCTGCGTATAGATGACGTCACACTGCCTCAGGCCCTCCGCTGCTGGGAGTTGCAAATTCAGTTTCCAGGCATCTCCTTCCGCAAGAAAGACAGGTAGGCCTACGTACAGAATAGTAACCTCTAGATCATAAGACATCAACAGCAATATGGTACAGAATCAACCACATAGCATGAGTGGCTGGGCCACACTGAGTTATTGTTTTACATAGGACAGCCCACCATTGGGTCCACCGCACTGAGTGTGTTAATTCATATTGTATGAATATAAAGTGTAGATGTATTATAAAGTATTTTGCTCTAACACGTTGGTAAATTTTTGTGATATACAAGACGTGACAATTAAATAAATGGATAATATATGTCGTAGCTATAAGACTTATCACACAAGAGTTTGGATAGAATGTGAATGGTATGTGATCCTTCCTGAACAGCAAACACGTTATTTTGGCTGTCTACACTTGTTTTAAGAGCTGCGTGAATATGAAATTGTTGTATTAGAGTGTCACAATGATGACAAAATTAAAGCATTAATCTCAAATTAGCTGTAAAGTTAAGAAATCTTCAAATGAATATTTTCAATTGCTTAGGGAGGTGTTTAGTGATAACTGTATGTCACATACTCAAAATTTAGAGTGACACAAACAATTTGTTGATGGTTGGAAGGATTTTGAAGATGAATGGTTGTTCTGTGATATCAAGAAATTGTTAAAAATTTAGAGAAATATTTCAGAAAGACCAACGTTTAAGTAATTGGATGATGGCAGACACAACAAATATTGTCATTCTATATGAGTATTTGTAAATGAAGAAAGTTTGCACCCTAAATGCAATAAAAATATCTCAAATAATCAAAACAGGAAAGACAACTGCTCTGATATCATAGAGCAATTCACTGTAGATCCTGAATCGGTAAAAAAGTCATAACATATGACATATGAGGAAACATGGATTTTCAAATATAATTCAGAAACAAAGCATCAATCTATGCATTGGAACACACCAACATTGCCATGGATCCAACATCAACAGAGCAAGCCAAAACTGAAGTTCATTCTCTTTTCCTTGTTTGTTGTCATCATGCTTGAGTAGACCACAGTTGATTAAAAGTAATATTAAGGTGTTGAATAACAAATCAAAGATTCTCCACCAAGACAATGTACCAGCACACAATGCACTTTCTGTAAAGCAGCTCTTAGTTGACAAAGACATTCCTGAGCTTGAACATTCACCTTACTTGAAGATCCCACCTCTTGCACCTTCTACCTGTGCAACAAAGTGAAAAGTGCATTAAAGAGTACCAATTTTCGATCTGTAGAAGAGGTGAAGACAAAAATGGCAGACTTGCAGAAAAGGCTGACACATGCAACACTACTTTATACAATGGAAAATTCACATGCAGTGGTACACAGATAAAGAAGTTGAGTATGTTGCACGGGATTAGTTGGCAGCACTGTCCTCTTATACAAGATAAACAGCTGATCTGTAATTGGGCATTGTCTTTACAAATTTTTGTGGAGCATTATTCAATTGTAAAACATGTCATAATTGTTAAAACCTTTTTTCAATGGGTAAATTTTTACTAACTGATTCGAGCACTGCAAAATGATTTTGGTAACCTTATCTGCCCACTACGTGTGGCAATTAAAAAAGTTAGTGGTAAATTTAATGTAATGGGTTCAGTGTTAGATGTTCCAGTACGCCCTCGGAGTGGGTGATTAGTAGCAAATATTGCCGCAAGCGCAAGTGATCAAGAAAATGTTAAACTCAATTCATCGTCATTCCAAGCAATTAAATGTGTGAATGCGTTAAATGGGTGTTGGAGAATAATCAGAATAATGACTGTTATGTGAATCAACCTTTCTAATGAAGCCCATTTCTCAATGGCTATATAAATAAACAAACCTACTGCATTTATGGTAAATCCTCATTCTATTCAAATTCATCCAAAAAAGGTATCTGTTTGGTGTGGATTTTGAGTTAGCAGCATGGTTGGCCCTTAACATTTTTGAAAATGCCTGTGTTGATGTAGTTACAGTCAATGAAGAACGTGATCGGTAGATGATAAGTGATTATTTTTGACAGTAGTTAGAAGGATTAGGTGGTAATAACGATTGAATGACTTGTGGTTTCAACAAGTTGGGGCCACTTGTCATACAGCTTGAGAAACCGTGCAGTTATTGCACACAAAATTTTCCGGCTGTTTAATCTCTTATTTCGGAGATCAACATTGGCCAGCAAGATCATGGGACCTCACACTACTTGATTATTTCCTTTGGGGTTACTTGAAGAAGATGGTTTACGCAAACAATCCAAACTTGAAACTTGATTCCGAAGCTGAAGGATGATATTCGCAGTCTTATCCATCAAATTCCACAACAGTTAAATGAGAAAGTGATGGAAAATTTCTTTAAAATGGTTGAAATCTGCAGGTCAATGATGAATATCATTTTTTATGTTTAATGTCAATCTATAACAAATGTGTCTATATCAAGTAAGTAAACTACAATGTGTATTATTTAATTTTTAAATTAACCGAATCACACTTAGTTATTACAATCAGTGAATTGGATTCCAGTGCAGTGAGTATGCTTTCCGACTCACCCCTGTATAACAGCAGGTCAGCCAGGAACCTAACCCGAGCTGCAGGCCCCCATCAGTGGGCCCCTCAGACCACCCAAAGGAAACGCAGACGCAGGAAAAACAGAAATAAGAACAGAGGAAAGAAGCGAAAAGGTAGGATTAATGATTAATTATTTACATAAATTATTTGGAAGCATAAACACAAACTCATAATATATGTCTAAAGTTGCATCAAGCTATTCACAATGAATAGATTGATGAACTATGAGTGCATCATTGATGCACTGATGCATCATCAATAGTGCACTATTGGTTTACGCAACTTAGTGCACTATTGATGATGCACTCATAGTGCACTATTGATGATGCACTCATAGTGCACTATTGATGATTCACTCAAATATTTTTTTTTAACATCAGATGTAATATTGAACTAGTTAATATATTACTTTTGTCGTGCACTTCTGGAAGTTAATAATTAACATGAACATAAAGTATTGCTTTTGCCAAAACAAAAGCCCTCCATTCACAATAGTTTTTAGTTGTTTCTGGTTTGTGTCCTTTAAACGAATTCTATGATTTAGAGAGGAGAGGAAACAAGATGCGTCCTCAGAGATCAGCTGTGGGTAGGGAGCAGGCGTGCCAACATCGTCTGATAGAAAGGTGCTCTTGGCCGCAATGCAACCATTCGTGTCCCAAACTGCGGAATCCGTTCACAGGTGAGCATCCATTCGGGAATCAAACCGATAGTATTGAATTAGGAGCTCAGAAAAATTGGGAGGACTATGAAAATTTGCTAGATAAAGTAATTTATTAGAGCTCTTGTTAAAAAATACAGATATTACATTAAACTTGTCATTATTCTTAACAGTTGGTAAGACTGTAGGGTTTTGGAACTAATAACATTAATTTTAAATTCTGTACTTAATGACAATTTCAAATCTGAGATGAATCAAATTTTATTTAGACTTGAATTACATTTTTAGCTCTGAAGTTGAAAAGTGTTTGAATAAGTGGTTTGCCCTAATCAAAACTCAGTTGAGATTTAATAGAAACAGATGAAAATTTTATTTAACTATAATTCAATCCTGACCCTCCTTATTCCAGGTAGTTTATAAAGTCTAATGAACATCAATCTGTTTCTTGTAGGTGAAGAGATGGACTTCATAGAACTACTAAAATCCTTCGGTCTGGACATGATGAGTGTCGCTAATGCTTTAGGGATAGACATCAACACCCTCAACAACATGGACCCTGAAGAGCTCCTGAACTTGCTGACCCAACAGGCCAGCTGAACCTGCTAACCTTCCATCAAGTTGCTTGTAGTACAAACCACTGAATCTCATTCAGCGCAAATCTTTTACAGGCTGTTTTTCATTTATTTTTGTTGTATTTTTACCCTGAAGAAAATAATGAGCTGCCAACTAAAGTTGAAAATATCTCTTCTGGCAAAGTTGGAAAATAAGCTAGGTATATTTTAATGTGTGGTTGTCATCTTGGTTTAAATATCAAAATGAAGATATGTCATGTAGGATAACTTGTACAATACGGACAGTATGCTAAATATTCCTAAATATTCAATGGTTGGCAAATATTATAATAAAAAATTTAGAAACTACATCATCATGAAATCTCACATCATTATTTTTAAGAGATCATTTTCGGTCTAGGCTATGAAATAATTGACATTTTCTACATTTTTCCTAAAATGCAAACAATTGCTACCTTGAAATATTTTATTGGTTGAGAATGACTAACAAATACATCCAATCCATCTGTATACATGTAATAAAAGTAATATTTCTATACAAATATTTTATTTGTAGTCAAATAAATTGAAAAATTTAGTTATGCTGTGTAAATTTTGTACATAATTATAGATTATTTATAATGTAAATACGCCTCATAACTTTAAGTAATACTACTATACTCATTACCTACCATGAGCTCTGGAAATTATTTTTATATCCTTATTCGTTAATATTTGGTGTCCTAGGTAGAGCTATATTATACCAAAGGAAAGATATTAATTATTGTTTGTAAGTTTTGTATCTACACTTGTTTATTTTTGTGAATACTAAAATATTAATTTAGTATAAATTTGTTATCAATTATTGAATTCTGTGTTGTATTGTTTATATTTATTTTATGACTAATTATAGGATTTAAATTTATTAATATTTTTGTAAATAACAGAATTTAATTGATGAATTAATGAAAACTTAGTTTCCACAGATTAGAGTATATGTCTACAAAATTGCAGCTTTTTGTGGAGATAAAAATAAACACATACAATGGAGTATAGAAGGGTCCTACAGAACCTAACAGTCTTGCCAACCAATCCAACAAAGTAAATTCATCACTTATGCTGTCACATTATCATAAGAGATTGAAGCAGTGGTAATGCATTTATTGCCTTATTTTATGAAATGTCATATAATAGTGTTTAGTTTGTTTATTAATTTGTTTATTAGAAAGTTTTATTTTTACACTTAATTGTGATCTGTTGAACCCAAAATCAATAGAGTTCTTCCTCGGACGAAGTGGAAAATTTGTACTAAGTTTTAAGTCTCTAAGACCTCACTAACAAGTGTTATTGCATGGAAGCATAGACCTACAGAAAACAACATATTTTGTAAGAAAACATGGTTCATGGTTGGGTCATTAAAAATTTGTAATGATTTTAAAATGTTTCATTACATTTTTAGTTTTTAATTTGATCACAATAAATAACTGTTGAAGAGCTTGATCACAACAATATTTACTTAGGCCTTTTTGTTATCAATTCTATAAAATGAAACACATTATTTTAGTTTACAGTACATTATTTTTCCACTGGATGAATTAAAGACAATCCAAACCTAAATACTTTACTGAGGTAAGAACTAGGATCGGTAAATGGTAGTTCCTAGGTCTATCCATAGGATTGCGCTGTGAACTGAGTTCCAGTGAGAATTTTTTATTTTATGTCTTCTTTGGCAAGAACAATTGTCAAGAGTTGTTTTACCATCAGTGCGTATAAGCAATAGAATATGGGGTGTGGACGTATAAATACATAAGCATGTTTCAATGCCTGTAATTACTGAACATGTCTTCTTAAAAGCCACCTGTACTAACGGCCATCTTGGTTTTGAGCTCCATGAGAACTATGTTATGGTTAAAACAATTTCATGGCTTTGTTTTTATCATCAGTTTATTAAAAATGTCTCATTTTAAAGATTTGATTAGTACACATTCAAACACTTTATTTTTTTGAATAATTGTTTATTTAGAAAAAAAGAACTCAAATGCATTTGGATGGTATAAATGACATTCTAATCTATTACAGATTATCGACTGCTCTGAACATCTTTGCATAAAGTGGGTCAAAAGCACCATCCATGTTCTACCAGTGGCCACTTAGCTCAATATGACTCCTATCTTATTTTATAAGACCAGATAAGATATCTAGAAGCTATGTTTTACAGGTTGGCTATCAAATTATAATTAGATAGCAAAACTGATGCCAATTGAAGTGTCATAATTCTGGTTATATTGAGTTTCTATATTTTTTTTCAGGTACTGATTTAGTTATGGAGTTTGATTCAAGTTTGTCTGAAGATTTTATTTAATTATTAATTATTAGAGGGCAGTAGTGAGGCTAGTGGAAGTGATTGTTGTACATGTAGTTGTAATGATATTGTCCACACTTTTCAACATGTCCATGATCCAGGACACGCTCTATTGCTATCCACTTTAAGCAAGGACGTTGATGAGAAACAACTTAGTGGCGTATAACAAAATAACTTGCACCCCTGGTGCCAACTATACCAATTGATAAAAAAGCAGCTTCAGTAAATATAGTAAAAACTAATTAAGTGAGTCACTTAATTAGTGAGATTTTTATTCTCGAGTAATTACAAAGAACACAATAATAAATGTAAATCAAGGTAACAAAGAGAATTGTATTTGGTTAAGACAATAAGCAAGTATAAAGACAACAGTACACATCAAGTACAAAAAGTTTTAGAGCGTAAGTTAGAAGTCAGTATTAATATCTAAGGAAACTAAACTAGAGTGTATGTATTTATTTACCAACTTAGTGTTAAGCTACTGGACTGTTAGAGTATCAGTGATCACCTACCTCTTTAGCATAAGTTGTATACAGTAATTATTTATATACTACCTAATAATATATAGATATACTTTTGTAGAAAGTACAAATAAATGTGTACAACACAAAATAATTTGTTATTATTTACTACTGTACATTACAGTCAACCTCTATTGCTCGCATTTAGGAAAAAATAGTAAAATGTTATTAAAAAATTCATCTTTCACCCCAGGCTGCGGTAGTTAGGTTATGTTTAGTCAGCAATCCAAGAAACATTACTTTCAGTTATATCAAAACAAATAAAGAAATAAGAATGGTTATGGTCATAATAATTAACTGACAAGAGATAAATTAATGAGCAATTAAAACTTAATTAATCATCACTTCAGTGGTAAGATGCCACGAATAATTTAACAAAATAATAAAAGTAGATAAAAGAATGATGAAATAACTGGTTGATAAATAACAGAGTAAATGGCTGAGTAACAAGTTACAAGTGAATAAACGGTAGTAATGAGTAAATCGCGAGCAAAGTGAGTGGGTGATAAGACGTGACACATAACTTAACCAATGAATGAAAAATAACTGAGTAACTAGGTTATTTAAAGTAACTGAGTGATTCAGCTATTTTGCTTTGGTTAGCCTCAAAATTAATAGAGGTTACTTATTCGGTTGTTCACTGGTGCACCAGCTCACATGCTAAAAGAAAACCGAAGAGTATAAAATATGCATCAAATTGCACTCTAAGTATTGTAGAAAATTATGAACTGTATAGTTGGCAAATAATGTTGGTGAAAATCTACAAGTAGTCTTACTATGATAGATACATGCACCGTATTATCATTATGTCCTAAAAAAGTTTAACTCAGTAATTCAAACATGTTTTATTTCAGATATAGGCATACCCTGAATCAAAACCCTGGGAGGGGGGAACCATGCTTGTTCAGGCTGTAACATTTTTAAATGGAAAAGGTGGATGAAACTGAAATTTTAAGAGAATTAAATATAATTTTAACACTATGTAGTGCGTAAAAACAACAAATTATTTGCTGGTGCCATATCTAGTATTGTTCCATATGATTACTGTATAGGTTTTTGTGTTTGTCTGGTAGGAGCAGCTGTCCCCTCTGCCTCTTTTTGTTACAACTATTATTTAATTACTATTTAAATATTTTATTTTAATCTTTTTTATCTATAACTCAGACTTTTCTTACAAATATTCTTCTTTCCAATAATACAAAGTGCTTGTCCTTGTAGATATTTTTTCAATTTGTACACACACACACATATTTATATATATATGTTTCTAAATATGTGTGTGGAATTTGAAGATAAAGTTACAAAAATAGAGTTTGGTAACAAGCCTAAATCATGTTTGATAATAAATTACGGATTCAAACATAATTTTTTATTATTATAGCCTAATCATGAGTTTTAACATTTAAATATATTAAATCTAAACATATGTGTGTGTGTACATATATATATATATATATATATATATATATATATACATAAGGTTTTAAAATTTTGTCGGGACGTGAAAGTTATCAAGTAATTTGAAGTGCAATTTTAGTACGATATTAAAACTGCTCATAGGAACAATTTTTGATAAATTGGTGGTTAAATTCACATGCAACAAGGGGAAGTTGCTACTGCCAATAGCCTTGATAGGTATGATGCTACGATTAGAGGTGAAATTGGCCTGATGAAGAGTGGAGTGGAGCCGACAGTTGACAAGAGAGGAGTCAGCTCCCCCACGCGAGGAAGTGAGGAGTTCAACCAATTATTTACCAGAGTAGTAACAGTCACACCATGGACCGTGCTGTGGTCTTCCTTGTCATCTGCTGCCTAACTCTGTCAACTGGTCTTGTGGGTGAGTTAGTGAATAACTCCTTGGATGTGAATGTGGATTTTATACAGGCAGAAAGAATGATGAGTGGCAAACTATGATATGTTTATGTGGGTGCAAGATTCTTAGAGACAAATGTAGTAATAAGTGTAATATGATACAGAGTATGAAGATATTATATATTACAACATTTTTGGGGTTGAACATATTCCGAGACAAAAGTAATAATAAAACAAAACGTTCTTAGCGACAAAATGAATAATGGGATTATGTGGAAAATTAAAAAAAAAAATTGGGGTGTATATATTTTGTTATCCTTCCATCTTGTTATACCACTGAGAATGGTTTACAGTAATGGATGAAAAATTATTAATTGATCATCTTCTAATTTAGTTACTATATAAAATAAAATATGTATGTATATATATTATACTAACATAGATAATCATAAATCAATTTTTTTATTAAAAGTTTAAAATAACTTCCACATAGTCAAATTTCTTACTTAGTGTTAAAATTATATTATAGTTTATCAAGTAGTTACAAAAAATTACTCATTCTACAAAATTTAAAGAATGTCTCAGAAAAGATGAAAGTGCAGATGAGACTGTGTAATACTAATGTCTCCAAATATGAAACTTTTAATTACTCTACATTTTATTAAAAAAACACTGCAATATTAATTCATTATTTTCCAGTAATCAAATATCACATCATATTTTCATCAATGAAATCAGAATTTTAGAATGAATCAGAACCATTTGTGTTTGGTTAATATTTTATAAATTTTATTCTGAAATATGTGCTATGTTGTATTGTTTATTTCATTCCAACAGTTCTTATTCAAAATTTAATCGTAAATAGCTTGTTAAATTGATTTCACAGAGCTAGTAATACTAAAAAACTGGAAAAGGAATAATTCTATAAAAAATAAAATGTGTTTTTGATTGAATATTGGGTTAAAAATTGATATCTACAAGTTTCTTGTACCTGTATGTCCATATTACTCCTTTCAACCAAACAGTACTAATTATCAAAGTCAACCTATCAATAGTTAAAAATATATTTCTTTGTACCTATTACAATTAATTAATTTAGATTATTAGAACTATCCAAAATTTACTATAGATTAATGGTGATCACATAAAAGAGAAATTTTTAATAGAAGTTTACTTTAGTTATACTTTTATATTATGCCCCATCACTGAAATATTTTGTATGTGCAATTACACAAGACTTAGACAGAGTTGCGGCTAATTTAGATCTAGTCATCCCAAACTGGACTCTAAAACAATCTTCTAACTACCTCTAACAATTTTCCAATGGAGGTTGTTCCAAAAAAAATCAGGCATAACAATTATTTTTTCTTATGTTCCAATAAATATGTATATTTCATAAACAATGTATTAAAAACAAATAACAACGTCAAGTTCACACAGTATTACTATTCTGAGTTAGATGGGCAGAGTCTGGAAGTCGAGCCAATATGGCTGACAGTTTCATCTCTGTACCGGACACCAATCCACGGAGCCGCCCTTATAGACCGGGAGATCCAGCTCAACTGGCAGGATGGGGTGGAGGAGGTGGCTCTGTTTACTTCAGACCCCACTCTCAACCAAACACCAGGTATGGTTAATCATGCGAATAAGACACACAGCGAATAAATATAGATATAGCGAATATAGATATTTGCGAAGAAAGGCTAATGTTATAGTTTAGGGTAAGGGTTACATCATTAGAAAATGATAACTTGGAGGTGAGTCATCACACAGTACAATAGCCAGGGGCATTTGCGATCGATACTTCATGACCTCAAATCATGTCCAACTTTTCCTATGCCAGATCACGTTTAAAGGAGGAAAGTACCAATTGAAAATCGCGCTGGCCATAAGTGCAAGCTTCAGAGGTGCCTTTGGTACCACCCCGCACTTCTGGTTAAAGAAGAAAACCATCCCTCGAGATCTTACCCGAATTCAAGTTCCAAACACGTGAGCGCTCTGTGTGCGTAACTTTCCTTATTTCTATGAACATTGCGGCTGGATTCCTTTCATCCAAAAGGGTTAACTGCACTTTCTTTGCAGTGCGCTTTTTTCACTGTATTCTTTTTTTGTGACACCAGTATAGTTAAATATACAGTTAAAGTGGTTGGAATTAACTGGAAGAGATGTTAGTATTGATGAATTTTCAAGTACAATACTCATAATTTCATTTTATTTCTGCTATTCACCTTTGTGAACTTTAGTCTTTAGTGGAATAGTTATAACCGTTTTATGGTAGAGAAAATATATTGTGAATTCAAAATCATAGTTGATATAAATTTGAGTTTTTTAAATATTTACTTAAAAATACATATACATTTTGATCCCATAAAAACTAAGTTTCTTGTACTTGACCTACTGACCAACATCATCCATGCCTGAACTGTCAGATGTATATTAACAGTTCGTGACTAATTGCACAATTATACAATCAACCGGGAAGCTCTCATCTTTCAATCTTGTCAAGAGTGTCTTTAGGCAAGGTTTGTCTAATTATCAAGATAATTAATTAGTTTGGTGGTTAAGTCTACATTTTGGAGATTTGTTTGATTATTTTATTTCACCATAAAAACTATAGACTGATTTCAATATTTATTTCTTACAACAATGATCAGTGCCATATACCTTTTCTGCTTTGTATCCTTGGTGGAAGTAAGTTGGTTTTAATGGAAAAGACATTTTTTGTATACTTCCACATAAAATTTATTAAAATAGCGCTTTCGCCGGTTAAAAAACATCATGTTTTTTAACTATATACCTTCTCTAACTTTTCAAAAAAAGCATGTTAACAATTTACTTGTTATGTACAGTATAAAATATATTTATGAACAGCCTATAACAATAACATTTCTAATGATTGCTTGTGTAAATGTTTATACTCAGAAATATAATGATAATAAATTCTCTCTTCCCCAAAACAGGTGCAGCTGATCGATCGTCGAAACAAATATATAGAATATAATACAACTCTAAATTGCATACCATTTTTATGGGACCAACATTTTTTATGTAAGATTATTTATTTAAGCACCATTTTGTAGTTGGTATTAGGTTTTGCTTTTAATATTTTCATTTTTGAAGAGTAACTAATATTTGAGATGGGAAATATTTCTAAATCTTGATTTGCTTTCTTCCTCTCCACACATTATGAAACAAGGGGTTGGTAAAATACATCAAGCTAAAATTAAAGTTAACTAATAACATAATCTACATCTTGTGTTGTTGTTATAGTTTATTTAACAATTAGTAAGGTCAAAAAACTTGTTTATTTTATTTTTAAATTATTATTAATTTGAACTACTGTAAAAATCTATGATACTAATTCTACAGGTATAATGTGATTAGACCCATTCCTGATCATACAAGATACATTAAAGAATTTTGTTTATTGGTAAGATGTTTGTTGAAAAGAAAGTCATCAAAAGCCAGAGGAAGCCGTTTTTGTTTTTTTAATTGGACAGTCTTTTCTTTTAAAATGTTGACTTTTAAATTCTTACTGTTCAGAAGGTAGCGGTTTTGATACAAAGCACATCGAAACACAATGCATGTTTATACTGTAAATCCGTGATGGAATCCTTTAGATGAACTAATGTTGATAAATATATGACTGACCACGTACCCAATTATCTTTAATGTGATTAAGTGAAAGGAAGAACTTCAATCTTCAAAGTTTTTGCATTTGTCACCAAAACACTTTGTTATTCGTTTGTACCTTGTGTAGATATGCTTCATTCACTGTCTCAAGAATCTCAGCCCGTAATTTTCAAGCAAAATTAGCACACTGCTCTAAAGACAACTTTTCAAAATTCAGTTAGTTTAGGTATTTGTTTGAAACAATCTGCAGCATTTCACATGAGTATGGAAAGGAATGCAAAGTGAATCTCAGTCATTTTCAAAAGTCCTGCCGAAAAAGATGTTTCTTCTTCAGCAACTCTCAGCTGTTTTCTCTGATTCATCAAGTTTTTAAATTCACTCAAGTTCACTAGGAAGTAAATCGTTGCTCTTGAAGTTCTTGTTAGCAAAATTGATAATACACATGGGATCAAGTTCTGCTTGAACACTGGTTGACCTTTTATAACAGGAACCAGGTTATGGGCCTGCTTCATATTTCACTGTGGTCAGAAAGAACTGAGGAAAAGTCCAGGTAAAAAAAAACTGCTTAAAAGAGCATTTAAATGAAGAGACACACAGAGTATGTTTAAAACAAATTATATTTAAAGCTTGTGTTACTAAATATACTGTTATTGAAATCATCAAAGGATTCATCATGTTACCACTTAAAGTAATTCAGACTGAAGAATGAAGTTAGCTACTATTATTCTTTTAAGATATTCATATTTTTGCATGCTCTGTTGAATATTATTTTCATAAAGGTAGCAATCCAGAAATTTTGCTGGGTGAACATTTATTGTGATTGTTTAGAGTATACAATATATAATAACAATAAATTTGAGTATAAAATCATCAAAGGAGACTTAAAAATTGTGCTCGGCATACTATATTTTTTCGGAAGATCTAATTTAAGAGTTTTGTCTGTTTTCTTTCAATTACTTTTTACCTTCAGTTCATCCTTATGTTCTTGACACATCTCAAAATGATATGGTAGAAAACGTTAACATCATTAAACATAAAACCTTGATGATAGTTTAAGATCATGACTCGGATGATCAGCTTTGTGTATGACTGCAAGAAGTGCTATTTTTTCCACAGAGGAAATTTTCATTTCAGAGATTATAAGATAGTTTCTCTTTTCAAGTTTACAGGATTTTGAAACTGTTGATTCCACCAAAGTCAGAATAACGTAGCTATGGTGAGAAGGGTTTATTCAATGCTAATGTTGAGTTCAGCTCCATTTCACCTTCCGCCTAGTGCAGCGTCTGAAATCTGAGGCTTTCACAGACTTGACCTCTGAAATCTAAGAGTCCATGTCTGTCTGAAGAGATCCAAAAAAAGTAGGTGAAAAAGAAGATAAAAAACAAACTCTTTCCACCATTTTGACATAAGAGCTACCTAGAATACAAGCCAGAATTTTCAAGATTTCTTCATTATAAACTATGATTAAACTGACTATGTTGGTGGTATAACACTGATCAGGAAAGACAGGAGATATTCTTCTCTTGAGGTCTGTGTCTGTGTGGAGGGAGTTGGCTGAAGAATTCTTCTGATTTTGAATATTGCCATTATGTGGTTATCTGGATTTACACCACCTGTTTTCATCTTATTATTGGCTGATTTGTTCTCTCCCCTTCTATTGATACTGATGCTTGAGCAACTAACTCAGTGATTATTATGTCTAAAACAAGAGCAAACAATCATAAGGAGAAAAGTTTTCCTATGAGGAGCTTGAAGTGGTTTTTAGCCAACCTGATCACTCTACTTAAGAGGAATTTTTCTGCTCATAGAAAGTTGAAACGGTTTAAATTTCTAGACGATTAAGCAGTTTATTTTTGTTTGATAAAAAACTGGACCACTGCTAAAGGTAACATTCTAGATATATTGAAAATGACTTGAATTGAACTGATTAACTTCTTGAAATAAGCTAACCAATTTTAGGAAGATTATTTCTTGCTTCCAGCTGTCAACATCGATAACATGGTTGTAACTGTCACTCAAAGTCTGGAGATACCTCACATCTGTATTCTATTGATGAACATAACTTGTGCCAGGAACATGAGCATAGACACATATCTAAGCATAGGAGACTGTCAGACGTTTTTATTATTTATTTAAGGGTACTGTGGGTTTTTTTATTTTAACTTACAACAAAATGCTAATGCGTAGATACATGATATTGTCAGCGTTCTATAAAATGCATCTTACTATTGCAATATTAAGAAACATCAGAAAGTAAATCACAATTCATTAATATTATAAATGTTCCAGCAGTAGGAACGAACTTTAAGTAATTATTATTTTATTTTATTAAAATTTTCTGGGCACTTTCAGTTTAGTACTAGGATAAAAAAATAACGTAAGTTAGAAAAATCTTATCCCTGTAATGACTAATTAAAGGTGTGTATATTAGTTGTGCGTATCAGAACGGAAGATTACCCAGACGGCTCATACCAGAGCTATTATAGCCTAGCAAGACCGACACTGGTGGGCGGCTGGGAGCTGGATCATCCGGGACCCCAGGAGTCTGGAGACCACTGCCTCAACTTCTGGATCGGCTCCTATCGTAATGATACACTGGAGCAAGTTGAGTGCCTCAAGATCAGACCTACCTGGATGTCTGATAACAAGTAAGCCATGAAACACTACAGATTGCAACATGTTATGCACCATTAAACATTTTCGATTCCAGTTCTACTAACTCTATTTGTACTTCTTCTCATTTGTGAGATGGAGGTACATGCAGGTATTTACCATTATATTTACAGAATGAAATTGTTGCTACTAAACTATAAGCAAAATGCCTTTGTTGGTAGATTATTTCCTAAGATTTTAGAAGGTACTATTGACATATTAATGACATGGAGATCTGAAGTTGAAGGCCCATAGCCATTTTTATTTCCAAATATACAGAACTTTCATAATGAGATAGCACAACTGTTTCTAAGGACCATATTGAACTGACACGATCTGTTGTAATATGATTATTTCGATTCTGAGATTTAGGAAACTAGTAAATATAAAAAATGTAAACTATGTTTTAGTTTTTTGTAAAAATGTAACATTTTTATATTTTTGACTTTTTATTATCCCTTTTTATTTTACACTCTATCTATTTTCATTTTCCTACAAAAAGTTATATTTTTGAAGCAAGAAGCTGTAAGCTCAGTAAATTTTCTAAGTTTCTAATATTTCTTGAAACTAAGACATCTATCAGTAATGTCTACTATTACTTTTACGAATGACTAAACAGAAAAAATCACAGATTGTTTAACTATGTTTTAAAAATTAAATTAAAAATAATGATGGGGATGGGGTGTAGCTATTACCCATGGCTTCACACTCTATTTTCAAAATCAAAGTCCTTATACCACTCATCATGTAATAAAATGGAGCCCTATGAAATTTGCCAAACGTAAGTAAGCATACATCAGGAAAATATTATTTCAGTTTTCATGGTTAAGGACCAGAGTTTAACCTGACTCTTATATCATGTTTTGCACAAGTAGGAGCATTTCTGGTTAAAATTGATTATACAGTGTTTCAGATGCCATAGCAGGATTTGCCTTGTTGCCCTGATCAAAGAAATAGAAATATATTAGTCTCAGAAACCTACTCCTGTTTACTTTAAGTCCTCGTCAGCCATACTGGTTTAGGTGGAAGCCGAAACAGACGCTCCTGTTTTTATCAAAAGGATAAAAATATATCAAATGGTATTGGTTCCTCAGATCATATTTTTCTTAGCTAGATACTTTTAAAACTGACCGTCAGACACATAAGTTGTAATTATATCACACTATGAAACAAGATAGGGACTGAAAGTCACCACTTATTGGTCTGTATATGGTTAACTGATGCTGATTAAAAACTTATTTAGGAGTTTGATGGTTGGTTTTAAGTGTGGTATGTTAAAAAAAAAATAAGATGAAAATTATCATTTGATACTTTCAACTCTTTTGATACATCCTACTTTGGGCTTCATCTAAAGTAACGCGGCTGACAGTTGATTTTTTTTTAGGAGAAATTTCTCTGTTGATGCCAAGAAAAACCAGGTTATTTGTTCATACAATGTAAATTGGCCCTTGGCTCCTACACTATTAAGTTTTTATAAAAAAAATTTGAATAAGCTGTTTTGTTCTATTTCAGATTGGGGTAATAAAATGTCTATAATTTTTTGCTCTTGGTAAACTTGACTACTAAGCCTTCATACTATAAAACAGGAAGTATACAGATAGGTAAAGAGAATGCTCAAAAATATGGAAATAATCGTTGCCATACAAAGGGATGCAGAAACGTGTTTTATCTGTATACACTATTTTTGTTATTTATACTCACCCTCACTGTGTTTAAAGGTTGTCTATTGGAGGTTTATCACTGACATCCCTGGTGTGGCCTGGTACCCACAATTCTGGCTGCTACAGACGAGGTGACACTCTCAGCCTGCGTGACACTCTCGCTCGCTTTGTTCTCACTCAGGACCAGGATGTGTGGAGTCAGCTAGTGTATGGAGTTCGTTACATAGACGTGCGTGTTGGCTTCTATCCAGTCAAGCGGTGGAACACTTCAGAACAGATCAGTCATGACAACAGGTCTGAATTTATTATTTTGTTTTATTGTATCCTGCTTTTGTTGCTTATACATGAATGAAAACATGAGATTTTCTTAACTTGATAACTGTTAATTCCTCATAACACGATCTCAATATAGCCTTTAAAATCTCTGCTTGAATATTTAAAGTATTTTCAAATTCCTTAAGATAGGAATTTGTATTGATTTTTCATGTATAGTTAATATCTCATATCTCTATGTATAACTTATAATAAACAAAATTTATGAATGAAGGTTTTTACAATTATCCTAGCAAGTTATAACAGCACTTTGTATACCAACATATGAATGTCAAAAATAATGTTTATGAGGAATAAAAGATAACCCAATCTTAACTTTTAATGTAAAATTAGAAATACACTTCAAATAGGGCCAAAAGTTTTTTTTACAACAGTTAATCTCCTAATGATAATGGAGTTTTATCTAAGTACCTATTTTAAATGAAATATGTTTTATAAATGAATTAAATATTTTGAATAAATTAAATATTTAGGGTTTATTAAAATTGCTAGAAAGAGTAATTTTTTAATTTACAATAATATGCAATTACTACGGTATAAATAAATTGAATATTTTCATTTTTACTTTTGGTACGATTCATTCCTCAATAACACTTCAAAAGCCAACAAATATTTCATTTGAATATATACTCATTGAAAATATTATAATTTTAAAGTCCCTAGGACTGTTGTAAGATTCTCAAAGTCTGAATTTTAAATTATGTCCATTTTGACTTTCTATTAATTGAAAATTTAAATAAGTAGTCAGCACAAGTTACCTGTAGATTAATAACATGGACAATAAGAGAAATAGACTAACTACCATAAAAGAGTTGTATCAAAATATTTAGAATAAAAATGTTTTGTTGTGATTTCAAACATGAGCATCAACATCCTATTCAATCAAGTTTTGAAAATATATTCCTAAATACCATAACCTAGTAGAGAATAATCAAGCATAGGCACAATTCAATTCAAGGGATGAAGTAGCCAAATCAAGCATTAATTTACTTTAATAAGTATAATATAACTGATAAATCTTTAATTTAGTTGTAACTGAATTCTAACATTTGGTATGCTGTAACCTGTTGGCTACTTATGAAAATTATGAATTTGTGGGATATAAAATGATTGAGGATAAAGAGAAAGGTATTATTGTTGTATTGGTATGTATTGTAAAGTCAAGTATAAATACTAGAATAGATGTCAAAGGTCTTATGCAGAAACACATCTTAAAGGAAACAATGGTCTTGTAATCTATGTTTTAAGACATGTAATGTGTTGTCCAGTTTTTGGATAAACCACGATCTTATAAAGGTGCGACCACTAGTGCCTGTACTACGTGAGATAAGGCAGTTCCTAGAAAAGGCTGAAGGGGAGATTGTGGTGCTGGACCTGCACCGGTTCCCCGTGGGATTCTCAGGCCGCCATGCTCGCCACAATCGGCTGGTGGAACTGTTGGAAAGGGAGCTACGGGAAGTGGCTGTTGAGTACTGTGGAGAATGGCCCACTCTAGACAAGTTGTGGCAGCAAAGTCCCAAGGGCCGTCTCATCATAGCCTATGGTGACAACGAAGTTGTCAAGAGTAAGTCCACTTTCTGGTGTATTTTCAAAATCTGTTGGTAAATTATTTATCCCCAAGACTTTTGAAAATAATATGTGATACAAGTAGATAAAAACACATATGTATTATAAATAGAAAAGTTAAACTTAATCTTTAAAAACGTTTACGTGATCAGAGCTTGAATTTAAGTACAATCTCGGATGATGGTTTCCTTCTTTTGCCAGTAGTACAAGCCCTCCAAAGCATGGAGCATTTCCGATCAGCACTTTGCCGACACGATCTGGCACGTGATCTGAGGTCGGGAAAGTACCGATTGGAAATGCTCCATCCTTCGCCGTCACCCTTTATTGAGAAAATTCCTCATTGCGCTTAGACCTAAAAGGAAATTGTGCTGCTTCTGTAGTGACAGAATATACAAGATGGGTGGGGTTGGTGGTAGCTGCCACCTCCTGCCAAGATCCTATGAGGAGGGATATCGGGCTCTATCCCAGACTTATCACCTTGGAATAAAAGGGGTTGCTCTGTTCCAGCATCTTCTAGTCAAAGTAGGCAGGATAGCCATACTCCCTCATGTTTTGGCTTTAAAAAGCCTTTATCATTAAAGAGACTCTACCCACTCCAACAGTCGTTCTCTGTGGTAAATTAGACCTATTGACCTACCTTTTTTTACCCAAATATCTGTATGTTGTTTGTGATTTGCCACTCCAGGATATCCATTGGGTTGCCCAGATTTAAATGGCATAGGGTTTTTATGTACTCATTATAACTTCTACTGGCCAGAGTAGAACCCACCTGCAAAATAATTATAAGTTTTTTACATGTGTTCACCTAATATGTTTTAGTTAGCTACAATGTCACGAAAAAAGTTTAAATATATTTATAGAAATGATATTTGGTATTTTGCTGTTATTAAGTATAACGTTGGCATGTATATTGCATGTTTTAAATGTTTGCCTTAAATCTTTTGACATTTGAAGACAAGGATGTAAAGATAATAACGCCATTGTATGCTATTTAGTTTTTCAGTTTTTGTTAAATGTATAACAGTGACAAATGTCCAAAATCATTTTGTTCTTTAAAATACTAATAATGAGCTTTAAAAAATCACACACAGAACAGTAAAATTAAAATTATCAGCAAAACAGAACAAGACTTTCTTAAAATTATTTAACCCTTTGTGTTGCATAGCAAAAAATTTGAATTTATTATATAAAGCTTCTATGGTCTTCACTTGGCATCCTACACTTGGATTATGATTGATTTTGTGATAATACAATAAAAAAATTACTAATTTCTGAATACATTTTTGGTTTCAGGGTATTGAAGGAGTTTTAAAACTTGTTATTGTTTTATTGTTGGCACTAATGTGTAGATGATATGAGGACGTTTAAATTTTATTTTATTTTTTATAATTAACAATAAAATTGGTTATTGGAATTTAGGTTCTAGCAGCCTATTTCCAATAAAGTATAACAAAACCAGAATACCACCAAGTAGCTTACTACATGTAAAACTGTAGGGCTACTTAGGAAACATTTCATAGAGCTGTAAATTAATTCCTAGGGTCATTATCAAAGATATTTTCACTACACAATTTAATTCATGTAAATTCTGGTGGGTCCAGAAACTGAAAAGTCATAGATACCAGGGCTATCACATAAGTAGCTTCTATAGATAGAAACCCGTTGTAGGAGGCCGGAAGCTGCCAAAAGCTTCTTTAGTCTTAGATCTCCAGGAAACTTTCAGAAAGTAGGTAAATCTAGATATAGGGAGCTTCCTATCTCTGTAAATTGCCAGCCTCTGGAAATATCTGTCTTCTGGAAACTCCCAAAATGTCTAGACTTACAACATATCCTCCCAGGTTAGCAGGTTAGGATGAATAGGAGGTTGCTCCTAACCTGCAACCTCCTAATCACTAGAAGCTCACATCCTCTGGAAGTTCACAATCTTTGGGAGTTTTCAGCCTCTGTATTAGCTTTAGCAGGTCTCAGTCTCTGAATATTTCTGGACTACAGATACTATACTTAGTTCCATGCAAGGTAACACTGATATTAACAGTGGTTTTACTGTAAATCTAAAGAATCCAAAAATATTATTACTTCCATGTTTGAATTAAATGTTGTAATATTACTTGAAGAAGTTCATGTCCATGTTTGAGAAACTTAGGAATGTATTTCTTACACATTACATTACTACTCATCACTGAGCATAATAAATAGTGAGTTGCAGTGATGTAATTATTATTTCCATGTACTAATTCAGTATTGTGATACTACTTGCAGAAGTCAGAGCATATGTCTGATATACTTAACATTACATTATTGCACATCTCCGAGCACAATATAATATAGTGAGTTGTAGTTATGTAATATGTATTTCTATGGATTAATTCAATATTGTAATATTACTTGAAAAAGTCAGAACCTTTGTCTGAGATACATTATTTATACAAGAAAATGATTTATATGTAGATAGATGTATTCTAAAAACCTCCTGTGTGGTGAGGTCTTCAATTAGATTCACAACCTACCCCCACTCCACCACAAACCACAAAACCAAGTTCTAGCTACGCCACTGTTGAGTTGTAAGGTGCATTAGTGCCAACAGTATAGTCTGTTGTATCTTACATATGGATACTGCAACATTACATATAACATGATGGAACTATGTCAGGTTGTGGAGTACAATATCATGCATATTTGACACGCTACTACGCTAGGCCATGAATATTAGGCTAATGTCATTCTCTTGTATCTTTTTATATATCTGCATATTATAATATTACAGAAATATAGAGAGCATGAAGAAATCACCAGACCTATTTGTATTTCCAGAACACTCTTGGCTATGGCCTCCTGTTCGACAGCAGTGGGGAAACCAGCAATCAGTGGAAGGTTTAGAGGAGTTTCTGGAGAATTGTATGAATGACACAGGTAGGTAAAGACATATATCATAACAAGCACTAGATGTTTAGTACAATGGTATAAACTTCATCTTTTGTAAGAATTCTTATTCAAAAGTGGTAAACAATTTTTTCTACCTTGGATTAAATAAAATTGAAAACGTGATATGGATCATGTATAGACGATCTCATTTTGAAAAAGATCATCACGTCATTTAAATCTATTGATATCTTCAAAGAATCTTACAATTATTTAGTCGTAATAACATTTAAAACCCAATAAATCATGGCATTTTACTAAAAAATCTTTGCAGATCAGTACTGTATTAACTACAGCAAAGTGCCACCAAAGAATATCTTTGAGTAACAGATGATTGCAGAGTAGCACATGGTTGCCACATAGAACAGCTGATTACTACTGTCAAAATACAGTATGTTTCCAATTAATTTAGGCACAATACCTATCAGATTATAAGGCCCCAGTGTTCAACTCAGCTAAGATCAAGAAGTTGACAATTAATAATAAACTTATTGGTATTTATAAATTCAATTGAACATATTAATGCTAGTGACTACCATCTAAGTTTACCAGTTTACACAGCATTAAAGCATTAATAACCTAATTCAACTCTGGAGATATTTTAATTGTATAGCTATCTTTCCATGCGGTTTAAACAGGAAAAATTACATGACAACGACCAAGTAGGCCTGAGATCTTGGATGCCACACTAAAGTTTAGTAGAGGTTTATTAAGAATTTCCTTACGGTTAGTTTCAAACTTATTAAGCTTTGATATAAAATCACAAAATTGGACTATTTCGTTAAAACCACTAATAATATATAGCCAATAATTAAATTACAATCATCAAATGTATGCAAATTACTAATTATTTAGACCAAGTTTTTAGGATAAATATTAACTTTACCTACTATTCAAATTAAAAAAAAAAATTGTGTAGCAGTGTTAGATGCTGTCTGACAGAAAAAATTCTCAGAATAAATATTAACTTGACCTACTATTCAAATAAAAAAAAAACATTCATGTAACAGTGTTAGATGCTGTCTGACAGAAAAAATTCTCAGAATAAATATTAACTTAACCTACTATTCAAACAAAAAAAAAACATTCATGTAACAGTGTTAGATGCTGTCTGACAGTAAAAATTCTCAGAATAAATATTAACTTGACCTACTATTCAAATAAAAAAAACATTCATGTAACAGTGTTAGATGCTGTCTGACAGAAAAAATTCTCAGAATAAATATTAACTTGACCTACTATTCAAATAAAAAAAAACATTCATGTAACAGTGTTAGATGCTGTCTGAAAGAAAATATTCTCAGAAACTCTCTTGTGGTCTGAGACCCTAAACAACAGCATAGAACAAAAATTCTATTAACATTCTTAACAAACAAAATTTTCAGAAAACATATGTCAGCCTAGACTGTTAGCCACTTTGAGAGTCTCATGGTCGACAACTCCAAAAGCCTTAATTAAAATGATACGGGAGTAAAATTACGCCCATTTGAGTCAACATTAATTTTCATTGATTTTCAAACAAATAAAGAAATAACAAAAATTGTGGAAATATGATCAAACCCAGATTGAGGTGAACATATTATATTATTGGCTTCAAGAAAGTAATACAGTATAGTAATGAACTTAAGTAATGTACTGTAGTACAGTAATGTACAGTAGATTGTGTTTTAGTTACGCAGAAATGTACTATTTTCTCAAATATTAAAACAATTTTAATAATTGATATTGACCTCAATATATTAAGGTTAAAATTTTAATCATTTAGGATTAGGATAGCTTTACTAATTAAAATTGATTGGAAAACTCAGTGTTAGAAGATTTTAACAAAACAGCCAAATAAGGGGATAGCTCAAAAACATATTCTTTGACTAGTGGGGAAGGAATAAAATCAGTTTTAATTCTCTTTTAAAGAGAGTCGAGTGCATGTAGAGATTCAAATAACTGGATTTAAATTTAAGTAAAATTTAACTAAATATATTAATAATGGGACAGTTTAAAGCTTTAAATTTAACGGTGGTAAGATTAGCCTGTTGACTGGAATAAAAGGATTTAGATTTCAAAATAGCAAAGTTGTCAATGAAGTTTTAGTATTTAAATAAATTTCTTGGAGATTGTGTGTGAATCCCATTGAGTTTCAATTCACCTATCTCACATTAAGAAGACAAATCTTATAATTTTAATTGAGGTGCTCAGAACCAAAGTGCCCTTAATCCACTTTTCAAAAATATTGGGAAATCGCAAATACATTTTTTTAAACAAAATTGTTATTTTATTTACTTGAAACTTTAATCATACATGTATCAAGGATAAAAGTATTTATAAACCCCAAAAAACTTCATATTAGTGAATAATGTATATTTTAAATATAAAAAACAATTGGAGAAAGGACAGTTTGTAACTGAAACATGGATAAGAGAAGTTCTGGAAATTGAGGAAGCCATTTTTGTATGGATAAAAGACTTTATTTCTGAATGAATTAACTCTGAAATATCAGAGTCAATAGAATCCACACAACTGTACAGACAAACAGGTTATGTTTATAGAAATCAATGTTGTAAATATCAGTTGTTGAACTATTAATAAATCATAGCCAGCTGTTTAGCAGTTGTAGCACTACAAAACCAAACTTCAGGTTTATCAAAATGTCAACAGAATGTGACGAATAATAAGACATTCGACTCACATACAAGACAGCAAAAATTATTTGACAAGAAACACTTTGGAGTTGGAGTGGTCTAGTCCTTTATTGGTAACTTAGAATAAAGGACATTTTGGTTTTGAAGATCAAATACAACATCATATTGGGTCTGGTTTGTAGTAAAAGAGGCACTTGGAACTGAAAATACCTTTTAAATTAAATTTTGACACATAAAATGGACGTTTTTGAACAAAAAACATGTTGTTTTCAATAGTTGGTATGCTATAAAACATTGAGAATAAAAATCTTACATTCGAAAAAAGTTGATAATCAACACTTTGGTTCTGGACACCTCAATTAGAATTGGTGATCTATGTTTAAACTTTTTTAATTTATAATAACTATTAATTCTGGTGGCCTATTGATCAGTAAAATATAAGCACGTTACAGTTTTTGTCTGTTAATTTCTAACTTTTTTTATTAAACAACTTGGGCTACTTATAAACTCTTAATGTTTAGTAAATTAAAAGGAATGCTTTGTTTGAATAGTCTCTAATAGTGTCTATAGAAATTAATGGTTTGGCTTTCAACATCTCTTTTATTGAACACTATACAAATTTTTATGTTGCAATGTTTTTCGATAGTTTCCTTAAAAACATTTATTAGTTTTCAGGTTTAGTGTACTTGCTTCTAAGAAACTGCTAAATAAGAGGCTAATTTGCTATGTGAAAGATTAACAAAAATGTTGTTTATACCAGGACTTCCCTGCCAGAACTTAAGTTAATGCATATAATAGTTTGTTAAAAACTGTAACCAAAAACAATATCAAATATGGCATTAGAACATTTGTTATTAATAGTAGAATGACGATAAAATCGCCAACAATCAAAATATAATTATTTTTCGTCGATTTATAGTCATGTACATTCATTAATTATTAAGATAGTTATTTACCGATCGCTATAACGTGTTTCTGTAATAATTTGTGTATGAAAAGCCAAAATTAGACTATTAAAGTAACGGAATATCGTGTCTCTAAATACTATCTATTTAACTAAATACTAATATATTAAGTTCATATTTTCTGACTATACATGTTCATCGCCGAGCGTCTGCCGCGTCTACCCAGAATACACGTAGTGTACGTCAACCGCTCAGCGGCGGTAAAAAACACACAATTATTAATTTTAATCTCAAAATTTACCTAATTGTATACACAGTAAATATATCCTCTATAAAAATACATGTCAACTTATATTCCAATATTTTGTATTATTTAAGTAATATAATTACACTCCCATATCTTCAAGAAAAAGATGTGTATCGTGGAAGCCCATTTTAGAATGTATACATTCTAGGTAAAAGTTGGAGGATGTGTCTGAAAGTTCTTACGATATCATCCCGAGCCTCTGGCATTCTCTTTAATGCAGCGTCGTTTTCTTTAAATTCCGAAGGCTGCAAAGCAAAACGTTTAACATAATTAGCATTTAACATATTTCCGGGGGTGGTGAGGGAGGTGCAGAAAATTTGTAGTGGTAACCCCCCCCCCCATTAGGTCATCCTAAATACGCCTATGTACTGATGTGAACTATAATTCTATGCTACTTTGGGTAATAAACAGTCCAAACAGTTGCTGCCGAAATATGAAGAGCACACGAGTTGTGGACCTCGACGGACGCCGCACCAGCTACACATGACTCTCACTTGTATACGACCTTGACTACTCACTACTTTCCTTCGATAAGACAAAGACATGTATTTGTTACAAAGCGGATCAGTTACTGAACGAGTAACACTTGTTACAAAGCCCTGTGTAACGTTTTCACAACTGCTCCGTCTACTCTAAGACGACTATTTTTAAACAGGGATAATAAGATATTGTTAAATGTTTCTAGCTATCACATACCAATAATTATTAGAACCGATGATAGAAAAATTTGGAACTCATTTGAAAAAAAGTTTAGCTTTATCTGGAATAATATACGGTTCAAACCACAGGTCGGCGGATAACTACATGGTTTTAATAAGGTCATACCTAATAACAGCATTATTACGCCACGCATGACCACTTTATTTGCCCTAATATGTCAAAATATTTGCCCTATTTGAGCGCTAAGTTCATAATAAGTGAATGTCTTGCAATATAACTTCAAAAAATCATCGTTTTAGTTCTCTAAGTAATATTTTATATGAATTTTTCTATGGGGAACTGGATGATCACTAAAGCTGGGGAGAGGAGTTGTTCGTCCACCTGTCTTTAATCTGACAAAAAAATACTCAACATTGTCTGTACCTTTCAAATCATTCCTTTCATTTCTTATTATTACCGCTTTTTTTTAGATATTACATATGTTTTTACACGTGTTTACATATTTGTGTTATCTGTTTTTTGTTAATGTTACTTGCAATGTTGAAAATGTTTCAATTTGACCAATGAGCTACCCTCAAATTTACGAGTTGTACTATTTCAAGAGATTTCGTCCCGGTGTTAGGGCCGAATTGAAATAATTATTAATCCAATTTATTACTTCGCAATTAATATTAAAGTTACGAAACTAAACCCCCACAAAAGGTTCAATGTATTTTAGTGTCACCAGCAGTTCATTCAGGTTAATCCGGGAGCTGCGCCCCTCCCACTCACATAGTCTGACAAAAAAATAAAATCCCCTAGCGAGGAAGTACTTCTAATTATTATAGTATTACGTAAAATTGCACATTTAATTCATTTTTAGTTTTAAGGATTATATAATCATCGCCTTAGGTATGACACATTTTTCCGTGAACAGTTACTACCCGAACGGAATCCCGACGTGGATTTCAAGCTCGCATCTAGAATCATGATTCTTGGAAAATGTGGCATGTTTGGCGTATTTTAGACTATTAATAAATTAATTTTAAGAATAAAAATATTTACAAGTAACATGGATAACTACAAAAAAACTAAACAGAAATTTATGTCAGGCCTTTATGTTTTACTCTGGCTTGGTTGATGTATATATATACAATATATATATATATATATATATATATATATATATATATATATATATATATATATATATGTGTGTATGTATATACAGAGGGGTGACAAATTATTAGACTCAATCAGATTTTCTATAAAATTTTGTTGTTACACCATTTTAACAGTACTTTTACTTGATGGACATTGGTAAATAATGTTGAAAATAATGTTTAGTGTTATATAGTATACACTTCACACAAATTTTCTCAAAGTCTGTGCAATACAGTACACACATTATTCTAATATATCAAAAGAGCAAAAAAATGAAATCAGGTGTTTTCTTACCATGTGTGTTTTCATAACCTCAAAACTACTATTTGTGTTGTAATGTGCTTTGATGTGTTATTGGTTGTAGCATAAGATATTTTAACAACAGTTTTTTTAGTTTTCTTGACATAAATCAACTGTTTTGTGTCTTTTTACCCTGTAAAACATTTGTCAGAAATTATATTGGTAATGGGCAAAACTGCAGGTTTATCACCTCGTAAAATATCTATGACCAAGGTTCTTTTGAAAGAAAATCATTATTCGCAAAGCGAAACAGCAAGAAGACTCAATATATTACAAAAGTCTGTAAGCAGGATTAAGCGGGCCTCTAATAATAATACAATTTATGAATCTAGTCGAGTTGGAAAATGTGGCCGCAAACCTAAATTGAATGAAAGATTGAAAAAGAAACTAAAGAACATGGTTCTCAACAACAGAAGAAGTACTAAAAAGCAGTTGGCAGAGGAAATGAAAGCATATGGGGTCAATGTTTCACCCAGAACTGTTCTACGAACCTATAAAGATGAAGGCCTAAATGCAAGACGACCTCGAAAGAAGCAGAAGATATCACCAGCCATGGCTAAAAAAGCGCTTGGAGTGGGCAAAAGGGCTAAAACACTGAACTCAGGATGATTGGAAGAAGGTAACAAGTAAAACATTACGTTATTTACACTAAAAAAACAGCGAAGAATGGTTCCACAGGCTAAAAACTGGTTTCCAGATGATGGAATTTGTGTTTATGCACGACGGAGTGCCATGTCACCAAGCAAAAACAGTTAAAAGCTTTTTAAATTCAAAAGAAATCAGTGTTCTGTCTTGGCCAGAAAATAGCCCGGATATGAATCCGATTGAGAATCTTTGGGCTATAATAAAAGACAGGATAAGAAAAGAGAAAATTACTACAAAAACTGGTTTGATAGACTTTAATAAAAATTTTGCACCAAGACCAAGACATAAAGGATTCTTGCAAAAAACTGGTGGAAAGTATGTCTAACAGATTGGCATTGCTTATAAAAAATAAGGGATTACATACTAAGTATTAGATGTGTGTAAAAGTTAAAAATGAATAAAATGTATTAAAAAACCATGTTGAGTCTAATAATTTGTCACCCCTCTGTATATATATTATATATATATATATATATATATATATATATATATATATACAGGGTGAGTTTTTTAAAGTGATCCAATAGCTAACTTTTTAATTACACGACTTAGCACCACACTTTAAATTTGGAACTTGCTCAATTTTAAGTTTCACTCAGGGATACACTTTCAAATTTTTTGAAGATGGCCGCCATTTTCCAATATGGCGTTCAACTTTAAAATCTCTTATGGAACACCCTGTATTTTATATTGTTTTTAGATTCTACTCAACAAAATAATACATTTTTGCTTTTGGATTTTTTCGTACTGATGATAAAAACTTGCAGTCCACGTAGCTCCTGAACCATTAGAGATATAGAAAAACTCTAAAATGCAAAAATGTGTTATTTTGTAGTGTAGAATTAAAAAACAACATAAAATACAGGGTGTTCCATAAAATATTTTAAAGTTGGCCGCCATATTGGCAAAAATTATGAAAACTTCCAGTCCACGTAGCTCCTGAACCATTAGAGATATTGAAAAACTCTCAAAAGCAAAAATGTATTATTTTGTTGAGTAAAATCTAAAAACAACATAAAATACAGGGTGTTCCATAAGAGATTTTAAAGTTGACCGCCATATTGGAAAATGGCGGCCATCTTCAAAAAATTTGAAAGTGTATCCCTGAGTGAAACTTAAAATTGAGCAAGTTCCAAATTTAAAGTGTGGTGCTAAGTCGTGTAATTAAAAAGTTAGCTATTGGATCACTTTAAAAAACTCACCCTGTATATATATATATGTGTGTGTGTGTGTGTGTGTGTGTGTGTGTGTGTGTGTGTGTGTGTGTGTGTGTGTGTGTGTGTGTGTGTGTGTGTGTGTGTGTGTGTGTGTGTGTGTGTGTGTGTGTGTGTGTGTGTGTGTGTGTGTGTGTGTGTGTGTGTGTGTGTGTGTGTGTGTGTGTGTGTGTGTGTGTGTGTGTGTGTGTACATATGTATATATATATATATATATATATATATATATATATATATATTATATATAAATATATATTTATATTTATATTATATATATGTAAATATGCATATAAAATATAAATATTATCTCATTTTACGTTTTTAGGGAATTTGTATTATAACTCAAATCGGAAGTATTCCCGAATAGCACAGTTTACTTTATAAATTACAGCATACTATGATTGGGACGTGATATGGACAATGAGAATCAAGAATGTGTCACAGGTGAACGTGTTCGTATAATCAAATCCATTTCAACATTATTTATTGAAGGCTTTATTCGTATTTTCCAAACATCCGGTATATTTAATGCGTAATATTAAAAAAGATGAAGTCAATTTACCACTCGTCCACCATAAAATACAAGACTGAATAACACACATTATAGACTGAAATTTATTGTAAAATAATTTAACACCTTGCCTATGGCAGACAAATCACGCTTCGGTTACGCAATTCAATTTCACTCAGTACTTATCCACATTGAAGGTGGAAATACTAAAGTAGTCAGTAGAATCACCTTTGTTAGAGGATTTAATTATCAGATGGTTTGAGGAGGGTGCCCTTCCCGAACCCTCTCCGCAATACGTTGCTGTTTCCAGTTTGTTTCATTCCTAAATAATTATTTGTAGCAAAACTATTTGGTGCAAAATAACGACAATAAAATTAACAATAGCTTGCTTAGTAATCTTCTTAATCGTACTTCAATTTCTGTAAAGTCTGTCGCTTGCTATTCAGTAAGGAGATTGATGTTTTCCCAGAATTGCGAGAGCCACAGCGAGGGTTGTGGGCGGCCATGGCACAGCTGACTCCGGGCCAGCTGGAACTGCTGTTCAACCGCAAGGCGAGTCTTCGCACGATGGCACACTCCGTCAACAGTCAGCTGACCGGCTGGCTACGGGACCGCTGGTGGCAGCAGGCCAACATCGTCACCAGCGACTTCTTCCTGGGGAACAACGTCGTGGACGTCGCCATTGCTGCCAACGTCGAGAAGGGCAACGCCTTAAAGAGATACGAGCTCATGTGATCCGATCTGAACAGAGCACCGGGTGTCTGATCGAGTACATACTTGTAACGTGATAAAGTATTTGTACATACGGCGATATGGATTGTATATGGACCGATAGAACTAACGTTTATCTTAAAAGATCAGTTTTGAAACACGACAATTTAATTCCTTTATCTTTGGTCATATAATGCTGTAAAATGTATAAGGCCATGGCTCTTTCAACCACATAAGATTTTTTTACAATTTTTATATATTTTGAAATAACAAAGTGTTTCAAATAACTTATAAAGAAATATTTAACCAATAATAACATTGATAAGATTAAAACATGTTTGGTTGCGTATAAACCAGACTTCAAAAGTAAGACATTTCTCGATGTTCTGTGCCCGACTTTAACTGCTGTTTCAATAATTACATCCATAACGGCCAAATGGTTGATGAATATTCAGCTCTTAATATATTGGTTATCTTTTAAGTTCATCTAAAATATATAGTAAATGGGCACACCTGATAACATGGAATGGCCTGTAAAAATCTATAACAGAGCTAGATAGGAACTTTGAGGGTTGATCCATTCTAACCAAAGTGTTAACCCCGGTCCTTAATATATGGTAATAATTTAAATAATTGAGTAGAGCAATAATGTAATAGTTATTTAGAAATAAAATTTTGTTTTGCACTATACTACATTGCTACCAGGCTGTGTTATATGTCTGTATTTTCTATCATATTATGAAACTATAATCATTATCTATACTACCCTCTCATTTCCTTTTTATCCTTTTTATGGATACATATTTCGCACATAAGGCTGTGGAAAGCAATTTGATGGAAGGGGGGGAGGGTGTTGTTCAAACTTGAAGTGTTCAATTGTGTTAAGGCAAATATTTCATAGCTAACCAACAACCTAGAGTTTTCTTTGGCTGTGGCTTTCTGCATGATATAATGATGTGTTTAGAGATAGTTTGTAGGAAAAAGAAGTAAAAAAAAACGTATTAAACAAGTTACATTTTATGAGAGAAAGATAGTAAACACATAGTTTGAATGATTTTATGATAATTTTCTCTGAAGTTATGTCTACAGAATTAATTAGTTAACTTTAAAATAAAGCTCAATTTATGTTTCAATATATTATTTTGTGTAGAGAGCAAATATAAATGGTTATGGTCAAAGTTTTGTATTACTACTCTAACAAACAGTGCGCAACACAATACGTTTGCATCAAGGATGCTTTTTCCAAATCCTTTTATACGTATTGTATTTTCAAACTGTACATGTGTATCAAAACTGTTGTAAATATATCACTTTAATTGTTTTACTAGGTTGTGTTTTAGTATTTCACTCAATCATTTAATAATGTATAGATAGAGAAATGTATGATTATGTACCAATTTCTTTCACCGTATATGAATACTATGAGGTATGAGCTATTTTTAGATTCGATCCGGAATATTAAGCGTAAAAAGATAGTTTTAAGAATTCCAAGAATTTGTATAATTTTTAAGTAAAACTTTCAACAATCTAAACGGAACTGTCATCTAAATTTTACCTATTCACACCATGTAGAAACGTTGCTTACGCAACAATATTTTTTTAATATTTAGGCCTTGCTATGGAGAGCTAACGCTAGTTAACATATGTAACATATGATTAATGTGTATACTAGCAGTTACCCGCGGCACCGCTATTCATTCGTGGGCACGTCTATGAACACTTCTGATTCCAGAGAATTATATTTCAGACGCCAATGTTGAGTTTACCTTGTTGCCACGCTCAAGAAAATATGTTAAAAAGTGTATATTTATAGCCTTTGTAATTTATTCCGGTCTTGGTGTTTTTGTGTGTAATAGCTGATCTTTCCTTGTTTCCCTGATCAAGGAAATATATTTATACGTACACAGATCTAAGAAGCCTATTTCTGTTAAAATATAACTAAGGTGGGGTTTCAAGTCTTTAAATTTATAGTAAATGTTAGGTAGTAAGTTTTACTTTGATATCTACATTGTTACTGACCAAGTACCGCTTACTTATTATGTGATGAAATGTGCAGTTAAAGGTATGTTTTTACGAAAACTTTCATCATTATTGTCTGGATATTTTCTTAAAGAAGTTAAAAATAGTGGTTAAATTAATTAAACATGTGGTTGTGTTGTAGAAAAAACAATTTTTGCACATGCAGTTGGATATATTTAAAAGGCTCTTTCAATCCATACTATTATATAAAAACATATTTTTCTATTTACTCGATTTCTTCCGTGAACTTTTACGATATTTTAATTGTTATTCTGCTATTCAGGGAAGAGTTGAATCCAACAAATCATAGGTAATTATAATTGGTTTAGTCATTCTTTAGTTATAAAGGGTGTAACTAAACCGTCTTTGTTTTATATATTACATAACTTACGATTTATTGTTCACTCATAGTATTTATTGAAATGTATGATTTTTATATTCAAAACAGCAGATAAAACCGTATGCTCTCGATTTAATAATAATTAAATGAGAGAGAAATTAAAGTAGGGGCGTGAAGAAATGTACGAATGTTTCAGCCAGCAGTAGGCCTAGTCATATCTCTCTAACCTTTGACAAGTGAGTGTTCCCTACGTAAAACCTGTAGGCTGATTTGAACCTTCAGCATCCAAGATTATGTCAGACACAATATTATTGTCTGAGTAAATAATGAAAAGTATTATCAATTACTGATTAGTTAAATCTAGAATTCGTGAATTCATACCATACCAAGAGTTCGGAAATACTAAGAACAATAATATTGATATTTTAAAGTGAATGCCATTAAGTAAGCAACGTCACTGCGTTTTTATAAATGTAAATAACTAAATATTGTAGATAATGTACGCCTAATTATGTAAGATAATCAGCAATTAACATAATTAGTTGTCCTATAACTCATTTAAACTATTTTAGATGTATAATTAAACGTAAAATAGTTACAATTATGATTAGTCAAGGACTGAAAGTTTGATTTAAAATTTATCAAAGGCCAGACATCATTTTGAAACTATTCACAATTCATTTTTTCTTCAGCAGAAATTAACGTATAATAAGACATTTATTCATGCAAAACTACAACACCGTAACTTAGCCTGTATCGCCCAGATTATAGAAAGAGAAACTAACACTTTTTGTCCATATGGCTACACTAGACTGTTACAAGCTACCCGTTTCCGAGAGATTTTATTATGCTGTTATTAAAAATATAGAGAAAACTACTAAAAGTGAAACATACCATAATGCTTGGGGATTATTTATTATTAACCATATAACAAAATACTTTCCCTCATATTTTAACAACCTGTACACAGGGTGAGTCACCTAAGGTATCCTAAACATAAATTAGTAGAACAGTTAGAGCCATAACAAAGAAACAAAATGCAACTTTTTGAAATCACTTACAGGGAATCTACTTAAAATAATTTTATCCAATTTAAGGATCAAATTGTGGCTAAACTGGAGGTCCCAGGTACGAATCTTAAAATATTCAAATGTAAAACATATGACATAATATGTCATATAGTCAATTTGGAATCTACTTCTTTTGAAACTAAATAACACATACACTTATTTTACGAAATTTCCCTAACCCTATAAATAAATATTCTGAAAAAAGTAACTATTTGCAAGGTTTATACTTTATTTTTACTGTAAAACATTTAAACAGGGGGTATCTTTTCAACTCGAAACGTTTTATGTTTTGGTTCACGATTTTAAAATGGTTATATACTGAAAAAATTGCACAAATATGGTTTTTATAAAATAGTTTTAGGCCCACGTACCATGTGGCCTAAATACACGTTAGAAAATGTAATAATTATCTACAGCAATAATAAAGGATGCTGTAATTTGTAAAATAAAAAATCATTGTTTAGTTCTCACTAAAAACAGTTAGGGGTAGACATATAATTTGAATGTTAAAAACTATTTTTTGAAGAAGATTAAAATGAGGTACGACATGATGTAACCATCTATTTAATTTTTTTTAGTTTTGCCCATTGGAACTTTTAAAAATACTTGTTTGGGAAGTAACCTAATTTTAGTAAATATGTTCATGTAACGTATAATGTAAAATGGTATTTTGCCAGATAAATGATTTGTTGGTTTCACTGTATTATTTCTAAAATTTGTATCACGTTCCGGTCCGCCATTATAAATCGTTAATCTTTTTTCTATTCACAAAAAGGTTGTAAAAACCTTTGAGTCAAACCCTGGACTTACAGTTTTAGCACATCTTGTCCTTAAATTGAATGAAAGTATTATAAATAGAATAGCTGCATTTTGTTGTCTTATATACGAGTTTAGCACACCTTAGCTGACTCACCCTGTATATACTACAACGTATGATCAGTTCATAATCTCAGTTCGAGAGCGCATGTCTTCAGTTACAAGCACTCTTTAAAATGTTTACCTCATTATCTATGATTACAAGAGTGACGACAGCTTTCAAGTATTGGCTCGACTTGATGATGTGTTTCCAAACACATTTGGTCAGGTTACATCAGCTCTGACTCATATGACCCTCAGATATAAGAATCTGAAGTGAACCACTTAAACCTTCTGGTGAGTAGATCGATTATTGACTATTCGAGAAGAATTGAAAAAATAAGGACTTGGAAATAAAGTAGAAATATTTGAGTAACAGATGTTGTGTTATTTACAATAATATTTTACCGTAAGCTTAGAGTAAGTAAATTTTCAGAATATATATAAAAATATATTCTAAAATCTACTAACTTATGTTAATAAATATTGAAAAAACAGTGTTTCCATAAACATATACAAAAGGAAAGAACATGTATTTAAAGTCGATATAAAAGTATACATTTTTAGTAAAAATGTTTTAGTCTAACACTTTTACTTGTTTAACTAAAAGAAACATTGTTTGTGAGTAATTCAATTTTAAATTAAATAATTTTCTTAAGGTAACTTTTTTTAAAGATTCCGTTTGTACGAATAAGTTAAATTCAAATATTGAACGTTTTACAAATGGGAAGGATCTTATTTACTCTCAACTTGTTCTGTTGAACTACTAAACCCGTAGTCACTTGGTCTAAAGTGCTCTTTTTGATTTGTCCTCTCATCGAATTTAGTTCGTCTGAACGAATTTCTTTGTAACTTTCGCTTTTCCAATCTGTAATTTAAACTTTCAGCTGGTAAATTTTCGTTAGTATGTTGACCTGAGGTTGATTCTTGTAGGGTTTCATTTCCATTTTGAGATTTATCCCCTTGTTCGCTACCGAGTGGGTTACTCTGGTGTTCACCCAAGTCGGCGAACTTGTCTCTGTTGGGCACACCGGTCTCTGCACTGTGAAATATGTCACTTTGTGGGAATATATAGTTATGGTCTTGTTCGTCCACGAATGCCTCCTCAGTTAAGACGTTCTGCTGCTCCTGACGGCTGGTGTGCTGGTAGAGCCTGGCGAGCTCTCGCTGGTCCTCATACAGGAGCGGAGAGTCCTCACACACTGAGCCGTACCACCAGTCACACACGAGATACTTCTGGTTGAACACGCTTCCTCCAGGACACAGGAACGAGTGTTTTGTCCCTCCCGCGTCACATATGTGAAAAGCCTGCAAGGAAATGAACCGTATGTATGTAACTAGAACAATATTTGAGTTACCAATACTCTAATGTGGTCATGTGCAAAATATTTTAAGCTAATCTATTTAAATCATCCTTAATTTAAATTATCCAAAACTGAAATTAAGGTTTAACTTTATTGAACTTCAGAGAAAAACATGATTGTTTACTCATACGATATCTTGTGTAAATTATGATCATTTAACAATATGGATTAGATAATTAATTCAGTGTTAATATCACATCTTAATCAATAATAACGAGATGATGGGACGCTATACTCTGGATTCAGTTTTACATCTGACGTTACAGTTGAAATTCACCACATTATCCCTGACGATATTCTTCAACATTAGTTTTAATTCTCTTCGTAATTTCTAAAACTTACATGCGTAGTTTATGAATTAAAATAAATAGAGTGGTGTCTCAAATTTGATAAAAACTGTTTAAATTATTATGTTCAGAAAAACATTAAATAGCCACACACGAAAAATCGTTTCTAGAAAATATATTACTTTTGATGCAAAGGATTAAAGGGTTTATATTAACCCACTTTTTCTGAAATCACGCTTGAGATAACACATCACAATAACTTTTTAATTGTTGCATAATATTGAATGGCTGCTAGTATAAAACTGCTTTTAAGTGGAAATAATATCGAAACTTAAATTGCAACATTATCGAATACAGGAGTAAGATAACTTTAAACAAAGGGTTGTTTTGTGAGTGCCGATGCCCGAGTGATCATTTAGATGTGAGTTAGAGATAGTGCAGGTTCAAATACTGTCTGTAACCTCTTCTCCATACACTGTTTGATAAGATCCTCGCACAGGCCAGTGGCTCATGAGGGCGGACAGATAATGCTTAAAAAGGAGATAAGCTTCTACTCATAAACAATTACTGAGGATATAGACATCCAATTTTACATAAATCCAGAGACAATTGCAGTAGGCACACTGACTAGCAGCGGCATATACCTGACAGCGAGTTTCTATGTCAGCGAAGTAGCCAGGCACGTGTTTGTCCGTACAGGTGAAGGAGGTCTGAGGTACTCGGGAGAATACGGGATAGTCCTGCTCAGGCTGGCCAGGGATGGCTCCATCTCCCTCTTGTCCTTGCTGTAACCTCCGCTCCTCCTCCAACTCTAACGCTAGAGCATCCAGGCGCTTCCTCTCCTGCTGGAGCTCTGGGTCCTCCACTTCTCCTCCTTCATGGTCCTGGGCCTGACAGCTCATGTCAAAAGTGAGCAGCAATTGTGTTGCTGAATATACAGAGATTACCAACAAATAGGAAATCAAACTGTCAGGCCTAACCACATATAATTTCATTTTATACTGCGTGCCTTGTGCTTCCGACTGAATTTGATTTGTTATGAAATCAAGTAGATACAGATCGTTGCTGCACCCAATCTGCTACTCATCGAATATCATAGGAATTTAAATATCCTAATTATTGTAGTTACTGATAAATATATATTTCAGTCAAATAACGTAAAAACGTCATTTACTGGTTGGTTTCTAAAGAAAATGCAAAGTTAGTACATACATTCGTTAGTTTTCAAACAACTTTAAAAGAAGAAGTAAAAGTTTATTCACAAATTTAATACTAACAAAAGTAAAATTACTGAAACTAAACATATTTACATTCCTTTTATTGCACTATATTAAATACTTATTTTTACTCATAGTAAGAAAACTTTAGGCTTTTTAGATACACTACGTGATGTAGCAAAGAAATACAGTTTTAACGCCAGTAAAATTTAAACTAAAAAACTTAAGGGAAACTGATATGTACAAACGAGCATCCAAACATTTAAAAACAAAAACATAAGTGAAGAAATATTGTTCAATAACAAATTAATTGAGTCATTTCTAAGATTCGGAAGTGCACACAATTAAAAGCGTTAACAATATTATGTATATTGTATAGCCTCAGATGCATTTCATTATAACAACAAATAAGTGGAGTACTTTAATGAATTAGTTTTCTTGAAGATAATAGATTTAGGATATAAATTATCTACAATGTCATACTGGTTGTACATGCTATTTCGCATTGCATACAACCTAGTTTTCTGTAAAATTAATAGAGGAATCTCCACTACGAAAGATAATCAATCGTCAGCTTCACTAGTATTGGCGGGGGATGGAAATTGGAGGGAATCTAAAGGGTTAAAAGTATAAAACTATCATTGTCACCCAAATTAGTATACCGAGAATAGCTATTTTTAACCAAATATCAATGTTTATGTGGTTAGTTGATATTTATTTGTTTATTACCATAATAAGTCTAACAGTTATTGCTAAGTGTATCAAGCCAAAAAATACGATCGCAAAACTTCGATCCCATCACAACCAATCTGGGTGACCGATTTCTTTCTTGGGTGAATTCCCTCCTTCTATTTCATGAATAAGTACGAGCACAGAAATGAGAGAAACACCATATTCCCTTATCAATCCCTTGCTCAAGTTGGTACTGTACAAGGTTACTATGTACACCTATGTTATATAATGCATTTCAAATATCAATTGATAGTTTAACTTGTTCACTCTAGGAAATGAGGTTCGTTTTACGCCTAATTACGGATTATTAATGAGGCGTTCACAATCTCAGTGAGAACTGGAGTAGAAGACCTACCGTAGATTGTGAGAAGAGACAGAGGGCCAGCACCAACACTAAGACTGCACGCTCACACATCTTCACTGAGGGTATGGAGATGTCGAGACAGTTTATATAGGAGGCCGTGAAACACGCACACTACCGGATCATGAGCGGCAGGCACGAGCTTAGATCTCCGACCGGGGAAAGGGAAGGCAAGGGATGTAATCTATGCTCTAAAACGTATTTGCTTAGACACACATCCAGTCTGCAGAGTCGGTGGTCAAATTGACTAATGCGCCGGACTTTGGGTCCTACTTGCAGATAGCGCGGTCCAAATTCTGTCTGTGACCATTACATGTATTATCAGTACTGTCAATCTTGTACTGTACCAACTCTCCCTTTTGTCATGGTTAATAAGACTCTTGCACAAGCCATTGACCAATGAGGACGAACAAAATAAGGGTAAAATGGGATTTGTCTACACCATACCACATTTAGTACAACAGGCTTCGCCAAGAATGCTGCAAAATTTCAAGTCAGTAACTCATCACATTACGCTACATTTTATTTATTCTGCGATTTTCTTGTTACCATCATGGTTACCCATATAGAAATGTTCGCAATTCTGAGCCAAATCCTATGAAGTGACATGCATCATCCTCGAACTCAACGTTGCTTAAATAGAAACGAATTCTCATGCAAAATTTCAGGTCTTTACACCAGTTCATGTTTGAGATATCATATTTACAAATGGATAGGCAGACAGACAGAAAGAAATGAAATTTGTCCAGCCCCTCATATGATAGACTTCCCTATCTCTCAGCCCAAAAACATAAACAAGGCAAATTTTATCCGGCAAGGCTGTTGCGTGAAGCAGCTGAGATAGTAACAGAAGTCATATTATAACATATTGCCGTTCGAAAAGGGTTCAAAATCTATAACTACTATCTATAGCTATGTCAACAAAATGGAGGTGATATTGTTAGGACTCCTAGAAAAGATTAGATGTGAAAAGTAGTATTACATTGACAAATAGGGTATATATGACAATCAATAAAAATAAATGTAAAATGGATATGAATTTTCTTGAAATTAATTCTTTCTGTGATAATTGTACGTGACTCTTAAAAGTAACTTTAAACATACTATTAATGTTCGGAAAATGTTAGAATTCAGCTATACTAAGTAAAGGTGACGTTCTTAAGGAGGACAATAATAGCGCAATAAATCAAACAGCTCTTATTGAGTTATTAATTTTAATGTGATTACCCTGCGGAATGCTGGTCTACGCACGAGACAAGCAGATGCCACACAGAGAGTTACCTGCCACTAAAGGAAAGTGATCGAGTTATCTACCCAAGTCATGCGCCCGAATACCGTCACGTCTGGGCAGACGCTGAGGTAGATGTAATTATTGAAGTCAGGTCCCTCCCCAATGACAGAGATCACTTTCACAGTCCTCGCCTCCGCCTGTCACCGTAGACCAGGATGTCCCCGGGACAGTGGCAAGGAGCTCTGGGAGAGGTTGTTATTCCAACAACTTCCCATAACAACGTAATTGTTTAAAAAAAAAACTGTGATTGTAGTATTTGGTCACGAATTTTAGCATGTTAAATAATTATAAGTACTAATTCGTCGTCTAAGTCAGTACTTATTCTGCCAATGGAGAATTATTGTCAAAACGTGGAAAGAATTATCCTTTAAACTTTCTTTTAAGATTACAATTTTTAATGCCTTGTTCATTCGGTGATGGCCAGAGGCATTGATGGTAAGAGCCTCAGGAATTTTTATACATTCCTTAAAGCTAATATTTCGAGGGACGTTTTTGGTCAGCTGCAACGTGGAACAGCATAAACGTGCTGTGCTGTTGCAGCTCTCAGTGATGGCCAAAGGCATTGATGGTAAGAGCCTTTGGAGTTTTTATACATTCCTTACAGGTACTAAACCGATACAACGAGGTATTGAAGGACCTTACATGAAAAGAGATATTGTACACTCGTACTAAGTTTCAAGTTTTCTTTATGGAGACTGCTTGACCTTTGCGAAATCCGAAATCAAGAGTTCTCCCTTGGACCTTGGAAAATTCAATAGTCTAGGGACAAACCGGTGGCTCGTACGAACGTAAAACAGGAAAGACCTCTTTTTTATTGGTGGTCAAACAAAATAATCACCATACATAATCCCTAACGGTACATTTTATTGAAGGTTTAACATATTACTTTCTTTATTCTTGTACTTCCGCACTGAATGAACGAAGAGTCTTTTTTAACATTACCTCATACAGAGCCGTATTGAAGTGACGTATTGATTAAAGTTACATGCTTAAGAATTAACTTTGGCGTTTGTTAGAATGCAACATATTGCAAGGAGCTTAAATAAGTGGTTTAAATCTGTTTTAAGTACGTTACAACAGCTACTTATGGATGACAAAGCTCTAAGTTGTACCTACGTTCGTTTTTTGCTGAATTCCACTCCTATTCCTCGAATTCGGCTTTATTAACATTAGTCATCCCCTAAAATGTAGCAAAATGAACTTGCTGTGAACCTTTTCTAATACATAAGCCAATCGCTTATAGATTATTCCAATACTAAGTTATACCTTACATAATGCTCGATATTTAATAACCGAATAAACTATAAATCGATAAATACATAATTGCTACATTAATTACTGCACAGTAACATAAGGTTATCAAAATGTATTACGAAACACATGCCAATTAAAGAAAGGAAAGGGAATTTGGCGAAGGTTTTCAGTAGCTCTCTCCCTGGTAGCCATGAAAAACCTCTTTGAAAAAGTAGTCCACAGGGTTTTATCCTGACAAATGTCTTCTCTTCTATACAGTATAACGGGAGTCTCGGTTTCAGCATAACGCCTTAAAGCCAGGAAAACAGTTCGTTATCTTTTAAAACTATTATAATTTTGTTCTTTTAAGTTAATCGTCATCATCTTTAGATCAAAATTATTTAAATAACAAAATATTCGATTGATCATATAAATGGTCTTAATAAAAATACCTATTTTAAATATAGATACAAAAACCGTGTCTTCGATTTGAACTCCACCCAGTTACGATTTAATTTGCAATTTGCACAGCGTTCGGTTTATTTACGTTCATTATCAATCACAATAAGCATAAAATGAATGAAGACTTAATATTATTATGAGTTATAAAAGTGGGAAGGTTGATCCAATGCTGATATTTAGCTCTTTTTCACCTTCCCCTTGTGCCTTGTCTGAAACCTGACACTGAGACGCATACTTGACTCTTAAAATCTTTGATCCATGTCTCCAACATAGCTACGTTATGTGTAGAAAACTCAGTTACTCCACCGTGCTTTGAGATAGTTTCTATATCATCGTATTGCACTTAGTCGTCCACCTGATTAAACAATGAGAACACTATTAGAATTGCACTTATTTAGAATGCAATGGATGGTTGCTGGGTGAACCACAGAGCCCTCTTTGTACTCTACGTGTCTCTAATGTCGAAACAATGCAAAAGAATTCTTTTTTAAACGCCAAAATTTTGATCTCTTCAGACGGACAAGGCCTCAATATTCGCATTGAATCAACCAGGTGGTATAGGTTAATATATAGGTAGGCCTATAGATTAACAACTAAGCTAATATGTTAATTGTATGACGTATAACTGTTGTAACGTAATTTCATGCTTATCCAAATCCAATGAATGTAACTGGAATGGCAATGGGAATGCTCTCTGCACCTGTATAGCTGACGGATAGACTTATCGTGGCTAGTGGTGCAATCCTGCTTAACATACAAGAAGTTATGACGATGATAATGCTCATCACAAGTAACAGTGCACGCAATTTCATGCTCATCCAATAGCATTAAGTATCATTGACGGTGATCGCTGCACCTGTGTAGCTGACGGATAGGCTAGACGTGACTAGAGGTGTAATATTGCTCAACACTGCTCCATACAAGAAGTTATGACAATGATAATGCTCATCACGTGTAACAGTGAATGTAATTTCATGCTCATCCAAGTGCAATAAGTATCATTGGCAGTGCTCTCTGCACCTGTGTAGCTGACGGATAGGCTGGTCGTGACTAGATGTGTAATATTGCTCAACACTGCTCCATACAAGAAGTTATAACGATGATAATGCTCATCACGTGTAACAGTGAATGTAATTTCATGCTCATCCAAGTGCAATAAGTATCATTGGCAGTGCTCTCTGCACCTGTGTAGCTGACGGATAGGCTGGTCGTGACTAGATGTGTAATATTGCTCAACACTGCTCCATACAAGAAGTTTATAACAATGCATGTGTATCACATGTAACAGTGTAACAGTGAATGTAATTTCATGCTCATCCAAGTGCAATAAGTATCATTGGCAGTGCTCTCTGCACCTGTGTAGCTGACGGATAGGCTGGTCGTGACTAGATGTGTAATATTGCTCAACACTGCTCTATACAAGAAGTTATAACGATGATTTGCATGTGTATCACATGTAACAGTGCACGTAATTTCATGCTCATCCAAGTGCAATGAGTATAATTGGCAATACTCTCTGCACCTGTGCAGCTGATGGAGAGGCTTGTGCCTGCCGCTCGTGACTCGTCCTCCATCACTTCCGCGTTATGCTGTGGCTTCCCGCACTCCACAACACTTGTGACATTGACGATCCTCACTATCTCATCTGATGCTCAACTATAGCATCATCTCTACATTTAAACACCTATATGTGACCTTTGCCCTTTGCTTTCTTAGATAGAATCAAACGATGTATTTCTTACTTGATATTCACTTTTGAAAATCGACAAAATTTGAGATAAATAAAACGCGAATCTTATATTCACCCAGTTCTGCTGCAAAAAATCAGATTGAATAGAAATTACAAATTAAAAGCCTTCAACTATCAGGACAGTGCAATATTTCCTAAAACATTATATGAAGTATTAATGTGATTTTTTTCTAGTGCAATTACTAATTTACGTAAGTCGCTCCCATCGCATATGTTTAAAACACAAAGAAAAGTGGAACAATGTAATATACCTGCGGTATTCTATTATGCTGGTTGCACTGTGATACAGAACCAGTTCTGCACAGTGAGGAACGATGCAAGCTCGATAGGGGTGTTAACTTGATTGGCACTCAGGGGGTAAGTAAAAAAGGTATATTGAGTAGGTTTACAATAAAAAAATGAAAAATATTAAAGTACAAAGCTATTAAAGCTTGCTTTGTCTCAAAATACAATATTATCGCTAATAACATCTTCTCGTTGTCTTCTCGACATGTAGCATGGCATAGCAACTGGTCGAATGGATGAACAATATCAAGAAATTACTCATAATGAATACACTATTAAAAATAAATTTCAGTTGGTGGCAATTTGACATCACGATGGGCCTACAGTGTAGTCTACTATGAAATGTGTTTACGCACGCATGCTGGCAATCAGTTTGTAATAGGCCGAAATGGTTTCATTCATATATACAGACTTATACAGATTTGTTTTTCAATTGCTATTCATTAAAATTTGCGTCAAAATTTGCGTCAAAAATTCCACAAAAAACATCAAACCAACAAAATTCAAAATTCAACCAAAATTTTCTCGGTTGTGCATCAAAATGCACAGACTGCCACCAACAAAGCAGACGAGCTGTCGCTCAGGCACGCGCAGTGCATCCTGACGTTTTTGTTATTTCTGAACATGGTTTCAAACCTGAAACAGTCAGACTGTTCAGGATTGACAACTATAAATTGGCAACATCTTACGATCGAACTCATTTTAAAGGGGGAGGTGTGGCAATTTTCGTTAAATCTGATTTGAATTCCTTCCACACAAGTTGACTCACAGTTGTGATTTAGATTTTGAAGTGGATGGAATAAAAATCGACCTGAATTCTGATGACAAAATTACAATTATTGGCTTATATCGTTCTCCAAACGGATGCAGCAATATTTTTTTTTGAAAATTTTGAAAATCTTCTAAATTCCATATGTATGAAGTCTTCAAAGTTTATCATAATTGGCAACTTTAACATTGATGTTTTAGCCCACACCAACCCCCTGACCCAGCGGCTACGCGACATCCTAAATTCTTTCGGATTGATCTGGTCAGTAAACACGCCAACACGAGTGACCGCCACATCGAGTAAAGCCATCGACAACGTCATCACAAACATTCCAAACGCCTCAGTCACTGTTTTCAATGCGGCCATCTCTGACCACTTCGCTCAGGAGACCACTATCAGTAACTTTCAGCCAGAAACTGAACACCCGTCATCCATAATCAAAAGAGACACTAGCTTGGAAAACATTGCCCTTTTGAATTCGTTTTAAAAAAATGAGTCCTGGTCGTTTTTAGACAATCTTGAAAGCGTAGATGAAGCTTACACCGCGTTTCATAATCTTTTTGTCTATCACTTAAATGTAACTTGTCCTTTCAAAAATTTTAAAGAACGCAAACAAGCAAAACAAAATTCTTGGGTGACGAAGGAAAAGTTTAGAATTACGAGAACGGCTAAAATTTTACCATTCGATTTACATTAGTACCGAAAATGAACAATTTAAAACTTTGTTTAGAAATTTCAAGCGCAAATATCGGAAAACAATAAAATCTGCAAAAGCACGTGAAATTGAAACAAAATTGAAAAATTGCGAAAACTTTTCCAAAACTGCTTGGGGCATTATTAAAAATGTAACAACACAGCCAAATTGCTCAAAAAATTCCCAAATTCCAAAGCTCCAAAATCCAGGACGAAATTATTTCAGATCCCTCTAAAGTAGCAAGTGAGTTCAACTCATTTTTTTCATCTGTGGCATCACTTGACCCATCATTCAAAGGCCTCAATTGCAGCGAAGTGTTATCGATGGGACCGGTCTCATCCATGGCACTGTCTCCTGTGAGTGAGGAGGAGGTGGCCCGCGTGATACAAGGATTGAAACCAAAAAAATCATGTGACATCAACATGTCTGTGTGGCTGCTCAAACGTTGCTCTAAGCATATTTTGGCTCCACTCACAAATTTGATCAACTTGTCTTTCACACAAGGCATTTTCCCTCCCTTTTGAAATCTGCGAAAGTCACACCCATTTTTCAAAAAAGACGATCCTTGCCTTGCAAGCAACTATCGTCCAACTTCAATCCTCCCAGTCATGAGCAAAGTTCTTGAAAAGATTTTTCTTGTCAGATTTGAAAATTTTCTTGATCGTTTTGAAATCCTCTGTTCCGAACAATTCGGTTTCAGAAGAAACAAATCCACAATCGATGCGGTCACAGACCTAATCGATACAGCTGTCGATGGCCTGGAGAGAAGAAAACATGTGCTAAGCATATTTCTAGACCTCTCTAAAGCATTCGACTGTGTACATCACGAAACACTGTTGTACCAGTTGACGACATGTGGTGTTCGAGGTCTGCCACACGAATGGATCTCGTCTTACCTCAGGGATAGAAGCCAGTGTGTGCAGATTGCAAATACCCTGTCAGGAAAGGTTCACATGACTTACGGTGTCCCACAGGGATCTATACTTGGACCTGTCCTATTCCTTGTGTACGTCAACAGGTTGAACTCATCGATCCTTACAGGGAAGATGGTTCAGTATGCTGACGATACAACTCTCTGCATCAGAGCAAAAACAAAACATGAATTAGAAATCAACTCATTTTTAGAACTGAATTCATGTATTCAGTATTTTTCAACACTAAATCTGAGGACCAACAGTTCCAAATCAAGCGTTGTCAATTTCTTTCTTCGGCAGCAAGAACCTGACAACTTCGCTGCCGTGATGGCGGATGATGTTCTAAAAGAAGAAACTGATTCCACCAAGTTCCTCGGAATGCACCTAGATCGAGGGCTGACTTGGGACGATCACATTGACAGCATTTGTTCAAAGGTTTCCTCAGGCATTTATGTCTTACGGAACCTTGCAAAATTCTGCTCTTTGGATATACTAAGAACGGCCTACTTTGGCTTGGTATATCCACATCTGACATACGGTTTGAGACTGTGGGGCAGCTGTTCTAAATACAAATTCGAACGTATATTTAGAAGTCAAAAGAAAGCTGTCCGAATCATTTCAAAATTGAACTTCAGAGATTCATGCAAAAACACCTTCAGGGAGCTTCGATTGCTGACTTTGTCCTGTCTCTATATCCTGGAGGTTGTCCTGTACTGCCGTTCTAAGTGTAACTTGGTTCAAAGCAGGGACATTCACCAGTATGGGACTAGAGGCAGGGACAACTTCCGCGTTCAACAACACAGAACTGCAGCATTCGAACGTTTACCGTCTGAGGTTGGTGTCAAGCTAATCAATAAGCTCCCTGAAGAGATCAAACAATTGAATGACCACAAAAATTTAAAACTCGACTAAGACACCTTTTGGTGTCGAGGGTGTTTTACTCAGTTGACGAGTTTATGGAGAGCCGCTGGGACGAAATTCAAAACTAACACGATCAATCCTCTGGTTCTGGTGTGGCAGTGGCAGGATTGCTGGTGAGAATGAAGATGAGAGTGAATGAGAGAAACATGTGACTGTGTGCGTGAGTGAATGAAGTGTAGGCCTACCTTTTTATTATTTAAATATTCTGTGACGTTTGTATGCAATTTTATTATTGTTACCGCAATAAAGTTATATTATTATTATTATTATTAAAATGAGTTTTCTAAAATACTAACTTAAATACAATAATAACCAAGGAGGAAACAGTGTTAAGTTTCTTTTGATATGTTGTTATAAGTGAAACATTTTTAAAATAAGGGAAAGTGGAACAAGTGAAAATAGGTAAAATTACTTCGTGATTAGATTTATTGCTCGGACATCCCTTTAATCTTTTAATTCCAAAACAGTACTGCTCCGAATAGGAAATACCTATATATTTAGTTTCTTGATAAGATATATCGAACAAACGGACAGACAGACAGATGGACTGCCCTTTAATCTTTTAATTCCAAAACAGTACTGCTCCGAATAGGAAATACCTATATATTTAGTTTCTTGATAAGATATATCGAACAAACGGACAGACAGACAGATGGACTGCCCTTTAATCTTTTAATTCCAAAACAGTACTGCTCCGAATAGGAAATACCTATATATTTAGTTTCTTGATAAGATATATCGAACAAACGGACAGACAGACAGATGGACTGCCCTTTAATCTTTTAATTCCAAAACAGTACTGCTCCGAATAGGAAATACCTATATATTTAGTTTCTTGATAAGGTATATCGAACAAACGGACAGACAGACAGATGGACTGCCCTTTAATCTTTTAATTCCAAAACAGTACTGCTCCGAATAGGAAATACCTATATATTTAGTTTCTTGATAAGATATATCGAACAAACGGACAGACAGACAGATGGACTGCCCTTTAATCTTTTAATTCCAAAACAGTACTGCTCCGAATAGGAAATACCTATATATTTAGTTTCTTGATAAGATATATCGAACAAACGGACAGACAGACAGATGGAATGCCCTTTAATCTTTTAATTCCAAAACAGTACTGCTCCGAATAGGAAATACCTATATATTTAGTTTCTTGATAAGATATATCGAACAAACGGACAGACAGACAGATGGACTGCCCTTTAATCTTTTAATTCCAAAACAGTACTGCTCGAAATACCTATATATTTAGTTTCTTGATAAGATATATTATTCTTGATAAGATATATCGAACAAACGGACAGACAGACAGATGGACTGCCCTTTAATCTTTTAATTCCAAAACAGTACTGCTCCGAATAGGAAATACCTATATATTTAGTTTCTTGATAAGATATATCGAACAAACGGACAGACAGACAGATGGACTGCCCTTTAATCTTTTAATTCCAAAACAGTACTGCTCCGAATAGGAAATACCTATATATTTAGTTTCTTGATAAGATATATCGAACAAACGGACAGACAGACAGATGGACTGCCCTTTAATCTTTTAACCAAAAAATCAGTAGTGTTTTTGTACCACGTCTCTAGGACCGTTCTATCTAGAGTTACCGCACTCACAGACATACAGACGTTAGTACGATTTTAAGAGACCCTGTTGGATACTTAAAAAATATGACAAGCGGAAATAAAAAAACGTAGAAAATATGAAATGTTTATACAGTAAATGTAATAATAGAATGTACTTTGTGTTTTATTGCCGCAGGTTAAGGATCGGCCCCGATTAAGTGATTTTTTTAAATCCCAATTCGCTAAAAATTTTAGCATAGATATGAAGGTTTCTCGCAACAACCGCCCGTAACATAACAAGGCCGTTAAGGTGAATTGTTAAGAATCCACACTGATTTCTCGACAGTAACCGGTTATTCCTATGATCTATAAATCTTGAGGATGGCCTATCGTATACTTACTTTATATGTTATCAATCAAAGAGTACATTTTAAATGAAGTGTTCCTACCATAAGTTAATTTATTTAATTTTACATTTTCTTTGACTTATAAAATTGAGGTATAAAATGATTTCTGATAAACTAGTTTATTCTTTACTCTATAAAATCAAATTTAAATAATTCTTAGCTTTCTTGAACATCTGATAAAAAGTCTAAGATCAAAGTACTTAACGTAGATTATGGTAGTAATTTAAATGTTCATTAAAAAAACTCCAGAAGTTTCATTAAACACCAACTCTTAATATAGGCAGAATATTTATAACGTTCTAATATTTATTTAATATTTAATTCAATGCTCTCAGAAAAAAGATGCTATACAAAAATGTGAGTAACATCATATAGATAACAATTATTTTTTTAAATTTTAAAAACAGTGTTATCGACGAGATTAAAACAATTGGAAATGTTTTCAAATAGATAAAAAAGGATCAAATATTAAGATGTAAAAAGATATAAAATATTAAAACCATTATCAAAGTAGCAATATAGTCGTTGAGTAAAAAGTGATATAGGCCGACTCATCTCTGTTCTCAATGACTATTTGAATGTAGATTTATGACTATGTCTGTACTGGAATCGATAGAGGAATTTCCCTAAAGCTAGACATCGTGTGTCTGCAGCGCTAGTTTTGGTGAGGGATACAAATAAATAGGATATTATCAAAAGAAACAAAATTATCAATCAACATAGTTTATCCATTTAAAACCAAACGTCAGATATGAATTCACATTGACAACGGTGTCTGTCAACGAGATAATATCAACCATTTGGTTGAAAATGACAACTTTCAATCTCTGTATCTTGTAGCCTGACGCTGACATATTATTTAGATTTTTGTTGATTGCTTATGACGTGTAAAGGTAACAAAAATATGACTTTTGAAAAACAATCGCGTTTAGTATTTATAATCCTTTTGGTAACCTCTCAACTTCAACGACAAAACTATTGTGGCTAGCGATTGAATTCCTTAGGGGAATTAGCTCTATGGTTTTATGAAAAAGTAGGCTACTTCCTTATAATTTAAATCTCAACTGGACTAATAAGTTGACTAATTAATCATATACCCATCTATAAATTTTTGTGATGCAGAAAATAAGACATAAAAAGTGAACCATCGACTAAAGCGCTCCAAATGAGAATGATCGTACATCTAGTATCTAGGTACTGTGGATTCGCAATGTTACAACACATGGTGACCACAGAAGATAATGTTGGTCGACACGCTGCCCATCCTCTCGTATCCCAGCCGGCAGATTACAGTTGAGTAAGCCCGAGTGTTCCCGCGCGACTGTGCGCTGTGCTGTGTGCGAGCTGTGCTGAGCTGTGCTGCATGTGCACGGTGCGAGGAGAATCATGTGTCACGTCTGTGCTGAGCGTGAGCTTCATGTCTTGCCAGCGTTACGCAAGCTCTGTCAAATAAATTTGTTCATATAACAAATCTGTGTCTGACTTCTCGTCCAGTGCGAGTGTAGTATGCTCGTTGAAAACGTTTCAAGACGATTCCACTTAAGGATAATGATTCAGAAGCCGAGAACCAATGTGCATTGAATAACAACACAGCCTGGATTTTCTTGATATCGACGACGGAATAAATTAATGGTCAGCCGTGCTAGTTTTGGTGTAGACCGAATATAGGCGTTATCAAAGGGGTTTAAAATATGGATTGATAATTTTTTTCTCATATCTTGACACCAACCACAACAGACACAAACAGGATGTTCAGTAAAAGTGTTCCAATACTTTAGGATTTTGTTGAACACATAAAAATGAGCAAAACAGTTCATATGAAGGTATGTCCTACAGCCTTTAGTTTCTCGTGTATTTGTCTGTATATATTTTTATAAAAACAATTATATCTTTTGAACCAGTTAAGATAAGATTATGAAAATTGAGAATTGTATTAAACTTGGTAGCCCAAACAACAAATAACTGACACCTCTCAACTGTCACATGTTAGGTGTTCCCGGTTTGTGCAAGCGTATCTTTAAAGTGACCGTGCTCGCTTATGCATTAGATTTCGTTGGAAAATTACAGTTGGATTGTTATAAAATTTTAAAATAGTTGGTATGTAGGATGCCTGTCAAAAGACAAAATCTTAGTTGCTCCCGGCTTGTGAAAGTATACTCATAAAGTGATCGTGCTCGCTTATGCGTTGATGAATTATTTTTCAAAAGGTACCGTTTGAATTGGTATATATGACTAAATAGTTAGCATATTATGCATTTACCATACCGTTTTATTTGTTATGTAACTTTAAAAATTTTAAACAGACACAACTTTTTAAACGAGTAAAAGGATTTTGTTAATATTTTATTTTTAAAAGAGTCTATCAAAGTTTAACACAATTCTCAAGTTTCATAAATGTATCTTAACTGGTCCAAAAGATATATTTTTTACTAAAAACACTTACAGACAGATAGAGGGAAACATAAAGATTATACCTTCATATGGTGTTTTGCTCATTTGTATGTGTAAAACAAAATACCAAAGTATTGGAACACTTGTACTGAACACACTGTAAAGAAATCTCAACGTCAGCTAATCATATACAGACCCTTACCCTTAATGCGCATAGCCTGATAGTTCTAAAACTATTATTTATGTATCTTACGGCCGGTTTTAAGTGTATTAAACTGAAAACTACAATCGGAGAAAAAATTGTTGTTTCATACTTTTAACCCTTTTGCTACTCTCCCATTTGCTACACCAAAACTAGCACGGTTGACCATTAATTTTTTTCTCAAGACAAATTTCTTCATCGAAATTCTCCGCCAAATTTAGCGCGCCTGACGATTAATCTCTTTCTTACAGAAAAAGCTTCAATCGATTAAAATAAAATTAAGTTTACTTATACAAGGAAAATTTTTGCTTCCTGTCTGTATTTATTAATTCATACAACTGCACAATTAGGCCTATTATTGATAAGCGAACTATCTATACCATATATCTACTATATGGTAGGCAGACTTCTAACTGATTGTTTGAGTCGTTCTTCACTAATTATTCTAATTACTATATACTTAGACAGCCCTCGTATAATTTGTCGTAAATAGAAAAGAAAAGCACTCTGAATAATCATTTAAAAGGCCAACAAAATTTACATTTTTAACGTGGGCTCTACTTAAGATTTTTAGGTAACACATATTTACACAACAAATCCTGGCAGAATAGATGTATTATCTATTGGAATATTTAAGCCGTATTAAATATTATTTGAACCGTAAGCGCCTTAAGTTGTGAACTCAAGGGTTTGGGTTTGAATCTGGGATTGTGAACGGTATTTTTAACAGTTGCTAGCTAAAGTCAGATGACTAATCTGATCTAACGCTGTATAATAATATAATAAATAACAAATAATCCTTTATATTGTAAAATACATGAAAGATACATAAAAATGTGTTATACTCGTAATGGTATCTTCATACGAATGAATATTATAAAAAGAAGTATAGCTCCCATCGCTAGATGAAGATGAGAAAATAAATATTTTTCTGTCACGAATTGTCAAAAAAACATCGAGTGTACTTTCACAAATTCAGTATGTACGTTTAAACCACAGATATTTATAATCTATCTACACATTTACGGTTTTAAATCTCAATCATTTATATATAATACTACATGACACCTTTAAACTTGATGATAACTTTATTTTTGCAAAAATTAAATCTATTGCAATAATAAGTTGGTATGCTGCTAAATAAAAGAGATTATTCGCATGTATCTTAATTCACTATTGGCTTTTTAATAGGTACAGTAATTACATCACTCCAAACTGGTGTAAAATATGGAAAATAGGAATGTGTAAATTTCCCAAAGACAACATAATTTACCCAATGACATCATTATGTATGCCACTTCACGCAGCAATCAGCGAAGAACTTGTTTGTGAAGACTTTTAGCAGTGGTCTATAGATTGTTTGAAGGTCGTTTTATATTGTATAAAACCCCTTATCTTGTTAACAAATCCATACTATTACAAGTACTTTACATTTCATGTCCCTATAGTTTTTACAGCACCCGAAAATGTGGATGAAATATTTGGTAGGACCCCAAATATTTAACTTGCTTTGTCTTAATATCGATTAAAATATTAGTACACCCTTGCCGTAATATTGTACAAGCAATTACAAAATAAATACTAAGACAGAGATTTAGTGTTCCTTTTGGTAAAATGGTGATAAATAATTCCTAAAAAATACGGAATAGTGTCCATTATTTGCTTCAGGCTGTTAGTAACCTCGAGTTTGTCACGCTGGATGTCTTAAGAAGACAGCATCTTCTGCTCAAGTAATTAGAGTAGTATAGTTTTGCGAGAAGGAACTACTATAATTTAAGCTCCCCAATAAACATCAGTTTTGTAAATAACATCATGAAGGAATCAAGTTTACCCCGAGTATTGCTCCAAAATAAGTATGACATTCACGTGGGCTACAACTTTTTGTCTTTTAAAAACAGTGTTATTTCCGCTTGGAACTATATATTTGGAGAGAAAGACAAAATATCAAGATGTATGTAACGCTATAATCGAGTAAGAAATTTAATTGAGACCTGGCTTATGGACCTTGCAAACATCTAAGGTTTGCATCCAATTTGGATAAACACTACTCATCTGGGATTCGAGCCATTGATGTTTTAAGTGACGTGTTTTATGTGACAATGTGCCGAATTTTGAGCAAATCGCGTTTAAATACAGTACTGTTGAGAGAGTTTTCAATCCTATGTACACTTATTCAATGTTACTAGGTTTCTAAAAGAATGTCTAATCCTCTGAATTTGGTATCTTGTAATCAAAATGTGATTCTCATCATGATCATGCTTGTGATTCAATGCAGGTTTTTAGCAAAAAATTTTAGCAAAGCCATGGCGTTTAATTCGAGCCAAGGTGAGTAACATAACTCAGCCTTTATGAGCCTGGTGCCTTATGGCAGTGGATCTCCACTTAAGTCTACTAAAGAACTTAGTACATCTTTTGTACCGAACACCCTGAGAACGTTGTTCTGGTTTAGTAGATCTGATGGGCAAATGATAGAATATCTAAATTTACAATAGCTGATCGTTGTAAAAATATTCACCTTCAATGCTACAGTACACTGAACGATAGTGACTACTTGTAATAATAACGCATTATTACGTATTCCATAGTTAACGTGTTAAGCATGTATACTTTATTCTTTCTTTGTTTTTATTATTCTTTTCAATATAACATGGTTCCGAAACTGCCTAACCTAAAAACAGTGGATTCCAGACTAAGAGAACTGCGTTCCTGCCTTATCGGAGCTTAAGGCTTCTAGGACGTGTTCTGAATAGATAAAGCAGGTAGTAAGGAATAAAACCATTAGCTTCAAAAGTGAACATAGGAAATGTTTTGTTTTTTATACTGAGCACGAGATAAAATATATTGCAGGATTGAAAGCTAATATTTGCACCAACCGCTTGACCTATCTAAAAATCCAACCTTGATTTCGTAAACAAACGAAGATTTTGACGGTGAAAGTCAAAGAATTAACTCTTTGATTTTCGGAATTTACATCTAGGTTCTCAACACTCAAAAAAACAACATCCACTAGACAAAACAAAAACTATGATGAAGAAAGTTCCTACCTTACCATTGCCAAAGCCGCGAAGTCTTGTCTGCAACTCCAAACACCGTTGAACTCCGCTCATGGAGTCATTCCACGTACCTTCACGTAGCCTCGAGACCTATTTGGCACTACTAATCCTGTCAACACGTTATCAAAGACAAAGCGGCACGCACTGGCAAATGTCGTGGTTCGCAACGGCAATACATATACTCGACACTACTTCTACGAGATTACACTTGTAACAGACATTCTCAATACAACTGTTATCAAAGGATAACAGCAAGTAATGAGAAAACCAAATATTGAATAGTTTAAGAACCGTTTAAGTAGAAAAACGTCTTGGATTTTAATTTTGACTATATTGGTTACACAACTATTGCAATTAACCGTTTTACCCCATATGAACAATGTTAAACTGTTATGGCCTTACTATTGGTTGTACTATGGTAGATGCCTCATTTTAAAAATATATAATTAATATATCCTGACATTTTCTTGTAAAGTATACGTTTGTTCAATATTTGATCGATGAAGTGAAAATTTTTAAGGATTTTTTTTAACAATAATATTTTCGAAAGAACTAAAAAAACACCCCTTTGGATGAGTAATCCCTGTGGTTGTGCCCTCTTGGATGCTATTGAGCACAACTTAATTTTTTGCTAAAAACCTGCATTGAATCACAAGCATGATCATGATGAGAATCACATTTTGATTACAAGATACCAAATTCAGAGGATTAGACATTCTTTTAGAAACCTAGTAACATTGAATAAGTGTACATAGGATTGAAAACTCTCTCAACAGTACTGTATTTAAACGCGATTTGCTCAAAATTCGGCACATTATTGTTATTGTTTACATGTATTCATTAAAAAGGTTTTTGATCATACAGTACTGAGATGATAGATTTCTGAGTGTATAGCTGAAGAATATAATGAGGCACATGGAAATTAGCCATATCTTTAATTAAAAAGTACATTTTATAGATTTAAATTTTAAGATTTCACAAACGTTTTGCCTTGTTCATGGCGTGTCCCAAAATGTTCCACTTATTTGACGTATTCCTTTCAATTAAATTTACGAGCGGTGTTAAAACCAAGAATGACATGACGACTTCCGTATTTCCATTGGACCATCTCTCTCGGACGTGATACCTAGAGAACTCTGTGAGAACACCTAAAGTGTCTGTGTACTCTGGAAGGAGGACCGGCGTGGCGCGGCGAGCCCGGGGCGGGATGGCCGTCACTAGGGCCGACCGTTCAGGCGTGAGGAGGCTTCAAATTGGCGGGTTGCGAAAGCGGTGACACGACACTCCGCGGCGTGGCGGCATTCCTTGGTTTCTCCGCGCGGCCTTGCCAAGAATGGGGCCACGTGACGTCATCACTCGGAAGTAAATATTGACTGCAAATTGGTAAGTAGCTGGTAGCTCGGCACCATGTGGGGCGAGCCTTTCACTGTGTACCAGCTGGCACCGGCACTGGCACTGGCACGGCTACACTCAGCTGCGACTACCGCTTACACAATGCGAGTGGGAGTCCTCGGACAGATAATCTCAGGGCAAGTGGTCGAGGAGATAACCCGGGCCGGCCCAGGTCGCTGTCCGGCAGCGAGGAAAAGTGGCGGACTTGGCAGGTTACAATCCTAATGGCAATTACACCAACATCCTGCTGAGGCGTTTGTTCCTCAGAATTACATCTGCTTCAGCAGCCATGGGATATGAGGAAATGTATCGGACTTAGCAGGTAACAATCCTAATGGCAATTACACCAACATCCTGCTGAGGCGTTTGTTCCTCAGAATTACATCTGCTTCAGCAGCCATGGGATATGAGGAAATGTATCGGACTTAGCAGGTAACAATCCTAGTGGCAATCACCCCTACATTCTGCTGAGGCGTTTGTTCCTCAGAATGACATCTGCTTCAGCAGTCATTGGATATGAGGAAATGTAGTGGACTTGGCAGGGCAATCACCCCAACATCCTGCTGAGGTGTTTGTTGCTCAGAATGATATCTGTATTGTTTCCTATTAATGAGCAACCCTGGTATATACACTATATATACACTATTAAATTTCTAATTCGTGCTTAATTTGATAAAAAATTGTTAACAACATATATTTCTGCATTCAAAGATAATTAATCGTTACGAAAATGCCATGCCATTAAATAATTTGAACTGTACAAGTCATTTGGTCTAAACAATTAGTTTAATGTGTTTTAATACCATAATGGCATCATTACATGCTGTTATTTAAAATTACCACAAAATGGCTTAGCATTTAAATTATATGTCATCGACCTTACAGAAGTTTTGTAATAGTTAAACACTTTAAGTGACTATTTAACTGGCTGGACTCGACAGTTTTAGTTCTCTATAGCGCTACCTCGCTTCTCAAAATCAAAATATTTTCTGTACCGTTCAACATTGATCATTGTTTTTGGCGATAGTCAAAACATAAAGTAACTAATTTAAATAAACAATAGTTTCGAATTTTTATGTATATGGTGGAGCATCAACATAAACGCTGAGTGCAATAATTGTCAAGATCCCCATTAATAATATATTAGCCAGGGCCTCTCTTAAGATGTAGAAAGCTCTCTCAGCAGATAGAATCTTAATTTTTTCTTAAACATTAATATATTAGGGGTATGTTTTATTGCAGGTGGAATACTATTGTACAATTTAGGCCCTTGATAAAAAAAACTGAGTAAATAGAAAGAGAGTATAAAATGGTCTGGAACTAAATTGTGTTTGTATTTCGTGTTGAATTTATGACTTAGACTTAGACTTAGAATATTTAGGGTACCTTTGAATATAAATTACTCCATGGTATATTAATAGTGAAGGTAGCGTTAAGACATCATCTGTCCGAGTACGCTCTCTACAGCTGTCACGCGACCGCATCCCCCAAACAATTCTCAATGCCCTTTTTTTGGAGAGCGAAAACCTTTTGAAAATGATTTGGAATGGTAAACCCCAGAATATTTACCCGTAGGTTAAAAGGCGCTCAAGGACTCCGTGGTAAACTAGCAATAGGGCATCCTGTGAACCAACTGAAGTTAGACATCTTAATGTATAAATAGATGAGTTTATTTATTTACATAGATAATCTGTGTGGACATCCTATTTCAGATTAAACACACTGTAGTAGTGTATCTCCAGAATATTTATATTGTGGAATTAAAATCATTATTTCATCATTTAATTATTTCATAATGTAAATTATTCTCGATTATTAACCAAATTTCTAAGAGTCTTATAAAATTCTAAATTAAGAAACAGAACAGCAGGCCTGTTTTTAATTAATTGTACTAAATAGAAATCAATATTAAATACTCTTTTCTATAATATATGGTTTTTAAATTACACATATATTTGTATATGTTGTAAACTTGTAACATAAACATATAGTTTACAAGGTTCTAGAGCCTTGAAACGATATGTAGGTTCCCCTAGTCTAAGGAAAAGGTCTATTGTTTTAGGATAAAAAAAGTAAAGGACAGCCCGTCGTTCTGTCAGGTGCCTCTTTTGTTACATTCCCTGGAGCCCTTCGATACCCCTGACAAACCTATACGAAGCGAAGGGAAGTGTGTTGTTCCCTTTTTTGACGTACTTGAAGCCAATTTTTTTTAGAAAATGAAGTTGAAAATTATGTATGGTTTACCCTTAGAGTATTAGCTTCAATAGTAAAGAATTGTTTATTTACAATTCATGCTTTTGGAAAGAGAAAGAAGTAATATTTCAGTTAAATAAACGTCCAATCGTACAAGCCCGAATGCTAGTGCTATCAAGAATGCTTAACAATCATGCATACCTTAACAATCAGATACATGCATTTTTGCGTCATCAGTGTGGTATTAAAAAGTTTCATCACTTTATAAATAAATGTAGGGTACGCTACTCCATCTGGTAAATTTCTACAGTAAATCTAATCTACAGATTCCACTGTGACCGTGTAAACAAACCTCTATCTGATATCATCACAAAACGCCAGTAGTCTTAGCGTCAATCATCACTTAATTGAAATGAAGGCTGTACATATACTATGAATATAAATCAATATTAGTAAATAATAAAATATTAAGTTCATTATTATCAGTCAGAGGGGGAGAGATGGAATTTTAAGGCTAAAACCGGATTCTACAACTTAACTTCATTCATATTCTGGATGACTGGATCAAGACATTCTACTTGAATGAAACAAATGTCAACCGAGAATATAGGTAGCTCTTTTGAAGCCATTGGGATGGAAGTTCAGTGTGGGTGTATCAATTCCTACACAACAATAATGATTTTAAAGTTTTATTAGAACATGTTGGTGGCATTTTGTGAATAGCCTCAATGCTGTCGTAGTATCGTACGTAGGTAATAAATACCACCACTAAGTATAATTGGTAGTATCAAGTATGATTTGTAGTCAGCAGTCTAGGGTAAGTAATTGTTTCTGAATGTTTATACCAGAATATCAGAGCCTACACTAAGAAATCTCGTATACGTGGAAAGGGCTCTCACCAGCTTTGACATACTTATCATAAGATCACTGTTACCATGGATTTATGGGGTAAAAAGTTGAAAATGGAAATCTTATAAAGAAATAATCTTTCAAAACAGTATAAGCTCACATCCCAAAATTCTCCATTGGACTTGGCCTCCAAGTAGCTACATTTACAATACGTATTATCTTTCATTCTAAAAACTAGTAAATATTGTATTTTCAATATTATCAACAGTAAATACGCCAGGTTAAAGGGTATAAATAACCGAGAGACACTAAATTAACATTTTAATTTGACACTATAACAAAATACTTATATACATAGTGAAATGGACTTAAGTTATTCCAATGGTATGATGATGGCTATTTACAATGATGTTACGTCTATGTACCACACTAACATGTTTGCTGAAGATTTGAAAGATTGGTTGGATGAGCTGTTTGGCAACCTGGTGCCATCTGAGAATAACCTAGATTAAAACCTTTTCAAAAAGCTAACTTGTGAAATTTTGAAGTCTTGATTTTTACTTATTCATAATCTGAGTACTGATCATGATTGGTCAGAATTGTTCAAATTTAAGGCACATATGAAGTTACAAGTTGTACGTCACTTCCACTGTTCACTGAGATCACTCTACCTTCTCCTGCGGTTGACGAGGCCTGCATTCTTGAGCACGGAGTATATCCTCTGGCGGGGGATCTTCTCGGCCTCTCGGTCCACCACGAGGTTCTCACCGGGAGTGAACCAACTCTCCTTGGCGAGAGCCCCTGCGATCCGCTGGTTCTTGTAGAATGGGTTGAGCAGATGTGCGGGCAACTGTGCCTCTCTCTCGGCGTTAGCCACTACGGCTCTGTGCGCGTAGTTCTGCTGAGCGAACTGCTGGGCCCCTAGGGGCTGCTGGACTGGAGGCGGCTGGATGGCGAAGGACAGTTCCTGTTGGGGGAAGAACTGCGCGGAGACGCCCACGGCTAAGGTCACGACGAGGATTGCGAACTGCATTATGTCTGGAACACACAAGGGACATTAGAATAGCATAGTGGGAAGGGTCAAACATCATTGAATTTTCTAAAACTATTTCAGTAAAATTTAACTTATAATTTTCTTGTGTGTATGAGAAACCGCGGCCTTCGTAAACCATTAGTTGCAACCAAGTGACAACTTGGGATCTAGGCAGTTTGGTTATGGTGGAAACGTCAATTTTGAACAAAGTGAATAAGACCGGTGGTTTCAATTTTTTCTGATGTTGATTGAAATAATTCACAGCTTATAATGAAAACAGAAGCCATAAGATCCATAGGGATTGTTAGAGCCACCGTCCTTTGTGAGGATATAAGTGGAAAACCTGTAACGAGAGATATGATCTTTGATCTATCTGTATGTGGCTCGGCTAGGCGATAATTGCGGTTTCTATAAGATAGGCCTACTGGATTTGACACGCAAACTTGCGTGTTACAAGGATAGGTGTTCCATCACTTTATTTTATTATACCTGACACAATCGTTTACAAGTTGCAAAGCTTCTGTAATCATCCATCATTGATTGGGGTCCGAATGTCTCTACTCGTGTCAGTGGGAATACTAGTCTATGTATTTAACTATTATCCATATCAGAGAATTCGTGAATTGGTGAGATGAGCACTTTACAATTCGATAGATAGTTCAATATAGTGAGATTAAGGGTGGCATTACCTCAATTTCATAGCATCTCGGTCTCTATTATCGATGAACCAATACCTCGCAATGATAATTGCAAAACAAGAGGAGAGCGACAATTCACAGTTTGATGTTGTTATTGATAGAAATCTTTTATCTATAAAGTATAGAGATTATCAACTATTATAGCTGGCACTGTGTAAGAAGAACAAATTCTAGTTCAACATTTCCTTTTTTCTTTTTTTTACGTAAAATCACTTAGTACACAATTTGGCCGTTTCAGAGAGTAGCGCGTTATAAGTGAGTTTGGGGTTACTATCTCGACTGGTTTAGTTGGGTTCAACATTTAGTGCTTTTTGAAGTATTTACAAGGACCTTAAGCAGAATAAAATGCCCTTCATTGCAGGCACTGTATGAATTCAGGAATTCAAATTCCGTCTTTCTGTTCCGAATGTGGGAATAGGATGAATCAAATTCGTATTCTGCGTACCAGTACTGACCTTATCATTCCATTTCTCTTATTTATGCCCTTTATATACAGTTTCATTTTATTTTGTAGGAAAATTTATAAAAACCACCTTAATTACTTTAGGTTGAGACATTGAGAAGCAGAAACAGATAAGCCCTCAATAATTTCCAATGAGGAAAACAGGTAACAGAGATACCAATCTGAACGATTCCTGGAAATACGACCATTACATCATTGACGTCACATTACATCACTCTTGGTCCTTATTTTTTCCTTATACACGTCATTTCATCAGATTGTGAGTTAAATATGTTATTATAATGTTTTGGAGGAATTTTCTGACAAATTTACAAACGAAGAAAACGTGTAGGCACAAATCAAGTTTTTATATCGCTATTAATGTGTTCGTAAATTTACTCCTTGTTTCTAAACTACAAAGATCTAGACGGAATAAGGGGTAAAACGAGTGAACAATTATCTTTATAAGTTATTTAGAGCGACTAATATGAAAACATTTGAATCATAAAAGTGGTGATTTGGACTGCAACAAAACAATCTCACTCTGATTTTAATAAACTCGTAACATGTTCCATTTCGACACTCGGCTATCTACTTCACTTATACGATAAATAAGGAAAAGGTTCAAGTTCGTTCCAGAGTTACTCACAAGTTATTGGTTTCAGAATAAATAACTTAGTCTCCACAGTACTATGACATGACTCAACCTCTCCGTAGGGTTTTAGTGTATATTTATGACTTCAGCCTCCTCTTATTGTCTCTATTAGTAGACCTAACACGAGGACTATGCTGCTCATATTTTGAATCAAGTTCAAAACAAACCTACACAAACCTAACAGAGACGAAAATAAAGCAAGCTGTGTTGTAACATGGAAGGTTTTCCGTTACGCCACCGCGCTTTTCGTCCTTGGAGCCGGTTCAGGGAGCCGAGTTATGTCACGGGGCCAGGAAGTTAGCGACTCTTGACTGTCTGAACAGCTTTCCAAATCTTCTCCTTCTCGGAGACTCTGCATTCTCGGAACGTAGGCGGATCAGGGATCGTGAACCGAGACTTTTGGATGTAAAGATGTGGAAGACTAGATGGGCACGTGACCTGAGTTCATGTCCTCCGGGAACGATCTTGCTACTACAGGGAACAACTCGCAGACTGGAGGCAACGTAAAACGAAGATGTTGGGATTTTATGGTTTCAGATTACTAATAGTCTAATGCACATGGGGCTTCAGAAATAGCTAAAAAACTAATTGAATGTTCTAATTCAGAAAGAAAACAACGTATTCCAAATTTAGATACTTACATTAAGCAACTATGATGCACTGCAAACGGTTTTTTATATTCTTTAAGGGATTATGATTAATTAATACTACTTACTTACTACTACTTACTTATGACAAAGCACGTAAGTAAAGCATCGAAGAATGTAGCAAGTGATATACGTTATATACTATCATTCTATAATCGCAAGATAACGATTATTACAGTCTATTGTGTGTTGTTTCTAACACAGATCAAATGCCTCGTAGCATGCCAATTGAGCATCACCGCATTCAAAACTAAAACATAAATTTCTACGACGTACATGATCGCTTAAGAGTACGATTTAAATAATCGAACAAAGTCTTTATATGAATTATGTTTCAAGCAATAAGGTTCAAACCATTACAAGATTTTTTACAAGAATATGGGCCAGGTAACTTTCCTATCTTATCTTTTCTACCAATGCCTCCACCAAGGTGCTGCCAAGCACTGATGCCGAAGAAAATCGAGAAATCCTTCGAGATAGTGCTTAAAAAAAATTCTAGAGGGTCTAATCACAAATGCCTGAGGGAGGAATCAAATATTAGAATTTATACGAACCAATAGGAAATTTTGAGTGGTTTGGTTTGGACTAACAAAAAAAGACCCAACCAAAATAATTTAAACGAAATGTTCGGTTTTTGTACTTTAGATTAATATTATATTATAGTATAAATATTACTATCTTATAATATAAATATCACAAATAAAACTAAATAGAATTGAATTAGATAATAGATTTATTAAAAACTTATTTTACAAATTAGTTGTAGAATACGCCGTAAGTCTTGGCACATCCAAAGATTCAAGAGAAGTACGGTAATAAAAAACTAATTCAGTGTATTGTCACAAATACCATCTTGAATATGCCTTTGTATTTAATCGGTATCTGTTGGCATCTACAGACCCAATGACCTGTATTCGTTTCTAAATTTAACTGATCTGGATTAGACCAAAATCGAGACTGGCGGGGCGCGGCGCCAGTATCAGTCACGTAACCGATCGACCGGGGCCGGGGCGCAGTCAAGGCGCCATTGGAGTGGTGGTGGTGGGTGAGACAGGACGCTCGGTTGACTGCAGCTGGAATTTGTTTGTGAGGAAGAGGTGGTGATAAACAATGCTGTAGCCTAGAGTACTAGAAAGTGGTTTCGCGCAGAGCTGAACTGCTTTCCAGAGCACGGACCGGTCGAGTCGGCGCGGCGCAGCGTGGACCTGTGTAGCAAGTGCGAGTTGGACACGAAGATGTACTTAAGGAATAACCGTGTATCCTACAGTGCGCTATACAAGTAGCGAATATTTGTAAACACAGTAATATTACTAAAACTTAACTAAGTGTTATTAGGCATACCATTTAAATATTATCTACTCTCCGTTACATTTCTATAAAAGAGTATTTCTAATCTTCACACTGAAAAAAACAGTGGACCTAAAATTAATCATTGAGGGACTCCATATTCTACAACTTGATCTGAGTGGACGAATATTTTTGAAATGTGTTTTATAATGTATTCCTTCCATTTATTTATCGTATTTATCATGTACTTCTTACTGAAAATCTCAGGCTAATAGGAATTAATAGGATCAATGAATATTTTCTCTAGATCTCAGATTAACCCTGACCTTAAATGCAAATGTAGGTAGTCTCAAATGCCATAATAGAAGTATGTTATTTCATTCAGTCGATAACAAAATAGCTTTCAGATCCGTCACAAATGCATTTCATGGAAAGTAGCAGGAAGGTATCATATTATAAGCGTAAAATGCCTGGGAGTGTCTCTGTACAACTGATGTAACATTATGTCGTTTTCGAAGCGACAACGCATGCTTTAAATTAATTTAATTTAAAGCATGCGTTGAGTAAAGGAAACAGTCACTGTATCACAGAACAGTCAATCCAAAATCTAAATTAATTAAAATTATGTAGTTTGTATTATATTATTATACCAATATTATCCATTATTTTTTCAAAAAATGTAATCTTTTGAAGTTTGTTGTTTATATTTAAAAGCTTCCGTCTGATTTCTTTGGGATTCCGTTTAAATTATCTACGGTAATTATTTAAAAATTGTTCAATTCACATGTGCTGATTCAGTTACTCTATGTAATTACAATTTTATAACTTAAAAAGAAGAATAAAAAATTCTAAAATAATAACTTTTGAAAGGTAAATGCGTTGATATAATTATGATGCACTTGATTTCTAAGGTATAAATGAGAGAGCCGTAAATTTGGTAAACCCAGAGGAAAAATATTATTTACAAATTATTATATTTTAAAGTTGCATGATTGGATGTAATAAGTGTGCTATGGTATTACTACAGTGAATTAAGTGACAGTAATTGCTTGAAACAGCTTGATAAAAACTTTAGAATTAATAAATAAATAGAAAAAAAAATTAAAAAAAGTTAAACATTAAACTACCTTATTTTATTGAATAAAGCAAATAATAGTGTAATTGTTAAACGTAATTATGGGAAATAATTGTTTTTCGTAGAATTATTGGAAAAACCACGTTCAAAAGTAATGAATATCCTAAATCGCCTAAATTATATGTTTGTTTTGTATTAATATTATTGTTGACTTTTAGCACCTACCGATGTAATGTTACACAAATAAAAACAATAAAACTATCACTTGAACACACACAAACACTAACACTACACAAGCTCGACACGACACTTACAGAGAGCAGAGACAGGGACGGGAGTTGATTGTGTACTGGCCGGTCGACACAGTCACTTATACCGCGACCAGGCAAGGTCACAGGCCGCCTTGAACTTGGGCCGGATATCTGCTGCATCCAGGGTTAGGGTTGGTTACCTTAGGGGTGACCACTGTTGCATATAAGGTTAGGATAGTTACGGAAGTTACTACTGCTGCATACAGGTCAGGGTCAGTTAAGGCAACTGTGACTTCTGCCGTATCCAGAGTTAGTTATGGTAGGAAGTTACTGCTGATGCGTATATAGATTAGGTTAGTTAGGTTGTGGATCTTTATCGCTGCATCTAGGTTAGAGTTAATTTGGGTAACGGTGTCTAAGGTATAATGTAGGATTAGATAAGACAGGGTAACTAACTATTGCTGTTAAGAGGGTAGGTTTATTAAGGCTAGGGATGACAACTACAGGATAAAGATTAGTTAAGGTAGAGTGACTTCTGCTGTATCCAGGGTTAGGATTGGTTAAGGCAGGGTAACTACTACTTATGTATTCAGGGTTAAGATTAGTTAAGGTAGGGTGGCTTCTGCTGTATCCAGTGTTAGGACTGGTTAAGGCAGGATAGCTACTACTGTTGCATCCAGGGTTAAGATTAGTTAAGATAGAGTAGGGCTTCTGCTGAATTCAGGTTTAGGATTAGTTAAGTTAGGGTAACTACTACTTGCTGTATCCAGGGTTAGGATTAGTTCAAGTAAGATAATTACCAGCTGTGTCTAGACTTGTAAGCGGTATACAGTCGTAATGGAACAAAACAAAATACGAAAAGAACTTGGAAAGTGGAAGAGCCATTTGCATGTATGACGATTTTAAAGATATAAATTGGAAGACTATATACATGTGAATAAATTCAAGAAAGGTAGCCTATTGTAGTTTTCATTTGATACGTGGTTTGCAGAACAATGCATTAATAATAGATCATTCAAAAATATCAATGCACATAAATACGTAAATACTGTTTGAGTGTCATCAATTTTAGTGATATCGTTTTAAAAGTACCATTTTTGATAACCAGAGAAAGAAGTATAAGAGACAAAATCATTGCATTATTTGTAATTCATTACTTTTTGTGTATAATCCTACTCCTGAGCTAGTAATTACTAAACTTGGCATTGATTTGCATGAGCTTAATTTTAAAGTCAGTTTGTCCGTACAGTAATACTTTAATTTTAGTTATAACTTTCCAATTAGTTCGTCAAATCAAGAGACTTCGAGGTACATACGACTGAAATAGTCTTACGACATTTAATTGGGATGTACTAAAATTGGGGTTGTTATACAAGAGAGTAGAGAAAGTAGACTGAAATAAATCACTGCTATCATGAAATTATGGGTTTGGTTGAATAATCTGTAGTGAGGGATGGGTTCTTATTTTAAACGGATTTGGATCAAGGTCGGCTGAAATTGGAAACACTATTATGTCGAATTTATCAACGCACCAACACACTTATTTTTGATGATTTGTGGAATAGCTATTCCCATTGTTAACTTCGAGCGGCCATCATATTCATCTATCTGCAATGATACCAACCAAAAATATGTTAAATTTCTTAAAGAATAAAATAAAATATGATCCTTTAAGTAAAAATCGTGGATGAAGAATTTATTCATGTTGCCACTTAGTTACTTTATACTGCTCAATAATTTACACGGTCCTTTTCCAAAAACTTGAACAACAAGAACAATGAAGCGTCGTAAAAGAAACTGTTGGTTCGCGTATTCCAAATCCCTTTTTAGTTTAACAGTATCTAATAGCGTAGATATAACTATTTAAATACAAGCTTTGAAATTGTCTTTATCTTGAATGAATCCTTAACAAATATCTAAATATACGAATAAATTAGTTAATGTGTAGATTTGGTTCATACTGATAACATAGTGATATTTTTAATTTTTGAAGACCAGATGTTATACATTTTTATATTTACTTTATGTCTGTGGGTTTTAATTAATTGATAACGTGAATGTTAATAAGTGTTACTGAATGCGTAGAATGAATCGTGAGAAAATTACAACATAATGCAATTATATAAACAGTTATGCTGCTGTATCTGTAAGTGCGTACATGAGCGCGTGCTAAACGAATTTATTAACAGAAATGGTGACAATGTCCGCAGCGCCTTTTGGAACTTGTAAGTGTATCCACGAACGTGGGCCACCGCCCAAGACTCACCACAGAAGGTCACATTTCGATGACGCACGACAGTCTTGGTCATTGGGGATATCTACGATGCAATCGCCTGTAGGAGTTGTCAATAATATCAATTGGACGGTTGGCCAGTATACATGTATGTGGTTCGTCACCACTAATACGTACTTTATGTAATCTCTAGACGCTGCCAACTCAAAAGCTTATCATTTGAACTACCAGAGAGTATTCCTTATCTTTTATGTGATGCAAAGTCTTCGGTTTAGCTTATTTTCTTATTTAGACTTTGTACGAGAACAATGGTGATATCTGAAACAACTGATAAGAACAACGGAATTTTAATGGCCTGTAAACGAAGGTAGTCTGTTATGACTGCAAATAAGTTACAGCACAAGATAGTCCTGCATTCTTTGGTTTACGATGTAAGGAACTCCGACACATCTGCGGAAAGTTATAAGATATTTTATGTACGCACGTACAGTTCTTGTGTAGTAGTGATGTCCTCATACATCTCAAACATGGCATTCTTTATATTTAGATATAGTATTTACATATTTCAAAGAAGTAGTAAGATTGAAGGCGAGTAGAAGAGTACATTTTTTCGTTTATTAGAAACTGTTGATATATTTTGTATCAATATATTTTGTATCATTTATAAACCTTCATTAAAGCTGGAAATGTTTGGTCACTGGATTTATGGCAGTCAACCCACTGCCTGTATAAATATACTAATGTGTCTAAGGTACATAACCATTGTGGAAACAGTTATAAAATCAATTTAGGATCTTTGTGCGTAAATACGTGCTGGATTCTTATTTTGATTATAAAAGCACGTAGGCTTATATCCTCCGAGATTGGAAATGTTTGGAAATTCAGGCATTGGGCAATGTTACCAACTGTCCGACACATCGACCAGGCGAAGCCCAGAACAAGTATAACATATTGAAGGGGAAAAACTGTTGTAAGAGCAAGTCATTTCACAATAAAAACAATAATTCTGATTTACTACCTTACGTCACCTGTGTGAACGCTCAGTCAGTCACAGGTTTATTACAGTAGAGGAAGTATACGTGATTATTAGCAGTTTTACGATGGTTATCCACAACACTAACCATTGGGAGTGCTGATGGCTCTTTGGTCTTAGGATGTTGGACTTAGGTCATAGTGCAGGTTCCAATCCTGTCTGTGATCGTAGCACTTTTTATCAGTACCATCGACCTTGTAATGTATCGATTCTTCCTTTATTCTGTTCGACATAGTCCAGTAGCCCATGAAGATGGGTAGAATTAGGCTTATAAAGAGATTGGCCTCTCCTCGAAAAAAATGGAAAATCACATTACTATAAGCAGGCTTATCAATGTCCCAATATTACTGGTGAAATCTTTACTTTGATCGAGGGATCTACTGTGTTTCAACAAAAATATCTAAAATCATAAAAAGACGACATTCGGTTGTCAAACGCCAATTCCGGTTGTCATTTATAACCTAGACATACAATGATCTTGCATCTGCTTATCTGTTCCAAATTTTCTATAGTCCTTATAGTGATCTTATACAATATACGACACTATATCTAAGGCTTTATCAGATAATGATAGAAACAGTTGTTTGATACTTGTGAAGGACCCATAAATCGGAAGTAGTATTTAAAGAAGGCTAGGTTTGTCACATTTGGGAATACTAGTGTTGAGTGATTTTCAATATGGAAGGTAACACAATATGCAACCATTCACTAGATATCAATGTTGGGGCCACTATTTTCACTGGACTTCGGCCTAGTCATGTCGTATGGGATTAAAGTTTTGAGCGTAACCTTAAAACTTCGCTGATTAGGTAGGGGAATCCTGAATTCTTTAGGTAGCCCTATGATTTTCACCGTGAGTGGAACGTGTTACACCATAAGCATGTGGTCAGTAGGTCCATTCACTTGTTTCTCAGTCCTTGGTGTGGAAGTCCAGTGCATTAGAAAGGAGGAACTGTTGTGGATATCATCACCTGCTCACCATCTTTTATATCACACTTTGTTTGTTTCCGCATGTGACGCTGAATATCGGAGAAATATCTCCTCAAGAGAGAGCTTAAAAGGGCTGATTGAATTGGACCGAATATCCAAACTTAGACTACTGATATAAGTTCAGTATCTTGCCTTGTCTGGTGCGAATAGTGTGAGTTGTGCAGTGCACCTTGGTCTGTGTAGATACAACTTTGTTTGGGTTTAAATTCTGTTCTTTTTACGCACAACTTGTTCTATTGTCAAGTTTGATCTGAGGTAGTTCATCTCCACACTTTTATTTATGTTTTATTATTTGTGTATATTTAACATTATATCTTAAAATTTTTGACACCTAAAGATGAGTATAAATTCTAACCCACGATATGAAATGTTCTGGCTTCGTAACATACAACGATGGTAAATGTCCGATAAACTCTTATACTTTCAGGCTAAGTTGTGCTTGCCATTCTCTTACGTTTTCTACGTTTCACTCATTGTATTTGCAGTATACAAATAGCTTCTCATTTAGACTCCTTTTAATGAAATTAAGTACTGATGAGATAGGTGATGGCTATTGGGAAGATATTGCTCTCTCATTTCCTAATTCATACACACGATGACATCAATGTTTAAAAAGACCTGGAGTAAGTGGAATAGGCACGAAATTACACTACTTCTTAATCGTTTTGAGTTCTGAGTATTCTATTTAGAAAAACACTAAAATCAAAAGTTGATAGATTGTTGAATTGTATAACCTCATTCCTTTAAATACTTATAAACGTCTTTGTCAAAATCGGTATTTTCAACATTTTCATATACTTTTTTCATGTAAACTTTTAATGCCATTGAAGTAAAATTCTGTGTGATTAAATATATAATATATTTTGTAATAGTCACGTGCATTAATAAAGGAACGTGCATCAAATTTAGACGTTTTAAGTTGTTTTAGATATGTGCCCAAACAATTATTATTTTTCCATTTTAATTCAGTTTTCTCAACTTTTTTCACAGTTGAAGTAGTATTAACAGGAAAAGTATTTTAACTGAATGCAATAAAATGTCCCAAAATAGGGTTTTAAAATAAATTCCCCTTATCCTGATTACTTATAGCGGTTTTGAGTGGTACTTTGAGGTCAGCAGCTGCAATCTCGTTCTCCATAGAAATCTGCTAATGGATTCTGATGCACCAGAAATTTTAACATACAATGATTTGGTCATCTGATAAAAATGTAACGTAAATACTTATTCAATTGCTACAAAACAATAGTTATGGATGGTTTAAGTTTCTAGTTATAAATATCATTCTGTACCGGTAGTCACGTATATAGTTGTGTTAGAAAAGGGAAACGTAGCTCGTATTTCATGAGATATCCCGCTTCGGACAAAAACAGCGGACAACCGCGCTAGCGGAGGCTCAAGATGTCACTTTCCCTCTCTGTTGCAAATGCAATGCAAGTGCAGCGGCGCTGGCGGCACAGAGGGCTCGGCCAGGCGCGGTCACATTTCTCCCGTATACATATTCTAATTATCGAGTGACAGTTACGTGGTAAAGTGGGCGGCTGCTGACAGTCGTCTAGCGAACCGGAAGTGCGGAAGAGAGGAAGTACGGAAGTCGGGGATAGTGAGCAAGGACGTCGAGCATATGAGTCGGAGAAATAGGGTCAATATCGCGCCCGCGGCGGGCTCAGCCCTTGGCCTTGGACCGAGGACGGCGGGAGTGTCAGTCCGGACATAGATCTCGTACATCTCGTCTGACACTCCCGGAAGCTGAGCGTGATCGGTACAGGGCAGAACATGGATTTCGAAGGTGATCCATACAACCAAGCTTATAGAAACTCACTTATTCTACTATTGACGTTTGTTGGAATGTTGGTGCACTCTTAGACTGTAGTGTGACTTGTCAAGAAAACGTGTTCTGATCTTGATCTGTTTGATCTTGAAAATTGTATTCGTGAAGGAATCACATTACTTAATACATAATATATCTGATAAATAAAGAGTTTTTAGCCGAATTCTATCATCAGTAGCGGCTATTGCTCTTCTGTAACATAATTTTAGAAGTTGTCAAATGTTAGAACGTTAAAATTATTTTTGTACAATTTTTCGAGAAAACTTGCATTTTCACCTTTATTGCAAAGTCGAAGAGTACGATCAGAGTTGACTGACATTTTATGTTTAAGTAACAATGTAAAGATCCACTGACTGACATATGGATTATAACAGATATAATCAAGATTAAATATGAAGTGTTCTTGATCCTTTGGGCATTCCTCAAACATTTTATATCAGTACATAACTAGTAATTATTTCAAATAGAGCAAAGATGTTCCCATTAACTATTTCGTAATATCCATCACTTCAACATCAACTTGAATACTGTTCAACCAATCTAAGAGTACTGAAGTAGTTTTGGAAGGAAAGCTAGTGTTATTCCAACTATGTACATCAGTCCAGTATATGATCCTAATAATTTAAATCACTTGGGTGATTACTGTTGTTGAAGGTCTTAATGTAGAGGAAAAAATAGCATGGATGATCTGTTTCTCTTTCAACAACATTAATGTATGATAGATAATGGGTTGGATTTATTACTTACGTTATCAAACCTAATGGCAAAAACTAATAGCTTAAAAACTATACAAACCTATAAAATATTTATACAACAATTAACAATAGTAAATGCATTAATAACAATATAATAAAAACAAAGCATCGTCTAGAAACTTATTTTAGTCCTGTAAGAACAATACTAAACTTCAAACAATTGTATGACATTATTTTTATTTGTAGACATAGAATATGTTTAATATTAAAGGTACGCATCAAAAGGCATTATAGATTTTTTACTTTGTATTAGTAATTCAGGAAACAAATTTAAAACATTATCGTACTGTATTATCTAAACTATAAAACAAGTACATTTTACAAGAAAAAGAGAAAACCCGTTTTGGAAACATATCACTTATATCTTTAAATAAGATGTCTCCCATTGTTCAACGAGAAAAATAGGGCGTAAAAGTGTCTTTTACCATTGTTCCTACGCCGTGAAACGCATGGTCTTCACTACAGCTGATCACCATCAGGTATGTAATTCAAGAAATGTGTATTTATCATATGCATTTCTTAAGAACACGTTTGCACTTCAAATACCTTGGATGTCGCATGTGTTGTAATGAGTATGTAAACCAAGATATGGACAATAACAACTTAATTGTAGTATTGAAATATGTTTTTTCATATTTTACCTTATACTACAAAAAATGGTAGGAAGAGTACATTCAAAGGCTGAATTACATATAGGAAATAGTTATCAGGAATTTATCTGATGCCCTCTTCACCTACAGTGGAACTCACCAGGTGGATATGCAGCGTAACAGCAATCTGGACATGGTACATCGATCCTTCAGACAATACAATATTTTTTCTCTAAAGATTGAACATAGTATTGATGGTTTAAATTGATTTATATATGTCCTCTAAGATATAAGAGCTCTAACTAATACCGACTTTCAGAATTAGCTCCCTGTCTACACAACACTTAGGAGTTACTTGTCTAGCTATGGCTCGTAAGTATGATAACTCCTGGCTCACGCCACCGTGACGTGTTGAACGGGGGAAAGCCACTCTTGTGAAAGAGACGTGATAATGACTCATAAACAACTACTTAAAAGCTCATTAATGCCTGGTGATCAGACAAAATGTAATGCTGAATACTTGGCTGCCAGTGAACCCCGAGGTGTCTATGTAACGCCTAGTACAGTTTATCCAGCTATAGCGTAAATTTTCTAGGAACATAAGATATATTCTATGGTACCACATAGCACCTTGCAACATTTTATGACACTCCATAAAATATTTTAAGAAATATTTGAGCGTTTAGTATATACCACTACATCTGTTGCCAAATGCCACTGAAATTATAAGGTGTAATTATGAATACCTAGAATATCTAGAAGCAGTACGCGTCTTAACTCTTAGAAAATCCTGTATAAATCTCCTAAGTGGTATAAGTAGGCTATCTCTACATCTGTTGCCAAATGCCACTGAAATGATAAGGTGTAATTAATGAATACCTAGAATATCTAGAAGCAGTACGCGTCTTAACCCTTAGAAAATCCTGTATAAATCTCCTGAGTGGTATAAGTAGGCTATCTCTACATCTGTTGCCAAATGCCACTGAAATGATAAGGTGTAATTAATGAATACCTAGAATATCTAGAAGCAGTACGCGTCTTAACCCTTAGAAAATCCTGTATAAATCTCCTAAGTGGTATAAGTAGGCTATCTCTACATCTGTTGCCAAATGCCACTGAAATTATAAGGTGTAATTATGAATACCTAGAATATCTAAAAGCAGTACGCGTCTTAACCCTTAGAAAATCCTGTATAAATCTCCTAAGTGGTATAAGTAGGCTATCTCTACATCTGTTGCCAAATGCCACTGGAATGATGAGGTATAATTATGAATACCACCAGAAGTAATACATGTTAACTCTTTGACAATCCTGTATAAATCTCCTGAGTGGTATAAGTAGGCTATCTCTACATCTGTTGCCAAATGCCACTGGAATGATGAGGTATAATTATGAATACCACCAGAAGTAATACATGTTAACTCTTTGACAATCCTGTATAAATATCCTGAGTGGTATAAGTAGGCTATCTCTACATCTGTTGCCAAATGCCACTGGAATGATGAGGTATAATTATGAATACCACCAGAAGTAATACATGTTAACTCTCTGACAATCCTGTATAAATCTCCTGAGTGGTATAAGTAGGCTATCTCTACATCTGTTGCCAAATGCCACTGGAATGATGAGGTGTAATTATGAATACCACCAGAAGTAATACATGTTAACTCTTTGACAATCCTGTATATATCTCCTGAGTGGTATAAGTAGGCTATCTCTACATCTGTTGCCAAATGCCACTGGAATGATGAGGTATAATTATGAATACCACCAGAAGTAATACATGTTAACTCTTTGACAATCCTGTATAAATCTCCTGAGTGGTATAAGTAGGCTATCTCTACATCTGTTGCCAAATGCCACTGGAATGATAAGGTATAATTATGAATAACACCAGAAGTAGCCTAATACATGTTAACTCTTTGACAATCCTGTATAAATCTCCTGAGTGGTATAAGTAGGCTATCTCTACATCTGTTGCCAAATGCCACTGGAATGATAAGGTATAATTATGAATACCACCAGAAGTAATACATGTTAACTCTTTGACAATCCTGTATAAATCTCCTGAGTGGTATAAGTAGGCTACCTCTACATCTGTTGCCAAATGCCACTGGAATGATGAGGTATAATTATGAATACCACCAGAAGTAATACATGTTAACTCTTTGACAATCCTGTATAAATCTTTTGAGAGATTTGAGTAGGCTATTACTAGAATTTTCCAATTGCCTATAAAGCCAAAAAGGTCAAAACATAATATAACATTTATATCATAATATGTATTATATTATTTCAAAATTAAAACAATTAATAGCATATTTAGGAAATTCTAGCATTCAGATTTTACTATCCCTATTGTCAGTAATTTAGACATTGGAGAATCAAGTATGGATCTCATTTAAGTGTTTGTAAATAAAAATAATAATAAAACAGTCTACAAATGTATTGTATAGTTTCAATCATTCACAATCATTCCTATCTATGCAAAGATGGCTGATAGTTGCTCGTTTCTGTACAGAAACAATTTTATCCAATTTTTTGCGGTTTATTATGTAAAATCTGGAATGTTTTCTTTCAATTGTATATGTAAAGTACTGAGTACAAATACATGATTAAGTGCAATGGGAGTGGAACACTGGAGACTTTAACGATTGGTATAACAGATGAGATTTAATCGATTCAGCAAGAGAGCACAATCGAGGTGAACAAGAATATCTCGTGTATCCTCGGCACAGAGCATCAGCCAGGTATGCATGTGCGTACTAAAACGATCTTATGTGTTTTCCACAAGAGCGATGTTAAAACTTTTCAGTTACCTGTAAGGTTTATACAACATTCTTTCTGAACAAAGATGTCTGCGACGTGTTTTATTGTAGGGCAACGTTTATGTATACAGGTGTAGTTAGAATTTTAGTGCATAAATATTCAATTAGAAATTAAACATTGGTATGCAATTTAACCTATTTAGGACCTTCTCTAAATCTTGGTTTTTTCCATAACTTGACATTCCGTGAAGTCATTTATCATACTATGTAACTTGTTTTTGCTGTATGCCATAACATTGGACCAGCTGGTTGTCTTATGTTATTGTTTTTGTTAAACTGTCTCCTTCAATATCAGGATCTTTTAGTTCGGTCCTGTTTCTTTGTTGACAAACAACGGCATCCTTGTAATGTCATACCTTGCTGTAGAGTTTGTCTTATAATGTTAACCTACTTTGTACAATGTTATAGTATAAGTAGTAAGTGTTTTATTATGGATAATGAAAACACTTTTACATCACAGCAGTGAGGCAAATCTTGAATCTTCGTACATTTATCTTTATATTTCAACAGAATTTCAATCAATACTTTTGATTTTTTTATTGTGTGGCGTATTATACTGATATTACAATATATTAAGACTCTCATACATAAATTATTTTTTGTTTTTCAGGTACAATATGACACAAACAATTTTTGGAAAATTCTTCATGTGTATAAATGTAGTTTTATATATATATATATATATATATATATATATATATATATATAAAACATTTATTTAATATTATTATAAATTAATCTAATATTTTAACAGTTTATACGTATCTAAATAGTATGTAATCTCAAATAGTATTTTATTCTTAATGAAATTCTGAAACCCTATTTAAATATTTTACACTTAACGTAGCTATGGTGGAAAGGGTGAATTCAATATGAACGTTGAGTTCAGCTGGAGTTAATATTTACTTCAATATGTATATTTAAGGTCCGTACATTTTGTAATACTAAACCTAAATAACGCTGATAAAAGGTCAAATCCTAATATTTGTTGGTCCTAGAAGCGTCACTGACCAATAATAATATCGTGACAACTATCACAAAAAACTATTATGAGCGTCTCACACCTGTAAAACATCTTGAACTACGACGAAAACTAAAATAATTGAACAGTTTACGTTTTAGTATTATTCTTATAGAACAAAACACGCTGACCATAAGCATAGCCGATTAATGGAGAACTGAATAATGCATAGTGGCTATTATCTCATAAATGAACAATATCGACAATTGCGAGCATGTAGGACCTTGGATCGCTAAGATCGGCGATACGGAGTGAGGCCAGGAGCGCGCTCCAGTCCACAATAGTCGCTGACGCGTGGGCGCAAGGCCACTCTACTTTGGTAAATGGGTTACACAAACCGCGAGTTGAGAGAATGTTAATTAGGTTTAAACTGTCCCAAACCCTGGCGCAACCCACAACACAGCCGCTTGCTGGTCCATGTACGGTGGGATCGGCTTTGTTGTTGTGTTAAGCGGTAGCTGTTAGTGGTGTCTGTGAGCGGTGGAAGCCGCGTGTCCGCAATCAGCACACCGTGAGTTGACAGTTTCGGTCGCTGCGGTTGTGAGCGGTCGCTGGTCGAGCGGCCTTCGAGTCTGATGAATGGAAGCTCAATTGTAATTTATTGTCATTGTTGCAGATCCTTGTACATTTCTCTCGGTCTGTTAATTGAAATCAGACCGCTCTTACAGTCAGTATCAGCGAAAGTCAAGAGACAATTGGTGGTCTACTATTGAAACAAGCTAGACATGAAAGTAAAATGAGATATGTGACATTTTTACGAGGTAGGAGTACGCCAGACCACCCACACTTCGCTGGGGTTGCATGGAAAATATCAAGGCTATGACTTATTTCATCTCAAGACTTCCTGCGGACAGATAGACATACATATCATACAGAAAAAAATTGTACATCCCTCCGCAGGCAAAAGAGAAATTGTGCAAATCAACAGGCTAATCAGTCAATCAGAAGGCTTCAAAGACCACGTCAAATCTCAAAGATGGACATACACAATAATAGAACTTATTCTTGTCTATGTAGAAATAAAATTTCAAGCAAAGCGTAAAGTCTACAAATGATGCTAGATATCTTTGATGCAAGATATCTTACGCATAGTTAGGCTACATGAGTTACTATGTTACATGTTACAATGTCATACGATTGTTGCTCGTAAGACCAAAGCAAAGATTTTCTCTGACGCTCTGCTATATCCCATGAAGTGACACGCAGTATCATCGAAATCGGTATTGTCTATAAAGATATGAAACTTTTCATTTCACGTAAAATTTCAAATTTACAGACAGGTCCCTCTCGAGAAATGAAATTGTTCTCGCCCCGCAAGTGATAGGATTCGCTAATGCAAATAAAAGTAATTCCTACGGCCTTCTTCTTATTAACTCAAAATATGGATTTAAAAAAAATCTTATTAAATATTTGTAAACAGTTAGGACTCATTGATAATACATATTACACGTTTGCCCATCAGGTAGAACACCATAGGAAAATTTCAGTTAAATATAAATTTTAATCAAGGGTCATTGAAAGAAATTGTACTAAATTTCCATTACTGCAAACCTCGTTCCTTGGTGTTCATAATATTATAAAAGGCTACCATTTAGACTTTTAAAACAGAAATATTTTCTGGTTTTGGAAGACCTTGATAATGGTCCTGTAAGATTAATCATGTGCTTTGAAATAGGATAATACTCTATTCCATTATATGCCACTCTACTGGTGTTACTACCAGGTCTTAATATTTTAATCATATCATCAAGAATTGTAAATTTTTAGTCCATACATCAATCTGGGAAGTTCTTTGGAAATGAAAGAGACATATCTAAGGTATATATTTGTTCTTTTCCACTAGATCACCTTGAATTTGGAGCCACTCTGTATCTCAATGAGTGACTACTTAGATACTTCCTCGTCCTCCTTATTCTTATTGGATCTATGTGAACTGCATATTTTCATCTAGATCCTATAACCCTGTGAGTCATTCAACAATCTAAATGTTCTCAGGCACTAGATTTAATCTGCATGAGGTCCCCACAGGTATATTAAGCTGGCCCCTGGGTAGGTAATCTCTAGCTTCTCACATTAGGCTTTGCTTGTCCTTTTAATTAATACTCCCATACTTGGGTCCTTTCTTTTCTTATCTTTCTCTCCTTTTTGTCTTCAATATTTACAATGAAAAATTAAAAGATTCAATTTCTGATCAGTTCTCGATCACACTCTATGGTGTCGTTGCCCTTAATTGCCTTCCTCCCTGTAAAGAATTTAATTTCTTACGTTTAGATTTAGATTTTGAGGAAAATGCCTAATTTTAGATAAGCTTTGAGGATTAATTTCTTTTCAAGAACTGAACTTGGTTCAATGCCAAATAATGAAACTCATGCGTCAATACAGTAGGGAAACAGTAGGCTGATTTCAACAAAACAATGAGCTGTTTGGGTATGTTAGACTCAATTACAAGAATACTGTATAAGATTCTACCATGTTATGTCTTATCAGGATCAAATGTGTGTATTTGATTGTGTATTAGAGTGCCATCCACCCTAGACCGTGTGTGTAGAGCTTTATAATGAATGTGCTTTACTGGACGTGCTACCTCTTGTTTAACAACTGTTGCTGAAGATGGCTGTCCATACCCTGACCAAAGTATCTTAACATTTTAATTGTGTTAACAATGTTTCGAGGTGATATGAATCGGACAATTCAGATGATATGTTACAATGAACTTTAAGATTTGAGACATGGTGCTAATGTAGTATACCTTCTCATCTTTCTTCTTGTCCAAATTAGTACAGCCCATCTAGGACCAGATTGCGTCAAGGACAGGTGGCTGTCCTTAAGATTTCCGTTGGGTTCGTAGTGTAGGTAGGTACCACTGCAATTCCCACCAATCCTTCCTTCTCTCCCGGTATTATTCCTTTTTCCAGTTGTTATGTTGCTAATAACGGAATCAATATTTCTGCCATCATAAAACCCATCATAAATGGTTTTTATCCGTTTAAATTCAATTTAAATTTCTCTAATATCTACATCCAAGATGTTTAAAGTCACAAAAATAATAATATATTTCAGAATAAGGAACTGAAATTTTAGTTTATAATTTATAAATAAAAACGCTAGCATTAAACTTGGGAAGACCACTCGTCGTTTATAATGTTCCTGCATGAGGCCGGTGAAGGATGCGGCCGCGCCTTCTCAAGTTCGGCCTTCAACGTTCACTGTCACCCGCACATTCCCTTCGGCGAGTGAACAATAGCGGCCAGTTCGGCTGTATTGTCTTTAGCTGACCTTCACCTTCTTCAGAATGCCCGAGAGAAATTCTAAAAAGAAGGATAATAATGTTGTTTGAAAGTACAAGAATTTCACTGTAATATTTCTATTTAATCTGAAGGACCATCCGTATATGTTTTGTCTTAGCATTGACTTATTTATATGAACCGATATTGTACGTATATTTCTACATTTATTTAATTTTTCAGTGCTTTGATGTTTTCTTTTTCTGTCTCTTTATGTAGTATGCGCACAATGTTTTAATAGAACTCAGAGCCGCGCACAGAATTCGTCCCATATGGCCCTTTATTCTTATTGTAGTGTGTAGTTACAAAGAAACAAAGATTTTCTGTTTTTTGTTTTGTTTTTTACTATTACCAATTTTTATTATAGACGAATAAATACAAATATTGCGCTCAAGATGTTTAAAAAGTAATACTTAAATTTATCAAGCGGTTATTTAATTTTAAATTTACTATTTTAAAATAAGTGTATCTCCCGGATGGCAACCATGATAGAAACCCTGGTGGTATATCCATGATCGCAACCAGAATAACTTGTGAATGTAGATATATAGCTTTTAAAGCGTAAACACTCAAATCTGGTTGACAACAATCCAACACTATTTCTGCATGAATTATAGAATGAGTTATAAATATTTCTTAGGAAATAGATAATAATTAGTAAACTACTCTGACAATCCTTATAATTATAATCGGTTAGCAGAATTGATTCAATAAAATGCCTAATTTCCGGTACAAAGCTGTACGGGATGTAGCAGTTACGACGGTTAATACTACACGAGCAATGGTAGTTAACTTTCCATTTCTCCGGAAGTGTTAATGTAATCCTCCACCGTAGTTGCATCTAGGAAATGGAATGGATACATGGCTAGTTTTACATGTTTGACTTCTTATTTACGTCTGTAGTATTTTGAACGAAACAACTGAACTGGATGTCCGTATGGAATTTGTTGAACGAATTTGTTTTTGGCCTAATAAACGGTAATGCCCAAATATATATGCCACAACTCATGGCAATAATTTGAAATACGAATTTTGTATTTAAATTCTATAATTTAAAATAGTAATGTACGTAGATATTGCAACATTAGATTGTATAACATTTAACGGCTAACTGATAACTGCTGACGAGTCTACCCGACACGAAGTACTACAAATATGAAATAAAAAATTATGGCATTGTTCAAAATACTGTAAATATTCAAAATTTGCTTTCTTTTATCTCTTTGGATGATGCTTGTGGGGCTAAGAGGTTCCAGTGCTATTCTTATAGAAAATTAGTCAGAGTATTTGGAAAATATAACCGATAGAACTTCGAAACTTTATGGTTATGTCATCTTTAATTTAAAATTGGTAATAAAAACTCGAATTGTTCTGGTAGATTTTGTTGTAAAGAATACTATTTGAGTAGATTATCATTAAATTTTCTTCTTAAATCTGAAAAAGTACTTTGGTTTTAAATAGTCAGTCTTCAATTATAAAGGTTCTTGTATCTATTTAAAATAATATATCATTCTATATTTCGTCCAATAAAGTCTAAAATGAATAAAAAAATTAGGATTTATATACAGGTATTACTCAATTGATTTTGCAGGTAGCACCATTTTCTAATTAAAACTATGAAATGTATTAAAAAGATATTGCAATTACTAAAATCTCTTCTTTTTTAAATTGATTTAAAAAAAGAAAATGATCGATTAATGTGACTGTTTAATTTAGCTCCAGGTCAACTTACTGTTAGTGCCATTATAGCTACGTTACGTGTAAATCGATAACCTAAACGGTAAGTATAAGGACATAATTTCGAGTACACTATTCAAAATTTTTAATTTGACCTACTTAGTGGAAATTAAATTTTGTGATAACATTACTCGTAATTCACTCAATTATATAGAAATCTGTGACGTATAGTGCCAAATTGGATGTTGAAATTTATACATTCAAAGTTCATCTATGAGTATGATAAAGAATCTACCTACTCATACCACGATTTTTACTTGTGGTATTTTCGTATTCAGTGAGTAATATATTTCACATACTACGACAAAGAATAATGATTGGCAGTGACATTAGACTGTTTGTATAGTTTTTAAATTAACAAAATATTAGTTAAGCAGGTTTTGTGTAAGCGGTTTTAGGATCTAAAATGTCAATTTTAATTAATTTTTTTTTTTTTTTGGGAAATTTAAATACTTTATGGGTCACAAGAAGAGAGAGAACATTCGCAATCAGCACCTACGGACGGCAACAGAATTCCCAGCAAGTTGTTGGAATGGCAAGAAACGAGCCAACTGTTTTGTAGAAGAAGTCTGTCTCCAAGTTGACATCGAGTCGCTGATAGCGTAAATACATGTGGGAAGAACGCAAAGTCAACCAGCTATGCCGAGGAGTTTTTTATAACAAGCTGTAGTTATACCAGTAATCGTCTGCTTTATCCTTAAACACCTTAGACTATAAATGTATAAACCTTGTATGGTTGTAACTACATCGCTGAGAGACCTTTAGAGTAATATATGTGTAACCAATGGTTTCAGTATCTACCAGCGATGAATGACTAGGAATCTCGTTTAGTGACACGAGTGTTGAAAACTGTAATTCTCCCCGTATTATCCTGTCCTCAAGGATCGAATCTTCTCAGGGCAGTGTTGTGTAAGTAAGCACCAATCAAACCTCATTAACAGCAGTCGGCCAGAACTGGTCCTTGTGGAATGCCCAACACAATTACCTCAACATCAGAAACTCTTGGCTGTGAATACCTGAGCACACTGTCAGTACCAGATAGCCTATTAGTGCTCGTATTCCGTCGTGTAAGAAAATGTCAACAGCGTTAATTGACATGTTGTTTAAAATTTACAAAACGTTTAAAAATATACTTGAACATTATACTTCTGACAATATGAACGTAAGCTCAGTTTGATAATGAGAATCGTTTACTTCTGAGTATTTCGAGTATTTCTTTACCGATTTATTAAGTTGTATACTGATTAGAGCGAAATTACTTGAAACTAAATTCAATGTTATTCCTTTAAATGTTTTCAAGCTGTATCATCCTTAATGAGGTCCAGTCATTTTTTATATAAACAACTGCTGTATTATACTAGTTTTATTCATATTTAACCTGTAAATTAAAGTACGTAAAATATAAAAAATCAGGCAAGATAAGGAACTAAACATTGAAGGAATTTTAGTATAATCAATAATACATAAAGATTTTGATTCGTCGTGAATCTGTACAATACGGTACTCTCGAAATATTGCACAATGCACTGAGCCGTCTTAACAGTGTGGGAAGACAAAAATAATTAACTGTGTATAATACAGAATTTCGAAATCTACAAATATTTACAACTCTCATTCGTTGTAGTACAAAATATAATTTCAATATTAGAATAATCTGTTCTACCTTTGTATTACTTTACCTATAACACTCAATGAGCTGTATTCACTGCCTGCAAAAAGACGACGGCATAGTCAGGTAATTGCTCTTTTCATTGGTCAATGTTTTAACCGCTCCCTCTAGTAATGATATCACGAGACACTAAGTGAACAGGGACGGCGTCACTTAGCCCCCGCCAACAGTCAGCATCTCATAATGTGTATCAGCTAGTGGTGGATCTTTGATCTCGTTACTCGTTTTGGCTCGGGCACTTGTCACTTAAAACTCTACAATTGTACTTGCTATTAAATGTATTTCCAGAATGAGTGTGTGGAGCGTTCTAGTGTCAGCTTGTGGCGTTACTTGTACTGGCCCGGACACATATCGCTTAAACTCCCTCTAATTTTCGTATTTCGCGACCCTGGACAGATGTGGATTCCAATTTAATTGGATATTCCTTCCTTTTAATGCTGGAGGACTCAAGAGTGTGAAATTTGCTGTACTCAGATGAGAATCTGTAAATGTGTCTATAGACAATGTGTTGACCTCTGACAATCCTTTTGGAGGATGAAACATCTCAGAACCGTACTGTATTGCATGTAGCAGGTGAAGATGACTTCGGTGAGTGGCATCATTCCTATTTTCAACCTTTTCTTTCTATGTACGCCTCCGACCTTCCCATCCACATTTGTTCTTAAAACATTCAAATTTTGTTCTTAAATCGTTGATGGAATCACTTGTTCTTAACTTTGAAAATCGTTTACGAGAATTTCAATACTCCTTTGGATATAAAAAGATGCATGTATAAATTAGCTTGACAAATGTTATTTGAGTTTTTGTATTAAAACAAGAATAATATTCAGTATTATTTAAGGGTGGTATTATTACTAAAGGCTCAAATTCCTCTCCTTAGTTTGTTACCATACGCGTATATTAGATAAAAAAGTGAGTATTTGTATTAAAATGAGAATTTTTAGAAATCAAGCCTTAAATTTGTACGTTTCTGTGAAACCATGTTACAAAAGATTATTTACTAAATTCAGTGCTTTTAGGAGTTAAAAATAAAATTGTTAATGAATGAAAGTATGCCTTTATTTTGCAAATGACTAGCATATACATGCCAGAAATTTATTAAATTGAACAGTGGTAAAATGCCGCTAAAGCCAAAACGTCAATCGTGTTGAAAGCGACTTTAATTCTTCGTGAAACATACTATATTCTCTAATAACCGTAGTTGTTGAGTTATATCAAGTCATTGTTGAAATGTTTTGCCCTTCAAAATTCTGTATTATAAGTAAGCCTAAATGTTCATAACTATATTTATTAAATGCACAAGAACTAATAAAGTTCCTCACATAACTTTTTGATTGTAGGCCTAAATGTTTGGAAGCCACAATCTTTTATCGATTTTTAATCGTTATATTGTCTTAAATCAAATCTTTATTGCCCTAGGAATAATATTTTACTGATAGTTATTAAAAACATATAAGAGCCTTCAGAACATAAGTGGATTCACGTAATATCTCCTTACAGAGCAAAGAATCTCGCAACATCTAACCTTGAAATGACGACATACACATTTAAGTGTACGGGGAAAAAGGTATCCTTGAAATATCCTCCGTAAATGGCAAAGACGGACCTCGCGCTGGAAGGATTGTACTCCTAATCGCTGTGCGAGTGCGGCAAACTGCCAGTTTATTGTTGTCAGAAAAACAACGGCTCTTGTAAAAACCGTAGTAAAAGCGTGTCTATTAGACGATTACGTATGGAGTGAAAATCGCCGCCTTTCTCGTTCGCCCCAGAGCTGCGTTAAACGTAACTGCTGGAATAAAAACTGAGATTTGGCTTAAATGTCTTAACTTGCAAGTTGAGTCATTACATTTTACAGATCTGTTAGGTTCGGTGTTTTAGATATGTCAATATTTCATGAGAACTGGGACTATTTTACAAGCTAAATTTTCATCATTTGCCGCTACGTTCCTTTCTATACGGCAATAGAAAATATAGGTTGTTCTGTGCCATAAAACCAATTTTTAACAGGAGGCATTGAGAAAAGATCTTGTCATCAAATAGTATCAGTGTAATTGGTTTAAATTGATGTTGCTATCCAGACTTTCTAGCATGTCAAGAAAGAAACTCGTTGAAGTTGCATAAAAATTCAATATTCTTAACTTACGATTTTTAAAAAGATTTTTCTATAAACCTTTAAAGTTATAAAGTCAAAATTTTGAACTAATGCTTACACAGACATATTAGACGAAAATAATAATAGTTTTTCTCAACAAAATTCCGAAATGGCGGCCTACGAACTGCCGCATACACCTGACTGTGTATAAAACATTTACAGAAATTATTTTCTGGAAGTTTTATACACGTTATACTAATACAAAATTTAACTTTTCTATTAAAATATCATTATAAATAAATATTCCTTCCGGCTGTCACAAGAAAGGTATATTTCATATGAGGCCGTCATTTAGAAATATTCAACTGAAGATGCATTATTAGGTTACACATTTGATTCACACAAAACTGATCCGACAATGACCATCAATGTTGACATATTAATATAATCTTAACATGTGTATACATTTAGAGTCTGTAATCTTGAAAGCTTAGAAAACAAATATTGTTACAACCATATAAATTTATTTATAAAACGTGGACTTGATTTAGTTATAATTCATCTATAATTATGTTTGTAACTGTATTAACTTCTTTCTCAAAACGGGTTACTTGAATACTTATATGACTTTTAACGCCACCATCTTTAAACCTCACAGTTATTCGAAAAGAACAAGAAGGAATAAATGTTATTGTTGAGTTTAGCTCCAGTTCACCCCCTCTTAGTGCAGCGTCCGGAAACTGACGCTACCTCAGATTTTACTCCTGGAATCTAGAGTAGCACTCGTTTGATGAGATCTAAAAAAGTCGAACTCTAGACGAACAATTCTTTTCATCGTTTCGAGATTAGAAACATTCTTATCAAAGATATTCTCATCGTCTCATTAGGTGCATAAAAATCGGTACAAAACGAACTCTTGTGGTCTAGGTGTCTCTGATGTTGAAGTGATATAATGGGTTCATTCTGAGCTTCTTCTTTGTTGCCATTTTTTAGATCTCTTCAGACGAATATGACTCCAGAATCCCGGACACAAGTCTGTGACAGCGTCAGATTTCGGACTAAGAGAAATGTGAACTGGAGTTGAACTCAACATTCACATTGTATAAACCCTTTCTACCATAGTTACGTTATATGAGTAAAGTTTACTTGAAATTACTTGACAATTTTATGAAAAGTGTAAATTTTAATTTATCTAGTAAAATACTCAAGATGAATATTTTGCCCAAAAAACCGTACGTGAATTAACATTATTGGAAATGACCTAACAATTCTAGAACTCCTTTTGTGCTATAATGCATGATACTTATTTGTAATCATTCCTTTTCCATACTTTTAATGACCTTAAAAATACCTACAAAGAATAAAAGTTGTTTATAAGTACATAAAGTTGTATAAATGTATCGGTCTGGGTCGATGTTGGAAATTAGTTGGGTTACATTTTTAGCTTGAATGTGAATAGTAATTATCTAGAAACAATTTATGATCTCATCCACTAAAATCTCACTGGCATTTGAATGGTATCATCCATCCATGTATAAATGCAGTCTTTGTATCAAGTTTAGCCTGAATATATTAAGAACAACGTTAGTTATCGTGTTTACAATTATTCCTGCAATGTTGTATACCAGTTGATACTTAGTATACCCACTATCGAGAAACCATGCATGATATCAAAAATTACATGGGAATAAACATTCTTGTAAATTACCTAATAATTCTAAAATTTCTTTGGGCGCTATAATGCATAATAACTTATATATAATCATTCCTATTCCAAACTTTTAGTGGCGGCCATCTTTTAAGCTCAGTAATAAAAACATCAAAAATTAAAAAAATGTTTATAATTACGGAATATGTGTATAACAAATATTGTTTTGGTTTTATGTTTGAAATTAGTTGAGTTAAAATGTTTGATCAAATGTGAATGGTCACCATCTAGAAACTTTAAATTGGTTAAAAAGACAGACTAAAGAATTGATTCAAACTGTATGCAAGTATTGCTTTTTTGCCCATTTAAGTCTGGTAAAAAAATTACGGTACCGGTATTAAGAGATAACGAAAGAAGTGGGGGGGATGTGTTTATAATTACGTTAATGTTGTATAAATGTATCGGTTTGGATTTATGTTGAGAATTACTAGAGTATTGTAAACGGTATTGTAAGTATGGCTAGTGATCTCAACCAGCTATGTAATAAAATATATAGATTTTACTAGGTAAATCTTATCTGTTTTATGAGATGCAAACTTTTCAAAGTAAATTTTACTTGAAATTAATGCAGCTGTTTGTTGAAATTCGAGTAGTTACTGTTAGAATTAGTTACTGTTGCTGTTGATTACCGTGTAATTTTCTCGCACTTCACCCATCCATGTGTAGACCAAATGTATGTACCAAATTTATATAAGGTAATTAGTTTCAAAACCAGATACGACTAGATAACAGTATTACATTTTATAAAGTAACTAGCGGGCCCGGCGCGCTTTGCTGCGCATTTCAATAATTTTTTGCAAAAGTTGCCCGCGGCTTCGCACGCAATTTCCCGTTGAAAACAGTACACTATATTCACTTATTCTTTTTCTATCACATTCTAAACATTGCTGAGATAATTGATAGTCGTTCCATCGTGAGCCTCTTGGGCGTATTATGAAGGTATGTACCATATTCCTGCCTCTATCTAGCTGTTACCCACGGCTTCGCACGCAAATCTTAAGAACCGAAGTCCTTATATTACTTAGTAAATTTTTTTTTTACTATAATAAATTTTAGATTAAATTAGTTATATCTCCGATGCCACGATTGAGCTTGCTTTGTTGTCTCGATCGAGAGAATATGTACACACGGAGTTTTGAGAACCATACTTCTGTCAAAAAAAAACAACTAAGGTTGATTTTATAACATTCTTTATATTTGTAGCCAACGCAAGATAGTAATTATGATATCTGCATTGCTCTTCTGATCAAGCATGAGCATGGTTTATATTAAATAAATATTGCAGTTAAAGGTGAATTTTTACGTCAAATTTGAATTGTATTATCTGGATAGTAAAGTCTATGTTTAACAGTGATTGCAAAAACAGTTTAAACAAAATTTGTCGTTTCTCTTAAGCTTACTCTATGCTTTAAAACTATAAGTGTAATATATGTTTACAAAGAACAGCTGATTAAAAATTTGAAAAGACGTTAACATATGTTTGCTGCAATGCATTTCTTATGGGTATTTCTGTAACCAGTGGGGCGGAATCCTGAATCGGGAAAGGGATGGGCATAGCTTATAAACCTTCTCCGTGGAAAAATACATATACGTACAAATTTTCATCATGATCGGTCCAATAGTTCACGATTCCATAAAGGACAAACATACAAACATTCATTTTTATATATATAGATAGAAGATGACATTTTTCGCTTTTTGGCACTAGGATAAACATAATTAAATACTAAAACATTCAAAACCTGGTATTGTTCCGTCATATAAATTGTGGTTAAAAGTAGGGATTGGTTGTGTAGATGTCAGTTTCAAAAGCAGACAGATCACGGTATTTTGGGTTTCTACCGCAAAATTGTCAGGAATTCCATTATCAGGAAAGAAGTCGTAACAAGGGTATGTTACAAAACCAGCATGATAACAAGGTTCTGTTTCAAAACTAAACAGGTCAAAAGTAAAAAAAGCATTTTATTTAAAAGTGTTACACATAATGAGTTGAAAAATATCAAAATCCTGTTTATATCCCATATGATCTTATAGGGAAAAACACATGTTGTGCCATAACAAGTAAAACTCATTATTATGTTTGATGAAAAATGTATCTATCTAATTTTGGAATCAGACTACTCATATTATGTATAGATGGTGCGAACAGTACGGATTGTTTACACTTGAGTAAGCGTTGCATCCATTCACTACAGGTGTAACTATGTCGGCACATCTGCAGTGTCGATTTAGTACCATTAAACGGCGGATAACCCATTGTTAAGCGTATTACAGCCGTCGCATCGTGAGCAGGAAATAACTGCAGTAGCTGAGTGACATTGACACGGCCTTCACCACTACATACTTGCTGTGTCATCTTGTCTAATGGTAATGCTACATTCCCACTACGAGTAGTATTAATGGACTAGCCAAAAAATGTAGTGTAAATGGCAAAATATTAGCGTATTCGTGTACACGCAGATATCTTTGCGGGTAGAGGATTGTTGATGATTGTGTATCCACGATACTGTACTATAACCCTATCTGGATAGTAGCACTTTTAGAAGTTAACGTGATGGATGGAAACAGGGGCCTCTTCTAGATAATTAACAAAGGATCTTGAATAAAATACGTTTTGAAAAAATGACAAGATTACTGGTATTTAGTATCGTTATATGTTATAGAATAAAACACAACGTTTCGAGGGTTGCAATCTATCGTCTTCATCAGGTGTCAAAAATACATAATCTCTCACCTTCTTTGGTGAGTAGCATGTTTTGTATAACGTGGTTGTAATTTGAAATCCTATAGTGAGTGTGATTCTTCAGAAAGTTATGAATCTGAAATACATGTTTTAAGTATAACAATTACACAAGGCTTTTTCTGTTATGAAATATGCTCAGGTTTGTTTTTAGTAAACTTTACTTTATTATAAAAAAGTGGCAGATAATACTTTTAACTATACATAACTTAAGAATTATATTGATTATTAATTTAAAACCATATTTAATTTCTACTCTGAACATTGACAATGAAACAATATCAGGCTAAAAATGAAGCCTACATTTCTCTTGTAACTGGAAAAAATCTCTTGATTGTCTTCGTTTGAAATTTTGTTAAATGAAATTATTGTGAGGGAAACGTTTCGAACGTTTGCTATCGTTCAGAGATCTAAGATATCAGTAACACTAGTTTCAAAATCTGCAATCTGATCTCTTCCTCAGGTGAATAACTTACCTAACACATAACTATTTCACATAACTGTGCAACTACTATACAGGTTAAAATAAACAAATCATGCCAGAGCGTTATGAAATGCGTAAGTCCGAAATCATCACAACCATGTTGTGTGCCAACTCTATTCACACTAAAACTGTAAAACTTGCACTTAATAAAATGAAACACTAAGTATTAAATCTGAACTAACTGAACTCTAAATTTTGGTACTTATAAGCCATAAGTCTTTTTTAATTTAGTATGTAATTTTGGTGTGAGTAGGATACAATAAGCTGTTGAACAATATTATGAATATACGAGTATCTGATTGTACTCATTATATTCATGTTTTTTATCTGTTGAAAAGAATAGAAATTCTTTCTTTTTTTCAAAAATTTATATTTTATCTTGTACAAATAAATCTGGCTTTGTTTAAAGTTTGTTATTGATGATGGAAGGTTCAACAGGATGTCCTGTCAAATCTCACTTGCAGCATATAATTTTGTAACAAAATTTGTGCAAATTCTTTGGAGACAAAGAACTGACTCAACACAAAGGTTTAATGGAATTGTTAAACAATCCCTTTTGAGGTGTAAGAACAGCACTTAGATGCCTGGTCACGACACGCAGATAGAATCAGACTCATTGCTGGTAAGGATGAGGATGATGATAAGGATGAGGATGAGTAATCAGCCTTCACCTTCACATTTAGCGTCCCCACAATTACGAGAACACACGAGAATAGAGAAGATAATGTGAGGACCTTGGTGCCAGTCATTCCCCACATGCGCCTCCTTTCTCAACTGTTACCTATGTAGATTCCGAAACCCTTCCAAAGGAAAAGATCTAACCACAAATAAGAGTATTTCTGTTCGCATTCAATTGCAGCAGAAACCTTACTGGTTGTTACTATACAAGATCTACGTAACCCTTACTTCATTGAAAAATATAGTGTGATCAGTTGAGTACTCGTCCCATTCGTTGTTTACCGAATGTAACATAAGCGTATTATTTATAAAGTAACTTCCAATTGAAACTTAAATTACATAATTCTATTAAATTCAAATTACCCCCCCCCCTCATTACAAGGTAGATGAACGCTACGCCACGTGTCGTGTAAAAAGCTTCGCTGATGTTGCATATAACATTTCCAAGGCCATAACTAAATAAGTGTCATTCTCGAGATTTCTTGTGATAGATAGACAGAAAAACACCATACAGGAAAAATATTACATCACCACGGCAGACACAATAGAAATTGAGCCAGCCTACTGAGTGATGGGCTTCGATGACGCTCCGCATGGTTGAATTTGCACCATCATAAAACCTGTTCTTGTCTATTTAGAATAGAAATTTAATGTAAAATTTTAAGTATATGGACGAAACATTTCTCAGTATATCTTGCCACATGATAAATTTCCTATGTTCGTTCTTTGAGTTTCATAGCAGTGTTTAAATAATAAACGTTCCGGTGAAGTAGAGTTCTAAAACACAAGAATGCACTGAAAACAAATCTTGCCACCGGCTTTTAACAATGAATTTCCACACTATTATTTTTATTATTAACGCATGAATAAATTACATGTGTTAATACGTTACTTGTTAATTGTTTTATTATAGTTCTCAGCTTGTTTACAAATTTCTTTCTGCTATTTTATAATTGTCATCATGGTTATCCTAACCAATGTAAATATATTTACTAACGCTCAGCCAAATCTCATGGATTGTCATGCACCATCATTGAACTCAGTGTTTCCTATGTAGATATGAAGCTTCATGCTAAATTTCAAGTCTACAGGTCGCTACGCCAGAGTGTGCTGAAATCAAATCTTGTCACTGAATTTTAACATTGACTTTCTACTTATTCTTTTCTTCTTAATCCATGAATAAATATATCACATGTTTAAATCTCATACGATCGTACTCAGCTTGTTTATAAATTTGTTTATTCTGGTATTTTTCTCGTTGTCATCATAGTTACCCATAAGATCAATGTAAATATATTAACTAACGCTCAGCCAAATCCAACGGTGTGATCATGCGTCATCATTGAACTTAGTGTTGCTCATGTAATGAAGCCTAATGCAATATTTAAAGTCTGAGCCAGATCGTTTTCGAGATATCATTCGGATAGACAAACAGATATGAATTTTTCCAGTTCATCGAGTTTTAGGCCTATAACTCCGATACTTTTGAACGGTGGTCCAGTTAAAGTTCACACAACAGTACATATAATGCAAATTATGAATTTTTGATATCTTCACTTACCTGTAAGTACCATTTAACTGTCAATTCCCACCAGTATTTAGTGGTTTAATTCATTACAAAACTAACTTTTAACATTTTAAATGCATCCTTCAATGACACTTCAAGACCATTTTTAAGGTAAATCTCATAAAGATTTCACTCCCACTCCCACTTACACCCTGCCACCTGTGAATAGTTGATGATATTACATATTTCAGTGTAAAAGCTTTTATTTACTCAATGTTCCTCATGATGCTATGAACTATCAGAGCAAATTTCTCTTAAGGAGTAACAATTATTGGGCCATAAACCAGATAAACCGCAGCATTTCAGTAAACATTCACAGAAAAATGGAGTATTCGTAATGGAGACATCGAGACTCGAAAATTACCTTACATTCTTAATTACTATCATCATGCATGGATTTTAGCTTATTAGTTTTCCATGCTGAATGCCGTTAAGACAGATAAGATTAATAAGGGAATCTGTATGGCCTGTCTTGATCGTCACAATGTGTATACGCAGAATCCTTTCGATGATTTCAGAATTATAGACGAATGTATCTATTCAATAATTTTGACTTATGGGTGTTCATAAACATTCTAATCAATATGATCATATTTACAATATTTTAGAAATATTACTAATTATTGCACATTTTCTAGCCTTGAAGTCCTGGCCTGTTAGATTTATCCTTTGACCCATTTTTACGAATACAATGCCTCACACTAGAGGGAGAGATTTTCTAACTATACCAATAGAAATTTAACCCATAGCATTTCGCGAGAATCTCCTTAATAACAAAAATGAGATAATGTGTAGAAAATAAATTCATACAACCCAGTATTGAAGAACCACATAGAGCGTAACAAAAGAGTTGTCGCTCTGGCGGACAGACATACAGATGGTTGGAATGCTCTTATATCTTCGGTGCCAAATCAATAGAGTTATTTCTCAGACCAATAGGAACCTATGTAACAAGTATTGTGTCTTCACGACCTTTCTATCAAAATCGATCTATATAAACGTCAAAAAACGTCACATGGCAGTCCGTCCAAATATCTGTCCATTTCTAAAGTGCGATAACTCTTGATAGAAAGGTCCTAAAGACTTGAAACTTGGTGTGTATGTTTCTCTAGGCCAAAGATAGAAAAGTATTTATTTTCGTGTTAAAAGATAAATTTCAGCCCGTCTGTCCGATAAATCTTCTGTTATTTATGTTCAGCCAGGTCCTTTGATACCGGATATCGGTGTATGTCCAGATCCTTATGTAGATCTGTTGACGATACAACTATTCAAGTTATTATCTTTTGGAATAAAGGTGCTTGGCTGCAATCAGTTTTATAATTTGACCTTGTACCACTTAAAATTCGTTATATAATAATTAATGTCATCTTGGAGTAAAATGGTGGGTAGTGTAAGTATAGAACTATGACGACACTGTTACAAGTTGAAGTTATCCAACAGCCGCAGTCGATGCGGACAATATGCAAAGTGTCTGCGGCCCGGCGTCAGCTGCTGAACCTCCCGACTTTCACCCACAAGAGCCCGGCAGTCCGCTTGCTGCTATCTGCTACATTCCCGCAGCAGGCCGCTGCCCTACACTCCGGCAGATTCTAATAAACGGATTGACCTTACCTCCTTCCGCGAACTGACGCAATATTTAAATCTACTTTCGAGAGAGCCACTGGCCTGTCTGGCGGAACAGGTTTTAATATATTACTGCTGCTTTTGGGTAGAAGTGAATCTACTTCAGAAGGGAAGGATGAGTTGTTTGGAACAATCGAAGTCAAAGTTCACATCTTAACAAATAGTAGATTGTTCTACACATACAATTGATTGCCACCTGTCTTTTCATACTGTCTTTTCTTAGCTACCATAAATTTACAATTTCAAAACGATTTATTAATTTTTTATGTAACTGTAATTCTATACAGACAAATATTTAAATTATTCATTAATATTTGCGCATTTTTTCAAAAGGTAGTCAAATTGAATTAATTATTATAAAAAAGAAATTTCAAGTATGTTATCTTAAAACAAAGAAGCAATGTTTTACCTTTTATATGGTTTTAATTACATTTTAAAAATTTACACAACATGTGAGCTAATCCCTTTTTAATCCAGGTGACTCTTTAAATACCAAATTTATTGAAAAGTATAAGTAAATAATAAGTAAGTTGTTTGCATCTAAAACTCTATTTTGTATTTAATAATGCCAAAATATCACAATACTTCACAACAATTATCAAGATAATTGGGTATATTTGAAAAATATATTGAAATATTAAAATTAAATTTGTATGTCTCAGAAACATGAGATATATAGTACAATACATTTAATTATTAGGTAAAGTAGCTTAGTACCAATTAGCGCACAGCGATTTTATTTTATACCCATTAGTTTGGGTAATTTAGAAATTCATTAACACCCTAATAATTTTGATATTCCATTTACATGTTAAAACTATAAGTTCAAATTGAGCTATAAATTGAAACAGTTAGTACTACTAATAATAATTAAATTTTCAAAAGTGCCAACTTATTCATATGCACTTTTATTTGGGGCCCAATGTTTCTTATATAAATAAAACACATTCAAATAGTTTTATCTAGGTTCCACAGAACCATAGAAATAGAATACCTTTGATTCATAAATTGTCATGCAAATGAGGTCGCCAAATAGAGTTGTCAGCGAGTCCTGCTTGTGTAGTAATACATATCATACATTGTATGATTCATTACTAAATTTGTTTATGTACTTAAATAAATTGTAAGTAATAAACCATTATAAAGTACAAAACCCATGTGTGACACAATTGTACAAGGACTAATTTTTAATTACAACTAATATTTAAATCCTGCCTAAATAATTAGTTTCATAAGCTATAGTGGATTTGATAAACTCCAACTCACTGAAAATTAAACCATAAAGACATAAATGGGTTACATAAACATATGAATACAATACCATATGGTATAAAGTTGTATTAAGCCGTCAACCCTCCCTTCAAACCTATCAATTTCATCAATTACTCACAGCAATACAGCAATATCGACGCATTTAGTATCAATGAATTCCTGTTGGATAGGTGAGACAATGGAACAATAAAGCGTAACTTTCGGAACATAATTGACTTATCTCACTTTGTATAACGTCTACTTTTGATGGCTACAAACCGGCTCGCTTGGTCAAAAACCAAAACCGAACTGGCAAAAAATATGTTCTAAACTCTTGAAAATAATAAAATTAATGTAAATACATATAATAATCAACTTACCGGAGAAGCCAATTACATTTTCAAATGGATTTGGATCGTTTTCCCTTAAAAGTTAAGTAGAACCTATTAAGTTTCCACGGGCGTAGAATTTTGTCATGAAAATCTAGAATTGTATGCTCAAAATGTAAAGCAATTTATAGCAATACCTTGCAAGTTTATAATTGCAACATAGATTTTTTTATAACAGTGAAGGTTATCTAGGTATCTTCAGTTCTTCTATCTCTCAGTGGTGTGTCTGAAATTTGACGCCTTCACAGACTCCTGGAATCTGGAGCCATGTTTTTCTAAAGAGATCCAAAAGAGTTGGTGACGAAGAAAGTAAAAATGAACGCTTTCATCACATCAGAGTCTTCTCACCATAACTACGTTATGTGCAGAAAACACGGTTGCTCCACCTTGGTAGTGCACTCAAATTTGCAACTGATGAAACACACCTCTTCACCTAGATTACACTTTATTTTATAGTCTGGGTCTCTGATGTCAAAACGATGTAAAGAGTCCATTTTTAGTTTTTTAGTTACCTGTTTATTTTGATATCTTCAAACGATCACGACTACAGATTGAAGGAGTCAAGTCTCAGTTCCAGGCACTGCACTATGATGAAGAAACGGAAGCTAAACCCAACATTCTCATTGAATCAACCCTCCCCACAATAACTACAATGTGGTAAAGGTTAAGTTGCACGGAATGAAGGAAACATGCTGTACAGATGAGCGAGTGCCGGGTTGACCTCGTTAATCCGACGAACAGCGGACAGTGGTCGTGGTCGTGACTATGGGGTTGCGTCACAGTCAGCTGACAATGGCCGCTGATAGTTATCAGCTGATCTAGAGCACTCGCACCATTGTTGCGGCTGTCAGCACTAAACAGTGCGTCACCTGTCAGCTGGAACACTCCCACCTGTGTACTACTCTCCGCTCGCGTGCCTAGGCCTCTTATCTCAGTTGCATCAATCCGCTATCACCTGTAGATTGTTACGTACACATAACAGTTAACTACCTTCCGTTATTGTAACACACATTTTGTTTAACCTTGAAATATTCTTTTAAAATAGTTAATGTGCTATTGGCTGAGCGTTAGTACTCGAGGGGTTGGATAAATTAAATGTGTCTGACACACACGGCATATCGAGAAGAAACTGACATTTTGCACTAAAGCTTTATTTCTGCAAGGCAACATCGAGTTCGATGATAGTACATCTGCCTCTATAGGATCCTTCTAAGGTGCTCATCGGCCACGGGCCCCTACGAGGACTTTATCAAACAGAATAAGGGGGAGAATCAATACAATACAGGGTCGATGGTACTGATAAAAAGTGCAACGGTCACAGACAATATTTGAATCTGCGCTATTTCTAACTCAGGCCCAAAGTCCAACGTCTTAGTCCATAGGAACATTTTCAGACCTACAACAAGGAATGACTGATAAGCTGGAGATACCCTACCTTTAGGTGTAAAAAGGTTCTATGCCTTGTAAAATGTAAATTAAAATTACTTCTAGTTAAAATATTTTCAATACAATCTTTATGTGGTAGTATTAATACTATTGAAAGACGTATTGCAGTTATTATTCACAGACACTTAAAAATATACGCATTACATATAGTTACAATTTCATGCCATACACGTAATGCCTTGCAGTGGTCATAACAAGATTCTTAAGACCTTTATGTTTATTAAAAAAATTAATCGCACATTAAATCACGAAATGAACAACCCCATAAGAGGATGGCATATAAGATGTGACAATGAAAAAAAGAAAAGTAGGATTGCCTTATATACCAAACAGGCATTTCTGACTTAAATCTTCTAAGTAGTAACAATACTCTATTTACCTTTTTACAAAGTTTCCCAAGAGGAAGTCTCCAAGAAAAATGGGGATCAAGAGCTAAGCCAAGCAGAGCTAACTGTGTTTGTGGCATCCACTCCCTTGTCGATAGCATAGGTCAAGGCCTGTGTTTTGGACTCATTAAGCGACAATTTACTGCCACAAAATTAGTCATCTGCTAATTGTAATGTTACATAAACGTTTTCCACAGCAGAGGAAGTCTCGCAGTGACTAGAGTAAAGAGTTGTGTCATATGCAAAGAGTACAACATTACCATTGAGATGGTACAGATCATTAATTGACACTAGGAAAAGAAATGGGCTGAGTACGGAACCCTGGGGGACACCATGCTTTATCTTATGGGCTTAGATGTTTCACCATTCCAATTAACCACCTGGCAATTATCATCAAGAAAGGAGAGGGAGAGAGAGAGAGAGAGAGAGAGAGAGAGAGAGAGAGAGAGAGAGGAGAGAGAGAGAGAGAACACAAGAAAACTGAACAGAAGTGAATTTAAAATTACAAAAATGAGTGATAAATATATGTCAATGTTATATTAATCTGCAGACCTACGCTTTGACGATTTGAATAGAAAGGAAAAGACGAATTCTTACTGGAGCCCTATTCCGATACTTCAGACTCTGTCAGCGTGTAAGAGCTAGTTTATCCGCTTGGTGCACTGTAGCGTGTGATAATGCCAATGATCGCCCGAGGCCAATCGATCTGCGATACGCGGCCTGTGACTGTGACAGCGGCTCCCGTGCGTGACAGTCTGCACGTTACTACCGGAGAGAGCTTGTGTCCTCTGAGACATTGACAGTGTCAGGCAGTCCCCTCACACACACGCGCACTCATACTACTTTGTGTTGTAGAAAACTATTTCCGGTTCGGTTCTAAGACTTTTTCCTCGATGATAGTGAAGTTTTAAGGCGACTCTAGAAATCCTTACAGACACACATAATACTCGAGTGCAGCCCCTATAACGTGTATTAAATCTTCATTGTAACTCAATACACAGTCAGGAATAAAAGCACCTTAAGAGTCAAATCTATTTCAAGCCTTTCTCCTTCCTTAAATATAACGAAGAGAGTGTGATCTGTGTTACTAACGATTAAGGAAGCATCACTCAACTAACTCTAGGGCTGGATTACGTATGGCCTGAATGTCCGAAACGAGACAATATTCGCCCGCAAGTAGTCAGCTGTGGGGCTCTGGGACTTCGGTATCGTTTGAAGTGGCCGCCGCCAATAATAATAACTGCAACTATAAGAAGCGTAACTTCAATGTTAAAAATTCAACCTATTTTATTTGAGTTGCCATTTTCATGATAATACTCATAAATATGTCGCAGCATTTCAGTCGAAATTAACAAAAAATTGAATATTTGTAACGAATAGTGGATCGAGACCCGAAAATTAGCTGAAACTCTTTTAACTATTTTAGCTTATTAGTCTTCCATGCTGAATGCCATTAAGACATAGATAAGATTGATATGGGAATCTTTATGTTCTGACTTGATCGTCATTCTTTCGATACTTTCAGAATTATGAAATTATGTACCGATTTAATAATTTCCACTTTTAGGGATTTTCATCAACATTCCAATCAATAAAGATCATGTTTACAATTGTTTATGAACATTGGTAATTATTGCATATTTGCTAGCCTTGAATCCCAACAGATACCTTGTCTTGCCCTGCTTGGTGGCTTATGCTATGATCCATTTTCACCAATACATTGCCTCCCACTAGAGGGAGAAAGTTTCTAACGATTCGAATAAAAATTTAACCCTTAGCTTCTCGCGAGTATTTCGTTAAGTACAAAAAATTGAGATAATGTATAGAAAATAAATTGATAAAACCCAGTATTGAGGAACCTGAAACAACGTAACGAAAGTGTTGTCACTCTCACGGACAGACAGAATGCTCTGATACCATTCGCGCCAAACCAATAGTCATTTCTTAGACCAATAGGAACCTATATACCAAGTCTCCTATCTCTACGACCTTTCAATCAAAAGCTATCTATAAAAACGTAAAATGACAGTCGTCCAAATGCCTGTCTATTTATAAAGTGCGACAACTCTTGATAGCAAGGTACTAGAGGTCAAATATAGAAAAGTATTGATTTTGGGGTTAAAAAATAAAAATTCTACCCGTTTGTCCGAGAAATCTTTTGTTATTTATGTTCAGCCAGGTCCTTCGATACTCTGGATATCACTGTATTCTATATCCAGATGATTATGCAGATCTCAGTAAAAACATAGTGTAAAAAAATGCTTCCGTCGTCGCGTCGACCCACCGCGGTACCCAGGTAAGACAACATGGTTGGTGGGGAGAGGAGAGGGCGGCAAATTGTGGATAGCCAAGGGCGGCAAATCTTCCAATCCGCCTCTGATTAACTTCAACTGTCAAAGATCTTCTACAGATATTTTTATTGACTTGAGCCTCCCCAGCCTAAGCAAGTACTGTACAAGTATACTAAGTTGTCTTGTAGTTAATTTAAACCTAAGTCGATTCATCGCAAATGCTGTAGAACCTACTTTGTAGTCAAAGGAAGTTACTAAAGACGTCAGCTTGTTTCGTTCTTCTCTACAGAGCAGAAATCTGGGCCGGTACACATTATACGAAGACATACACGCAACTCTTTCTGCACGTACGAGGAGCGTTGCACAACACTACAGAGGCATACGTTGGGTGTTTTTGCTGGTTGTGAGGATGATTCACTTACTAGCTATTTATTAGCTCGTACAAGGACTAAGACGGATCTTCGAACTAAGCGTTTACTTCGGGAAGGAAATGGTTGTAGCTCAGCATCTTTTTACTGCCATCCGGTTATAAAGAGCAGGAGACCAAGCGGAGGTTGGACAGTTGGACATTCAAACTAATCGTGCACAAGATTGTACAGACCTCCAGGAGGGTTACTCTTAAGATGTCCAAGATTGGCATATCACCAAGCACAAATGTTGATATGTTGGAGTAAAAGGGTTGTTCGATAGGTTAGTTTTTGTACGGAGGATGACTGTTGGAGAGGGTAGAGCTCCGTTTGTGTTACAGGCTCTTGCTAGCCTAAACGCGAGAGACTACTCCCCCCCTCGCTTTGACTCTAAGGGGTTGGGTAAATGTATGCAGTTTTTGTGTATCATGAACTCTGTGTGCAGGTACACGGAGACGGTAAACATAATAGGATTTGTTCAATATTCATTTGCCAATTTATCAGTGTAACGGAGAACATCTGTAGGCCAGAAAGCAATTATTTAAAATTTCAATGTATGGTTGGTTGAAAATAAGATTACAAGTTACGTGAAAGGTTTAAATCTCCTTCAAAGCCTAGGAGATTTATACCTTATCCATAGGTATAGGGTATAATTATAGGGGATAAGGTTTACAACCAAGGCATAGTGGTTTCGAATCAATGGCATTACAATGTTTAGTGATTGGTACGGACCAATTTCCCACAAAGATTTCTGATTTTTGCACATAAAATGCCACTAGAACTAATACTTTAAATCTACTGAATTATTACTTAACTCTTTAACTACATGTAATATAGCTGGACAATTACTGTATAGTAGTTAAAGACGAACAAAAAATAGGCTTATTTGCTAATTGTCTAATTATCATATTAAAATACAATCCTGGATCTATTCTTTTTTTATTTCACCAAATAAGAGATTAAGATCTTGGGATATCAAGATATTATATATAATTGAAAAAAATTTTAAAACTAATAATATTTTTCAGTAAACTGTGACATAGCTAACGTGCTCTTGTACTTCCACTGTGGACGTATTGCGCGCCGTATATTATCACATAATTGGCGTATATTTCGTTACGGTGTCGCTGTTATCGGTTTCTAGGTTATGTTTGCGTTGCGGCAAGACCAGTTGATAGTTAATGGCGAGCGTCTAACGACAGTGGCCCTGACGCCATTTAGTCTAGAGTAACGTGAAACAATAGAAAGTGCAGTGGCTTTGAGCAATACGTACCGCTACCGAGGGAGGCGCATACAGAGGCATGGAGCTGCTACCACGTCCAGGACCAGGACCACGACCACGATCGCGACCACGACGTGCACTGGACAATCTGCCGCGGCGAGACCACTTTCTCCTACCATCCAGCCCTCGGTGCATACCACGGCCTGTTCAACCTCTCCTGATAACTGGGCTCGTGATAACAGTGGCGTCAGTAAGACTAAGACTAAACAACATTCCAAATATACAGGACCTAATAGTGGTAAAACTTCCAGGGTTAAGGAAGTATTTTAAAGAAATATTCATGTAATAGAGAAAGAAACACACTTTATCAAATTATTTAAGTTCGTTTCAATTATTCTATTATGTACTCCTCACTTCTTCTCTAAATAATGCTGGGTTTAGAATTTTAATATTTTGAAAAATTATGTATAAAACCAAGGAAACATTTTGAAAGAATACGGGTACGTCAATTAAGGTAAAGAAACTCCTGTTTCCTTTGTTTTCATTAAGCGTAACAAGAAAACCTAAACTCAGATTAGTGGCGAAGCAGTGTTGTGGCCAAACAATGCACACTCTGCAAACAAGGGTTGTAACTGAGCTCATTGAATTTGGTCAGTCAGTATTTAGAATGATTGTAAAATTATTTATCTATTGTAAATAGATTAATCCTATTAAACATTTTAACTTGAAGAAAGCAAAATTAGTTTATGGAAATAATTGGCTGGGCTTTAGCGAAGCATATCACTCAAGGGGCTAGATGAATGCAATATCTGTCTGTCTGTCTGTCCACACGATATCTCGAAAACGAACTGACGAATAGACTTGAACCTTTCCATGTACTTTCACATCTATATAGGCAACACTGAGATCAATGATAGTGCATAACACTCCATGGGATTTGGCTGTGCGTTAACAAATATATTTACATACCTGTAGGTCTTTGAGTAACCATGTCTCTTTTCTCTACCGGATATTCTCTTGGTATAATGTGATATACCACGTCTGTGAATCCTGTTACGCGACAATTGATGTGGCTTGTTACTATAACATTTTAATTGTAGATTTAAACGGTTAACACATAACACGAATCAGGAAATACATAAGCGAGCAACGTCATATTGTTTATGACAAAGACAGTAATGTTCTCAGCTGTTTATTCAAGGAAGGATGACACTTTTGGAGGAATAATCAGTCCTTCAAGTGGCGGACCACTGGAAAAAGTGGGTATTGTGTACATGAATGAAAATGTAGTTTCATACTAATCGCGTTTTGTTAAATATCAAGTCAGAAAACAGGTGATTAAATTTTAGGTATGGTCACTAGAACTAAGAAATATGCTATAGTCTCCAACTTCGTCATTCTAATTGACAATGCAAAACATAGTAATGTAAAAGTTGACAAAGTCTAGAAAAACACAGAGATATGTTTGGAAAAACTAAACCTTTTCTTAGCAAATGAGACTTATTTCAGCTAACGTGTCATCATAAACCCCAGAGGGAAGCTAGAGTTTAAACAAAACGATCTAGAAAGGCAAGGGCCAGACCTTTGTCTCCCGCAAAGATCTTGAATGCCAAGCGGAACACCAAATCACAGACCACAGATATCATGAAGATTCTCAAATAAGTGGCGGCGATGACGCCAGCGGAACTCAGGAAGAGTTACGTCACGTGACTAGTGTGGAAAACCAATACGTCGGGCAGGGAGAAGGCATCATTGATGATTCCGTGGATAAAGAGAGAGTTGTGGTTAACCTTGAGAAAAGTGATAGTGACATTGAAGATTCCTCGGACTTGGGTGACGTAGAAGAACAACTGTTGTGATTGTAATAAGTACATGTATGAACTGCAATTTAGTATTAATTAATTGCTAGTTTATTTTATAAATTATATTTTTAATTCATATATTTTTTTTATTTTGTTCCAGTGTTTACATTCCCAATCCATTTCTATCTCAGCCATTTCAGTAGTGTTTACGTGATAAAATCAAATCATCCACTAACTTAAAAAACTTGGAAATTTACATTACTGGTACATTATTATCAGAATTACACGAGTATTTCATGTAAGTTGGGCTCTGAAATGATCACTATGCTGAGATTAATTAAGTCGTTTACGATTCGGTCACTAAGTTTATTTGAATTTAATGAAGAAAGAAGTTCCTAAGCTTAATCCAAAATCTTGTCTTACCTTGTACAATTTAATTGTAAAATATTCTTTTCGGCAGAGTTCTATCTTGAAAATGGTATTAACTTGAGGATGCATTATTCCTTTAAAGACAATTCATACAAACGTATACGATAACCTTTTTTGTTAATGCTTAATTTTTGAAAATCTAGAATCGTTATAACGTGAAATGTTTCAAAATGTGGAAGTAGTTTCAAGAACACAATTTATATCCAAAAATATAGTATCTCTAAAAGTACAGGGCAATAAGTTCGACTAAAATTGGTGTATAATGTAGAAGTTGGCCATTTTAAATAATCTACTTAAATATTCAATATTACCAAATGATCGATTAAATATTTCAAAAATGTGGATATTAGAAACTACATTACCGTCCCACTGAAACCTTCATTAAATATATACTCGTGAAGTATATTATATTTAATCAATCCAGTGTTTTATCAGCCAGAAATTATGGTAGTTATAATATTGCTGCTGTGTTATTAAACAAATTTCTTAGAAATCTGGCTGTTTCCGGAATAATTTTTGCATATTCATAGATTCTAAAACCCAAAATTCGATAAATATATTTCAACATTTGTGATTTGTACACATCACGAAGGCCAGTAAACGCGATAACTGCAGAATGTGTAACTGAATCAAACTATATTTTTTACAATAACTTTGGATAGAATTTTTAATCTTTATGAACCAATAAAATAAAAATCTCAGCTGGCGGCAAATAAAATTGTGGAACATTTTCTTTTAGAACTTTAAATAAACAAACACAAAATTGCATAGTTAAATACATTTTAGAAATTTAGAGTAATCCTAATTATTATCATTTTTCCATATACCTTAAGGCCACAAGACGATGATCGTTCACGTTTTCAAAGAGGAAATAGTTTATCGCAGTATTAGGCATCGTTTATAATATACAGTACTATTTCCAGCTGTAGTGGAATGTTTTGAGAAAAATGCAATAACGTTAAATAAGTAGAAGTAAATCCGTTTACACATACGATCAGTTCTAACTGACTACACAAACCCCACAACTAAACCAAGTTCGCGCTTTTAGATACCACTTCATACGCTTATGATATTTTTGTTTTGTTGTTGTGAATGAATATGATGATATATCTAAATTTTTAAGAATTTGTTAACGTGTCAATCATTAGAGTCGTCATACAATCAGTGATGTACAAATTAAAGTCTAGAAATAATAATCCATATTCAGTTTAAAATTTCAAAATGACAATCACACATGAAATTTACTTTTCTAGCGCCAAATTTAAACTTTTTTTAGTTTCACTGTACTATCTTGGCTTGATAATTTTTCAAGATACATTATTGACCAAATTCTTCACAAATATAGTCATTCGAATTGTTAAAACTTTCAGTTTCCCTGTAAATAAGTATTTTTAGTCATGTTTTGGTTAATATTTATATAAATCTCCAAGAATCGATTTTTCTTAATCATTCAATAATTGGATCGGCTTGAAAGTAGCTTTGAAATGAGTGCCTTCTACCGGGAAGAACGCACAAGGCGTACATATGTGATACACAAAATGCACGGAAAGTTAAGCAGGAGCTATAACCGAATAAAACAAAACATGATGCGATAAGAAATTATAATAATGAAATAATAATAAATTAAGTTAAAATAAAGTTAGGTAATATTTTTTCATGTATGTTATTTTATAATTAGAAACTTTTAGAAATGTTCCTTACCGCACTGGGATTGAATAGATTGTTGTACTTTCCTTGTAGGGATAATATGGACTATTTCTGGTATGGAATAAAAATGTATAACTCTCTTAGGACAAGAAGCTTAGAAAATTGCACCTTTGCGCTCCTGACGAAATTCATGAGAAAAAGTTTAGGGCACTAATATAAAGAAAGTCATGTCCTCGCGGGAGAAGAAGAAGCCAGCTCTGAACCAGCCTCTTCAGTCAAAGCAGGTACGGGGTGACACACCCTTATGTCTAGGTTGGCAAGAACCTTTGACGCTTAGGGAACAAACCCCACCAACTGCAACAATCATTTACCGTAGTAGACTGGACTTATCGAGTTACCCTTGTCCCTCAGACTTTCGACATTTGCGGTTAGTGATGTGCCGCTCCTGGACATCCAGATCCAAGGTTGCCCAGATCTAAGTGACACTTCGGTTTTTGCTGTACCCAGTGTAGGTTCACCTAGAAAGTATAAGCCTACCAGAAGTGAATCCTGCTGGGGGAAAATATACAATAATAAAATATAAAATTTGAAAAGACGTTAACATATGTTTGCTGCAATGCATTTCTTATGGGTATTTCTGTAACCAGTGGGGCGGAATCCTGAATCGGGAAAGGGATGGGCATAGCTTATAAACCTTCTCCGTGGAAAAATACATATACGTACAAATTTTCATCATGATCGGTCCAATAGTTCACGATTCCATAAAGGACAAACATACAAACATTCATTTTTATATATATAGATAGAAGATGACATTTTTCGCTTTTTGGCACTAGGATAAACATAATTAAATACTAAAACATTCAAAACCTGGTATTGTTCCGTCATATAAATTGTGGTTAAAAGTAGGGATTGGTTGTGTAGATGTCAGTTTCAAAAGCAGACAGATCACGGTATTTTGGGTTTCTACCGCAAAATTGTCAGGAATTCCATTATCAGGAAAGAAGTCGTAACAAGGGTATGTTACAAAACCAGCATGATAACAAGGTTCTGTTTCAAAACTAAACAGGTCAAAAGTAAAAAAAGCATTTTATTTAAAAGTGTTACACATAATGAGTTGAAAAATATCAAAATCCTCTTTATATCCCATATGATCTTATAGGGAAAAACACATGTTGTGCCATAACAAGTAAAACTCATTATTATGTTTGATGAAAAATGTATCTATCTAATTTGAATCAGACGACTCATATTATGTATAGATGGTGCGAACAGTACGGGCTGTTTACACTTGAGTAAGCGTTGCATCCATTCACTACAGGTGTAACTATGTCGGCACATCTGCAGTGTCGATTTAGTACCATTAAACGGCGGATAACCCATTGTTAAGCGTATTACAGCCGTCGCATCGTGAGCAGGAAATAACTGCAGTAGCTGAGTGACATTGACACGGCCTTCACCACTACATACTTGCTGTGTCATCTTGTCTAATGGTAATGCTACATTCCCACTACGAGTAGTATTAATGGACTAGCCAAAAAATGTAGTATAAATGGCAAAATATTAGCGTATTCATTTACAAGCAGATACCTTTGTGGTTAATGATTGTGTATCTACAATACTGTACTATAACCCTATCTGGATAGTAGCACTTTTAGAAGTTAAGGTGATGGATGGAAAAAAGGGACCTCTTCAAGGTAATTGGCAAAAGATCTTGAATGAAATACATTTTAAAAAATAACAAGATTTCTGATATTTCCTATCGTTATATGTTATAGAATAAAACACAAGGTTTCGAGGGTTGCAATCTATCGTCTTCATCAGGTGTCAAAAATACATAATCTCTCACCTTCTTTGGTGAGTAGCATGTTTTGTATAACGTGGTTGTAATTTGAAATCCTATAGTGAGTGTGATTCTTCAGAAACTTATGAATCTGAAATACATGTTTTAAGTATAACAATTACACAAGGCTTTTTCTGTTATGAAATATGCTCAGGTTTGTTTTTAGTAAACTTTACTTTATTATAAAAAAGTGGCAGATAATACTTTTAACTATACATAACTTAAGAATTATATTGATTATTAATTTAAAACCATATTTAATTTCTACTCTGAACATTGACAATGAAACAATATCAGGCTAAAAATGAAGCCTACATTTCTCTTGTAACTGGAAAAAATCTCTTGATTGTCTTCGTTTGAAATTTTGTTAAATGAAATTATTGTGAGGGAAACGTTTCGAACGTTTGCTATCGTTCAGAGATCTAAGATATCAGTAACACTAGTTTCAAAATCTGCAATATGATCTCTTCCTCAGGTGAATAACTTACCTAACACATAACTATTTCACATAACTGTGCAACTACTATAAAATAAACAAATCATGCCAGAGCGTTATGAAATGCGTAAGTCCGAAATCATCACAACCATGTTGTGTGTGCCAACTCTATTCACACTAAAACTGTAAAACTTGCACTTAATAAAACGAAACACTAAGTATTAAATCTGAACTAACTGAACTCTAAATTTTGGTACTTATAAGCCATAAGTCTTTTTTAATTTAGTATGTAATTTTGGTGTGAGTAGGATACAATAAGCTGTTGAACAATATTATGAATATACGAGTATCTGATTGTACTCATTATATTCATGTTTTTTATCTGTTGAAAAGAATAGAAATTCTTTCTTTTTTTCAAAAATTTATATTTTATCTTGTACAAATAAATCTGGCTTTGTTTAAAGTTTGTTATTGATGATGGAAGGTTCAACAGGATGTCCTGTCAAATCTCACTTGCAGCATATAATTTTGTAACAAAATTTGTGCAAATTCTTTGGAGACAAAGAACTGACTCAACACAAAGGTTTAATGGAATTGTTAAACAATCCCTTTTGAGGTGTAAGAACAGCACTTAGATGCCTGGTCACGACACGCAGATAGAATCAGACTCATTGCTGGTAAGGATGAGGATGATGATAAGGATGAGGATGAGTAATCAGCCTTCACCTTCACATTTAGCGTCCCCACAATTACGAGAACACACGAGAATAGAGAAGATAATGTGAGGACCTTGGTGCCAGTCATTCCCCACATGCGCCTCCTTTCTCAACTGTTACCTATGTAGATTCCGAAACCCTTCCAAAGGAAAAGATCTAACCACAAATAAGAGTATTTCTGTTCGCATTCAATTGCAGCAGAAACCTTACTGGTTGTTACTATACAAGATCTACGTAACCCTTACTTCATTGAAAAATATAGTGTGATCAGTTGAGTACTCGTCCCATTCGTTGTTTACCGAATGTAACATAAGCGTATTATTTATAAAGTAACTTCCAATTGAAACTTAAATTACATAATTCTATTAAATTCAAATTACCCCCCCCCCCTTATTACAAGGTAGATGAACGCTACGCCACGTGTCGTGTAAAAAGCTTCGCTGATGTTGCATATAACATTTCCAAGGCCATAACTAAATAAGTGTCATTCTCGAGATTTCTTGTGATAGATAGACAGAAAAACACCATACAGGAAAAATATTACATCACCACGGCAGACACAATAAAAATTGAGCCAGCCTACTGAGTGATGGGCTTCGATGACGCTCCGCATGGTTGAATTTGCACCATCATAAAACCTGTTCTTGTCTATTTAGAATAGAAATTTAATGTAAAATTTTAAGTATATGGACGAAACATTTCTCAGTATATCTTGCCACATGATAAATTTCCTATGTTCGTTCTTTGAGTTTCATAGCAGTGTTTAAATAATAAACGTTCCGGTGAAGTAGAGTTCTAAAACACAAGAATGCACTGAAAACAAATCTTGCCACCGGCTTTTAACAATGAATTTCCACACCATTATTTTTATTATAAACGCATGAATAAATTACATGTGTTAATAGGTTACTTGTTAATTGTTTTATTATAGTTCTCAGCTTGTTTACAAATTTCTTTCTGCTATTTTATAATTGTCATCATGGTTATCCTAACCAATGTAAATATATTAACTAACGCTCAGCCAAATCTCATGGATTGTCATGCACCATCATTGAACTCAGTGTTTCCTATGTAGATATGAAGCTTCATGCTAAATTTCAAGTCTACAGGTCGCTACGCCAGAGTGTGCTGAAATCAAATCTTGTCACTGAATTTTAACATTAACTTTCTACTTATTCTTTTCTTCTTAATCCATGAATAAATATATCACATGTTTAAATCTCATACGATCGTACTCAGCTTGTTTATAAATTTATTTATTCTGGTATTTTTCTCGTTGTCATCATAGTTACCCATAAGATCAATGTAAATATATTAACTAATGCTCAGCCAAATCCAACGGTGTGATCATGCGTCATCATTGAACTTAGTGTTGCTCATGTAATTAAGCCTAATGCAATATTTAAAGTCTGAGCCAGTTCGTTTTCGAGATATCATTCGGATAGACAAACAGATATCAATTTTTCCAGTTCATCGAGTTTTAGGCCTATAACTCCGATACTTTTGAACGGTGGTCCAGCTAAAGTTCACACAACAGTACATAAATGCAAGTTATGAATTTTTGATATCTTCACTTACCTCTAAGTACCATTTAACTGTCAATTCCCACCAGTATTTAGTGGTTTAATTCATTACAAACCTAACTATTAACATTTTCAATGCATCCTTCAATGACACTTCAAGACCATTTTTAAGGTAAATCTCATAAAGATTTCACTCCCACTCCCACTTACACCCTGCCACCTGTGAATAGTTGATGATATTACATATTTCAGTGTAAAAGCTTTTATTTACTCAATGTTCCTCATGATGCTATGAACTATCAGAGCAATTTCTCTTAAGGAGTAACAATTATTGTGCCATTAAACCAGATAAACCGCAGCATTTCAGTAAACATTCACAGAAAAATGGAGTATTCGTAATGGAGACATCGAGACTCGAAAATTACCTTACATTCTTAATTACTATCATCATGCATGGATTTTAGCTTATTAGTTTTCCATGCTGAATGCCGTTAAGACAGATAAGATTAATAAGGGAATCTGTATGGCCTGTCTTGATCGTCACAATGTGTATACGCAGAATCCTTTCGATGATTTCAGAATTATAGACGAATGTATCTATTAAATAATTTTGACTTATGGGTGTTCATAAACATTCTAATCAATATGATCATATTTACAATTTTTAGAAATATTACTAATTATTGCACATTTTCTAGTCTTGAAGTCCTGGCCTGTTAGGTGATTTATCCTTTGACCCATTTTTACGAATACAATGCCTCACACTAGAGGGAGAGCTTTTCTAACCATACCAATAGAAATTTAACCCATAGCTTTTCGCGAGAATCTCCTTAATAACAAAAATGAGATAATGTGTAGAAAATAAATTCATACAACCCAGTATTGAAGAACCACATAGAGCGTAACAAAAGAGTTGTCGCTCTGGCGGACAGACATACAGATGGTTGGAATGGTCTTATATCTTCGGTGCCAAATCAATAGAGTTATTTCTCAGACCAATAGGAACTTATGTAACAAGTATTGTGTCCACGACCTTTATATCAAAATCGATCTATATAAACGTCAAAAAACGTCACATGGCAGTCCGTCCAAATATCTGTCCATTTCTAAAGTGCGATAATTCTTGATAGAAAGGTCCTAAAGACTTGAAACTTGGTGTGTATGTTTCTCTAGGCCAAAGATAGAAAAGTATTTATTTTCGTGTTAAAAGATAAATTTCAGCCCGTCTGTCCGATAAATCTTCTGTTATTTATGTTCAGCCAGGTCCTTTGATACCGGATATCGGTGTATGTCCAGATCCTTATGTAGATCTGTTGACGATACAACTATTCAAGTTATTATCTTTTGGAATAAAGGTGCTTGGCTGCAATCAGTTTTATAATTTGACCTTGTGCCACTTAAAATTCGTTATATAATAATTAATGTCATCTTGTAGTAAAATGGTGGGTAGTGTAAGTATAGAACTATGACGGCACTGTTACAAGTTGAAGTTATCCAACAGCCACAGCCGATGCGGACAATATGCAAAGTGTCTGCGGCCCGGCGTCAGCTGCTGAACCTCCCGACTTTCACCCACAAGAGCCCGGCAGTCCGCTTGCTGCTATCTGCTACATTCCCGCAGCAGGCCGCTGCCCTACACTCCGGCAGATTCTAATAAACGGATTGACCTTACCTCCTTCCGCGAACTGACGCAATATTTAAATCTACTTTCGAGAGAGCCACTGGCCTGTCTGGCGGAACAGGTTTTAATATATTACTGCTGCTTTTGGGTAGAAGTGAATCTACTTCAGAAGGGAAGGATGAGTTGTTTGGAACAATCGAAGTCAAAGTTCACATCTTAACAAATAGTAGATTGTTCTACACATAAAACTGATTGCCACCTGTCTTTTCATACTCTCTTTTCTTAGCTACCATAAATTTACAATTTCAAAACTATTTATTAATTTTTTATGTAACTGTAATTCTATACAGACAAATATTTAAATTATTCATTAATATTTGCGCATTTTTTCAAAAGGTAGTCAAATTGAATTAATTATTATAAAAAAGAAATTTCAAGTATGTTATCTTAAAACAAAGAAGCAATGTTTTACCTTTTATATGGTTTTAATTAAATTTTAAAAATTTACACACCATGTGAGCTAATCCCTTTTTAATCCAGGTGACTCTTTAAATACCAAATTTATTGAAAAGTATAAGTAAATAATAAGTAAGTTGTTTGCACCTAAAACTCTATTTTATATTTAATAATGGCAAAATATCACAATACTTCACAACAATTATCAAGATAATTGGGTATATTTCAAAAATATATTGAAATATTAAAATTAAATTTGTATGTCTCAGAAACATGAGATATATAGTACAATACATTTAATTATTAGCTAAAGTAGCTTAGTACCAATTAGTGCACAACGATTTTATTTTATACCCATTAGTTTGGGTAATTTAGAAATTCATTAACACCCTAATAATTTTGATATTCCATTTACATGTTAAAACTATAAGTTCAAATTGAGCTATAAATTGAAACAGTTAGTACTACTAATAATAATTAAATTTTCAAAAGTGCCAACTTATTCATATGCACTTTTATTTGGGGCCCAATGTTTCTTATATAAATAAAACACATTCAAATAGTTTTATCTAGGTTCCTTAGAACCATAGAAATAGAATACCTTTGATTCATAAATTGTCATGCAATTGAGGTCGCCAAATAGAGTTGTCAGCGAGTCCTGGTTGTGTAGTAATACATATCATACATTGTACAAAACCCATGTGTGACACAATTGTACAAGGACTAATTTTTAAATACAACTAATATTTAAATCCTGCCTAAATAATTAGTTTCATAAGCTATAGTGGATTTGATAAACTCCAACTCACTGAAAATTAAACCATAAAGACATAAATGGGTTACATGAACATATGAATACAATACCATATGGTATAAAGTTGTATTAAGCCGTCAACCCTCCCTTCAAACCTATCAATTTCATCAATTACTCACAGCAATACAGCAATATCGACGCATTTAGTATCAATGAATCCATGTTGGATAGGTGAGACAATGGAACAATAAAGCGCAACTTTCAGAACATAATTGACTTATCTCACTTTGTATACCGTCTACTTTTGATGGCTACAAACCGGCTCGCTTGGTCAAAAACCAAAACCGAACTGGCAAAAAATATGTTTTAAACTCTTGAAAATAATAAAATTAATGTAAATACATATAATAATCAACTTACCGGAGAAGCCAATTACATTTTCAAATGGATTTGGATCGTTTTCCCTTAAAAGTTAAGTAGAACCTATTAAGTTTCCACGGGCGTAGAATTTTGTCATGAAAATCTAGAATTGTATGCTCAAAATGTAAAGCAATTTATAGCAATACCTTGCAAGTTTATAATTGCAACATAGATTTTTTTATAACAGTGAAGGTTATCTACGTATCTCCAGTTCTTCTATCTCTCAGTGGTGTGTCTGAAATTTGACGCGTTCACAGACTCCTGGAATCTGGAGCCATGTTTTTCTAAAGGGATCCAAAAGAGTCGGTGACGAAGAAGGTAAAAATGAACGCTTTCATCACTTATACATCAAAGTCTTCTCACCATAACTACGTTATATGTAGAAAACTCGGTTGCTCCACCTTGGTAGTGCACTCAAATTTGCAACTGATGAAACACACCTCTTCACCTAGATTACCCTTTATTTTGAAGTCTAGGTCTCTGATATCAAAACGATGTAAAGAGTCCATTTTTAGTATTTTAGTTACCTGTTTATTTTGATATCATCAAACGATCACGACTACAGATTGCAGGAGTCAAGTCTCAGTTCCAGACACTGCACTAAGAGGATGAAACTGGAGCTAAACCCAACATTCTCATTGAATCAACCCTCCCCACAATAACTCCACTGTGGTAAAGGTTAAGTTGCACGGAATGAAGGAAACATGCTGTACAGATGACCGAGTGCCGGGTTGACCTCGTTAATCCGACGAACAGCGGACAGTGGTCGTGGTCGTGACTATGGGGTTGCGTCACAGTCAGCTGACAATGGCCGCTGATAGTTATCAGCTGATCTAGAGCACTCGCACCATTGTTGCGGCTGTCAGCACTAAACAGTGCGTCACCTGTCAGCTGGAACACTCCCACCTGTGTACTACTCTCCGCTCGCGTGCCTAGGCCTCTTATCTCAGTTGCATCAATCCGCTATCACCTGTAGATTGTTACGTACACATAACAGTTAACTACCTTCCGTTATTGTAACACACATTTTGTTTAACCTTGAAATATTCTTTTAAAATAGTTAATGTGCTATTAGCTGAGCGTTAGTACTCGAGGGGTTGGATAAATTAAATGTGTCTGACACACACGGCATATCGAGAAGAAACTGACATTTTGCACTAAAGCTTTATTTCTGCAAGGCAACATCGAGTTCGATGATAGTACCTCTATAGGATCCCTCTAAGGTGCTCATCGGCCACGGGCCCCTACGAGGACTTTATCAAACAGAATAAGGGGGAGAATCAATACAATACAGGGTCGATGGTACTGATAAAAACGGTCACAGACAATATTTGAATCTGCGCTATTTCTAACTCAGGCCCAAAGTCCAACGTCTTAGTCCATAGGAACATTTTCAGACCTACAACAAGGAATGACTGATAAGCTGGAGATACCCTACCTTTAGGTGTAAAAAGGTTCTATGCCTTGTAAAATGTAAATTAAAATTACTTCTAGTTAAAATATTTTCAATACAATCTTTATGGGGTAGTATTAATACTATTGAAAGACGTATTGCAGTTATTATTCACAGACACTTAAAAATATACGCATTACATATAGTTACAATTTCATGCCATACACGTAATGCCTTGCAGTGGTCATAACAAGATTCTTAAGACCTTTATGTTTATTAAAAAAATTAATCGCACATTAAATCACGAAATGAACAACCCCATAAGAGGATGGCATATAAGATGTGACAATGAAAAAAAGAAAAGTAGGATTGCCTTATATACCAAACAGGCATTTCTGACTTAAATCTTCTAAGTAGTAACAATACTCTATTTACCTTTTTACAAAGTTTCCCAAGAGGAAGTCTCCAAGAAAAATGGGGATCAAGAGCTAAGCCAAGCAGAGCTAACTGTGTTTGTGGCATCCACTCCCTTGTCGATAGCATAGGTCAAGGCCTGTGTTTTGGACTCATTAAGCGACAATTTACTGCCACAAAATTAGTCATCTGCTAATTGTAATGTTACATAAACGTTTTCCACAGCAGAGGAAGTCTCGCAGTGACTAGAGTAAAGAGTTGTGTCATATGCAAAGAGTACAACATTACCATTGAGATGGTACAGATCATTAATTGACACTAGGAAAAGAAATGGGCTGAGTACGGAACCCTGGGGGACACCATGCTTTATCTTATGGGCTTAGATGTTTCACCATTCCAATTAACCACCTGGCAATTATCATCAAGAAAGGAGAGGGAGAGAGAGAGAGAGAGAGAGAGAGAGAGAGAGAGAGAGAGAGAGAGAGAGAGAGAGAGAGAGAGAGAGAACACAAGAAAACTGAACAGAAGTGAATTTAAAATTACAAAAATGAGTGATAAATATATGTCAATGTTATATTAATCTGCAGACCTACGCTTTGACGATTTGAATAGAAAGGAAAAGACGAATTCTTACTGGAGCCCTATTCCAATACTTCAGACTCTGTCAGCGTGTAAGAGCTAGTTTATCCGCTTGGTGCACTGTAGCGTGTGATAATGCCAATGATCGCCCGAGGCCAATCGATCTGCGATACGCGGCCTGTGACTGTGACAGCGGTTCCCGTGCGTGACAGTCTGCACGTTACTACCGGAGAGAGCTTGTGTCCTCTGAGACATTGACAGTGTCAGGCAGTCCCCTCACACACACGCGCACTCATACTACTTTGTGTTGTAGAAAACTATTTACGGTTCGGTTCTAAGACTTTTTCCTCGATGATAGTGAAGTTTTAAGGCGACTCTAGAAATCCTTACAGACACACATAATACTCGAGTGCAGCCCCTATAACGTGTATTAAATCTTCATTGTAACACAATACACAGTCAGGAATAAAAGCACCTTAAGGGTCAAATCTATTTCAAGCCTTTCTCCTTCCTTAAATATAACGAAGAGAGTGTGATCTGTGTTACTAACGATTAAGGAAGCATCACTCAACTAACTCTAGGGCTGGATTACGTATGGCCTGAATGTCCGAAACGAGACAGTATTCGCCCCCAAGTAGTCAGCTCTGGGGCTCTGGGACTTCGGTATCGTTTGAAGTGGCCGCCGCCAATAATAATAACTGCAACTATAAGAAGCGTAACTTAAATGTTAAAAATTCAACCTATTTTATTTGAGTTGCAATTTTCATGATAATACTCATAAAGATGTCGCAGCATTTCAGTCGAAATTCACAAAAAATTGAGTATTTGTAACGAATAGTGGATCGAGACCCGAAAATTAGCTGAAACTCTTTTAATTATTTTAGCTTATTAGTCTTCCATGCTGAATGCCATTAAGACATAGATAAGATTGATATGGGAATCTTTATGTTCTGACTTGATCGTCATTCTTTCGATACTTTCAGAATTATGAAATTATGTACCGATTCAATAATTTCCACTTTTAGGGATTTTCATCAACATTCCAATCAATAAAGATCATGTTTACAATTGTTTATGAACATTGGTAATTATTGCATATTTGCTAGCCTTGAATCCCAACAGATACCTTGTCTTGCCCTGCTTGGTGGCTTATGCTATGATCCATTTTCACCAATACATTGCCTCCCACTAGAGGGAGAAAGTTTTTAATGATTCGAATAAAAATTTAACCCTTAGTTTCTCGCAAGTATTTCGTTAACTACAAAAAAATTGAGATAATGTATAGAAAATAAATTGATAAAACCCAGTATTGAGGAACCTGAAAGAACGTAACGAAAGTGTTGTCACTCTCACGGACAGCAGAATGCTCTGATACCATTCGCGCCAAACCAATAGTCATTTCTTAGACCAATAGGAACCTATATACCAAGTCTCCTATCTCTACGACCTTTCAATCAAAAGCTATCTATAAAAACGTCAAATGACTGTCTATTTATAAAGTGCGACAACTCTTGATAGCAAGGTAACTAGAGGTCAAAGATAGAAAAGTATTGATTTTGGGGTTAAAAGATAAAAATTCTGTCCGTTTGTCCGAGAAATCTTTTGTTATTTATGTTCAGCCAGGTCCTTCGATACTCTGGATATCACTGTATTCTATATCCAGATGATTATGCAGATCTCAGTATAAACATAGTGTAAAAAACCTATGCTTAGCGTGGACACTTCGCCTCCGTCGACGTCGCGTCGACCCACGCGGTACCCAGGTAAGACAACATGGTTGGTGGGGAGAGGAGAGGGCGGCAAATTGTGGATAGCCAGGGACGGCAAATCTTCCAATCCGCCTCTGATTAACTTCAACTGTCAAAGATCTTCTACAGATATTTTTATTGACTTGAGCCTCCCCAGCCTAAGCAAGTACTGTACAAGTATACTAAGTTGTCTTGTAGTTAATTTAAACCTAAGTCGATTCATCGCAAATGCTGTAGAACCTACTTTGTAGTCAAAGGAAGTTACTAAAGACGTCAGCTTGTTTCGTTCTTCTCTACAGAGCAGAAATCTGGGCCGGTACACATTATACGAAGACATACACGCAACTCTTTCTGCACGTACGAGGAGCGTTGCACAACACTACAGAGGCATACGTTGGGTGTTTTTGCTGGTTGTGAGGATGATTCACTTACTAGCTATTTATTAGCTCGTACAAGGACTAAGACGGATCTTCGAACTAAGCGTTTACTTCGGGAAGGAAATAGTTGTAGCTCAGCATCTTTTTACTGCCATCCGGTTATAAAGAGCAGGAGACCAAGCGGAGGTTAGACAGTTGGACATTCAAACTAATCGTGCACAAGATTGTACAGACCTCCAGGAGGGTTACTCTTAAGATGTCCAAGATTGGCATATCACCAAGCACAAATGTTGATATGTTGGAGTAAAAGGGTTGTTCGATAGGTTAGTTTTTGTACGGAGGATGACTGTTGGAGAGGGTAGAGCTCCCTTTGTGTTACAGGCTCTTGCTAGCCTAAACGCGAGAGACTACTTCCCCCCCCCCTCGCTATGACTCTAAGGGGCTGGATTAGTTGGGTAAATGTATGCAGTTTTTGTGTATCATGAACTCTGTGTTCAGGTACACAGGGACGGTAAAAATAATAGGATTTGTTCAATATTCATTTGCCAATTTATCAGTGTAACGGAGAACATCTGTAGGCCAGAAAGCAATTATTTAAAATTTCAATGTATGGTTGGTTGAAAATAAGATTACAAGTTACGTGAAAGGTTTAAATCTCCTTCAAAGCCTAGGAGATTTATACCTTATCCATAGGTATAGGGTATAATTATAGGGGATAAGGTTTACAACCAAGGCATAGTGGTTTCGAATCAATGGCATTACAATGTTTAGTGATTGGTACGGACCAATTTTCCACAAAGATTTCTGATTTTTGCACATAAAATGCCACTAGAACTAATACTTTAAATCTACTGAATTATTACTTAACTCTTTAACTACATGTAGTATAGCTGGACAGTTACTGTATAGTAGTTAAAGACGAACAAAAAATAGGCTTATTTGCTAATTGTCTAATTATCATATTAAAATACAATCCTGGATCTATTCTCTTTTTATTTCTCCAAATAAGAGATTAAGATCTTGGGATATCAAGAAATTATATATAATTGAAAAAAATTTAAAACACTATAAATAATATTTTTCAGTAAACTGTGACATAGCTAACATGCTCTTGTACTTCCACTGTGGACGTATTGCGCGCCGTATATTATCACATAATTGGCGTATTATTTCGTTACGGTGTCGCTGTTATCGGTTTCTAGGTTATGTTTGCGTTGCGGCAAGACCAGCTGATAGTTATTGGCGAGCGTCTAACGACAGTGGCCCTGACGCCATTTAGTCTAGAGTAACGTGAAACAATAGAAAGTGCAGTGGCTTTGAGCAATACGTACCGCTACCGAGGGAGGCGCATACAGAGGCATGGAGCTGCTACCACGTCCAGGACCAGGACCACGACCACGATCGCGACCACGACGTGCACTGGACAATCTGCCGCGGCGAGACCACTTTCTCCTACCATCCAGCCCTCGGTGCATACCACGGCCTGTTCAACCTCTCCTGATAACTGGGCTCGTGATAACAGTGGTGTCAGTAAAACTAAACAACATTCCAAATATACAGGACCTAATAGTGGTAAAACTTCCAGGGTTAAGGAGGTATTTTAAAGAAAAATTCATGTAATAGAGAAAGAAACACACTTTATCAAATTATTTAGGTTCGTTTCAATTATTCTATTATGTACTCCTCACTTCTTCTCTAAATAATGCTGGGTTTAGAATTTTAATATTTTGAAAAATTATGTATAAAACCAAGGAAACATTTTGAAAGAATACGGGTACGTCAATTAAGGTAAAGAAACTATTGTTTCCTTTGTTTTCATTAAGCGTAACAAGAAAACCTAAACTCAGTTTAGTGGCGAAGCAGTATTGTGGCCAAACAACACACACTCTGCAAACAAGGGTTGTAACTGAGCTCATTGAATTTGGTCAGTCAGTATTTAGAATGATTGTAAAATTATTTACGTATTGTAAATAGATTATACTTTTACACATTTTAACTTAAAAAAAGCAAAATTTGTTTATGGAAATAATTGGCTGGGCTTTAGCGAAGCATATCACTCAAGGGGCTAGATGAATGCAATATCTGTCTGTCTGTCTGTCCACACGATATCTCGAAAACGAACTGACAAATAGACTTGAACCTTTCCATGTACCTTCGTATCTATATAGGCAACACTGAGATCAATGATAGTGCATAACACTCCATGGGATTTGGCTGAGCGTTAACAAATATATTTACATACATGTAGGTCTTTCAGTAACCATGTCTCTTTTCTCTACCGGATATTCTCTTGGTATAATGTGATATACCACGTCTGTGAATCCTGTTACGCGACAATTGATGTGGCTTGTTACTATAACATTTTAATTGTAGATTTAAACGGTTAACACATAATACGAATCAGGAAATACATAAGCGAGCAACGTCATATTGTTTATGACAAAAATAGTATTGTTCTCAGCTGTTTATTCAAGGAAGGATGACACTTTTGGAGGAATAATCAGTCCTTCAAGTGGCGGACCACTTGAAAAAGTAGGTATTGTGTACGTGAAGGAAAATGTAGTTTCATACTAATCGCGTTTTGTTAAATATCAAGTCAGAAAACAGGTGATTAAATTTTAGGTATGGTCACTAGAACTAAGAAATATGCTATAGTCTCCAACTTCGTCATTCTAATTAACAATACAAAACATAGTAATGTAAAAGTTGACAAAGTCTAGAAAAACACAAGGATATGTTTGGAAAAACTAAACCTTTTCTTAGCTAATGAGACTTATTTCAGCTAATGTATCATCATAAACCCCAGAGGGAAGCTAGAGTTTAAACAAAACGATCTAGAAAGGCAATGTCCAGACCTTTGTCTCCCGCAAAGATCTTGAATGCCAAGCGGAACACCAAATCACAGACCACAGATATCATGAAGATTCTCAAATAAGTGGCGGCGATGACGCCAGCGGAACTCAGGAAGAGTTACGTCACGTGACTAGTGTGGAAAACCAATACTTCGGGCAGGGAGAAGGCATCATTGATGATTCCGTGGATAAAGAGAGAGTTGTGGTTAACCTTGAGAAAAGTGATAGTGACATTGAAGATTCCTCGGACCTGGGTGATGTAGAAGAACAACTGTTGTGATTGTAATAAGTGCATGTATGAACTGAAATTTAGTATTAATTAATTGCTAGTTTATTTCATAAATTATATTTTTAATTCATATATTTTTTTTATTTTGTTCCAGTGTTTACATTCCCAATCCATTTCTATCTCAGCCATTTCAGTAGTGTTTACGTGATAAAGTCGAATCATCCACCAACTTAAAAATCTTAAAAATTTACATTAATGGTACATTATTATCAGAATTACACGAGTATTTCTTGTAAGTTGGACTCTGAAATGATCACTATGCTGAGATTAATTAAGTCGTTTACGATTCGGACACTAAGTTTATTTGAATTTAATGAAGAAAGAAGTTCCTAAGCTTAATCCAAAATCTTGTCTTACCTTGTACAATTTAATTGTAAAATATTATTTTCGGCAGAGTCGGATAGGATGTAATATCAAGTGTGATAACTTTCTTGAAAATTGTATTAACTTGAGGATGCATTATTCCTTTAAAGACAATTCATGCAAACGTATACGATAACCTTTTTTGTTAATGCTTAATTTTTGAAAATCTGGAATCGTTATAACGTGAAATGTTTCAAAATGTGGAAGTAGTTTCAAGAACACAATTTATATCCAAAAATATAGTATCTCTAAAAATACAGGGCAATAAGTTCGACTAAAATTGGTGTATAATGTAGAAGTTGGCCATTTTAAATAATCTACTTAAATATTCAATATTGTCAAATGATCGATTAAATATTTCAAAAATGTGGATATTCGAAACTACATTACCGTCCCACTGAAACCTTCATTAAATATATACTCGTGAAGTATATATTTAATCAATCCAGTGTTTTATCAGCCAGAAATTATGGTAGTTATAATATTGCTGCTGTGTTATTAAACAAATTTCTTAGAAATCTGGCTGTTTCCGGAATAATTTTTGCATATTCATAGATTCTAAAACCCAAAATTTGATAAATATATTTCAACATTTGTGATTTTTACACATCACGAAGGCCAGTAAACGCGATAACTGCAGAATGTGTAACTGAATCAAACTATATTTTTTACAATAACTTTGGATAGAATTTTTAATCTTTATGAACCAATAAAAATAAAATCTCAGCTGGCGGCAAATCAAATTGTGGAACATTTTCTTTTAGAACTTTAAATATACAAACACAAAATTGCATAGTTAAATAAATTTTAGAAATTTAGAGTAATCCTAATTATTATCATTTTTCCATATACCTTAAGGCCACAAGACGATGATCGTTCACGTTTTCAAAGAGGGAATAGTTTATAGCAGTATTAGGCATCGTATATAATATACAGTACTATTTCCAGCAGTACACAAAGTTTTGAGAAAAATACAATAACGTTAAATAAGTAGAAGTAAATCCGTTTACAAATACGATCGGTTCTAACTAACTACACAAACCCCACAACTAAACCAAGTTCGCGCTTTTAGATACCACTTCATACGCTTATGATATTTTTGTTTTGTTGTTGTGAATGAATATGATGATATATCTAAATTTTTAAGAATTTGTTAACGTGTCAATCATTAGAGTCGTCATACAATCAGTGATGTACAAATTAAAGTCTAGAAATAATAATCCATATTCAGTTTAAAATTTCAAAATGACAATCAAACATGAAATTTACTTTTCTAGTGCCAAATTTAAACTTTTTTTAGTTTCACTGTACTATCTTGGCTTGATAATTTTTCAAGAGACATTATTGACCAAATTCTTCATAAATATAGTCATTCGAATTATTGTTAAAACTTTCAGTTTCCCTGTAAATAAGTATTTTTAGTCATGTTTTGGGTAATATTTATATAAATCTCCAAGAATCGATTTTTCTTAATCATTCAATAATTTTCGTGGACCGGCTTGAAAGTAGCTTTGAAATGAGTGCCTTCTACCGGTAAGAACGCACAAGGCGTACATATATGATACACAAAATGCACGGAAAGTTAAGCAGGAGCTATAACTGAATAAAACAAAACATGGTGCGATAAGAAATTATAATAATGAAATAATAATAAATTAAGTTAAAATAAAGTTAGGTAATATTTTTTCATGTATGTTATTTTATAATTAGAAACTTTTAGAAATGTTCCCTTACCACACTGGGATTTAATAGATTGTTGTACTTTCCTTGTAGGGATAATAATTATGGACTATTTCTAGTATGGAACAAAAATGTATAATGTCTCTTAGGACAAGAAGCTTAGAAAATTGCACCTAGTCCTATAAAGACCTTTGCGCTCCTGACGAGATTCATGAGAAAAAGTTTAGGGCACTAATATAAAGAAAGTCATGTCCTCGCGGGAGAAGAAGAAGAAGCCAGCTCTGAACCAGCCTCTTCAGTCAAAGCAGGTACGGGGTGACACACCCTTATGTCTAGGTTGGCAAGAACCTTTGACTCTTAGGGAACAAACCCTACCAACTGCAACAATCATCTGCCGTAGTAGACTGGACTTATCGAGTTACCCGTTGTCCCTCAGACTTTCGACATTTGCGGTTAGTGATGTGCCGCTCCTGGACATCCAGATCCAAGGTTGCCCAGATCTAAGTGACACTTCGGTTTTTGCTGTACCCAGTGTAGGTTCACCTAGAAAGTATAAGCCTACCAGAAGTGAATCCTCCTGGGGAAAAATATACAGGGTGTTCATTTGAAAACTTAAAACTCGTATTAAAAGACTTATAGCTCACGTACTCACCCCCATTTTGAAAATAAATTTTTCCCCCAATTAGTACTATACACTCCCGTTTACAGAATGTTGATATTTGGCCTATAAGTCTTTTAAAACGGGTTTGAAATTTTCAAATGAACACCCTCTATAATACTTAGAGCTGTATCTCATCTATATTTTTTATTTATATAGCGTTGGCACCTTTATTCCGCCAATATAATGCACAGGAGTTATGTTTACAACATAATGAAATATTCATTACCGTACTATGTTTAGAACCCAATACTTCAATCCCAGCTAAGTTACGTTTGGTTACACGTTCATTTACAATCCATTCGAAAAATCACATAACAAGACTGATCTGTTTTATCAGCAAGACTGATCTGAATCTTAGTAGGACGCAATAGCAAATATTCCGATGAAAATATGTTTTATTAAAAAAATCTAAAGGCACAATATTGCAATACTGCAGGTGCAAAATACTGTCATAAATTAAAACAAAAATTTTGAATCTACAGACCATGTATATCCGGATAAAACTGCACCTTACTATACAAGACGGTAACTTGTGGAAAATGGCAAGACAATGCAGAAAACAGAGTACACAAGTTAGTACTATAGCATGAGCCTTTACTTTGATGTTTTTCTGTTATACGTGCTTCTTTTAAGCTTTATGGCCTGTCGTGCTTTCATGAAGAATGCTTATCAATATATTTTCAGTGTTTTTAAGTCGTACATAGTGAAGATGTTTCAGTGCATTTATTGATCTTAGCTGAGCTTGGTATAAGGTTACGTATAAAACCTAGAAACCTCGCTTCAGGAATTCGGATTTTGTGACCATTCTTAAAACGTTTGAGAATCCATAAATAGAAATTAGTATCATACGTTAATAATAAAACAATCTAGGCTCTTAACAGTGTGAAGTACAAGTTTTGAGAAGCCCTAAGAGATCAGATCTCAGAATTCTACGAAAGTCGGCACTAAATTCTCAGAATAGTAAGTTGAAGAACCTGTTACTAGGGTAGGAACCTAGGATCATAGGCAGCCATATCCTGATAAGATTAAACGATAATTTGTTAGCGAAATCTACTAATAGTAGTGAGGGATTCTAAAGGTTGGAAAAACTATATGTCAAATGCTAGTTTAAACATGAGGCTGAACAAATGAAAATAAACCCAAACGATGCCAATTTAACCATGTGCAATATACTGACGTTCGCAGCGTCGATTGAGGTAGCCTCTCATAATTTCATCCATGAGCTTTTTGCATCGGATATAGATTCTGCAAAGATAAAAAAATTCTCTGATAAAACAAGTACTTTTATGACAGTAGAAAAGTGCTTCCACGACACTATTATTCAGCAGTATATCTTTATGTGCTTTCCACATAAACTAGTCGTTTCTTTCCATATTCGACTCAAGTTTCACAATATCATTTCTATTTCTTCTTGCTGTAGAAGGAAGATCTGCAACATGTCTTCTTCTTTGTAGATTAAAGGTTAGTAGTATTTAAGAGAGAAATGTATGGCATTGTTTGTAGTTTTGCATGTTGCGTAAAAAAACGTCTGGTTCATGATTATATGAAGTTTTGTTTATCAGTTAATAAACCGTATCTTTGCAGTATAAATTATATATTGCAATCTACTTCTGCATCACGCAGTCGTCAAGACACGAAGATATCGTTTTTAGTTATTAGACTTACGCGGTTGATGTTGCACAATTAATAGCAATGTCTTCCGGTTGACACCGAGTCCATACATTGCTTATATAATTAACTTCTAGAAATATTTCAGATTCGCCGTGGAGAGCCATTTTTAGTCAACAGATGTCTATATTGGATGTCCAGACAATACGTTTATCATCCATACATAGCAGAACACAGTTCCAAGACCAAACATGCAATAGAATATAAAAGTACTTATGGAGATTTCCTACCATTATCCAAGGGTAATAAGGGAAAGTTTGCAAATAATCCAGAGCAAAAAAAGCCCAACAAGAAGATAAGCTGGTCCAAACCTGAGATACAAAAGCCGTATTATCAGTTCTTAAGCTTCAACCAATAACAGCAAACCGAATCAAACTTCTTATAGTAATACGACGTCATTGTAGTTACAACAACATCAACAGGATTCGACATCTCGGAAACTTGATGTCACAATATAGGGACTTTTTCAATTCCAATCTGAGCAGATTTAAGACGATTGTATGCCTTCATGTCAACCAGTAGAGGGATACGTATTATTTTACAAATGTTTGTTTATTTCTGTATGCATCACAAAATTTTGTCTTTATTCACTATTATCTTGGTTAGCTATTTGCCATTAATTTATGAATCACTAGTATATAATATGTATGGCTAGTATACTCTTATTACCTGTGTCATGCTCATTATTATAATTTATTTAATTTGTATTAATTTATAAATAGTTACTATAACTGATATCGTATTTCTAATACTAGTAGTCCAGTGCATGTTTATTACGGTTCCGTTTGATTTAATAATTTCTTTACTTTTGAGAAGTAGTAGTATAATTGTTATTTCTTTGTTGCTATTCTCTTGTTATTTTCCTAATTTAACTGTTGCTTACCCCTAAATATTTACTGTCATTGTAACAGTAATTTTGATAATATTATTTAAACGCATTTTAATTATTATTCCAATGTATTATATTATTGTTTCTTCCTATAAGGATAGTAATACAAGCATGATTTTCTTCACTTGCATGTTTTTCTGTGTATCAGTAAACACTGTTGTTTACTTTGTCAAGATTTTTTGTATAAAATGGAATATCTGTTGAGGTAATAATAAATAAATCACATCAAAGCTCTGTCCCCTCAACTTACATAACCAGACGATATTATTAGTTTAGGTTTAACACCTGCTGACAAAAGATAGCTCTCCATAGCGAAGCTGAAGTATATCAAGGATTTAATTGTGTGAGAAACGTTTCGACGGGGTATGAACTATAAGACTATGATGTCAGTAATGACATAATTGTTTACTTGTAAAACATCACTCAGAAAATGTAGGCAGGCACAGTGTAAGTATGCGCACATGTGTACCTATACTGCCTGTCAGCCGGGCGCTCGCATTTTACAGTGTTCCTTCTTCACAATTGTTTGCGTGGAGGAAAGTGAATAGTAGATCGTTTCTTATTAATCACGTTGTTGTCAGACTGTCTACATTATCTTCTTTACGGTATTGCAAACTTTTTTCGACAAATACACTGCATTGTATCCGTCAACATGGTTTACACGGTAACTGATACAGTATTACGTGTTGATACAGCAATTATACAGCAAGTATTTTAATTTCGAGAAATTAAACGTTAATTTTATACAGCAACGATAGTCATTAAAACTTGCAGTATATTGTTATTTAGAATTTAAACGTATTGTTAAAAAATTAAAAAAAGAAAATTAATAAAATAATGAAAAAGTGATTATATAATATATGATTACTTCATAATATTATATATATATACGTGAATGCCCTAAACTTGACATAGAAACAGAGAAGTTGAAATTTAATTTACTTATAACATTACAATAAAATTTATCTAAACGATTATCTAAATTTTAAAATCTATTTGAAACCAATTTTTTTTGACACAATTTATATATTCATTATATTTTAAAGATGGTGGCTAATACAAATTTTGAAATAGAATACTTATATTTTAGCTGAAAAGAAGATGTTTTAATTAAATTTATATCACAGAAATATTCACAAATACGTTACCATGAGCTACAGACGTTTTAGGATGCCAGTGTGAGAGAGGTACGTTGCACCTTCGATATATTATATTTTTTAACACTATGTCCAAAAATAACCATTTAACATAGTTGGAAATAAGGTATATTTCACGTGTATTACATTCAAGATTTATTTACAATTTGAAAGATTAATTCATACAACGTTGTTCATATTAAGTAACTGGCATGTCAATATATTATTTTCAAAAATTTGGAAGCTTAATATCTAGAATCCTTTTAAGTTATCATAGTAATGAATACAAAAATTGTTTAAAAAAAAATGAAAAAAAACCACTTAAAACGTTTTTATTTCAGGTAACTGAATTGAATATAATATATATTTTAGTTACATATACAAATCATTTCTCAAACAATTTAATGAAAATACCCCCCATACTGAAAGATTTTAGATGTGGCTTGCTCAGTGATTATAAAATAATATCATATTATGTTCTTTTGTAAGAAAAAATTCAAAAATATACGATTATTACTGTGATATTTCTTTCATTATACAAAAAAAGATATTATAAATAACACAAGAGTTTAAAAACAGTTTTATTTTATAAACAACTCTCTTGCTCTGCAACTAAATATTTCCACATACCAGCCACAAATTAGTTCTACCTTTCTTCTGACTGAGCTGTAGATTAAAAATGTTTACCTCAAAAATTTTCAAGTTAAAAACGCTTTTTAAGGTACAAGATACATAACATATAAATTTAATCGTGGTTTTAGGAAAATATGTATAACAGTTTCATAACCAAGCGATTTAATTACAACTTTACGTAATTAATCAGCGATAATTAAAAATATGATTAAAAGGAAAATTAAAAGGATCTTGTAAGCATATACATTGGGTGTTAAAATGGAAAACTTCGTAAAAACTATACATCTACCAAGCAGTGAAATGGCTTAAGGTTCAATGTTGTTCTTCTATCAAGATTACCACTATAATCTATCTCCTATGTAGTCTTGTATTTAGAAATACGTTTACAGCTTCTTTGGCAGTGTTTAGGGAACTACTCGTTTTTGTTTTTTAATTTATTAAATAGTATAATAAAAATAAGCAACGTTTGAAAAGATTTCACTACAAGAGAATATTGACGTAGAATATAATGTACTTCTGATGTGTAAAATTACATTTTTCCAAATAAATAATCATAAATTACAATGCATTAAACAAGAGACAATGACCATAGTATCTGCTTCATCCCCTACATAATGCCCTAAACTTGACATAGAAACAGAGAAGTTGAAATTTAATTTACTTATAACATTACAATAAAATTTATCTAAACGATTATCTAAATTTTAAAATCTATTTGAAACCAATTTTTTTTGACACAATTTATATATTCATTATATTTTAAAGATGGTGGCTAATACAAATTTTGAAATAGAATACTTATATTTTAGCTGAAAAGAAGATGTTTTAATTAAATTCATATCACAGAAATATTCACAAATACGTTACCATGAGCTACAGACGTTTTAGGATGCGAGTATGCGAGAGGTACGTTGCACCTTCGATATATTATATTTTTTAACACTATGTCCAAAAATAACCATTTAACATAGTTGGAAATAAGGTATATTTCACGTGTATTACATTCAAGATTTATTTACAATTTGAAAGATTAATTCATACAACGTTGTTCATATTAAGTAACTGGCATGTCAATATATTATTTTCAAAAATTTGGAAGCTTAATATCTAGAATCCTTTTAAGTTATCATAGTAATGAATACAAAAATTGTTTAAAAAATGAAAAAAAAACCACTTAAAACGTTTTTATTTCAGGTAACTGAATTGAATATAATATATTTTGTAGTTACATATACAAATCATTTCTCAAACAATTTAATGAAAATACCCTCCATACTGAAAGATTTTAGATGTGGCTTGCTCAGTGATTATAAAATAATATCATATTATGTTCTTTTGTAAGAAAAAATTCAAAAATATACGATTATTACTGTGATATTTCTTTCATTATACAAAAAAAGATATTATAAATAACACAAGAGTTTAAAAAAACAGTTTTATTTTACAAACAACTCTCTTGCTCTTCAACTAAATATTTCCACATACCAGCCACAAATTAGTTCTACCTTTCTTCTGACTGAGCTGTAGATTAAAATGTTTATCTCAAAAATTTTCAAGTTAAAAACGCTTTTAAGGTACGAAATACATAACATATAAATTTAATCGTGGTTTTAGTAAAATATGTATAACAGTTTCATAACCAAGCGATTTAATTACAACTTTACGTAATTAATCAGCGATAATTAAAAATATGATTAAAAGGAAAATTAAAAGGATCTTGTAAGCATATACATTGGGTGTTAAAATGGAAAACTTCGTAAAACTATACATCTACCAAGCAGTGAAATGGCTTAAGGTTCAACGTTGTTCTTCTATCAAGATTACCACTATAATCTATCTCCTATGTAGTCTTGTATTTAGAAATACGTTTACAGCTTTTTTGGCAGTGTTTAGGGAACTACTCGTTTTTGTTTTTTAATTTATTAAATAGTATAATAAAAATAAGCAACGTTTGAAGAGATTTCACTACAAGAGAATATTGACGTAGAATATAATGTACTTCTGTTGTGTAAAATTACATTTTTCCAAATAAATAATCATAAATTACAATGCATTAAACAGGAGACAATGACCATAGTATCTGCTTCATCCCCTACATTATGTATACTCCAAGTCTTTATGTATTAGTGTTCAGTATTAAATGCGAATATTTTAATAATTTGAGACCAAATCGAAAGGTTTCTAAATAAATAGGCATTAAAGTATTATTTTGTTTTAATACATCTAAAAATTCGTTACATCAGTGAAAAAAACCTATGAAATTCTATAAAGGTGCGATTTTACAATAGTAACTATATGGATTGTGCAAGTATTTACAACTAAAGGTGAAAAATAGAACATGATACACCAATCTATAGCGGTCATGAACTAAAATGAAAAATAAATAATGCGCAGAAATGAACATAATTTGGCTTGTGTTGGGAGACAAGGATGTGTTAGTGATAGAGTACAGGAGCCACTGCTCGACTGACCACTGGTAAAGCGGTCGGGACCCTGGCGAGGTGGGTATGAGCAGTCTTGAGTAAGGCAGGCTCGTGGACAGCTACCCTCTCGAGTTTGGTGAAGGGTTGATGGATATCCACCTCTTCCAAGGTCTGTATGGGGCGGCTAACCACAACCCTTCTGGTAGACACTCTCTCGTCACCTGCTGTGCGCGGGGACGGTGTCACAGATAGAACTCTTCCCCTCACGACCCCTGAGTCCCCCACAGATGACAACTTCACCCCGGACCTCCCCAGGCTCACCTCGGAAATTTCACCTCTTCCTGTGAGCAGCTCTATCAATTTTTGTTGGTTGTCTTGTGATTCCTCCGGGCTCAAATTCCTCACCGAAGGGATCTGGCCTTCACTTGAGTACGATTTGCTTTGTACTCCTTGGGCATTCGGCTGAAGAGCATCTAAGGATGATCGGAACAAAGTTGGAATTTCAGATTCTGTAGTTGTCGACGAAGCCTCTTGAGTTGTGGTCTCAGTGCTACTTTCTGTCGGTGCAGATGTGTTCTCTTCGCTGGATGTTGATTCCTGTGACCGCTGGAGTGGTTGAGGCTGCATGCTAGGAGAATTTTGTGCTTGTTGGAACGGCTGAAGGGGTTGGAACTGAAGTGGTTGGGGCTGCTGAAATCTTTGAATGGGTTGCAGGTCGTTCTCTCTGAAGAACTGCCTCAATAGCTGTCGCCCTTGAAACTCGTTCAATATTTGCTGGACCATAGCTGATTGATCTGGCTGTGTATCTTGCTCATTGATATCGTTTCTAGTTTGTTCTTGCGATCTACTTCTAAATTCTCCGGAAGCTGTGTCGGTTTCGGTATTAGGCTCTGGTTGTTCATTACCTTGGATGCTCGATCTGCTAAAATCAGGGTTGTCAACGACGACCGTATCTGATGAGTCAAACTCTGCATTTGGGAATGAGTCATCGAGGCTAGGATTAGACGGTTGGGGGAAGGAAGGGGTCTGCTGTGGAGGCGTAGATGCTGGAGGGTTAGGTTGTTGAGGCTGCTCGGGCGCTGAAGGCAACTGCTGGGGAGGCTGAGGGAAAGGGAATGACTGCTGAGGAATTTGCACAACCCCTTGAGTCTGTTGGATGAATGCAGGATAACTCTGCACAGGAATTTGAGACGGGTAATAAGAAACGAGATTGGAGTTCACAGGATAGGCTAGAGGTTGCTGGAACTGGGCCACCGTGTGGTGTCCGGCCGGAATCACTGTGAACGGAGAGCTGACGGTCTTGGAGAGAGGCTCATCGAGCTCCACGACGGCGGAACCGACGGGGCGGACTATGGTGCGCTCTTCGATGTCGAAAAACTGCTTTTGTATAGCGGGCCGTCTTACTTGAAGCTTCGCAACAGCGACCTTCGCTTTTGCAACGTCCACTAATTTCTGGACGTAGCCGGGCTGTGCTACATATTTGGTGACAGGGACATCGGCAACTGCAGGAACATGGTGGACTAGGTCTACAGGAGCTGCGGCTGCATACGGAACAGCTGCTTGAGCTATATGTACCCCCGCTGGAGCTACACGAAGAGCTGCTGGAGCTATATGTACACCCGCTGGAGCTACAGGAACTGCCGCTGGAGCTGGAGCTAGAGGAACGTGAGAACCGCTGTAGTAGTGAACTCCTCCTGTCGCTCCCATGGAGTCAAGCGCCAGACGAGCTAGAGGTCCGTGAGCCTCTACAGAGGACACAGGAGCGGCCGCTTGGTACAGACCACCACACAGACAAGTCTGCACGAGACTTGCTAGTAGCCAGATGCTCAACATTCTGAAAAGAAATTTAAGTAAGTTAATTGTTATATAGTAGTTAATTTTGTTTCGTCTCATGTTTTTACTATACATTACGTGGTAGCATGTATTATTAATATTTAAAGCTTTGTAATTCTTGATATATGAAATTAATTTTTAAACAGGTTTAATTCTAGGAATAAAGTTGTGATGTAATGGAAAAAGATTGGTTTTGCATTTTCTGATATTTGTGACGCCAAGAGTTGCGTCCTCAAGAACGCTTGTCCGAGTTACTTGGTTTTATTGTTGGTCTCAGACCAGTAAACGCCTGGCACATATGCAATACACATACAGCTATGCTCAGTGTATTATGGAAATGCGCCTTATGCACAGACGGTTGTCTGGAGTTGTTATTGAATATATCTCAACGTAATTATGCAAATTGTAATTTCTACGAGTTCAAAGCTACTCTTATTACTTTATTGGCATGCAAGGATTCACGATATGCTACCATTACCAAAGCAACCGTATTGTAACATATTGCCACGTTAAATTACGGATTATTTTTAAATGAAGAGACAATTTAGAAATGTTCGATTTTCCTGGAAGTATGGCATATATTTATTATATTTTTTATGTTTCTGATTCCATCCCGAGTATGGGTTCTAGTTTCTTATTACTAGGAATATAACACACGCAAAAACTATTGACATTTTTTCATACAAATGTCATTGACATGTGAGTTGACATTAGTTCTATTTATTGCAATATACATATTTGAAGAAGCCAACGACAAATCTACTGCAACAGAAATTCATCAAACTTATGCAATAAATGTTATTACAGAACTACTATACTGATTGAACAAACTATAACACATTTCTATCAATAACAACAATATAAATAACCAACAATAATAAACCTAACAGCAATATAAAACTTTTTATAACAACATAAAAAGATGAGTTGATGACTGATATTTCATTCCTTTCTCATGATCTTAAGTACGGCATAATGTAGGTTTGCACATAGCTCTCTTTGCCAATAAGTGGTGGATATGATCTAATCATATTAATAAACGTTAACTTATTATTGAGTTTATACTTAAAGTTTATTAATATTAAAACTTCTTTATCCACCTTTTTGGAAGGGTGTTTTCATTACCTTCTTGTCACGTTTAGATTTCGAGAGAGACAAATTTCATATAAACCTTCTCGCATCATTGCTTTTTTTATAATGCAATGCCAATCAGACGCTGAATAAAATGTAATTTGTTTCTTTTGGGTTAGAAATATTTCACTTTCATCGTGTTAGCTTATGCACAACCAAAATTTTACTAAATAGCTTCTAGTTATTTTCCTTCTAGAAATCTAAGATTCTCATATAATTACGAGAGGTAACATGATACAATAATTGTATCGTTCAGCATTTGTGCATGTTTTGCTATAAAAAGTTCTGTCCACAAAATGAAAAAAAAGAACTCTATACAAAATTTTCGACTTTGATCTTGATAGTCCATGTATAACCTGTACTGATTCTGTACTGTCAATTAAGATAGTAAATGTACTTCACAGAACAAACTAGCAACGACACAACGACACTACTGGAAGTGTCTAAAGTTACACAGATGAATAACTTACTTATTTAAAAAAATAGACCTATTAAATACTCTTAAAAGAAATAACTATCTTAAATAACTAAACGTTCCAATCTATCATATGTATATACAGGGTCTTCATGAACTACTCTTTCAAGATTCACCATATGGTTTTTTAAGCCAAAATAAGTAAGAAATGCCATATAAAGTATATTACGATCTTGCTTAGTTTACCTTTATATGTCTGTTTGTATGTTTTGTAATTTTTAATATATTTAAAATGAATAAAGGCATAAATCTCCAAATTTGCTAAATTTTAAACCTAATGAAGAACTGTTTTAAAGTTTCGTCAAAATATCATTTCAGGTTTCAAAATAGAGGCAACAATAAGTGATTTGGTCACAATACATCAGATATAAACTAAACTTAAAGAAAGGCTTTGAGAACCACGTGCAATTCATTCAATGAAAATAATGAACTAGTAATAATTTCAATTAAATGTGAATTATGTTTATCAGCTGATTATTAATTATCAGCTAAACAACATGAATGACTCGAGTATGGTATTAAATAATTTTTTTATAAGTGAAGGATGATACTTTAACAACCTTCATTGCTACGTTGCAGTTTAAGGTGGTGAAATTAGCTTTCGTTACATACAAGCTCTCGTTTTTAGATATAGCAGTTTTAAAACCTGAGATGTTAGTTTTGTGATTTATTTCAAAAAGGGTTTAATATTCAGCTGGAGTATTTATTAGAATTTTTATTAAAGTATATTTATAAATAATAATTCTCATTATTTGAAAATAATTTAATAAATATTATTGTAAAATGTTAAAAACAATGGAATAAATATAACGTAACGGCAGAAATATTTGGCATAGCATCCCCAAACTATCTAGCAACAAGGTTGAGAAAAGTCGAAATTAAAACAGCTGATTTTTGTGGATTTTAGGAGTGCTGTTACATAAGAATTACAATTGATACGGTTTAGAACACAATTAAATGATTCTCTACCTAATATACAATCCCAATTTCTTAAACTTGATATCGTTGGATTTGTATTCAAATACACTAGTAACTTAACAGATGTAACTTTTTTTATTATATGCTTTATTTAAGATTTAATTTAACAGTCTTTAACAAGCAATTAATTTGAAAAGTTTGAAATTTGTTTTTTTACATGTTTGGTAGTTTGGTCATGAAGCTATGTAAATTTCACCGTATCACAACACGCCTTTTCAAATTAAAATTTATTATGTAAAAAACAAAAGGGCAGCTGTTTTGGTAACTATAGATTTTTCAAATTTTGAATTTAATATCACGGTTTGCCTTTGGTCCAGAAACAATAAGTAAACGTTTGGTATAGAGTTCGGAGACATCCTGTATATCCAACTTACAATAAGAAAGTTTATTTCAAATCAAGTCACACAATTATTTTTCTAATAGTTCTAAAAGTTAATCATCTAAAACTTATGTATCTAATGATAAGTTTCAATTTTAGTAAACACACTTATATAACTTAAATAATGTATTAATATACAAAATAATTAAGTTGAAGAATAAAATTTACTATTTTTTTAACTAAAACATATAACATAATATCAGCTCAAAATGTAATGAAACAAAATTGATTACATGATTAACATCTAACACAAAGATATTATATATTTTAATTTAATTACTTGCTTGAACATTTTTTATCCTATCACCCCAAATACACATATATTTATAACGGTTTAATATAAAAATGTAAATACATTTATACAAAATACGATGGCTATTAAAATTTATGTACAAAATATTCTTTCCGTTTCATCCAATGGTATTTTACCACAATTCTTTTTGGCACTGATGACGAATATGAATTATAAAGAAAAAACAGTGCTTTCAGTAGATATACTATTGATGTTTATTACACTACCAAACACAAATATACACTTTCAAGCAACTACACTAAAATTGAACAGTTTGTAAAATTACACAGTAATCTCAAATACTGTTTTACAAAACAATTAAAGATAAATAGATGATATACATCAATAAATAAGATAAACATTTATATAAAGACTGTATGGTAAATAGTCTGAAATTAATACCTTACATATGGATATTTGAGTTTTATTTCGTATATGACTTTGATATGTCATTGAATGTTTTAAAAACCATTTATTAAACTAATTAACGAAATTAATTAATTGTCAAACTTAGTTACTTTAATTGTGCAACACTCTCTTAATTACTAAAACTAGTGTAATTGATCAGGTACTAGTGTACTTACCTGAAGGTGTTAAATGTAAAGAGCAATTTTGGGCAGTGTGTCAGTAGCTATATATACCGGGTGTGTGCTCACGCCCTACGCGGGGGAGGGGGGCCCAGTGCGGACTGCCCTGACCCACAGCCCATCCTGCGCGTCCTCCAGGACGAGATTAGCCAGGATGTTCCTGAGTCTGTCAGGACATCTGTAAGGGTGTACACGCTGTTACTGTGTGTGACTAAACACTGGATTCAATTCTCAACAATCTTTAAACTCGTATATGATGTTTTAAACCCCCTGTGTATTGTATTTAGTTTAAATTTTGGTAGGCTACAAGTATCAATCTTCTGTTTATTTACATGATAACATGGAATTATGAATGGAGTCTGAAAACATCTAGATTATATGGTAAGTTGTATGGGATAGTTTTATTCAGATTACTATATTATAAATGCTGTTATATAATTTATGTATTGTGAGTTGTAATTCTTTCTATCTTTTTATCTATCTACTTTTAACACAATTTTGAGAAATTTATAAGTGGCTCCTTGTTTGAGGGGGTAAATAAGTAATTAACACAACTCATCCGCGATATTACCTACCAGTTTATATGTAGGTGATATTACAGGATTTAATTTATATATATGGACAAATTTCTCTACAATATGATCTACATTTTTACTTTTGGATAAAATTTATTTTTGAATTTAAAAAATTGCTATTTATTTAGGACCGATCAAAAATTGTTCAAACATGAGACACATTCCTTGCTCCTAGTAACAATGATTATCAAATTTCAAATCATAATATATGCTTTTTTAATTTTAAAAAATGTCGTTATTTTTATATCCCTTTTATTTTTTTAAACCTTCAGTTATCTTTTAGAATATTTATTGAAATATATTTTTGTTTTTTCAGCTCTTACAAATTTTTAAAAGTCTAAGTATATTTTAAAATTATTACTAAGTAAATATATTTAATATGAAAAGTATTCAATTATATTAATTAAAATGCAATAAAACAGTTTTAATTGGTTCCTATTTTTTGCGCGTTTGAGTTTTTAACCACGTTTTTTTCAATATCGTAGTGTATTTTCAGATGAAAAATGTAAAGTATTTATATACTGCATTAATTATGTTTTTAAAATTATTTTGTAAGCTGTTCGAATACTTTAAACACAATTTTTTAAACGTTTTTGCAAACTTAAGTTCACCACTAGGTTAAAAAAATACAATGACTTGGAAGACGGCTTCTTTAGTCCAAGTTTCACTTGGTAATAGATACATAAAGAATTTTGTCATCTTTAAAAAAAATATTGTACATGTGTTTCAAACGTTTAGTTCTAGTGTCCGCAGATTTAGACGTATAGTCAGTAATGAAAAGTGCGACAAAAAAGGCTAGAAGTTTAACATTGTTTTGGGTAAATTTGTAGCTTGGCAATTTCTTTATAGCCGGTATTTTTTACCAGAAATCTTAATTTTTTAGCTACATTTAGTGATGATTCATCTTATGGACGACCTCATTGTGTTTTATTTCCAGTATCAAAATAATAGTGGCAAAATATCTTAAATATTAAATGAAAATATTTTTGTAACTTTAAAAAACTTCAAATTACAACTAAAAGGTGACAACTACACGTTGTTGTATATATAATATATAGGCTCGTGCATTAAATATTGGTCAGTAATGACTCAACTCTCTTGCACATTTACATATTTACTACAAACAAATAAATTGTCATTGGAAAAATACTAAATAACAAAGAGTACTGCAAGGACACCATTTGTCACTGAACGAGTAGCGAGTTCGCCACACAAACCTGGAACATTGCCAATTCAGGTGACATTCGTTCGAGATGTGATCTAATTTCTGTGTGGTGAAGTTTCGATATGAGTAATTTCCTGATAATGTATTTAGGTAGGTGCAGTATATTTCGGGATTGGAACTTATTTTTTATTTTTTTTTTACATCCATATTATTTTAAGAAAAATGTACAAATACATTGTATAAATACAGAAAAATTAAAAATAAAATCTCTCCCCGAGAAATTACAGGAATGTTAAGTAAAGATTTACACATTTTATTATCAAGTCCAAATAAAAATGGCTGACACATTTTTGTCATGTGATAGGTTTAAAATAGCCTATGTGCATTTGCTATACATTTTGAGATTGGTATGTTTATCGATTCATGACTTAAAGAAAATAAAATTTGTAACTGTAAATAATTTAAGAAAATAGCATGTTTTTAAATATTGTTTAATGGAATTAATTTATTTATAAATAGAACTATACACTCTTACTTAATACGTATAGATTACGAGGACAAAGGAAACTAATTCAACTTCATAATATAAAGACTTCCCAGGACTCATTTCTCCCCATACTTTACCACTACTGATGACTGTAAGTTTATGACTTTGGTTACAACAACAAAATTCATTCTATCAATTTTTCTAATCCTCGCTAGCTGTGAACTCAGAAATCGTAATGTCTGATTATCATAACAACTCTGTCCTTAGGGCGGTCACCTGTCGTGATATCGGTATCATCCCCTGTTTCAAATATCTCAGAACATTCTATTTAAAAATTAGGTATCACGTCATAATGAATCACTTTGGAAAAATTAACTTTCATATTGAAAAAGACAATTTTTTTAAAGTTACATGACCTAGGCTGTACACACAATTTTTAAGTACCTCAACATTTGAAAAAATTAAAAGAACTTGAAAATGTGATAAAGATGTGTTTGCTTAACATTTTTTCACCGTTGTAATATACACAATTTAACTTTTTCAAGAATAGCAAAACTTGGTTTTTTATTCATTGGATATTAAAAATGTTAAGAATCAATAGTATTTTATAATCTGTATCTCAAATTTCCTGGTTAGTTCCCCAAGTAACGTGTCCCCAAATATGTTCCCCAACCCAAAGCATTGTAATACTTATTGAATTTTACATTTTCGACTGGGGAATGCCTACCTTGGAGGAATCAATTCTTTACTTTAAAACTCGAATACATATTTCTTATTTAAATATGTATTTACATTAAACTTATAGTCTTACACCAGTGCCTTCTTTTCATACATACACTTACAGTTTAAAGTTGAATTCTGCTATAAATCCATCTTAATATTACTATGTGAGAAGTCATAGACTACATGCTGTCCTACCCAAACACTAGAGGTTACAGACGTGTGTAATATCAGTCCAGCCTAGTTCAGTCCTCCGCCCCTGTTACCACATCAGTTGTCGCTCGAGCAGTCTGCCGTGTTGACGTTACTGCTACTCGGTCGAGAGCCTCACTTAACTGCCGTAGCACGTCCTCTTGTTTACCTACAGTACTTGCCCTAGTGGTGGTGTAACCCCTAGGTGCTAAACACTTCGTCGAGGAGCACATTTCTTAATCAAATCAAATATTCTTTGCCTATTATCGTCTTGTTTGCTCTCTTTGGTAGTTAATAAGTCATCTTACCACTCAAAGGTTGTCTATTTTTATGCAATCGGTTTACAATTGAAATAATGAATATCGAAAATCTAATAATAAACAAACATTTTTTAAATACAATCTGGTCACAGCACTTTAAAATGCAGTTTTTAGAGAAAGGAAATTCAAAAAAATATTTTTGTAACTCTAAGAAGAGTGGTAGAGATTTGAAGCAGAATTTAGAGGCATCCTATAACTAAGCAAAAATTTGTTGAAGATAAGTATATGACATTTGTCTAGCATGTACATGAAAGATGGCAGAAGGAAAAGACATATTTTTGTGTGTAACACTTAAATTTCCGCAAAACATTTAAAAACATTGTATTTTCTTAATTTGTTATTTAATTTTTAAATATCACTGTTCAAAGTGATAAATAACTGAAAATAAAAATCATGTCACTCTAAAGCTATAACGTACATACTGTAAAAACTTTACATTTTTATCTTCAGTCGCTTTTATTTGGACCTGAATACAACATTGTAATGGAGTGAGTCATCAGGAAAGTTGTTCTAAAGGGCTATGAATTTAAAATTAAATAAATACTTTGCCAACTGAAAATCGATTCCAACACCTTAAGGTGTAAGAAAACTATGCTTCTTTATAGACTTTTAAAGATTTAATTTATGTATCGGTAATCAAATGATTGACTAGAACTACGATCTTATAAACATTGAGAAAATATTTAACCTTTAATTGAAAATACTTTCTTCCAACTGCTTTGGGATGAAACTTCCAACAGAAATTCTCAGCCAACCTGGAGGGTGTACAGGCACCTCTGAACTGTCAATCGATCGCTACCAACCCTCGCCTAAGACTCAGGATGGCCTGGGGCCGCATTGTTCTCGGTGGATGACATTTCGGAGGAGCCGAACTAAGGCCGTCCACTATGGCGCAACCCGGGATGGGAGTGTCGGGCGTGGCCTGGTCATCGTCGTCACCCCTGCCTCTGGCCGACATTAGGGTCAATGTCTAGAGGAGTACACCTTCGCACTGCATTAACCACGATTCAGGGAATCCTCACAAAAACTAATCAAAGGATTAGCGGGATTCACTAACATGCCACTTAAAGTCAATTATAGCCCTTGTACGTGTCAGTGGAAGTCAGGACTGAAATCCTGCCACACTTTATAAGGCAACCCACTTGGCAAAAAACGATGTCTCTGGACGGTTTAATGAGGGAAATGTGTTTAATCAGATTGATAAATATTTCATGATCACTACATTGTGGGTGATTTTTCAATATTACACCCTTTACGTTTGTTTTTATAACTGTAACATTTATAATTAGGCTCCCAAATCTAGCCTGCTACAACGCCTTATTATCAGAGAAGATTAAATTTAATCATCTACAGGTTGTCATCTAACATTCAAACCGTTATAGCGGAAGTTTTGTACTTTTTGAATTCGGGTTGAGATGGTTTGGGACAAAAGTCAGAGAAAATAAAACCAAAGACTTATTAGTACAATGAAAAGTGAAGTAAAACACTTATAAATTATTTTATTTAATTTAATAATAATTCAATTTAAGAAAATAATTTTAAAATTATCAATAGTTAAAGTTTTGCAGACTATTATAAACATTTTCAACCATTTTCGGTATTTATATTATGTGCTTTGTTGGACACATCGAACTAATGTTGGTTAATAAGTCGAAGAATAAATCTGCGTATTTGAAAAATATACCCAAAAATAAAAATTGTTACTATCAATTGCAGAAAAGAACATAGGTTTGTAACGTATCATTTTTGCACATATTTAGGTTTTAGTTAGCCTTATAATGAAGAAAACTTTTAAGAAACCTCTTGTCAATTTACAGAGCAAAGTGTAATAACGTTTTTAGTCAAACTTATTATGGATTAGTATATTTAATTTTGTGTATGGTTTTGTATCTACTAACGTATTACTAATAAGGTAGACTACAGAAGTACCCCTGTAGAATTTAGTACTTTGGAAACTACTCGTATTAACGATATGTCCATAATAATTATGGTATAACGAGCGATCACGTTTGGTCTGTGATATATAGTCGATAATTACGTAATAACGCATGACTGTTGACGATTATTATTGCATGCGTTTCTTGTTGTATGATGTTGGTCTGTAAACTATTAGTTACTTTAATTTTGTTATCAATTCCTGGAGAAAAAAATTTTAACAGAAATTTTTATTTTTTTAAATGAAAACATAAGAACGTTTTATGCGTTTTAAGATTGTTTTATGCTTGTTACCTGAGCGTTAGATAAGGGGTTTTACTCGAGGGGTTGGTAAACTTCATTTATGTACGTCTGTCGACACAATATTCCAATTTTCTCCAGTTTATCTTGAACAATTAGAGAAAAGTGTTTTAGAACTGAAAGGGGGATCAGCTCCAGGCGTCGATGGGATCCATACAAAAGTTATTAAAAGTAATTTTCAAAATTTAAAAATGCCTATTACTCATGTTATTAACGTTAGTTTGTATCAGGGAAGATATCCAGATGTTTTTAAGATTGGCAAAGTAATTCCAATTTATAAAAGTGGCAAAAAAAAATTTGATCATTAACTATAGGCCTATTACTCTCGCTTGTGTTCTGGCAAAAACTCATTGATAAGTGTGTTAAATTACAGCTTGTTGATTATTTAACCCGGAACAATTTCTTGTTTTCAAATCAATTTGGTTTTAGAAGAGATAAAAATATTAATGATAATTTATTTATGGTTACAAAAGAAATTCATGAAACAATCGGCTCTAATAATAATAAATGTATTATGGTGTTTATTGCCTTGGCGAAAGCTTTTGATTCTGTTGATCGTGGTATTTTATTAATAAAATTGGTTAATGCTGGTATAAGGGACTTAGCACTTGATTGGTTTAAAAGCTACTTAAGTGATAGGCGTCAGTTGGTGTCGATAATGGGTGTTAGTAGTAGATTAGCAGAAATTGATTACGGGGTTATACAAGGGAGTACCCTTGGTCCAATTCTATTTTTAATATATGTGAACAATCTAGGTAGGGTTAGGTTAGATAATGGCAAGAAATTTTTTATGCTAACGATACTGCTCTTATATTCGAGGGTTCGACCTGGGATGAAGCTTATGGTAATGCTGAACAGGGTCTCCGTACGGTTAAGGGGTGGTTTGACCAAAATAAGCTTACTGTCAATTCGCAAAAAACTATGTGCATGGCCATCTCTCTTAGATCTTCTTCTGATCCTGTGGGATTACAACTCAGGTTACATACTTGTGGCAGAATGAATGGTTGCACAACGTGTGAGTGTGTTGAGAGTGAGGACGAATATAAGTATTTAGGAGTGACATTTGATAAGAGAATGAGTTGGGCCCCACACATCATTACAATAAGGAACAAGCTTAGAAAATTCATATCTTTTAGAGCTCGTTCCCAGTACACAGGCATATGCCTTTGCTGGGAACATATTTCACTTACAAATATGTATGTATTTAATGATTTCTGTGTGAAATAAAGTTTCTCATTTCTTTCTTTCTTTCTCATTCTGAAAAAGAAAGTAGTTATCAGTTGGATATTTTATTGAACAATATTGAACAATATCCCGAGAATAAACTGATCTATAGATTTAAAAGTGCTTGAACCTTCATTTCTATGTAGCCAACATCGAGTTCGATGGTGCATCAGCAGAATGTCACTTGAATGTCATGTCATGTCACTTAAATGTAGGACATTTTTTAATTAATTAAGACCTGTTTTTAATACAATTTTTCCTGTGAAAAGTATATTTAAAAAAATAAAAACGTATTAATCCTTGCAGTCATAATTCGTGTACATACTGTAAATGGTTAATAACCACATATTCAAAGTTTTTCTTTAGGCCTAATTAAAATATTGTCCAAATTAAATCATTAAAATAAATTACATTATTAAAATTAAAATAAATTAAATATTGGCCTAAAATTATGTTTCAAATTCATACCAATCTTTGTGCAATAATCATAAAATTTATTCATACAGGTATTTTAAAGAGTTGGAACTAAAGTTTCTTTAAAAATAACTATATTTAAAATAAAATTTTATATGAAGCTCCATTTCTATATAGGCAACACCGAGTTCGATGATGGTGCACGTCACTTAAATTTAGGCAATTTTGTAACCAAGTCCAATTAAACACTGCTGAAAATAAATATTGGGCAATATTACACTATGTACATACGTTATAGCTTCAGGGTAGTGACGTGATTTTTATTCATACACGAATTTAAAAATATAAAAGGAAATAAAAAATATTAAAAAACTACCTGTTTACAATACAACGTTTTCTTATGAAAATTACATTTTTTATAAATAAAAACATATTAACCCGTCTAGTCATAATTTGTGTACATACTGTAGAAGGTTAATAACCGTATATTCAAACTGCTTTCTTTAGGCCTAATTAAAATATATGCCAAAATTATGCTGCAAATTCCTACCAATTGAAGTGGAATAATCATAAAAAATTTATTTCATAAAGGTATTTTAAATAGTTGTGTCCGAAATTTCTTTTAAAACAGCTAAAAAAAATATTTTCAACTAAAAAGCAATTGCATCACCTTAAACTTTGAGTCTATGTACGGACTGTGTGTTGTGCAAAAGATTGCGTCACCTTAAACTTTGCATCAATGTACGACACTGCGTGTTGTGCAGTATAACAATAAACAAGCTGGTAAGTCAGTACCAGACCGGACAACCGGACACCCGGACGAGGCCGATTGACCCGGTGACATTGAGCTGCAGCCCGGCCTGAGTTGTATATATCCCTGCTGGCAGACGCCCTGTAACATTTGGTGTGTCCTACATCCAATCTTCGTCGCGGTCCTGACAGTCAACTTACCTGACCACTTTGTGATCATAATCAGAACACTTATTTAGATAGCGATCGATACTGATATCATCTAAAAAAATTAACGCCCCAGATGTAATTTGATGATTTAATTCAATTTAGTTAAGAAAAGATAATCAATCGTGATACCAAGAGTCTCAGTGGTGTCCCGATATATACTTTACATTACTGATAATATTATTACGAGTATTTTGAATTTCCCCCGCGCTAAATTATCCTGCCAGTAATTTATTTGCTATACTCTGTTTTATCTATACCGACACAACTGCAGTAACCCTTTGAATGTATACTTCTGCACCAGTTCACTTTCGTTTTATTAGGCAGACAATTAGGATACCACTTCATCTTTTATGGGTGTCTCTGATATCGATAAGATGTAAAGGTTCGTTTTGATTTTCTTCGTCGCCGACTTTCGTTGGATCTCTTCACACAAACATGACTCCTTATTCCAGGAGTTATGACTGAGACAGCGCTGCAACAAAAGGAAGGTGAACTGGAGCTAAATACAATATTCAAATTAAATCAACCCCTCCAACCATAGCTACTTTATGTTCAATGACCTACTTTAATATTTACTGCAAGTAATTGTAATAATCCTCTAATTTTTTTATTAATTTGATCGAGTTGATCACTAAGAAATAAGAAAATTAAAAGAGGACATGCATGTTAATTTAACTCCGTGGATTCATTTGGGATCCGTCAATGTTTAGAATTAGATTTGGTATTAATAAAAGTTATTGCAGAATATATACTACACTATTCTACTATTCTATATGTATATATATACTTCATGGTGGAAAAACATAAGGGCATCTACCTTGACAATACAATTTTCATAACATCGCTGAACTGAAGGAACCATAAAATATTTTTATTTAATTTAAGAGGAATTTATTGCTGGATATTATTGAAGTTATAAAACAGGTCCTATGTGTTTTTTGGCACTATACAAGGTGTCTATAAGTTACTCTATTAAACATTACCATTTTATTTGTCAGGTCAAAATAAGTAATAAAAGGCATATAAAGCATAGTGCTATTTAATCTCTATTGTGTTCCTTAAGAATATTTTTTTATAGAATAAAGCTATAAGTTTCAAAGGTTGCAAAATTTCATTCTCATTAAGACCTGTTTAAAACATCATAAAATATTAACTCAGGTTTCATCAACATGGCCATCAACATATTCAAACTGTAATAGATTTAAAATGGGAGATTTGTGAAATATAAGTTACTTTTAGATAAGCTTTTTGACACCAGGTTAAGTTCACTACGACAAATTATAGCGGAGTAGTCATGGCATTACTAAGGCAATATGTCACTCAGTTTTCAGTGTGAAACTTTTTTAATCATACAAATTTTTAGTCACAGCTGTTTGTGAAACCTTTTTTCCCCAATGGGAGTGTTTTATCTTTCCTCGAGGAGTGGTAAGCACCTGGAGCATACTCTAGGAACATCAGATACAAACTATTTATAATTAGGTACAAATTAAAAACGGATAAAAATAATGATGTGAATTTTACGTTACCTACAGGAAGAATGACTGAACGAGATGGGTATCTCCGTAAGATAAAATTGATTAAATATGTGTCAATTCATTAAATTATATTTAATTTAAAAATTATGATTTCTGTAAGTCATAATTTATTAAAAAAAACATATTTCATGAAACTATGTCACCTACACACTGTAAGCATTTTCATTTTTATCTTCAGCCATTTTCCTACTTTAAATTCATGTATTCCTCAACAAACTAATAAATATTCAAATATTATACTTTTCTATATATACTATCTTAAAAGAAATTATATTAAATTACTGTTTCCCAGTTAGGACAAGAAACTGAGTAATCTCTGATTGCAATTTCCTAAAAGGATATTTACGCTCGATTCAGTAGTGACAGAATGGGAAAGAGAATACCTTCTGTCGAGATTCCATGAGGAGGGATAGTGGGCTATAACTCATTCACGTCACGTTGAGAGAAAGTGAGGGCAGCACTGTTTTAACCTTTCCACAACACCTTTTAACAATAAGGGAGCTCCACACACTCCATCAAACATCCCCATAATATATCAAACTTATCTATCCACCCTTCCACCCAAATATCTCGATATTTGCGGTTAGTGATATCCATGGGGTTACCCAGATTTAAGTGACCCATTCATAAGTGAACCCTCCTGAGACATTTAAAGGGCTATGATATTAAAAAAAGTCCAACCAAAAATTGATTGCAACATTTAAAGGAGGATTAATACAGTATATCTGAGGTCACTCGTGTACTACGATACTGCTTCTAATGTTTTCCACAAACCAGTAAGCGTGAGCTGTGGCAAGAGATAACATTGAATCTCACCTTGCCACGCCCATCGGCCACTTTTATTAAACCGCTTATCTACTCATCTTATGCAAATGGTTGCGGTACCCACACACGCGCGTAGCGATGACCTTTCCCCGGTGGCTGGCCCCAGTTTCGGCGAAAAGCCGCCGCTGCCGCCTCCTCCTCCCGCTCTTGACTTCTCTCGTGATATCAAATATGAGGTTCATTACATCTTCATCCCAACCGGTTAATGAAAAGGCTGCATTTAATTTAGATTGTATAATTGCTCTGAACATGCCAACACGAAATCCAAATTAGTTCATCCAAATCTGGCTCCAAGTTTACACAATACAATAGATTCATATTTGATAATACATGTCTTGGTGAGGAAGTGTTTTTGTCATCTGTCTGCCAAAGGTGCAGTGTAGCGGGTACAGCGCTTATCGCGAGATAACCGAATCAAGCAACGTCGGGCGTGGTTGCTGCTTGGATGGGTGACCGCTGAGTAATCCTGTCCTTGCAAGCAGTCCGCCTGCCCGGCCATTGGTGGTGGTTCGGAAGTCACCTTTAAGCCGTTGGTGTCCAGGTTAAGTGTTTGAGAGGGCTTTTTAGCCTTAACATTTTTTAGTATACTAAAACATTTTTGAATTCACTTTAATTTTTTTAATAGTGGAGATATTTATTATTGTCTATTGGTTTTTCATTAGCATAACAAACAATAAGAGAAGATTTGTATTAGCATTTATACTCGTATTACAAGACAGGAATACGCTCCACCACATGTCGCGTACCAAGTTTCGCTGAAGTTATATGCAAGTCATATACACACCATTTTATTATGTATACGGCCAAATACAAAATAATTGAATCGTTAAAAGTAAGGCCTTTGTGGTTCCGGGAGAGATCCGGGTTCGAGTCCCGACGGAGCAAGTACTTTTTGTAATTCAATGTTTATTGAAATTAAATTCTGCATATTGCCATTTTTACAAAATTATTAAATTAATGTACACACACACACACACACACACACACACACACACACACACACACACACACACACACACACACACACACACACACACACACACACACACACACACACACACACACACACACACACACACACACACATATATATATATATATATATTAATATATTTTCTCTATAAATGTATTTCTGTCTACAGGAAATCTCGAGAATATATACTGCATACAGTATATGATTAGCTACAATGAAATTCAGGCAAATTTAATGATTGGACGTGCACCATCATAGAACTTATTCTTGTCCATTGTAGAAATAAGGCATCATGAAAGATTTAAAGTTTACAGGAAATGTTTCTCGAGATATCTTGCTACATGATGCAATCACTTTGTGTTCATTAAGTTAGGTGTCATAAAATGGTATTCAAAAATATCAAATTTCCAGTCAGCTAGCCAGGGTGCCACAACGCAAGAGTGTGCTGAAATCAAACACAGCAAACATTGAAACTAGCAGTTAACCACGGCTTCGTACACAATTTCGTAGTTTTTGCACCTGTATGAACACTTTTGGTTCAAGAGAATTGTATTTCAAAATTGACTTATTTGAAATTGCAATTTTGAGATTGCCTTTTTCCCACGATCAAGAAAATATATTAAAAAGTTGTATATTTTTGGTCATTTAAATTTACTCCGGTTTTAGTATTTTTTGTTTCAAAGCTGATTTTGTTTTGTTTCCCGAAAAAAATATATAAAACAGATCAGATAAGTATACTTCTGTCAAAAGAGAACTGAGATGGGGTTTATAGCACTATTTAAATTTATAGTAAAAAGTTTTTAATATTTTTGAATATTTAGAGCTGGAATTGGTAAATTAGTTCAAAAGAAAAGTTTAGGGAAATTTCATCTTGCATAGTTCTTGTCGACTGCTTCAAAGAGAGTCTTCGGAGTCAAATTCTGACCTTCTTATGTTTTACGACTTTATGTAAAGTAGATTAGTAATTACCTCTTAGCTGAAGTCCATAACGGCGTTAAAGATTATAGTTACTTATTAGAACATGCATTCACAATAAATGTTATCAAAGTAAAAATAATAAACAATGTTTCACAGAACAGCTTCATTGCATTTGACCGGCTCATTCATTTAGTGTCTTGTGTATTGCTTTTTGGCCCAGAAAAAATAGATTGGTTTGCCTTGTTGCCACGATATTGAAATAAGAATTGTTCTTCTTTATGTTTTGCTTTTACTCTATAAATGTAAGCAAATTGAAAATATTGGTTAAAATAACTAAACATAACCTTATGATGTCATAATACTAATATAACAACTGTCATAGTAATGTTTACACATAACAGTTGAAGACAATTAACTGGCTCTTTGAATTGACATTGCACAACTTTAGAGACCAAGATGGGATTTTCGCTTCTTTAAAGATCAGTAGGGCGTGGACCGGAGGAATTGTAATAGAATAGGCCTATATTCATCCCAGTAACCGCAAGAATTTCTATGAAAAATTTCAGTACAGTCGGTTGAGTAGTTTACGCGTAAAACCAAACAAAAGCATTTAGGCTACAATACCTAATATATAATATAATATCCTAATATATTAGGATGGAGCTCTATGTAAAATTTCAAGGCTGCAGGCCAGATCCTTTTCGAGATGTGTGAACAGACAAACAAAAATTACATTTTTGCAGCCCCGCAAGTGATTTATTGCGCTATAACATTTTATTCTCTCTCTTCTTTTTGAAATAAAAATAATAACCATTATTGTTGAGTACTTCGATGACTCACAGAAAATGTACGAAACACAAAAAGTGTGCAAGAAAAAGTCTCACTACAACATTTTCCCTAGCACAATCCGACTTCCCACGACTCTAGTAATGAATATAGAAGGGACTAAGAACATCACAAGCGAAATCAGTTGACTGTTGTTAATTATTTACCTCAAAGAGCCTTCTAGGTTTGGGTTATTTTTTGGTATAACCATTGAAACAAACTAAAAGCTACAGTATAATCACAGACAGTACATTGCTAGACATTTTATGGTTAATAAAATTAGGATCAGTCAATAGAATTCACTAGTATTGGTAGTTACTAGGTCTGGTCGTTGGATCGCGCTGTAAGTAATCTATCTCTATTTAATCTGCGCTTATATTTGTCATGGTAAAAAACATTATGTCTATCGTATAATAGTTTTAATTGTTTTATTTAATGTAGGATTTATTTTTTATACAGTTATAACCTTATAATCTTGTACCTGTATAGCATGGGTACAAGATACTTTAATGTTAATACCAAATTGTTTACGCATCTTTTTATTGAATTTAAACATCTTGCCAGTTTGAATTTGAAATTGTAATTGTTTTTATATATTCAGGCAATCAACAAATGTCAGCAAATTGTTCTTTGGTGTTAAGGTGAACCGCAATATTTGGGATTTGCCTACACGTGCAATCTGTTTATTACACCAATTTAGAACTTTTTCTAAATGAGGAATGTTATTAAAAAGTGCTAGGAAAACAAGTAAGGCCAAGGTTCTCGCATCACTTAACATCATGACCAATAACATTCCATATTAAGAAGGCTCCAATATATCATACTGGTATATAAATCACAAATAAAAAGATTTCTATTTATAAACAAACTAGCTTCGCATGGATCCAATATATTGTTTAAAATGTTCCTATATTTAATCATAAAACGTCATTGATTTAAGATTCGATATTAATCAGAATCTTCCCATAAAACCTCAAAATAATATAATGTCCTAATCTGAATAATAATAACCAATCGCCTTACCAATCATATTATATTATTAGATCAATTTATTAATAATTTATCTAACATTAGGCTATTAATACTACTAACAACTACAATATATCTTTATAAACAATATTTACAGGAGTTTTTCCCTTGAAACACAAACAGGTTATTCTTGGAAGTTACCCGTGAAAGGGCAACATACCTGTATAGTTGTCTATGTGACAAAAACTGAACGCTTAAATTAAATCCTTGCTATATTGAATGTTTGACCCTGTTACTTTTAACAGAGTACTTTGAATAAGACAATTTCACAGGAAATTGCAGCCGCTTAAATTGGAAATGATAACTCTCCTTTTTTCTCCTGCCTCCATGCTTCATTTTTTTAATGCCTTCACCTGGACCCCCCTTCGCTACGCCACTGCCTGTAGGGATTAAAGGAGTCCGAGGAATCAAAACAACTTCTCCAGTTCCATATCCTGTCAGTATTGTGCATTCTATTATGTAGTGTTTTAAAAGATTTTACCAGTTATCGTGTAACATTGCATAATTTAGGAGGATTACGGTACTTAGTAATTAAGGGACACTACTTTCGACACTAGATTATGGGGAGGTATTCTAAAGGGCTGCAAGAAGTTCAGGAATTCTGTAGGAAAATGGACTGCTCCATCATGATGTAGTAAAGTGTCTACAAAGTGTCTATATTTGCATCTCTTAATGCATTTGTTAAAGAATCAAAGTGTTTACTTTGTCTATTTATTCGTTTTTAGGTGATATAATATTGCTCTCTCCCTCGACCAAACTACAGTCTTAAAATACTATGTATTGATACTGTACATATACCTACAATAATATAATTTGGGTTATGTTACGTTGCTATCAGAATTATATAATTTTTAATTACCATAAAAATTACTATACCTAATAAAAACAACCCAAGCCATGAATTAAATTTATGGAAATTAACATGTTTTATTTACTATGTTACAACAATAAAATAGAAATAACAGCTAACTTAGAGGATCTAAAAGTAGGCTATACTAAAGTAGTAACTCTACTAATCGGTTTTACTTAAATTTAATTAAAGATAAGTCAATCTTGGTTTTTTATTATTATATTTCACAATGAAGTTTGGTATGATGCCCGATCGACCAATCAGAGTACAGGTGCTGTTCTTTGGTCATAAATCGCGCAGCAAAATAGCGATATATGCATTGTAGGCGTTCTTGAAATGTACAATTCCTTAGAACTATATATTGTTTAAGTCGTAAAGATTATTTAGTATTAACAATGAACGCGTTCAAAAATATAAATTTTCACATTATGCAAACTTTTCTATACTTTCTATGATTAAAATATTAATGTATCATACATAGAAACCTGCCCCAGCTTATAACGAAGCCGACAGTGAAAACAGTATCAAAACCCGTGGGGTAGTTTTAAAAATATCGATGTACAAACAGAGAAACACAAAAAACGACTTTGATTTATAGTATGTATTGATAAACTGGATACAATGAATAATCGAAAGACCCGAGAGAACGTAAAAAACGTGTCTTAAAAACATTGCCTTTAGTCGTTAGCCTTGCTATGAAGATAACATTGTAGGTCAATTTGAAATGTTCCATATTTTAATAAAATTAACTAATCCGCCTAAACAACTTAATCCCATTAGTTCGTTACTTACTGAAGCATATCATATGATTAATTTTAAGGTTATACTTAGTTTGTTTGTACACCTTTTTCCTACGGTTTCCTTATAGTCGGTAACCAATAGGACTTTTCCCTTTTTAGTGAAACTGCTACCGTATGATATTTTCACCCCAAAATCATCTTATTTTAACTAAGAGGGACCTATATATCACATCTCTAGGACATTTCTAAAAAGTTATTGCACAGGCTGGCGTACAGACCGTCTTGGCCCTTTTTAAACCTCTCTTCAACATATCTGTAATTAACGCTTCAATTGTTGCGAATTAATTAATACTTTATAATTACAGGTTTGAAAAGTTTACTTGGTTTATTATTAATGAAAATGCCCTCAAAATATTTACGATGCGGGCTCTGCTAATGCCAGACCCCACCCTTGACATTAACTCCGTACCACTTCAGCTCCAGGTCCACCACTCCAGCTGTCAAGGTCGTCTCCGAAACTGGAGCAGAAGAAGGTTGATGAGCCGCCACCGCGGTATACATAATCACATACAAAATACTGGTTTTATCAAGTTTGTATGGGTTACTAATTGATTTGGACGTTAGGTTGATCGATACATCAATTAGTGTGCTTTGTCTGAATATTATTAATGTCATTTATGCCTAGATGATTTAATTTACGGTCTAAATATTTCGTTAATTGGTTAGGACGTTTATTTTTTCCAATGTTGGGTAATCTTTGTGTAAAAAATTGGCCTATTTCAATTGTTTTCATGGTAGCATTTACGGAATGTTACTACATAACTTCACCCAACATGACTCGCAGAGCACAAAACCACCCCAGTTTCAAGGGGTTGGGGATATTATACAAGTGTAAGGCAGGTTGTGGGAACCATTATCGTCCTACAAAAAGCCCAAACAAGTTTCAAACACTGATCTTATAAATATAGATGAGTTCGTTATCTACTTCTGTACGCTATTTCGTCGTAACTTGAGTTTACGGTCGCAACTCTGTTATGCAATGACCAAAATTTAAACAAAGCTTTTCAAAAATTAGTTGGAATTATAAATTTATAAAATAAATAATATTAGTATATCTGCCTACTTCTCCCGTCTAAATCGCAAAAACTATTTAAGTCTTTATCAAATATTTTCCATTTAAGTATTAAATTAGAACAGTTAGTGGTGAAGATGGAATTAGGGGTGCAATCCTGATTACAGGATCATGGCAAGTGATTAATGATCAGCAAGATTTAACGAAAGCTGTCATCTTCACAAATTAGTTTTGTGTAAAAATAACTGTTAGATATTGGAAATGTTGAGACCCAAATTAATTAATGAATGACTCAATATTTTTATTTTCCCATGTGAAGTTTTATACATAGTCTTTTAATACGCCAAACCTATTAAGGTCCTTAGTGCGGCGTTATTGTTTTATTAATATATTCATATCTCCGTTTGTATGCGCTATCATGGACAACTTTACTTGGATAAAATAAACTGTTTCAATTAAGTATTTAATATCATCTACCAATTCGGAAATGGTATTTTAGTATGGAGATGTAATCGAAATTTTCCGAATTTTGGTATCGTTGGAAAGGTCTTCAAGAACATTGTAGCATTCACTTGTCCGTAATTATTTTCCAGAGCTGGAATTTTAAGGGTGGTTTGAAGTATTGGATATTTTAAACATTAATATCTTGGCTTTGTTCCTAGGACGTATATAGAATAAAAGAAGGCTGTTAAATTAAATATTAAAAACGTACACCATTAAGGATGCCGGAATTATAAATAAAGAGGTAGTTAAATCGGAATGTAAAAAGTCATTTTGGGAGCCATCGGAAGGTTTTGATAAGCACTTTAACTGACTAATTAGTTTGTCACATAGTGGAAAATCTTTAAAAAATTACGAAACTTGAAACACAAGCAATGGTTAAAAGTATATTTATGATAAAGGTAGGGTAATTAGGCGGATACTTAAACAACAAAATAAATCATTAGTAAGCCATAAATCGTAATTCGCGCATGCCTGTAAAGCCATGCCAAGTAATTTTATAAACATTTTATAGTGATCATTAACTGTCTCTCAAGAACGATTAATAATTCAGGTATCTCACTACAGGGTTTAAAAATCACGATACCGTACTATTACTTATTGTGAGACACCTGTTGTGCCCTTCAAGCATGACATATATACTTTAAAATATTAAATATGTGTTGCTTAAGTTTCATATTTTCTCCATAAGTGTGATTTTTATTAATGGCCTTTAATTCTTGTGAGGCTTTTTACGCATTTATGTGATTATTAATGAGGCATGTAAATGCTCCCTATAAATATAAATAAGTAGCTGTGGCTCACGAATTCGTACACAATTTTCAAAACGGAACTTTTAATATTATTTAGTAGAACCACTTATGGTGTAATATGATGGCATCATATGAATTTTTTCAAAATTGATATTTTTACGTGAGGTACATATTATTGCAGTGTTAATATGGCTAGGGTTAACCTGACTCACATACCATATTTTGCACTTGTAGGAGAATTTCTAGTTCGGATGAATTATATTTCCCAATGTCCTGACTGGATTTTCCTTGTTGCCCCGATCAATAAAATACAAATCCATAGATTTTGGATACCTATTTAGACCAAACGCCTTTATATCCACCCTCATCATTTATGGAAAGTGTACAATATTATCAGTTTTTATAGGTGAGTTTTTCTTGTAGTCTTGTTTATTTTGGTAAAAATATGGCCTATTTCGTTTCGTTTAAATTCACTAACAGTGCCCAGTTGAGTTTGCCTTATTGCACCCATCAAAAAGCTATAAACACATGTAGCCCTCTGAAATATACTTCGGTCAAAAAGCGTGTACTTTCCGATCTTTTTATTTGGATTTGGTTCAATATTTCCAGTGTCATAGTTGAGTTTACCTTGTTATCCCAATACAGTAAATATATATATACATGCGCAGAACTGAGAAGCCTATTACGGGAAAATCGTAAAATTTCTAGTATAAGGGGGAAATCCTGCAACATAGTTCACGCAACATTTCAAAATAATCGTTTACAAGGTTTTCCGTCAAAGAAGTCTTGTTGCTTTTCAGACAGTAATCTGAGACAGAATGGATCGTTGAGGCATGTTAGTGTACGTTTCTCTGTTTTTGCTTAAGCCACTTCAATAGCCATTAAAATGCCATATAACAATGTCAAGGAAGCCCATCAGTCTCGAGTACCGTATGTGAAAACATTTATAGCTTTTGTCCATTAAGGCTGGTTTTATAACGGCATTTATATAGTATTTCTAAGGCATTAAATGGTTACATTCGTCACTGGTGCATTATTAGACATTACCTTTGTCTTTATATCTGCATCGCTAGTGATAAAGCACATTTCTAAATTTAAATTGTAAGCAAATTTTCTACCTCTTTGACTAAGTTAAACTGAAAGTATCACAATAGCTGTTTAGTGTCAGTCAAATTTCGATTATGAAACATAAATATTACAAATTTTTTTCCGAATTCTAAAATATTTCCAGGTAACTTTTTATATACTTTTCTTCGTATAAACCTTGCTCGGATTTCAACGAATATTAAAAAAAGAATTTGCTAAATTAGTCCAGCCGTTTTTGAGATTAGCGTTTACAAACACATTTAGCGATTCATTTTTATTTGTATCAAGATTTATTTACAAAAATTAACTATGTTAGTTTTTTCAGCGTTTAAAACTGTAAATGTTTTTCAGTTTTTGAAATATATCTTAAAACGGCACAGTTATAGGCCAAGGTATAGACGTTACGCATTGATATTTATTTGATTTTTTGCATTGTTTATTACCTGGAAGAGAAAAAGCAAAAAAGTAGGAAGAAAGATTGAGGAATTAAAACAAACTTCATTACCATCTAATGTTGGAGGGAACCACTTCTCGAATATCAATTACCTTTTTACTAGAATGACTTTTCTTATAAAAAATGGTATGCAAGAGTGTTATTGCTTATTAAAAGCTTCAGAAGACAAGCCACACGTCATGATTCTGAAAATTCGGCTCCACCCACGAGTGGTGGATATTTAAAATACTCTATTGAAAAGCTCTAATATTTACTTAAACACGGTATCAGGCGATTTCTTTGATTTTGAGCCTCATTTCTGGGAATCCTTAAAAAAGCTTAATTTAGAAGCCTACATGTGAGATGACTCCAGATCTGCAGAGGATGATAAATCTTACTCACCCTTGCTTCCATTATGTTGCTGCAATAAAAATAGGTTTACTAAGACAGACTTACACACCAATGCATGGGTTTTTGAAAATATACTCCCCTAAGACGAATTGTTATTATTGGCAAACTTAACCAATATATTAGGACGACAAGCAGAGTAATAATATGTAATATAAACGTTTCTAACACTGCGTTGTTTATTGTGTTGCATTATTTTTCAAAATCTACTTTATAAAATACAACCACTATGTATATTCTTTTGATGGGAACCTTTTTGGATAACACAGAAAATTAAGAAGCAATAATGCCGATAAATTGCAAAGTTATAGAGGTAAAAACTTTAATCTCCCTTTTTAAACCCATTCGAACTTAGGAAAGAAGCTTGAACTAACGTTGTATACTATTTATTATATACTGTACAGTTTTTGTATTAAAACAAACTTCAAGTAGCATAACAATTTTAAAAGCTAGTGGGACTTGAAAGAAATTTTTACACTACAGTTTTAGAATTTTCTTTGTAGAAATTTTCTGCAAACCCAGTGTCTAGAATGTACGTTATGACCAGTCATTGAACGTTTGATGAATGATATGGTTGAGTAAGCTACATTGAGTACCACGAAAGTTGTCCGTTGAGCAACAGCCAATAGGAGAGCAGGGCATGATTGACATATCAACAGATGGTGACTTCTGTCAGATGCTATTCAAAGATAATGAATTCGGGAACAGTGCCAATACCATCTACAATAAAGGACCTGAGTGCAGGCTCACTTAGACTTTAGTTCAAGTGGAATTAACGTCTAGTAATATAATTACCTTTTTATTACCAAATCATATTTTTGCTGTAGTAAAAAAGAATATTATTATAGTTTGATTCTTTATTATTATTCTATTGTTGCTATATTCTTTCTTTGATATTATATAATAGTATATGAGAGTGTTAGGAAAAGTTAAACACACAATACCGCCTCTAACACTCTAACAATAGAAATTTGATACCTATATGTTAAAGAAACCTGAAATTGTGAATTTCTTGTTTTGGAAGAATAGGTTGCAGAGTGAAGCTTTCTTACATTGGCCATCAGTTCCATTAGGGTGCTAGGGTATATTCCGCTGTTTAGTTTCGCAATTTTTGTGTTTTTGTTCGCTGTGTATATTTCGCGTGACGTTCCTGTTATCAGGTATTTGGAAACTGTTGTTCGCGATAGACTCTGCATAAAAAAAATTAATCAGGATTGATTTGTTGAAATGAAGGACTTCACTTATAGTTAGTCATATATCCAGATGAAGCCCTATTTTTCAAGTCGCATTACGAGTATATCCTATACCAGGTCGACATAAGACGACGCATGTACGTATGTAATATGTGTTTTTTTTTGCATTGCGTCTCACGTCGTCGTTATTTAGTGGTCGTTTTGTGGGCGAGTCAGAAAAAAATTTTTACAGATATTGGATTTTCTCCCAAAGAATATTGCATACCATACTGTGGAAAGAAAATTTTAGTTTATCAATTAATAAAAAGAACAATTTTGTTTTTAATGCTTTGGTTGCGTATAACGCCATTATTCATAGTGATAATGAGAAATATATGTGTTGAAATAGCGGGATAACATAGTGCACAAAATTGGTGAAGATTATAGGACTTCATAATACCATGTACTTTTTATGTCTTTGTTTTTTTTTTCGTTTCAAAATATGGTACTTTGATACCCTGCTTCGAAATATCTTATTTCGTACCTTTTACAATATACATACATGTATATGTGTGTGTGTGTGTGTGTATTTATTTATTTATGAAAATCGTTTAAAATTCAGTCATTAAGCATACGAAACTTTACAAAAATGTAAGTCATAACATTTATCGACTTCCTTAATTCCAACCTAATTTGTTAAATATCATATCCGTAGCTGTTCCTGTTCAAAATAAATTCACTAAAATAAGAATTATTACTTAATATTTTCTAAAGTTTTATATACGTAATGACTGGACCTCCTGAATTTTAAACCATTTTCATAAATGTTACTGAATAAATAATATTTGTTTTCCACACCAACATAAGATTCTTCAAAATATTTTTCGAAATTTTTTTAAAATATTACAAATAGTATAGTGATTTTTATCAGTTTTTAAAGGACTGGTCTTTACTGCAATACAACCTAATTTTTGTGACTCTAGCGTAAATCTTAGGTTTTATTTGGATTTTTAGCTAAACTTAGCAGTGCAGGTCTATACAGACTCAGATTTCATAATTCGCATATACAAAAGGAAAACTTATAACTAGATTGTAAAGTGTATCGCATCCTTTTACAAAGCGTAAAACAGGTCACTTTATCTGCAACAAAATCTATTTTCCAAATTAAACGTTTTTCTTTGTTAATAGTCTTACGACTATTCAAATAATAATAAGATGAAATTCTGTGATTAGATAAATAATTTATGAACCGTATTGAAATATTAAGTTACCTACCAAGTGCTTTGTGGTATTGAGTTGATTTTTGGAAGGAGAAGTTACGCCGGCGCCGGGTAAATAGTCAATTCATGTACAGAAGTGTACTGCAGTTTGCGTGGAGAGCGCCTTCACTTGAATTACTAGTACTGTATAAACAATTGAGTATAACGGTACATTATGAACAATTGTGATACATTATATTTATAACAGTTTTCCGTGATACTTTATTACATTAGTATCTCGTATTTTTTAAGTTCTAAGTTTAAAATCTTTTATTCGCAATGACCTATTGTCTTAAAATTACAGTACCACATATATTATAGGTTACGCCCGCTGTAGTCAAATAACCGTAAGTTTTACCCCATAATAAACCTTAAACCATTTTAAGCCCTGCTTCAATTTGTATAAATGCGAAAAAAAATTATCGTATATATGATTAATAGGCATATAACTTCTTTTTATTTTAATTATGTGAAATGTATACTGAATAACAGATGAAAACATCGTGAAAACATGCTAAATCGTTTGGATACACATATCTATTATATCTCTACAATGATATATCGAGTACAGCCGACTTCTAATATACTTTTCCAAGCTTACCACTCGTTACCACATTTGGTGCAATAGGCTACACCAAACTAATCGATTCTACACAAACCCTATCTTTACAAAATTAATTACTCTCCATGATTGTTTATATGTACTGTACGAAGATCCTGTTGTGTCTTACAAGCGCCATTTAACCTGATATTGCAATGTATGTGTCACGTACTGATAAGCACACATTATCTGGCTGAGCGTAGCGAAGCCTATCAGCTGAGAGATTGATAACTTTTATTGAGAATGAACTTCACTATTTAAATTTTAGCTGACTTAAAGTTTATAAACAGACTTAAAGCTTGAAACAGCTTGAAACTTCATTTTTGTATAAGCAAAATTGAGTTTGATTATGGTGGATATCACTCTACGGAATTTGGCTGAACTTTAGCGATCATATCCACACTAGGCTTATGGGTAATCCTGATGGCAACTTTAAAATCGCTGAATAAATAAATTTATAAACAAACTGAGAACAGTCATAGTAAAATATGTAGCTTAACTATCTCTAATATAACATCATTACTTTGTGCTTTTATTATTTTAACACAGCTACGGTATCTAACTTAATGAATAAAAACCTTAATGTATCACGTAGCAAGATAACTCAAGAAAGATTTTATCTGTGGACAAACTTTTTTCACATTATATGGAAAGGAATGCGATCTATGATGATGCATATCTAACTATAAGATTTGGCTGAGCGGAAATGAAACATCTTTTAGTACGTTTACACAATTTTTTTGTCTGCTGATAGTTGTAAACATCCACTGCTCCATCTATCCGCAGGTTATCTCAATAATAAAATTATCTATAGACTTCAAAGTTTGCATGCGACTTCAGCAAATCTTGTTACGCGACACGTTGTATTCCTACCTTTTACTAATACAAATATTGTTGTTAGTGAGTCAAATATTTTAAAGTTCAATATTTGAGTTAATTTATTTTTTGTGTTTTAAACAGTGTATAAAACTATGTTGAAAAGCGAGTTTGTCTGCATTATTTAATTAGGTAACTTTACGTTTTAATATAATCGTCGTTATTTCAAAGAGGTTGTAACCATTATCCTTAAATTATTAGAAATAAGGTTTTCTAGACAAAGCAGTACACAGGTCCTATGAGTATAAACCAGTTGTTTTTATAATTTATTGTATTACTGTACTTGTACTACTGTTAATACAATATCTGTGAGAATACGGTTACGGGCTGAGCGTTAGTGGAATCAATCACTCAAGGGGTATTTCTGATTTCTCAGTTGTCCACACGATATTTCAAGAACAAACTGACCTTCTTACAGACTTAAAATTTTGCTTGAAGCTTATTTCTATATATGCAACATCGACTTTGATGATAATGCACGTCACTCCATAGGATTTGGCTGAGCGTTAGTATATTTACATTGTTATTATAACCATGACGGAAATAAGAAAATCACAGGATACATGTATATATGTATTATCCTGTTACGCGACAACAGTGGTGTTTTCAGGATTTGAGTCAGAAGGGGGGGGGCTGCAATTTATCAACTTAAGTGGGACTAATATTCAAATGAATGTTCTGAAATATTTGATTTCTTCTACGATATGTACCCTTATTGCTATTTAGTTAGTAATAATCCTACCTACTATAGGGTTATATCCAACGGGGCGGAAATAGCACATTTAATTTTCTGAATCTTGTATGGGTTCCACCTTATCTTAAAATTATCTCCTAGTCGGTTTCTAGCTAAATAAAAAGTTTAATATTCTAACAAATAACACCAAAATCTAAATACGATTAATCAATTAATTCAATAATAAGTATAAACTTAATTAATTATACATGTAAGATGTATCAACCTATCAGAAATTGCATTAGCACGATTTATATTGTATGAAGATAATATACAGGTCACTATGGTTTTTGACATGTTTATATTTCAAACAATTTGGAATTATAATTGACTAATTAAATTTACAATTAAAAAATACTCCTATTCTTATGTGATACCTATATCATATGATATTGAACTCACGAGTATTGTATCATGATCAACACAAAACACGTCCGGCTATATCAATAATGAGGTCCAAGTCTTAAGGTTTGGTTAGAGAAATTAATCTAAATTTATATCTCCCTATCAACATTTATGATTCAATTCAATCTATAGATACTAATATATCCTATTAGTTCTATTTTAATTTATTCTAAAATTAGCAGAAAGTCAAAGGATTTTGTTATTTTCTCTGACTGGTTCTGCAGGTTTGGCTTCTTCGCTCATCCTCCCCACACCTCGCTCATCCACCCCTCCTACTCCTCACGCCGCCCAGGGTTCTGAGTGGCTAAATCTCGATTTTCTCTCTTACCAAAAATGTATAATTTTCTATATTACTAGTTTTAAGGATGTTTAAATAAAAGATCAAATATTTCAAATACATTGAATTAGGTTTGAGCATTTATATAAGCTAGGAAAGTCACACTTATGTTGGAAATACCGATCAGGTGAATTTTTACGCGTCAACTACTTTGTGATAAATAGAACGATGTTGTTTAAACTCTATTTACTTAACTATATCTAATATTTAACACTTTTTAGAAGTTTTAAAATTAATTTGCCACACATAACAATATTATATTGTACTACGATTAAAAAACTCATTATCATCGTTGAGCTAACGTACGCAAAACTGAGCCTCCTATAAAAATATTCATTAGGATATGTGCAAACATGAACAGGAAATTCCAGCTTTGTTAACTTGGTGGATTTATCATTAGATCACATTTGATACTAACTCTATCTGAAACGTCATCTTTCAAAGATCGATTGCAATAAATCGATGTGACTGAAGAATTCATTTAAATTTGTTTAGTTATTTTCATCATTTGAGTCAATGGTAATTTGTAAAAGGAAATAATGATACATTTTCAGTTTTCTTAGCGTGAGTGAATATATGAGATTTTTGAACGTGAACATGCAGTAAATTAAGTTGCGCAACTAAACGGTAACCCCTAAAACGCAGAGAAGCTATATATTCAGGTATCTTATTCAAATATGCCTTCATCCCTTTAATAGAGCATGGTAAGAAGCGGATCGAAATAAGAGAATTATTTCAATAAGCATCACAATTTATTTGAAAACACATAATGTAGCAAAGATCTCATAGCAAGGTCTCAGGTACTGCGCGAGTCGGTAATTGAGTATACTGTTCGAGGTGTGTGCAAAACGGACAAAGCCAAGTAAAATTAAAAAGCTTCTCCAAACCAATTCATAGGAATCGATATCTAGTCCAAATACGTAACATTAAAAGAAAGGATTTTTTCAAAAAAAAAATTAAAAATAAAAGTAAAGAGTTCTTGGCACTCCTTTTTAATGCAGATTTGACAAAGGACCATTATAGCTAGCTCATAAATTGATCTGATGAAATAAGAATTAGCGATCATCCTACTTATGACGAAGTTTAAAAATAAAAAGGACGATGTTATTCACATGTTATTGAAATTTATGAAACGTTTACCAGAGTGCCTTTACAATCGTCGCTTGACCATATAATCGAAAAACCTTTTCTCGCTGTATCCAAATTTTTATTCCCCAAATGAGGTTGTGATGGTTCATTGAGTCTTCAGTGAGTACAAAGAAAAATTTTAAGACGCGAACGCTATTGATGCCAGTATGTTATGTGTTATTTGTGCACTTACGTGTCGAGATAGATGATACTAATACTCTATTTTGAAAAATAAAATACGAGCAACTACTAAATATTGCAGACAAACCCAATTTAAATTCGAGTAAAACACATCTGATGTAATGAAAGAAGACGTTTAAGATGAAGACTGTCAGCCATATATTGTTGTCTATGATAGATGAGAAAGTGGTGTTCTATGCCAGTTCCCCTATTTGTAAAGAAACCCTATTGTAAATTAATAATCTTGAAACCAAACAATGTAATCATAAAATCCATGGAGTTCTTATATTATGCAGCTAACAACGGTTGTTTTGAGGCTTGTATTGTACCTTACAAATAGAACTGATGACACACACATATGTTTCCAACTATGACATTTTTGTGTGTAAGAATTCTATTGACATTTAAACTTAACCCCTTTTGATCTTTTTTTATTAATCTACCTCTGTTAATACCTAGTTAATAGCTTTCGCACATGCTCATAATATTCGGCACATCCAAACAGGTACAGAGATGTAATACATGTAATAGTTCCAAAAAAATAACAATGTATATAACTTTAACCGGTTTTTAGTATTTGTCACCCACTGCGCACCGTTACGTAACAGTATGGAATGTTAAAACCGTGTTTGTCAACTGATATCGAGTACCGAGTTACCGGAGAACACGGAACCGTATTCGAACGAGATATTAAATTACCTATGAACAGGTTGTGAAGTAGCCGTGAGTAGCAGCACTCATAATTTGCATGCAGACGCAGATGCAGTTGCATGTAAATGAAGGATAAAAAGGTGCATCTGTAATTCAGAGTTGCAGCGAATCACAGATGGTCGCGTTAGTGGCGGCATTATCCGACTCTTGCTACAGCGTGGCCCAAGGTCAAATGTAGTACACTGATGAGGGATGCCATGCCGAAACGAGATATTACGAGAAATAACGATAGTCTGGGCGATAATGAATTAAGTAATGTGGCACGCCTTACACGTGATCAACTATTCGCCGTTCACTGGAAGCTGGCTCTATCCCAGAAGTGCAGTGTTCGGCACGACCATTTGGCTCTAAATCTGGTGTCAAGACTTCAAACAGATCTAGTTAAATGTGCTTTCAGAACCATTACAAATAGATTATGCTTTCTTTGCATACTTCAATAGTAGCTATTTGGTTATTTTGTAATGAAATTAGTAACATATTAGACATTTTGTGAAAGTATTTTTCTTCTTCAACCTTTACTCGTTTGTGAAACTTCTCAAATATGGTGCCTTGCGTGAAAAAGCATCAGTCGCCAGTAAATAGGCTTGTATCTGCCGACCGTCTATAATGACCTTGCAGCAGCTAATCGATCGTTTATTGGATTGCCATGTAAAAGCCACTTTCCTTTACAAGACTTAAATCGTGTCGTATGTCCAATTAGTCGACAAGGTGACCTGACATCTGCGTATAAAATTCAAATGCATAATACTAGTGTAGCCTGCACGTAAATAGTGCATAAAAATATCAGCAACTGTTACCGTAAACATATACGTACATTTGACTTCATTAATCTGTTTTGCAGACCCGAAGTAAGTTAATCAAACCGTATGTAACCATAGCCACGTCATAGCGGATACGTTGTCCACAGCGATATGGCAAAAATTTCCATTAGTAATGGCTGCTCTACTAGTTCAATTTCTTATACGAGTATTTCATCAAAATGTTTCATAGTTAGTAAAGTTATTGAACAAAAATATCTTCTAACAAAGCTGAAATATAAATAAGCGACATTGAATTTAGAATTCTCCATTCTCTATAGTACGTACATGAAGAATCTCATATCTCTTGCACAAATTAAGCAGAACTACATCTATACATTCATAAACAAATTTAAAATACATTTTATTTTTAGAGAACCGAACCAACAATATCCAAATTGCACAAATATAGTATAGACGGTAAACACTTAAACACTGCAAGGTTGGTTATTTGTCTCAAACACAACCAGCTTAGAGATGTTTGAACATTTAAAGTATGTGGCAATTAATAAAGTTGATTTAAGAGCTCGTTTAGATAGTTTTAGGTTAGGCAAATTTCATACAGTGTAGTTAAATCAAGTATAATCACTGTGTACTTATTTTCATTCATTTGAGGAGTATTTATGTTTCAAAACTACCTACGTTCGCAGATTTTAATGATCTTACAAAACCTTAATATTCCCAGAAAACTCGGCTAATGAACCAGATCCAGAATGGCTCTAATTTGAAATATTTTGTCTAAGAGAAAATCAATTATGTCGTTAGACAATGCTTCTCACGCTCGGGCTTCAGTTTTCGCAAGGCCGATAACTACCGAACTGTTGCTGCCTTGCCACCCACCGCCCACCAGTTGTCGTGTCTCAGGTAGTTTTCCCACAGCTTCTCTGCTCACCATTCGGCAACAAGGACGCGTGATGCAAGCCAGTCTGGTACCTGTGATACTGCTCTCCTCAATCTCTGCAAAAACTGTAGTTTCAGAAGCTATTAGCTGTTTTTCTCCCGGAGTAGCAGAAGAAAGTCAGGATGGCCCCATTGCTTCCGCTCCATTTACCACGGGCGTCTGTCTTGCTTGATCTGTCAATTGTCTGGGAAACTGACAGCTCATGCTTCAGAAATATGTATTCTACAATAGGTATAAGATACAGAGTCTGATAAACCAGTGTACCCGAGAACACTTAACTGGATGTTTATGTGTTAAAAACCAATATTCACACATTATTCTACTATTTACTTCAATTTTATGATGAAGAATTTCTAGTATGAGCGACCACGAGACAATTATGAATAACGTTAAATTACTTTTAATAGCAGACATGACAACTTTTAAACTAAGTACCACCTGTTTATCGAACTAAGTATTCTCTTTGAATCTTTTAAAAGTTCGTCCTATTAGTACAGTTTTAATCTAATTTTGATACCTGATCCCAGCCTAATATGCATATCTTTTGGAAAGTAGATGCATCCCTAGGACTCCGTTTTCACCCATCATCTAACCCTAAGTTAACCTTAGTCATTCAAATCTTAAGTTATGTAAATGTTTCTAACAAAACTACTATATTTCACCCCGTAATTTTTATCAAGTCATGTTATATTTACGTCACAACACACTCAAATTCAAGTTATATCTCAAATTACCCTCTTTTTAAACTATCTCTTTTTAAACTCTTTTAGGGCCAAATTTGAATTGACCTCGCTAGGACTTACAGGCAAGAAGAACGATAGTCGCTTGCTAATAACTTATAACATTCTTTGACCTTTAGTAAAATAACTACCACAAATTCAAGTAAGTTAATAATATACCATTGTACTGTCAAAATTCTACACGATAATCTAACAACTATAGTGTTGATTAAATATCGTCAGATGAAATGTATATTGTTTTAGGTAAAGGCCGATTCCTTTTAAGCCTTATTTTGCCCATTTGGGCCGCTGGCCTGTGCGAGAATCTTATCAAACAGAATAAGGGGGAGAGTTCATCGTCCTTTATCCTGAGTACAAGGTCGATGGTACCGATAAACAGTGCAGGATCACAGAAAGGATACGAACCCCAGCTATCTCTAATGCAGATCCAAAGTATGAAATCTGACCACTTTCCCATTGGCAATCCCACTAGCCATATCACTAACACAAATTAACAATAAACAACAATACAGCAATTTGATTAGTTTTAACACACTTTATCTTAGCTTTGAGCTATGTATATTACATTATTTTGAAAGCGTCATATGCAAGAAGTCGTGTTGGACCATAAACTCAAATAATTTGCAACAGTAAATAATGTTACAACGTTTAACTACACTTCTTAGATAGTTTAAATGAATGCCGGATCTACTGGTAAGTCTATCTAGCTGACTTGAATTCTACCAATACGTGAAAAACTATTTCATGGTTATAACCTCCTTTTTGTGATGTTATATATTTATAACCACGAAGTAATTGTATGTGACAGTAGGGCTGATTTACCTCTGACATGAAGTAAATTTGTAAAACACCATTCCATCATCATGACAAATAGTTCTTGGATACTTCGGTTCCAAAACTGATGGCTTAGCTTTATTCCAAGAACGGGAAAAGTTTTAAAAATGGCAAAATGTCATATACAGTGGAAAGACTTCAGGTGCTTGGATACTAGATATGTTTGTACTTACCTTAGTATCTCTTGCTGTTCATCACACAACCATATGTATAAATGTGTATACTAAGGGGTATTTAGAATTTTTCATCACAATTTAATAATTTTGAATATTTTCAAACTTAACAAAATGAGACTTTACAAATTGGATTTGATTAAACTTGGTACATATGCTACCTGATTCAAGTTCACTTGCAAATTCGGTGGTTGAATTTCATGGAATCTTTTAAATGTAAATTCCAACTAATTAAAACATAAACTCTTATTGTTTGTATCGTTTTTGTACTGTATTGACATTAACTTAATGTACACAGCTATGGAGCAGTAATCATTTCCTGGAAATTTAAAATTTTACGATACCCATTCTCAAACTATGACTAGGCCTATCTCAATATCTGATTGTTATTGCGGGAACGCAGGTACACTTGAGAACTGAAACACATTGTGTCGTCTCTTCTCAAACCAAAATTCTCTCATTAGTGAAGAATAAAATAATTACCAAATGACCAATCGTAACAATTTTACAAAAAACTACGCATCAAGACTCTTGTTGAGATTGTCCCTGTATCCTTACGTACAGTAATCTTAACATGGATTTAAATTTAGGCATAGCATTTAAACACTACTTTTGGCTATTTTTTACTAGTTTTGTGCTGATTGGTAATACTAAAGAATGCTAAACTTATGCTTCTTTTGATTTACTTGGAATACAAAACATGCCATAGCCGAAGATCACGTAAACTACGTATTAAGGAAAGGCAGTTTCTTATTAGAAGATTAAAACTAACTCTCATAGGGTGAAAATATGAACTATAACTCCCTCAATTTTTTAAATTTTAATAAATGAGTCAATGCATTCATCATTGTGATCGAATAAATTGCAACCATAATGATGAGGTAAAGCATTTTTATATAGCAAGATTACTGCTAGGATAAAACTAAACCTGTTTCTAAATTAATGTTTTTCTTTTGACGGCTAGAAAAAGACAGAATAGTTTGTCGGTTTATATATTCTTATTTAGTTATTTTACTACATTAACCATACATAAATAAAAACCCATTAAGTACCAAGTGAGGTACTCATTTGAGTACCTAAGCTTATCAGGTCAATTTGATATCGAGTCTTCTACAAACGTAAAATCAAGTTTTGATTGAGTGGTACACTTTACACTCTGATTTTGCAAAGTTCCCAGCACTATGTAAGTAATTTCTATTTCAAAACCTTTACAAATAAATGTGTGGGCAGTTTTAGGTGTAGTGAAGGCCGTATATGGATAACCAGTTAACGCCAAATTTCAAATATCGGGCTGAATTTGGCTAGAACTGAAATATCTCATAATTATTTTTTAGGGATTTTTTGACATTTATAAAGTTATACTCATATTTCATTAATTCGTTATAGTCATTGTCATAAATGAGCAATGGAATCATGTATATATGATAAAATTGAAATAGTATAATGTTGTAAATATGATATTATACACCATTTATACAGGATACTGTACATAGAACGAAATATATTCTTTCTTTAGATTTTTGGCAATATATATATATATATATATATATATATATATAATATATATATATATATATATATATATATATATATCGCAAAAAGTACTTGCTCCGCCGGGAGTACTTTTTGCGATTCAATGTTTATTGAAATTAAATAAGGCTATTGCCATTTATATACAATTTAATGTATATATATGTAGAGAGAGAGAGAGAGAGAGAGAGATCTCCTTAGCGGGTTTAAAGCCTTGTACCATACTTTTGTAGGTTATTTGGAAGACCATAGGAATATTTATTACATTTAATACAATTCCTCTACAGTTAACTTCCAACATTCAGTATGTCTTTGAACTATTCGAAAACATTTGGATTTTAACTTCATAAATGAAACAACAAAATCAAGTAATTTGTGGACACCTTGTACTATTATATTTATTTCTAGATTGTGAGTTAAATTTGTGAAGTGGCCTTACTTATCTATATATCTAAATACCACGTTACTCACTCCAACTTTGGGATATAAAATTTAAAATTGTCATTTAAGCCTTCCATAGTTCCCCAAGGATGGAGAACGTTTTCCAATGGATATAACTTCTATTACAAATATTTAGGGTTGCCGTACCAAACTAGATTGCTAGTTTTCTATAGAATCAAAAATGTTTGAAGGGGAACATTTCTGTGTAAATTTAAACAGTAAAAACTTTAATTGAGGCTAATTTTGAATTGGAGTAAATCCATGAAATGAAAAATTACTTTATTAGAGACAAAGTTATGACTATAAAGTCCTCTCTTCCACTTAACCTCTCCACCTCTCCTCTTAGTTACCTATTCATGGAGTGTGTAATTTCTAATATGTAATTAATCCAATATGTTTATTTGCAATCATTATAAACAAGCTAATAAAAGGCAGTTGCCAAAACCTCATATTAAGACCTTACAGCCCTCAAATAACTAAATTTTCAAATACATATTATTTGTTTTTTTAAGGTTATCATACAAAATTACATTAAATGGTTTAATGCGGTACCACATTTATTTATTATCAACTTATACCTAGGTTAACATTTGAACTTCAATCCTTAAATGCTAAGTAGTTCTTTTCTACAGTATTATATACAGACATTTACAATAAATCGAGTTATCCACATGCACCGACCCCTTTTCCTGGTATTTCGTACTGCACCATTAAATTCGAATGGCAATAAGCGACGTTAATTTTGATCTCTATCCCTTATTTTGCTCTTTGGTATTAGCTTACTAGTACTATTGGTATAATACATTAAGAATGTTACGATGTTTTAGTGTATGATATTTCTACTAGCAAGCTGTTTCCTTCAAAGCACTTTAGGTATTGGTAAAACAATAATTAAGCACACTTTTGGTAACATTAAATACTTCTGGTAAGTACATTAATATCACGTTTTTCTTCCTGCACGAACTACCAGATTTTTAAGTTGGTGCCAAAAAGTCTTTCTTTTACTTTCTAATTTCCATGGTTAGTTCTTATCTTTCGTCGCTGACTCTGACTCCCTCTTTCGCACACTGTTGTCTATGGCCAAGACATAGGTTACCGGTGCATCCTTGCTCTCCGAGCTTTCCACTCTATATAAATTCCTGATACCCTGTTCGGCCAGGAGCTTTCGTTCGTGATCAGTCAGAGGAACGGGCTTGGGAATTCTCTTGGGGTACTTTCCCGGGGGCTTCCTCTCGTCAAGGTACTGACTCTGCCGCTTGGAACTGGGTGATCTGTAGACGTCACTGTCTTCGTCGTAGGCAGGAGAAATGTCACTAGACTCCTGAAGACTGTTTAAGGTCAGTGGCGAAATTTGAAATCCAGCTTTTGATAGAGCGTGTATTTCAGTCGCTGTTAGGGGACGATGTCCTTGAGGAGTCGGAATCCGAGGGACCGGAACTCCCGGAGTGTACGCAGAGTATGGGTTGTACGGAGGCGATGGCGTGGTGACCCTCTTGCTTACTCCAGACTGTTGGACATAGATGGCTGATCGAGAGGGTGCATCAGGAGATGGCAGATTTTGAGGTCTTCTAACGTACTGAGGAGCGGGAGCGGGTCGGTACTGTTGGGGAGTCTGGTATTCTCTTGGAATTGTCGTGTAGGGCTGTGGCTCCTTGGCATAGTGAGTGCTTTCGACACTGTTAATGGGAGCTGGCTGTGGCCTGTAGTATAATGACTGGGGTTGAGAGGACGGCTTGCGAGGTCTGGGAATCATGACAACCTGTTCCTCCTCCTGTTCCGGCCTAGTGGTCTCTATCAGGTACTGCTGAGGATGCTGCGGCTGAGTGGGCGTCTGCTGTTGAGGCTGTACATAAGCATTGAAGCGAACCTGTGGTCTCGGCTGAGGAAGAGCTTGTGGCTGCGGAAGGACCTGCGGCTGAGAATAATACTGGGGTTGGGGTTGTGGCTTAGCTTGACTCTTCAATTTCTGCTGAATAGACACTAATCTCGGTTCAAGAGCTTCTCTTGCCAATTCAGATGACCCAAACTGGACCTGACTGTAGGAGAACTTCTGAGGTGCCTGAGCTGGTCGGATGGACCTGGTCTGCTGGTAGAACTGAGGTGGTGAAGGTGGCTGGGAGTATTGGGGCTCTATCTCTAGGGAACTAGCGGAGTCGTATTGAGAAAGGGATTGAGGCTGCTGCGGTTGCTGGTAAGCTGATTGCTGCTGGTAGGATGGTTGTGGTTCTTGATAGGACAGTTGCTGGGACTGTTGGTAAGAAGGTTGCTGTTGGTAAGTCTGTTGCTGGGGCTGGTAAGGTTGAGGCTGGAAGCCCGGCTGGAACTGGCCAGTCTGGAGAGCACGCTGGAGGGCCCGCTCCTGCTGTTCCCTGATGTGTTTGTTGGCTGCATCCTCCTGCAGACGCCTCATCTGCTCCTGCTCTGGCGTCAGCTTGGGCCGCGGTGGCGGCGGTGGTGGCTGGTTGGCGTACTCAGCGTATACCTCTTGAGGATTCCTGGTATGACATCATTCGCAAACAATAAGTGTTACTTAAATAAAGTACATGGGCTAGATATGCAAAAACCAGTGCACATGGAGTATATTTCATAAAAAAGTACCTGGTGATGTAGAGTTGCTGGATGTCACGTTGCTGGTCATTTTGCTGAGGTGAGAGTTGGTGTAGCAGAGTCAGGTACTCTGGGGGAACCTAATAATAAAGGATTACGTTTATTCAATTTGTAAGATTAAAGTAGAACTTTTAACACAATCTAACATTTATTTATTTCAAATATAACTTATTTTAGTTAATACAATATGCTAGTCACCATTATATATGATTATACTTTATGTAAGGAATGCAGACTTAAAAGTTTGATCTAATTGCCTGATATTACATGAATTAAAAACTTCCAAATAATTATTCTAGGCTATTATTTGTTACAAATTCTAACATAATATTATCTCAGTCAGAGTATCAACTGAGCTGTATTGACTTCTAAAGAGAACGTAGGCTTGTTATATGTAAAATAAGTGAGTCTAATTGCAATTTTGAAGACATTCTTTGCAAAAATGTTCTATGTTTTCTTCCGACTCGAGAAAGAAGGCTGTCAGTTACTATTCAAATTCAAATGCGTTATAATACGCTGTCTTCTATGTATCAAGCCGAGACTTGCACTACCGTGCTGACACAATGTACAACTACGAAGTACTATGCAGTATTAGAAATATTTTATATTGTATGTCTAGCATAGTCCGTGACTAAAATACACAAAACACATTCCTAAATTGGTATTAAATCGGTAAATACTCAAGCCTACGGGATATGATTTACTACGAAGCCACCCTCACACGGTGATTTTTCTTGTTGGGAATCCTACAATAGTAGTTTAAAGCTCATTAGGAGTCTATATGAACTTATAAAAACATACGGTAATTAAAGCGGATGTTAACTGAAACAAATTTCGAAATCTACCGGATGGAACATTTTGTTTCCTAACAAGCAAGAAATAAACAGACTGGGCCATAAATCAGGGATCACTGACCAATCATTAAGGACTCCCTGGCGACCGCCACTTTGCAATTCTGAAAGAGAGAAAGTATCGAACAGAAATGTGGCAGCCGCCAGCAGCTTTAGAGATTCGGGATTGATGAATGAAGGGTCTAATGATATCTGTAATTTTGAAAATGATTTCGTCATTGTTGCAGAATCTAGTACAATCCATCGTTAAATTTCTTCTTGAGCAAAATGTCACGAAACGAATCGTTAATGTCATACGATATCGTATCAACAACTTAAATAACATATCATAATATCACAAAACGCTTTGAGGAAGATCGTAAATGCTTTTACCGTTACGTCTGAGTTCATGTTAGGAAGTAATAATGTCTACTGAGTGTAATGTCTAGTGCAAGTTACTGTAATGTCACTCAGTTTTACGATTGAAAGTTAATCAAGACCGAGTTTATGGTCATGCAAAAGGCATGTTTAATCGGAAGTGGTCGTCTTGAAAGCTGCCGGAAGGTGGAAGGTTTATGTGGAAACAACGCAAACTGCTTTCCACAAGGTTATCTAACTGACTGTGAAAGTTAGATACTTGTGTGTTTTTTATATTGAATGTATGCAAAGCAGGCTGCAAGATGCATAATGCATGCTGAAAACCAAACAAATGTTTTAAAGTCGTTATTTCAAACTAATGTGATTCAAATAAAAAAATTTGGTCTCATAATATTCAATCTATATTGCTTTTGACTTCCAATCTCGAGTATTTTCAAAGATTTCAAAACGGGGACAGAAATGATTCAGGTCGATAATTACCTGTCCAGTACTATGGCCAAGCCGGTTAATGAGCCTCCTACAACTGCACGGTGAGTGAATGGTCTTGGCCCAGATGTCTACCTCCTGTCCACGACAATCACGTCGAACGTGTTCGTATTGACAACACCAACATTACTGTTATTGCTGTATACTCGTGTAGTGACAGTATACTCCAGAGTTGCGTCACACCGTGAGAACTTGGACCTATAATTGTCCCGGTGTAGGACCGAGTCTTTATTACATTCACCTGATTGTCAAGTCACTCGACTATTGTGTCACTAAGTCATTTCTGATCGGTTCTCAATGACGCCAACATTTGTCTGTCTCGGGACACATTTCTGTTACTATTTCCCCAAGCCTTTTAACATAACGCCTACTTTCAGGTGCGGTTGTCATCGTTACAATCCTTGGTAAATATTGGTTTTAAAAGTAATGATAAGGGATGAGTAATCAATCTTGCATTATGTAATGAACTCAGTTAAATATTAAATTAAATATTCAGTTGTGTGAGTCCGAAGATGTACTCATTGAGTACGAAAGGCATCACAAAAATAAAAACTTTATATTATTGGAGAGTTTGTTTAAATTAATAGATAATTTCCAATAAGACAAGAGCTTCAAGAATGTAACTCAGTTAAAGTTTTTATTTTTTTAAATACAGTATTTAACTAATGTTTAAAATAAAACAATCATTAATGGTTGGACGCCGTATTAGGGTAAAAACATAATACAAACTGTATATACCAAGAATATAAAAAAATAATAAACACAATTTAATACTGTCTCGATATTTTAAACTATGCTTAAATTCGATATCAAATTCAAGATATTCCCTTAGTAAAAGCTTTAATTATATAACAGTCCATGATGTCATAGACTTAAAAGATTTGGTAATACGCTATTTAGGGACAAACGAAGGAAACAGTATAAATATATTACAGAAAACCTTTAAACATGTGCTATTGAGTAAATCCTGACAATAGTGACAAATACTAAATATTTCAATTTAATTCATAAAGTTTACGAAATTGTTATAAGACTGAAACGGATTAAAACTCTGAATATAAGAAATAGTGTGGTAGATCTGTGCTTGAAGAACAGTACTAGCTGTATTGAACAAAATATCTGCCATAGAATCCCTATAATGATGCTATATCTATTCTCCGGAAATCCAAAGACATAAATGAACAGGCCCTTAGATTTTGAAATATTATAAGTTTTTAATCTACCAGAGTACACAATCAATTTTACTTCCGATTACTTCAAATATTTGTATTGTTTTAAACGTTGTGTATGTGATCAAATGTTTTCTGAATCCGGAAATGACCTTAGTTTCAAACAGCTAATACTGCCAAATCCTGTAATTTTCAAAATTTAACCAATAGTCAGTTGTTTGTGAATGGTTATTATAAACAACTTATTGACGATAAGTTTTAAATTTTGTATAAATTGATTTTTTTAGTTATAAATTTAATATCTTTATTTTACTGTATACGAAAATGCTCTTTTAATTTCATCTCTGATTCATTTAAAATGGCATAATAAAATAGTAAATAAAACTTCGGACGATTTCAGTATGGAATTTAGATTTGCCTTGTGCCTTTGGCCCAGAAAAAAGCCTTAAAATATTGGAACATAATTCTGAAACACCCTGTTTAATTAGTAGAACAAGATGTGGTTTTGAATCACAATCGGTAAGGATACATTCCTAAAATGTCTGTCATGAGAGTGATTCAATAGGCAGATTCCAATACTCAAAATTGGTATAGCTATAGTCAACAAGTGTAATCAACATTTGAACGTCCTATGGCTGAATTCAAGTACTGAACTCAATAAATATTGAGCTATTTTAAACTCATAAGTTGTGCATGTTGTTAACTTTAATCAATTTTAAACTCATAAGTTGTGCATGTTGTTAACTTTCATCAATTTTAAACTCATAAGTTGTGTATGTTGTTAACTTTCGTCAATTTTAGAATTGAACAGGTAAATAATTGTTCATAAATCCTTTTAATCTATTGGTGTAGAAAAATTATATGCGAGTGAATAAAAATTGTGTAATCCTGGTATTATGAATTTTGCCAATCTCTAAGTTGAAATTATTTTTACGTGATTATGTATAACTAACACATTTACTTATCGCCGATCCTAACTCATTATAATATTGTGAAATTTGTTTCCTAGTACGTTGGAGAGAATTTTGGACTTCCTGATTTCACTTAAGATATAAAAAAGAACAAAAAAGTTGTCATCTGACTAATGAAGGCTCACACTAATTTATAAACTTATGCAACTCACAGGAAACCTTGTTTATTTTGTTTTCATTAACACTGTTGAGTCATTATGTAAATTCGTAGGTCTACATTGATTCCAAATTTCTCCTCACATCTGCATTGAGTAGGTCTATTATATATGTGATTTCTACGCATGTAAAAACTTCAAACATACAAATATACACTAATTTCACTATTCACAAACAGGATGGAGGTTGATGAGAAATTGTAATACCTTTAAAATTATCAAAATGTTCTTTAAGTTGTGCACGTTTCTCTTATTATGTAATAAAACATTTATTTATTTATTTTGATAATGCAACCTTTGTAAAATTATGAGGATGGTATAATTTTTATTTAAGTCTAGTCGCCTTATCTCATTTGTATACACTTTTGATTGAATATTTTTAGGTGGAAATTAATTGTTTGAATCAGTACTTTAGTGACTTTGAAATGTTTATCACATTCAACGATATAATACAAAAATAAACAAACTTTGTAATTTTACAATTAGTATGGAAATGCATTTAGTAGTCTTTATGTTGTTTTAAAAATGCAATTGGATTCAAATGACACCCTAAACTAGTCTTTTCAGAACTTTCTTGGACAGAAAAAAAAACATTTAATACTTAAACCAAAAAGAATGTGTAATATTTTGGCACTATTTATTTCGACCTTACATTTGGGTCTCACAACAACGACAGTCACTTTGCAATTTCAATCTTTTGCTAAGGTTAGGAGTTTAAAATGAAGTTAGAGAGTAAGCATGTTCAACTGTGACCGAAGTTCAACTGTATTTGTAATGGCAGACGAGATAGTGACGGACCGTTGGGTCGTGACTGTTCGTGTGGGTATCGGTGTAAGGTGGATCGTCGTAAAAAGGAAGGAACCGTTATCGGCGGCGATTCTGTTTAGTCTTGTAGTGAATGTTGTTTTGAGAGAGTTCCATGGCTTTTTCGTACGGCCTTCTCTTGTTTGCATAAACGATATGAGGGTATCAGACTAATCCGGGTCAGATCACTTGGAGCATGCAACGTCATCGAAGGGACTTGACTTTAATGCAGAATAGAGCTATGTTCTGTCTCCTGTCCCATGTTAGCCGTAGTTCATTTCCAATGCGTTCATGTCTGTTTCCCGGTATTACCTTTTGGTATTGTTGATTGGAATCGCTTTCGTGTTAAGCGATAAGACTATTTATTGTTACGAATATGTTTGATGAATGAAATTAGAAATCAGTCAATTCGTCTAGGATGTTCTGTATAGTGAATAAGGTATAATAAATTGTTATAATTATAAACCCTGAAAGGCTAAAATGTTCTTTTATTAGTAATAACCTCCCCTCGTCACCTCAGTATACTGTTTTATGAAATGTCATGTTGGAAATGTTCATTAATAATAAATTTATGGAAAAATATGGAAAAGCTGTAACTGGAATTAAATACAAAGACCTAAAATTGCGCTTAGATAAGCGTTTTAGTAATTCTGTCTAATTAAAGTCACTTTCTGATTTAAGCTTCTCCTTCTTCTTACACCGCAATTCTGTCTACTTTGTTAACTTCTCCCTTACATGACTGATGGGGTGCACATGTCTGCTCACCTGTTGTTGGCCACCCTCCCCACTGCTCCGCACGATGTACCTGTCTGGAGCACCTCCGTACTGAACAGACGCCTGTCTCTTCACCACCTTGTCCTCGCCTGGATAGTTGAGTCGCTCAATCTCCAGCATGATGAGTTGTTTGCCATTTTGGGTGTCGTCCTCGCACCAGCCCGCGGCCGCCAGCCACGCTGCAACAATCATTGTTACACAATCGGTGCAACAGCTGCAACACTGACAGCGTTACTATTATACTGCGCTAGATCGCACATTCACTTACTGCGACGCGACGTCTGAGAGCGTACGACCGGTTTGGCTCTCTCTCTTCTAGACGTCGGGATACGACAATGCATGATATAAACTTTACTCACTGTTTTAATCTATGGGTTGTAAATTATTGTCTATGCTAGTTCCTTGTTTATAAATAAGTCGTCATAAACAATCTTGTTAGTAACCTATTTATATGGGAGAATGTATAAAGTATGATTACATACAACTGTATACGATAGATCACTCGGGAAAGTATCACAGAAAACGGTAATTAAAGATTGTAACAACTATCACTCCCGTCACAGTGACACATTTTATTGTATCCTTCACTCTCAAATCCTTGTACAGACACCACCAGCCTGACAGAACGCAAAGTAAATATTACATTCCTCACGTGTTATTATGTAGCATGATAAAATGTCATACGATTATACTCAGATATTTTACAGATTTGTTTTTGCTACGACTTTGTCATTGCCATCATGTAAAAACCTGACTTAGTGTACAGTAACTTATTTTCATTTTAACCTTAAGATTTTATTCCACTGTTTTAAATGACCGTTGTTTTAAAATATGCATAGAAATTTTCGCGGGAATCGATGTTAGCACCAAATGTTGTCATGTGATACAAAAGCTAGTTCATAAAAAGAAACCATACTTGAGTGCTTCGTTTGTTCCTATTGGAAAATATACAACAGTGAGAAAATGCATTATTACTGTTGAACTACGATTAAATCGTGTTCAAACTTATAACACTGATATATGAGAGTATTCATTTATATTGTCAATCATCCAATTTTATTAATGAGAACACTTGCTAGAATAGAATTACTTTTATAATTCTGGCATATACGACATATTTTATTAGACAATATTACTAATTAATGCCTATTAAACCGACACACCAATTTCAAACTAAGGCTCCTTTTAGCCAAATAATAAATATTATTTATCATGAATGTCTTCATGCAGATTAAGTCAGCATGAATCGTAATCGGCCCGTACTGCCATGAGATTAGCAGACGTTGCACCTAGAGATTTATGAGTCAAGTTAGACCTCGGCAGCGCGGTAGTCCTATAGACTGCAGTGCGACCAGCGATCACATAAGACCAATAGATGGAGCAGTGGGGTTGCCCGTTGAAGCCGCCTCTGTCGCCTGATGATACAACAATGGCGGCGACCTTGGGATTGATTCACCCTAGTGGCGAGCGCTCAGACTGTGTTCGCTGCTGTCTGGCAGGTTTAAGAACATGAGAAGGAAGATGAAGATCTCGACTATTACTATGATATTGTAGGAAACACTTCAAATGTAACGACGCATATTGTGGAGTACCTTTCTGGTTTTGTAGTAAGAACGTTAAGGAAATAAAAATAGCCTGTAGCGGGTGCCTACAGCTGTTTACAGGCTAATGAGGAAACGCAATACCGCAACAGTTTGATAAGTTGTAAAAATCGAGGGAGGACTTTTACAACCTTCTGAAGGTGTTGTGAAAACTTTGTTTGTTATGCGAAACAGAAGTAAAGTTGCGTATTAAGAAAGGCGACGTGACAACTGTGAAAAAACTAGAGGACAGAATGGTAAATTCAGGGTTACGAAAGTGTATCGGTGTAAATCTGTTCCCAGGAGGGCATTGTTTTGTACAAGATCCTGGGGTAAAATCACCTTATATTAGTTCAAAAAGCTATTTGTAAACAATACTTCAAAGTGCGACTACATCACCACTGCAAAGATGTCAGTGCATCATTACACAAAACCAGAATACGCAGTCAATCTATTAAAAAACTGTAATATTTTTTAGGACAGTAGAGAGGTACGTTTTATTGTAAGCTTTGGATATTTATGTTTCTAATTTTCATATTTTTAATTTCCATTATATTAAATTCATTATTTATATAAACATAATGAATTACCCATTTGGGTAATTTGGTGTGCCAGCATCTGGAATATTTCGTATGTAGCTATAGCTTTTTTAGAAATAGTCTTTTCATCATGCTCAATGATACTTAATTTATTTATTTTTTAACGTTATTTTTTTCTAATAGCTTGGTGGTAAATTTAAACTTATTTGTTTTGTACTTTTTTAATGAATTAATATTTGTTTCTAAAATTGCACTGCTAAATGAGATTGTACATTGTTAATTACCTGATTTCTTGTAAATGTATAGATTTTTCCAAGTAGATCTGCTACATCATTTCTTGTTGTTTGTTATTTGCTCTAAATTTATCTTGTTAATTCTTAAATGTTTATCATTATTTTTCTTTTATCTTGTTGTTGTTGTTGTTGTTGTTCTTGTTTATTATACTCAAGTTATATTAGTTTTCGAGTTGGTTAGTGTTATTTATGATTTTTTTTATAATTATTGCATAGTCAAAACTAACACACCATGTTTTATTATAAATTTGTTCGATTATGCTGTCTGTCTTGAATTAATTAATTTGCACTATTTCTTATAAAAAATGGTTGTCCGTTGATAAATAAATAAGTCTATGTCTAGTGGTTTACTTTATTGTACCTTATATTGCCTCAAGTTTAGTTAATATTTAATTGTACTGAATGACAGTTTCTATTTACATGAAATGATAAGCGAATGCCTTATAAATGGGGTTTAAAAATGTTTAACATATTAAAAATAATTAATTACATTTAAATGAATTTTAAATTAACGATATGTTGAGTTTTAATTTAAGAGCCGAGAGCGGCCTGGAGTGTAGGCGATCTGTTGTAGGTCGGGCGATGCGGTCAGGGTTTTCGCCTATATTCTGCCGATAATATCAGGAAAACGACTGGTCTTAGAAAATAAAGTTTCGAATGAAAAAAATAATTCAACTCTTTATCTCAAACTTTCCGGCTTACAAAACTTGCCTGTCCTAAAAACAAAAAAAATTCCTCACAGACCGACTTTTTCATGTTACGATTTCAAATGTGTATAAAACTTTTAAAGTTTTTTGCTCATTAAAATTATATAGAGATCAAAACTGGTAATTTGAGTTGCGCCATTGGAATCGGTGTTTTATGAGATATACGTACACCAAATTTGAACATTTTTGGCTTAATCCTAAGTGGGCTAGGTGGCGATTTATTTATGCGCGCGGACTGCAATTTTTAAGCTTTTCTGGACGGCGTTTGGCGTTTCTAGACGTTTCTCAAGATGGCCCGCCACTGGCTTCAACACCAGTAATGCTGTAGGAATAGGAGTGCTCCATCTATTGGTCTTATGTGATCGCTGAGTGCGACGGCCTTGCCAATGTCAGCTGGCGCGAACATTGCGTCACCGCACGTAAGCGGGGCACCGTAATAGTCGTCAGGGCGCTTTTTGATCGGCACCCAGAAAAAACTGGATTGTTGCTCGCCGCTTACTGACTTCTCTACCTTGGTGCTCCTAATGGTAATAGCGCAACCTGGCTGTCCTACTGAGAGACATGGTTGAAAGGTATCTAACAAATCTTTATTTGATGATTGTCTCCATTCAAGAGTACACCTTTACTCTTTTAAAAGGTGTACTATCCATCAATGTTCTAGTACTTTAATTCAATGCTCTTTCGTAACCCAACAGTTGCAACTAATAATTCTTTATATCTTCACAAGTTTCATCTCGCTTAAAGATTTTGTACGTAAAATATATTTAGGTTTGGTTTCTTTCTTCATATCTCACTAAGAATTTGTTAACTATAGTAATCGTTATGCATGTACAAAAGAATCTCGTTTACGGTATCAACAAGTTTTAATATTCTCTCTTTTACGGTATTAAAAAGTGCTGGAATTAAATGAGATACAAGTTATAGGAATCTATTTCAAAATTCATAATGAGAAGTTATTTATTATTGAGTAATAAAAACGTTAAACTGCAATCAAAACTAAAAGGAACTGTACAGTTTTCGATCAATTAGCCAGTTTAATTTGAAAGGAGTATGTTGGAAGATATAATGAGAAGGCATTCCGAGCCATACCGATGTTTTGAAGAAGTAAAAAATGTTGGCTTTTTACCGTATCATTGTTAAGGAAGCAACCATATATAGCATGGTGTAATTCTCGTGAAAGGTTTTGAAGTTAATCCTTACGTCTTCATCCTCAAGTGACTCCCAAACATTTTATTACCATAAAATATAGTGTTTTAATAAAGAACATCCATCACAGATTTTATTGGTAAAAACTGTATGAAAAATAAAGAAAATGGAACCTGACCGGAAATTGCCCAAAAACAATCCTGTATGTATGAACAATACACAAAATCTGCCATATAATTTTACGTTGCAACCAGAAACGTACAAGGAAGAGATATCTTGATACTCCAAATTACGTTAGTTTTAATAATACTTGATGACATAATGAATACGATATCGATATGGTAAAGAGAAAGCTGCAGGACAGCCGCGGCGAATGTGTAGCAACAGCTGGTCGGTAGACAGGGAACTGCGGACTTGGAACTGAACCGGACCGGACTGACGGAGACATTCTGACACTGTCGGAAATTATATTTACCCTTTAAATTTTGTCTTCCTATTGTTTGCTAGATCACAGGCTCAGGAGAATAACATTTGAACCGATTTTAAACTTCTAGAACGTGTTTTGATTATTTGTTAGCATTTTATTTTATAGGTTATGATTTAATGATCTGACGTTATCTACCAGTCAAAACTAATCCATACTAATTTTAATTTAGTTAATTTTCTATATATTCACAAGTTTTACCTCGCTTGTTCTCTTAGGACAAGAATCTGAGAAATTGGACCTAGTCCTAAAAGGATCTTTGCGCTGCTTCAGGAGTGACAGGATATTCTGGATGGGTAAGATTGTGGGAAGAGGCCGCCTCCTGACAAGAACCACGAGAAATAACTTTAGGCATTAATCTCAGTCATGTTAGTTATTATAAAAACTGCAGCCCTATACACTGTTAACTCAATCCCACTCTAGTTTATCCTACTGTTATCTTAGATTCTTTACTGATGTTAGTCCTTTTTATATAGTTTATTTACTGTTTTTCCTTTATAGTATTTAATTAATTGTTGTTATTTCTTATTTAAATAGCTCTCATTAGGCTCTATGTTCTATGTCCTATTGCTATACAGTGTTTACTAGCCTTACAATTTCCAGTCTTGTACAGTTGTTACCTGTGTTGTTTGCTGGCCATGCCTCCTTGTTGTATGTTACTATTTACTCTCTGTCTTATTAGCTCCTAAGAAAACTTTAGTACATCTTGTCCATAATTATTTTTTGTTGCTTTTGTATAAAATTGGCGATTGCCGTTGAAATAAATAAATAAATGTCTCCTTCAGAGAAGAGGAAGTCTCTATATTCAAAGCAGGCACGGGGACACCCTTATGTCTAGGCTAGCAACAACCCTTAACACTTAGGGAGCCCCACAAACTCCAACAGGCATCACTCGGAGTACCTTACCTATCGACCAACTCTTGCATCCCAGAATCTCGACATTTGCGGTTAGTGATGTGCCGCTCCTGAACATCTATAAGGTTACCCAGACTCAAGTGGCACATCGATTTTTGCTGTACTCAATGTAAGTTCAACTGGAAGGTATAAACCAACCAATGGTGAACCCAACTGGGGCATTCTAATTCGATTTATAATGTAATAAAACGTAATAAAGGATATACGTAATAATGGTTTGGGTTGGTTAATCATTTTTGCAAGATCACAAGCTAATGAGTATGACAAGTGTAACGATATACTTCTAGAAGGTGTGGTGAGCAGATGTTTAAAACGAGAACAATAACACTGCCATAAGAGAGTAACCGGCTTACATACAGAAATTTAAATTCTTGAAATGTTGCAAAGATCACTATACTCTTTGATTAGTTCGTTAACCAACAATCTATTAACTGCATTTGTCATAAAACTTGTAGTTGTTGGAAGATTATTTTGTATGAGAAATTTGTTTTGTATATTTCAAAATAAATAAGGATAAAACTCTGAAATGCCAATTTTTTAATGGATTGTTTGCTTATAGCACACAGTTTGTCGTTTATAGTATATTAATTACGCAAGATTTTAATTGTGATTCATATTTACCATAAAATCATCATTGAAAAATAACATTACATGAACTGTGTCGTGAAATGAAATAAATAACAACACATGCCAAGAGAATGGGAATTGATAAGTTGTAAGATTTTAATTTTAATTTTTTAAAGGTATTTAATTTAAGTAACTAGTCAGTTATTACAATAACGGCCGATATACGTACAGTTGCTGTAAGTTAATTAATTTAAATTTAAATAATCTTAAAAAATATTATTTTACTCGAAGTAGACAAATAAATATTGTCACACTAAGATACCAGAAATGATTTAAATAATGGACAAGCGTGTCCATTTACACCGCATCCACAGATGAACAAGATTTCACTTAGTTTTCTCCCTGACCTTATGAGTAGTTTGTTGATGCCATCTCGTCGTTCAGACAATGATGACTCAGGATGACTGATAACCATAGACAAAAACCTATAATAATAGGATGACCGACCTATTTAGATAACGTTCTTCGAACTATAATCGGGTTCTCTCCCAAAGACTTAAAATTGGTGTTTATCTATAATTACAACAATAGTAAAACTTTTCGATTAACCTTATTTTAAATTAAATCGCAAAAATAGTAGAGATATAGTTTGTCCGCAGCATCTAAAGCTGCAGGATTGGATGACCCCTCTCACCAAACGTGCAAGGTTAGGTTAAAATGTTTTAAAACTTAAAAAATGTAAAAAAAAACAGTGTTGCAGGTTAAATACTGGTATTTGAGCCATCGAAACGACAGAGACCACTGGTAAGCGGGTTGCGCGAGTCGGGGCGCGAGGATAGCACAATCCTCTTGGGCTCATGAGTCTGCAGACAAAGTGTAACAATTTATTGTATATTTATAAAGGCACTCCGGAATGTTGTTTGTAGGTACCACAACATTCCGTCATCAATGAAGCAATCATTTCCTACAAATGTCGCCTTAAGAAAATTTGTTTCCAAAATTTGATAGTTCCTTTTAATGTTTTCCACATCTAAATTTCATAAATATTAATGATCTTAAATAAAAAATATTTAAAATCCCAAGAGCTTGATTAAAATAATTAATAGTAATAAGTACGTATAAAACACAGATATAAAATATTTTACAAAGTAAATAAAGAACGTTTCTTTAATGTTCAACATATTTGTTTGCGTTCAAACAATGGTATCCACTATTAATTTTTAATGAAACGTGTGTTATTGAACTCTAGTTTCCGGAAATTTAGTGGTTCAGTCTCTGTTTTGTAATTCGTTCCTTTTATGTCAGCGCTTAAAAGTTGGCAAGACAAACCTTTATATAATTCTATAATGATGTTTAGTTCCAATGTTAACTAGCCCAAACCCCGCATCGTGCAAACTATATCGTAGAGATTAGTTTACGATTGCAGTTATTTTATTAGTATACGCCAGGAAACGTCGACCAGCCTAGTTTGCCAAGCCAGCCCGTGTAATGGGACTCACGAGAATGGCATTAGTAGAGTAGTATACTGTTGTCCAGTAGTAACCTGATAAACAACACATTCCTCAGCATGGCACGCATGTGCGTGCGTGTAATACATCTCATTACACGCTTGCCCAATGTTTGTCGTAACCAATTGTGTGACAAAAACAGTAATTATCTGCTCCTTTAGTTTTAGACATGGGTACATGAACAACTCAAATTGTTCAAGTAGGTATTCTTAGAAATCCATCTTAACATTACGAAAAGTACAGCCCTAACGTTCTTTTTTATATTTTTGTAGGCATAGGCCTACATAAAAGAACGGTATTTTGGGGTTTGAAGAATATCTCCCTTCGGATCCGTGACGTAGATGGAAATATAAAACTAACTAACCAAGTTATTGCCTCAACAAATCTGCCTGATACAAGAAATGTAAATATTCCTACGATGTTTTTCCTCTCTGTAAAAGACTTTTTAATGTACACTTTTGGCACGATTAAAAATTTTAATAATAACTACGTTATTCTATGTTCCACTTTGGCCTTGAATATAATAAAGTGGAAATTTAAAGTTAACCAACCATGTTTTGTTCTTGTTTTATCATTTGAAAATTGTTGATATTTATACCCTACAAATAAACCAATAAAACTTAGTATGGGTTATATTATTATATTCTAACTTTATATGAAATCAACAAATCCAACAATGTAAATTCATCGTATGTGTTAGTATATTGAAATCTATCATATACTTAATTTTATGCTACACTCTTTTTTATTTTACAAATTTGTTTATTCGACTCGTTTTGCCATTTCGATTCCACGGTAAATTCAAAAGCGTTCCCTCTTATATGAAGAGGAACCTGTGTATAAAGTTTACAAATCTCTCTGACCTTTCGATTAAGAGTTATCGTACAGACGGACAGACTTTAAGAAGGACAAATCGGGTCCTTAATAAATAGCTTGTCTTTTTCTTTCAACATTTTAAGAGAGGTAATATTTGTATACTGCAGAAAACTGTCCTATCTATCACAAGTTTGGGCAATTTATGTAATGATTTAATATCTTACATAATATTAAATTAAACAAATCAATGATTTGTAAAAGGCATGGATTATTGCGGAATCGTTACGTATAAATATCTAAAGGCAAAATTGTGGCAAGGATATTACTCTCGTGGACAAATTGCTCCACATTCATTATTAAGGAATCTCGTCCAAGAAGATTGATTACTCGATGAAGAAATGCCTAAAAATGATGATTATTACTGACGGATACTAAACATGCCCCGGGTGACATGCCGTGTGCCGATGTGGTTGCGCCGCGCCGCGACACAAATGTAGCTCTAACTGTGGGTTAATTGACATGACATTCCTGCCTCGCGGATAGTAGTCCTAGAACCTAAGTGGCGTTGCCCAACTCTGCATTGTCGTGTTGCGGGAACCTTTTAAGTGCACTTTAATTTAAATGTTCTAGAAAGTAAATGTACTTTGCAGACTCTAAGTTTTGTTTCATTCAACCACTTCACCATTATCCAATTTTATTTCTTTCTGTAGAGTTTGTAAGAAACAGGGCATTAGTGAAGCAATATTTTTTTGAAAGAAATAGAATTAATTTAGATTCTTTAAGATCTAAGATTTAAGATTCTCTAAGAAACATGAAAGAATAAAATTTTTACACTAAGGCATTTGAATGACAGGCATTTAAAGTAAGCTGAGAAATTTAAATGGAAATTTTTCAATTGTGTAAACCTAAAATAAAATAAAACTGAAAATAAATAAATAGTAATGAAAAAAGAATTCTTTACGACAAATGAGATATACTTCAGGTAGAACCATGAATTTCATGAAATATAATTTAAGGAAATATTTTTATTTGGTATTGTTTTCTTAAGGAATTGTTTATGAATAGAAAAAATACATATCGCGTCAGTCAACATTTATGGACATAATGTAAAACTTTCACATACTTGTATCCAACCGTTTTATTTCGGGCCTTGTTATGAGATGTCCCGAAATTATGCTTAAAAATCCTACCACTCAAGATATTTTTCTATTTTCAGAAACTGTATAAAACATATTCCAACATAAACCTAATTGCACCACCTTCGAGGGCCACGTAAGAGATACTGAATGAAATGTTAACAAAAATCCCTTAGATGGTTTGCCAAATGTGTCTCCAAGAAAACTCGCTCACACGTGCAAAATGGTCTTTCAACATTGAAGTCAATCCTCATACGAAACAGTTTCTCGTAATTTTGAAATGTGAACTAACGCTAGTTACACAATACATGTTATTCTACCTGATGCACGCAGTTGCCGAAGCTAATGGGCAGCCTCGAGAGTGTTGGCATCGCTTTGGACACGCCAGTTTCGTAGGCAATGTCTCAGTGATACCCGTCCATTCTCCGCTTCGTGAGATTCCAAGTTTCGTCTTTGTCCTTATCTTAAGGAAACGTCAATTTGGCAGTGGTAGGAAACGGTTCATTGAAGCCACCAGGATATAAACATGCTTTTTCAAACACGCATAAATTGGATTGCATGCCCTTTAATTCTCTATCCTATTCCAACAAGATAATCGGAAATTGTTTATCATAGCCATTTCTAACGAACTGCAGCCACCAAAACCTTGGTTTTCACTTCGGATAACAGTATTTTACTCAGATACTCTATGTGTATTGTGATAGTGAGAAAATTGTAACATTAGGTACCGATATATTGCTTAGTTGTCACTGAACATTAGCCTTTTTCACTTAGGACAAGAAGCTGTCAAAAGGAGACTTTTCATTAGGCATAGCCCTAAAAGAACCTTTACGCTTGCTCTCGGGGTGACGGGATATTCAGGATGGTATGGTTATGGATAGGGGTCACCTTCTATTAAGATCCATTGATGAAGAATAGCGGGAAGCTTCTATAATTTTTTTATGTATAACATCTCTCGACATACGAAAGCTCTCACCTCTTGGATCTTCTACCCTGTACATTCATTTGGCCTATGAGACCGTCCAATCTGAGAATTCACACGTACTACCTTAAAATTCGTCAAATTAATAATGAAGAAACCCAATCTTATTTCTTGAATCTATCGTTATATTAGAGAAATTAGAGATATAACATGTATTTATCACTCCCATTTTTTAATTCAAAATTTTAAGATTTAGTCGATGCTCATGTTCTGAGGCGAGAAACAATTAATCAACCTATCGATGTCGTTTTGATCGATTCTGTATCTCTTATCTGACCGAACGAAGTATCATTATATGCCAGGGTTCTCTTAGGATGAAGGATATTCAGATTTATTTTAGTAAAAAGAAGCCGATCGCCTTTTAGCCATATTCTGGCCGTCCTAATGAAGATATCGTACTGTATCACTAAGGTGGAGATTTTGTACAATGAAATATCGAGCAATCTGATAAAACTTGCTTTGGTCAGAGACCGGATTTGAACCCGCGCTGTCTCTAATGTCAATAACTTCAACGCCATAGACGTGCGGTTATCGGCACTCCCATAGTTTGCCGTGATATGTGAGACATAACCTGACATAACTCGGCACTCTCACAGTTTGCCGTGATATGGGAGACATAAGTCTGACATAACTCACCGAGGTTGATTATGTTGGCGACTTCCCAGATATGCAAACAGCTCCAGAAGAGCAGGACAGTTGAAGTACGTATTGTTCGATATTAATGTGAACTGCGCCACCTGACCCAGTTGTCATGTTGCAAGTCTGTCAGCGCCGACAACGACGCATAAATTGTGAGAAAGGCTGTACTAGCCGGTCTCCAGCACGGGATGAGGATGTGTTTACACAATGTGGCAGAGGCCGAGATGTGCCGATACCGGAGCCTATAAGGTGGTACGTGACAGGAGAGAGAGCCTCATGGTCACCGACGCAACGTGAGCGCTCCGCCATATATTCCACATTCACAGGAGCAGGATGCAACGAGACTGTCCATCAGTATCTACCCACAGGACTCGCCGCGGTGCAGGATGCGAGAGGGACATTCCTGGAGTGCTTCTGGCTTTTCCATGCAGATGCGTTTTCTTACCAGACCGTGACGTTTTTTCTTCAGGAGAAAACTATACAAAAACCAAGTACAATTTACATTGAACACAATAATTTATGTTTTATGCGAAGGAAACGTATTATTTAGACCTTGAATTTGTAGGTCAGCTATTTTCATCCAATTACCTACATATACAAATGAACGCTTTCATAAGCGGTAAACGTTATGCTTAGTCAATTTCTATCTTACTCCAGTCGAAGAGCATAGCTAAGGCATAAATCGAAATGTATCTAAATAAATTTGCAAATATGCAGTGTGATATATATTTCCAATCTCTTTTAGATATTGAGTTACAGAATTTATCTTACTCATCCAACATATAAGTAACAATAATCACTTCTTGTTATTGCTATTTGATCACTTATTCTTTGTAATACTGAGCTTATAATAATAATAATCTCTTTATTGCATTCTTTTAACAATTTTTACATCGTATCGCAATCGTCAATAGTTTGTCAATTTACACGATATTATCTACACATTCACGCAACCTCATACTCACAATTCCTACAATCATTCAAGACACAATCGCACTGACCTCAGATCCAGCACTCTCAAATATCCCAGCGGCTTATCATGAATTCATCAACAGAGTAGAAAGCCTTGGACACCAATAGGAGTTTGAGACGCGTTTTAAATTGATTTTGATTATTGGAAATTTTGATTTCTTCAGGGAGCCTGTTGATTAATCTGACACCAACTTCTTGCGGTAAATGTTGCGCTAATGTCAATCTGCGTTGATGAGTTCGAAAGTTGTCCCTGCCTCTAGTTTCATATTGATGAACGTCACCGCCACGAATCAAGGTGCACCTTGATCTGCAGTACATGATCACCTCAAAAATATAGAGACAGGGCAAAGTCAACAATCTCAACTCCCTGAAAGATTCCCTACACGACTCTCTGTAATTCAAATTTTCAATGATTCTGATAGCTTTTTTTCTGGAGTCTGCTTATGAAGCATGAAGTACGACACAGTCCCCAGGTTTCAAATCAGACATTGTATTTCATTTTCTTGTACACTACGACACATTTTCGTAACTTCTAGGTTGAAACGTCTGTTGTTTAGGTTTCTCACATTTTTACTCTACATAATTATGTAAATCTGTTTTTTGAAGTGAAAACTTCTTTAGGCGCGTTGAGCGTTTTGGTAGAGGGTAAAATCCTCGGTTCGCGTCACCGACATGCTAATGATACTAACCTGCATGAAAAAGTCAGTCTCGCTGTGTTAAAACTGTCCCGGCGGAGTATGAAAACAGACTGCGAAAATCAGTGACCTTTACGGCTTCCTCTCGCGATTTAAAAGTGAAGCTAATGTCGTACAATTCTGTAAGATGCGTCAAATTAAAGCTCATAATATTGGCAATCTATTGGTTACATTTTTAAATATTAAAAAAATTTAGAAATAATTTTGATTATTGTTTACATTTTACATAGCGTTTACAATGACAAGAAAAAAGTAGTAAGCGAGGATTTTTTTTATTTTTTTGGTCAGACAAAATTTGTCAGCGAGAAAGTTGTGTGAAAATAGATGAATATTTTTTTTGTAATTTATCATTTTTTTATTGGAAGTTTAGTTTAGCCTGTAGTAGCGTATGAAGTGATGAGTGAACGTTTCTGCCGGAACTGTAGTTGGCGCATTGGCTCACTGATACCGTATTAACTCAATAAATTAGTTTATTGTGCAATAAAAATACCTTTACGAAAGAACCAAGTTAATTTAACTAATTTATTAGTTTTAAAAATATTGTGGGTTTAATTGTTATTGCAATTATATACTTTATCCGTAGCAATAACTGTATTATTTACAACGGTGTTCAACTCACTGTTGTTCACTCGGTGTTTACTCACTTGTATTCTATGTTTAACTAACTATTAATATTGAGCAATTACAACATATTTTTATACAGATAAATGAATAATGAAAACAACGAATATATTTTTAAACATTTTTAATATTTGTACGAATATTTGTATTTAAAATTTAGCATTATTCATTTTAATTATGTTTTTAATATTTAACCTCTTCATCATGAAATGAGTATTATTACGGTATAAGATTTATCTTACTAGCGTGGTAAAATAGATTTCTAGTTATTTGATAATATTTTTTCGTGGATTTTAAAATTGGAAAATTAAAAACGCGTCACATTCACAATATTACAGATGTACTGCTACTATAACGTATTGTTAATTACTCTCAACTTAATAGTTTCCGTTTTCACTTCTATCGGCAGTCCCACGACTGCTACTGTTTTTTTTTTTATATCTAGGTTGTTTTTGCTTTCATTTAAATACAAAATTATAATAAACTCCACAAGAGGCTTTAAATATTTTGCATTGAGAAAGTTATTTTAAGTTTAAAATGATAACTTAATGATTTTAAAAATTATTGGCTTATTAAAAAGTGAAGTTCTGAATATCTGGAGATGTTTGTAGGTTGAACGCATGAATAACATTTCTTTTTGATAAATAAGACAAGTGTGGTTTCCAAGATCACACACAATTTGAAGAGTTTAAAAGGTAAAATGAGTATGTTCATAAGACGTTCCTTATAGTACTGACTTTGTGTAATAAATATCAGAATTATTAAGTACAGAATTTTCTTGTAGGCATGGTTTATGAAATTCAAATTAAATGGCTATTATTAGATTAGGAGATGGTACAGCAGTTTATTCCAATTATAATACATGTGAGACATAATATATTTCTTATATTTTTTTAAACTCAAGGCACACATATGGGTGTAATTTAATATCATAAATATAGAAAATGCAACAAAATTGTCACATCTGTACTAAAAGACGTTTTGTTGACTATAATACATAGTTTTAGAGGAAAACCATCCATGAAAAAAGTAAAATTAAACTATTTATTTAACCATCTATAACTGCATCCCACATTTGTTCAAAACTATTTGAAACAATGCAACATACCATATGGATCAGCTGTATATTTTTCCAAAATAATGTTTTCCAGAATATTAAATACTTTCTGTTTTTCTATGACTAAAAGAAACAGTAGTTAATAAAATGTATAACACCCCGCGAATTATCTTACTGAAATTTTAATAGTTGGCCAATAAGGAAACTTTCTGAGCAGAATTTGGCTCGTTAATGAAGGTATATTTTATAGCGTTTCACTTGACGATGTCACGGCCACTGATGCCGGTACCGACCATCCACATAATTGCAGTCACCTCTGCACTGCCGCCAGTGAAAGTCAGGGTCTATGGTCCGCTCAGGGAATGTCGACAGCTGCGATCGGCCCGGAGAAAGCACCTGCCCGCGGCAACTTTATGTAGTTCGTCCTCAGTGTCCACGCCCACTGCAGAAACTGGAATCTGACCGGAAGTCGGTATGTAAACTCGGAAGTGGAGTAAGACATTTTATGTGGGAAACCTCAACTAGAATGGGTTCTGTCACCTCGAGTCACATATTATTTGCTTTGTTCCGTTTGTCATCAAAGTGACGTCGTAAATCTTTATGGTGGTACTAAAAAGGACGTGTTATCGATTGAAATGTGGTCTAAAGAGAGCAAAAAACGAGATAAAAAGATTTTGAACACTTTTATAGTTGTACTGAAACACCGTTGACAACTGTCAATTATGAGTTTATACGACATAGAAAAGTGAAGACAAGAGTAAGTCTCAACACAAAGCAGGGTCGACTGCATGTTTGAAAGTATTGAAAGTACAAATAGAAGTAATTGACAAAGGCAATTCTTGATTCAAGACATAAACAGTCTGATTTATATTTATGATTGTCGTTAAAATAATGCGTAAACTTATAAACTTATGGTTAACATCAACTATTGCAGCCTAGTATTTTCATGATGTAGGACACTTAATCTTTTATTGATTACAGACGTGTGTCACTTGCAGGTTTCAATTAAGATTCGTCCCACGGTCCCCACCCATGCTCCAGCGAGGCGCCACGCCGCGCAGAGTAACACACATGGACACGGCTGACAACGTGCTCTGGGAAATGTGTGACAGCATCCCAATCCACTGATGCAATAAATCGTCCATTCGTTCCGATCGTTTTAACCCAACTGTCGCGGCTTCTCTCACGCACATTTCCGCATACTGTGCCGCGCTGCATTCTTCCGCACGGAAACTTGATAAGTAAAACACCAGATATAACACCGTGTAAGACACCACCATTGACACGTTTGTCAGCGTAGTTTACTTGATTCACCAAAACGAGTTCATGGTAAATCAATAAGTATTACGGTTGACATGCAAAAATTGTTTCCAACATTAAGATGAACAAATTAATAGTTTATCGCTTAAAAATGTTGTAAATGGTCGAGGTGTAGTAGTGGTACACCCTTACTTTGTGATGATCACAAAATTGTACCCTTTAAAATCTCGAGTCTCGGGAATGGTCCAAGGTCTCCACCGCCACGTATGTACAGTACTTGGAAAAGATTGACATTAGAGAGCTTAAATGCTTGCAAATATCTGGCTAAATCTATCTTGTCAATTCCAAAATATTGAGGGTTAGTAACGACGTAAGTTACAATAGAGCTTTAGGTCTCTCAACAATTTATAACAAGATTTCTATTAGGGCGTGGAGTATAACGTAAACTGGACTATTTAATATGGAGCCCGTGACTCGAGCAGAAAATAACGTGAGACTTTAATAAATGTCCACATTGTTGGATATCTGAAGAATGGAGAAAGCAGCGTTAGTTCCGAACGCATTGTCATTGCACTAACAGGTGCAGTAAATGCAGTAAAGATTGTGACATCTTCATAATATCATCTTAAAACATTCTGGAAGTAATTAGCAATGATTTGCTCAATATTAAAGCCATTCGCTTGACAGTCCTCGGGTGTCCTCATTGAACATGATTATGTGGATTACGAAAGTCATTAACATCGAACATTGCCGATCATGATTATTCAATATCTAATCAGAAGATGCTCTCAGCCACAGCTGGCTGAAGCGTGGTAAATCACCAGCTGACTGACGGACCGAACAGCTGATGAGTAAGTGTGAGGAAGGCGCGCGGTCGGCCATGACCTTCTGCCGGCGCAGGTAAACATCACGAGCAGCTGATTGATGGTATCTGATGGTACTTCCGCATTGTGAATGCAGTCGATACCCGCATCTCCTCAGGACGCCCGATTGTAGAAGCGCAGGCTCCGTGCCTGCTGCGAAGACTTCAAGGAATCTGATTGTAATGCAGTTAGCGTCCATTATCAGTGAAGACCAGTCAGAGTATCTATTAAGTTTCACTCAGCTGAGTACTTTCTTCTAATTCCTTAGTTGTCCTTGGTTGTGTCTAGTGCGACTCAAGTAAATATGATAATCTCCTTTACTATTGATTCAAATACAAGTAAATATGATAATCTCCTTTACTATTAATTCAAATACATGCATTTTTAAAGGATCATTTTGATTAAACCAATTACAATGAATGACACATTGGATGACAAAGTAAATACAGCGGATATAAAAGAGGCAAACATGGCAGTAGACTTCGTTTTTACTAACACCTTAACCAAACTTTAGAAAACAATCTATTACTTTTTCATAGAATCCATATTACCTCAATCTTAGGACGTTTACGAACATGAAGATGGTTTCAAAGACAGATTGCCTTGTTATATGATGTTTTCTAAAAAAGACCTCATGAGTATAATAAATTTCAAAAACTGGCGTTCCACCTAAGGTCATAAACAATCATACATTTTCACAACTCACTGGGTAGACAGTACTTTCTTTGCGTTGCTCTAGTTTCATTGAACAGAGGAGCGAGCAATACCTGTAATTTTGCCAATTGAGTGAGATATTGCCCAACAATTGCCCAACACTGGTAGATCGGTCGCATAACAAAGTCATTACAGTGCCCTACAGTTCCACGAATGGGCGAACAAGTTCAGTGAGGTAGTTGGAATAATCAAGCGCACGAGGTTTGATCAAGTTGGCCTAACGGGCCACAACTGTTAATCGAAACTCGTGAAACCAATTAGTGGATTTTTAAATTCACCTAACTGTTTAGAAAATTTACAGATAATCTTTGAGATTTTATGGACTCGTTCTTTATTTTCCTTTTTCTATGCATACTTAATTTTCAAGAACTTTTCCTCCAATACAGTACGAAGTGTTTATGTATTTTAGGTACGTTGAAAACCTATTTCAGGAAGGGTCTAATTTGCGAAGTGCCATAGTTGCCTGCAGCGCAGCATGGTGGCGGTGTTGATAATAGAAAGGGATAATACGCAATTAAAGTTCGTGACGGAAAGTGAGGCTTGGGCACGAGCCCGTGGGTAATTACACCCGTTACTGGGGAAGTGATTTGTGGAATAGCTACTTGTGCAACACGCCCGACCCGCCCGGCCTGCTGCTCCGCAACGTGCTGGGATTCCCCAGACACCTGTCTAGAAATACGAGTACATCTGTCTCATAGCGCCGAAATCCTAGTAGCCCTCACGTTCCAAGTCAACTTTCGAGGTTTTATCACTCCGATTGGACACATTCTCAGAGGCTCGCCGCGCAGTGGGCGGTCCAAGTCCAAGTCCAAGTCGCTGTGACTGTGGGGGGGTGGATCCCCCACATCTTTCAAGGGGCATCACTCTCAACACTCGTTGAATAGATTATAATAGACACGAAGTTTAAGATGTCGGCCCTTGAATGTGTGTTTGAGGGAACGTTGTGTGGTGAGGCCTCCTCATTAATCCTATACCCGCAAATATACATTGTGGTTTGTCATTATCCAAGATCATCGAATGGTTAATTTTTAATAGTTTCTTAGCACCAAACGTACTTTACTCGTGCACTATTTTTATCAGTGGTGCAGCCTATTGAGTACGGCGATTATCGCAAGTTAATCGAGTCAAGCGACGTTGAGCGTGACTGCTCCTTAGATGGGTGGCCGCTGCGCGATCCTGTCCTTGCATGCAGCTCGCCTACGTCACCTTTAAGCGTTTAGTTCCCGGATTCTGTCTTAGAGTACTCAGTACTTTTCGCCTGGTAAAATAAGACATCGACATAAAAAATTAATAATAATTGAATAATGCTCTCTATACGGTTAGATACGCCTTACTAAATTGAGTGTGGCAAGCCTCGTGTGGTATTATTATTTTTCTTATTATCGTTACTAGCTAACCGTCAGAACCACTCCATAAAAGCCGTAGTGAAGATTTTACTCATACTAATTACTTAGTGTATAATGGTTAAACAGGGCTATGTCTACATTGAGCTTCGCTGTCATGTATACATCAATGTCAATTATAATCTTTCAATAATTAGAATTTGTTTTTTCCTTTTTATCTAAGAGTCTTTTAACAAGACATATAGTATGTAAGACAGTTCTAAATGAGGGATGATGTTAAGCAAACATTTTAGTTTGGAATTTAACCCATATATAAGCTCAAAACATTAATCAAAACCACACAAATCAATGATAATATCACTGCAATAGTTTTGTACTTTTGATAGACATATAAGATTTTTCTGAGAATATCTAAGAATTATCGCTTACGGATTATCTACAAACTTACATCCTTATAATCATGATAGGTCTTTTCTTCTATTTAAATACTTCAACTGTACCTAATCTGTTAATCTTCGTGGGAACAGTCTAACACATATAATGGAAAAGTCGTGTACTGAAAATCAATTAACGAAGACAAAGAGCAGCTCCTAAAAGATTTCTTGACAGTTATGTGGGGTATAATAAATCGCAATATCAAAAGCCAAGGACAATGATGAGTGTCTATATCTTAATACTCTTAAGAAGTAAGAAGAGATCGCCTAAACTAAAGACCATTAATAAAGGCAATTAACAAAGGGACTTCTGGATGTCAGGCAAATGAGATCATCGACTCGCAACTCTTATGTCATCAAAGCATCGTGTCGCGTCTCCTGGCGGTGTCGGCTGCTCAGACTGTCACTCGTCAGCTGGATGTCGCCGGCATGACGGTCCTCCGGCCCGGATGTGGTGAATAATTAATTATTTCCCCTCTCATGTTGTCAGAGACGCGTAATTAATTATTTCTATTATAATAGAGACTTTCTCCGCGTCTGCACCCGCTTCAGGGTTATGTAAAGTAGTTATTAACATTGTCTAAACAAACAAGGACAGGAATATAGTCAGTGACTTATCCTAATTACATTAAAGCATTCAATATACTTTTGGCATTGTGGAGGAATTGGGGTAAAAATAAAACTTAAAGAATTGTAGTATGCAATATTCTGCAATCTAAAGTTCTATGAGGGCAAATTTATTCTCTTGTGATTTCAATTTCTGATCCACGATCCATCCTCATGATAGTTTCCACGAGTGACGACTTGCAAACTGGGATAAAGAGATGTAAAATGACAGAGGCACTGAGATGTGGGCCATGGCCGGGGGCGTGCTTAGTCGCAGTCGTGAGAAAATACTGGAGGTTGATGCCAACAAACAGTTAGAACACTGCACTTTTGTCATGGTAATGATGGAGGATAAATGTCAACAAGAGGTTGTTGGCAGATGTGGAGGTTGTTTGTGACATGAGGCGACATTTGAAAGAGGAGAAACTGACTGTTTATTGTTGTTACTTACAGCAGTATGTAAAATAGCTAATAGTTTATCTTTAAGTTGATTGGTAAGGGCGGGATTATAAGCTGTGTGTAGTAGAGTTACCTTGAGTTTTTGCTATAAGAACAATGTTATATATCTTACAGTTTTACGTCATTTTCGATCTTAGCGATATGGGAGGTGTCTCATTTTCAAGATATACGAACAAAGTTTATTTTTCTAGCGATAAAGTACAACAAAGTTTAAGAATTTTACAAAATAACCCGTAATAATGTTGAAAATAAAACTAAAACGCGTTTGGGTGCGTATTATTTATATCTTTAAAGCGAGAAATCTTCTAAAACGCTACGAACAAATATAAAGGCGTAAAACTGCATAAGGTTTAACATTGTTTTATGGGGGGAAAACTCAAGGTCATTATATTACTGCTGGCAATGTTCATTCATTGAGCCATAAGGAGCTGCTTTTTAAATTGAGAATGAAACGTTCATCCGGTTATCACAGGTTAAGAAATTTTAAACACATAACAAATAATGAATTTTAAGGTACTCAAGTTAAATTGGGTACAGGTGATTTGAAATACCCTCTTTGTTAAATTTTATAAGCCTCTCTGAACTTCTGGGTGAAAGGAAGTCAGGTTCAGGTTTTAGCACAATCGACAAAATCTCAAAATCCGATAACGGTGACCTGTCACGTCCTGCGAGGGGTTATAACAGTTATTGGTAGAGCCTGTTGCATTGTTACAGAGATAAACGCGTGTCACTGCAGGACTCGTGCAGGATCAGGACTCTCACCGACCCCCGCAGCCTCAGTCAGGTCGGTGACACCCACGACCGCTTGCCCAACCACGGGTGAAGGCACTTCGGCTACTGCTCTTTACTGTTTGCTGCATTAGCACCATGTGCAGTGATTATAAGAATTGAGGAAGTTCCTTGATTGTTTTTCGAAAGAGTCATATTCCCTTTCACTATCTCATAAATACACAGCAAGTACTATTTATTGTCAACCATTTATTGGAAAATATGGAGAATGGTTTTTTATTACTTTTACTTCATTAATATACGTCATCAACATTCAGTTTGGAGTGTTCGACTTTTAGAATGAGTTTATATAATAAGTCTATAAGTTTGTTTCATATGTCTTGCTGTGTTTTAGAGTCGAATGACAATTTAATAATATGGTACAGTGAATAAGAAGTCAAGTGTGGATTCCGAACCACACTAGTACTGCTCTTACTATATTTACCGGTTAACCATTAATTGTCATATCTATTGAGGCATTTTAATAAATTGCTTGAAGACACCAATAATCTAGTTATTTTACTGTACAAAAATTGCATGCTATTATTTTAGTGTGAATGTTGAGTTTACTTCGAGTTCATCTTCCTCTTAGTGCAGCGTACGGAATCTGATGCTGTCGCAGACTTGACTCCTGGCATCTAGTCATGTTTGTCTGAAGAGATTTGAAAAGTCGGCGAAAAGAAACTCAACATTCACATTGAATTATTCCTTTCCACCATATTATGATGACTCCTAATGAATTGTAAAATTGAACAAATTAGCTAGTCAGAAACAAATCTCTAATAAATTTAGTTTATTTTGATTTAATTATATCGCATTTGACCGTTTCTATTTTAAACACATAAGTGACAGTAAGGTTCAAATACAAAATAAATGAATCTTCAAAAGTAAGGGCTCTTTGGTGTAGTAGTTCCAAGGGAGAGATTCTGGGTCAAGTCCTGGTGAAACAAGTACTTTTTGTGATTTAATTTTTATTTAAATTTTATATATATATATATATAATTTATATAATATATTATTATTTTATATATACATATATATATACACATATAATTTGCAACTATTGGTCTATTTTTGTGACGGTTGTTGTTTCCACAAGCCATGTTTTATAGATACATATATTCCAAAATAGACCAAACAAGTTGCAACCAAAATTGATCTTATAAATATATAAACTAACTTTGTTAGCCAGATCGGTAAGCAATTTCGTTTCAATATGGCGGCTGTCAAAACATTAAAACAAACACAACCCCATTACTAATGGATCTATAACAAAATAAGAAACGTTTTTGAATGCTTATAACAACTTTTCGTAATAAACACCCAAAATATACTAACTCCTGTCGACTAAGCCTGAAGGACTATGTTTACTATCGTTTATAAACATAATCTGAAAATAGTTAATAAAGAAATCCTTGCAAACCTCAGTTTTTATTAGTTACAGTATTTATCTAGTTACCAAGCTAAGTCTTTCGTGAATGAAGCTGTTGCTAAAGTGCCGTTAATGTAATTTTACCCAAGGTAAACAAGATACGCTCTAATAGTTTCTTAGCTGTTGCCCAACATGATCCTAACATTACATTGCTTGCAACTGGAACTAATTATAACTAAAAATGTCGACAAATTTGCTTTTTTCTGAATAATCAGGTAAAGAAAATATTGTAATAGTAAATTTATAGAAATGGTTTTTCTTAGCGATGAGTTTGTTTGACCGTTATTGTAAACGTCCGTGCTATTATCCATTTCATCATTTCTACCATGCGTTGAAGTCTCTAGATTACATTATTGTGTTTCTAATAATGAGAGATTTGAAGCCATTGTTATACTTGCTATTACCATATAATCATTTAACAACTTCAAAAATAATCTAAGCTGTCGGTACAACTTAAGTCTTTGAGGTCGATCTAAAACTTATCACTGGCTAAATGCAAATCTAATAAGTTATATTGTAATTGATTAGCCTACATAATCATTAAGTAATAAATTATGCATAACTATATGGTCATTTTTCCGTATTTGAATCACGAACGATAAATAAATATTAATTAATTGTAAATAAACAATGATTTATTAAGCGGTATATAATAAAGTATGATTATTTCAAGTATAATTGGCTGAGCTTGCGAAGTTAGGCTGCATATATTTAACAGCATTTAAAATCGTCAGAGATCTTAAATTTTTAACACTGCAATTAATTTCCAATGGTGACCAATATAAAAATATACCACTGTTGTAATAGTTCATGTTTTGTAACTAGTTCACCTACAAAACTTAATTATAAATATGTTTACACTAAGCTAATCGATCAAATCAAAAGCTTAATGAGTTCAGTAGGTACCGAACACGAAAATGAATGGTTTAAAATAATCCATAATAATTTCAACGTATAATTTTTACATAAACTCAACCATTTATATTTTTTATTTAACTCTTCGTTTTGTATAGTGTGACTTGACATCTTCAACACCAGTAATTTTAACGGTATGTAATTAACTTTACATCACAACCGGTTCGTACAAGGGCAAAGTCGGAAGAACGGTAAATCAGGTAATATTGGCTTATGAATTCTTGCAAGATATACGTAAACCATCACATGAGGTTTTGTTGGAACAAGAATTACGATGGTTGGCGAGTTCACAAATTATTCCATAAAAATAATCATCGGAAGACACGCAGTAACTTTCCGGAATTTCTGTTGAACTTTCCGGAGTTACTGCAATATTCATATTTCTATAAAACCGACAACCCCCGTTTACAATTTAATGACGAGTTCACGAGCAGAGATGCTTGACCCGACCATGTAGATGGCACCAATTAACTTGCCTGGTGCGGTAGAGATGGTGGCAACCATAACCACCGCAATGCCGCAGTCACGTGATCTACACTGTTATTGTTGTCAGTTACGATTTCACAGCTGCATGTTAGAGAGATGTGCTATCGCTGTTAGGAAAACATTGCACTAATAATGTGTAAGGTACTTTCACGAGAAAATAGTAAATAATCTGCACAGAATAAAGACCGAGGCAATTGTTTATTTGTTTGGCAGGTGCATAGATCAACTTGTAACGTAAAATGTTAGTGATAATACATTATTAGAGATACATAAATAATTAAGATTAGTTCTTGTTACGCCGCTGGGACCGCTAATTTTCGTAACTTAGTACCGATACTGAAGCCATGTATGAATGAGAGAGAGAATGTAATTTAATGTATGTATGCGTGCCATGAATGAATCTTACGTTTGTAAACTGCAAGCTTTTTAGCTTTATTTATTTATTGAAGTTTTCAAATGCATTGTAAAACTGTTTGAAAGCAATAAAATATGATTTATTGGTTTGTTGATTGATTAATGAAAGAGGCACTAGTAAATACTCACTAATCGTTGTTAATTTTATTTTTAATCTACTTCTATAGATAAACTATGGATTGGTTAAAATAGTATAGTAGTTAAGTGAAGGAGAAATGTGGTTTATTTTAAGTGGCAGATATTCTTTCGTTAACACCCAGAAAAATATTTAATAAAAAATAATTTAGTTTTTGGCCTAATTTGCAACATTAACAACAATAAACAAATTCTGCCGTATATAAAGTACTATACATACGAAGATTAACAACAAAAATAAACATAAATTAGAAAACGTTTTTTGAATATTCATATTGTCTACTAATAAAGTAATCATCATACGATTTTCAAAGAAGACAAGAGTGACACAAATGAGTCTGTGAATATAGGGGTTAAAAATATTGAATACTAAGTACGTATATATTGTATATATTGAATACTAAGTGAGTGTATATTGTATATATTGAATACTAAGTGAGTGTATATTGTATATATTGAATACTAAGTGAGTGTATATTGTATATATTGAATACTAAGTGAGTGTATATTGTATATATTGAATACTAAGTACGTATATATTGTGCTGCCCTCACCAGCAACCCACACACAACCTGTCATTAATAGAAAGGGAATTTGCCAATTGCTTGTGTGTTATTAGGTATTATACTGAATTGTATTGTACTAGGAGTCGGGTAAGTTACATTTTAACTCTCTCATAAATCAACAGTTACACATTGATTTTATGTAAAACAATCTGTGTAAACATTTCGCGTGTCCACCGTGGTTCCTTTTTACACAGGAAATTCTTGGAAAGTGTTAATATAAACAATAATTGGGCGCCTTTCACCGAGTTAGCTGTGGTTACTGGTCAGCAACGGTGACGTCAGACTTCCCGTAGCTGGGGGGCTGTTTACTGATCGGATCTGACGAGGACCTCCTCCCACACACACACACACACACACACACACACGCGCGCGCGCGCGCGCGCGCCTAGCAATGTTATACAACTCCTGTCAACGTCGAGTGGACCATAACATATTAGTATAACAATAAAATATGTTTTACTACGCTATTTATTTATATTTATTCGTAACTTATAATACAACAGGATATGAAAGCAAGAAATGATTCAACCCAATTCTAATGTTTTTTTCTGTTTGAAAATTATAATTCAAATTTAACTGCATTCTTAAGAAACCGTGAAGTAAATCCGACAATAACTGGATAGATTTCCCAATGATGCTGTATAGACAAGACCACGGATCTATAGACAATTAATAATTTCAATGAAGAATTCAATAGAGCTGAAATTCTATTATTCATGTTACAAAATATGAATAAAGTTAAATATTATAACATGTACTTTTGTAACCAATAAGTTAAACTCGCACTACTGTAACAAACAGAATTAAAAATTATGCTATTAAATACATTTAATTCAACAAGGATCAAAGTATAATAAATTTTCAAGATGAATTAAAGTTTATAAATAATAAAACTGCTTTTGCTTAAAATTAAAGAGGATTTTAGTTTTTGAAAGAATTCACAAATTCAACAAACATTTTAATCATTATTAATTACACCTCATTTAAATAATTTGTAACAGAGTACTATTTATATGCAGAATGATTTAAACAATCATGAATATTTATCTACCATATTTAAAAAGAGACTTAAAATTTGGTCCATAAGGTTTCTCTTCGTTCAAGTAAAAACTTAATGAATTTGGGGTCAAAAGGTCAAAGTGCCACAAAGTTCACCAAGGAGAGCAAAGGACTAACGATAAACAATTGGCCTCGATTAAAATGTAAAATAAATAAATTTGTAAACAAACTGGATATAATACAAAAGTTAATAATGATGTAATATATTTCAGTAACTTACCAACACATGTTACGAAGTCACTTTGTTAGATTAATTGGTTTTATAAAAATAAATAAAAAATGAACTTTTTACTATACTTGAAATGAAGTCTTTATAGCAAAACGAACGGCAAAGGTGCTCTTTATTTGATGTGAGAATGTTTACCGAATTTTTAAATTTTTTATGTAAGTACTGTCAGATCCTTCGATACCCTGTGGTACTGGATATTTATGCTTAATCGGTAATATTTTTGGCCTCAAAACAAAGTTTAAATTTTCATAGTGAAGATGAGATGTACTTTAATTAAAACATGTAAAGTACACTGACGCAACATTGTTCACCGTATACTGGACATCCACGAATGTGTTATATCCAGAAGAGAAAAAGACACTAATGTACAGTAGCTAAAACAGACAGTAGCTACGATGAAGGCAAGACTCACCCAGAGACAGAGACAGAAGCGGGAAGGTGCCGGTCCGCATGGTGGCGAGCTAGTGACGCGCGCGGGCTTGTCCCAGGTTATATATCTCACAGAGAGAAAGGCATCTCCCTTGCTTGCCGTTATTTTATAAGTTCTAACATAGTTTAGCAGAAGGTAAATTCTACAAGTTACAGTATTAATGTTTCCTCTAATACTAAAAAATACTTATACAATTTTAAGAGTCTTGAAAAATTGCTATGGATCTAAAATAATCTGAATACACTGGAACTGAAATTTAGCATACAAACATACGTGTATATTAAGTATCTATAATCCATAATATTTAACATTAAACAAGTATACAGGTTTTGTATTGATAGTCAAATGTGTTAATTTTAGACAAGACCCACTCGATTTAAATATTATTGTAAACTACTTAAAAGAAGAATCGGTCCACTTCGATAGTTTTATATAAAATCCACCTTAATTCCTATAATTAAGGTCAGACTATAATTTGTTTTTAATTGACAAGTGCATTTAATTTTTTGCACATTTACTCTTCAGATGGTTTAATAGATTTTTGGTTGGGCTAATAATTTTTATTTAAATTCATAGACAACCCTATGATATAACTTCCATGAAGACGGAAAGTAAAATAATTAATCACTGAAATATTAAATTTAATACGCTTTTTAATACTCAGACCCAAATAATTGTAAAAATTTTACAACGGGTATAAGAGTTAAAACTTGAGGAAGTGACGGATTTTTTATTTATTTATAAATGAAGAAAATTATGTTTTAATTAAATACGTGTATAGGAAAGGTGTTTTTATAATTGAAAACATTTAAATTCTTTCAACGTAAAACATTACAGTACATACTGTAAAAGGGTTTATATCTTTATTTCCAATCGTTTCCTTTGGGCCCAAGTATCATAATTTCTATTTGCTCGTCTTCAGTAATTATTGTCTTACAGGGCTGTGGCCATTTAAGGTAGCTTTAATATAAACCTGCATATACAGTCATCCATGACGGAATTTTTGGGATTTTATTTGAAATTTCTCCAAATAACACATCCAGAATCAAAAAACACAATATCCCGAACATGTGTGTGTGTGTGTGTGTGCGTGTGTGCGTGCGTGTGTGTGTGTGTGTGTGTGTGTGTGTGTGTGTGTGTGTGTGTGTGTGTGTGTGTGTGTGTGTGTGTGTGTGTGTGTGTGTGTGTGTGTGTGTGTGTGTATATTACACATACATTATATACTAAATCAACACCAATAATACTAACATATTTCAATACTTTCATTATGACAGTTGCCATCCATATGTAAAGAATACATGACCAGTAAAGTTCTTGCTTCCCAGTCCATGTTCGCTATATCATACTATTTCCTTGGTCCAGTCTAGGAATTATATCAGTATTTATATACCTAATCAGTATCGTATACCTCATCAGTGAAAAATGTTTGCGATGTCAGCTCGATGATTTTCTGTCATTAAGATTTTACTTAGTGTTTCGTGTATTGCTTTTTGGCTCAGAATAAATAAATTGGTTTGCCTTGTTGCCACGATGTGGAAATAAATGTGTTGTTACTTTTGTTATGTTTTCACTCTACAAATGTAAACAAATTGAAAATATTGGTTAAAACATTTAAAAGTATAGCCTATATTCATCCAAGGGACCCTAGGAATGTCCATGTAAAATTTCAGTACAATCGTTTCCATAGTTTACGCGTGACAGCAACAGAAAAAGAACAAAGGCACTTTCGTATTAATAATATTAGGATTCTGTGTAAACATAAACGACTACTATTGCTTAACTTTATTTCGATATCCCTTGAGGATTCAAGATGGTAATTAAAATTTTTGAAATTGAATGGCTATATATATATATATATATATATATATATATATATATATATATATATATATATATATATATATATATATATATATATATATATGCATTGGTGCATTTCTATGGCGTGGTTATATAGTTGTGCGTTACAGCGCAAAAGAAAAAATGTGTTAATATTATCACGTCATTAAAAAATCATGTTTATTCTGGTGTATTATTCCTATCTAGTAGGATTTTTAAATAATTGGCGTACAAAGTTTTAAGTTGTATTCAACATGGCGGGAACAATTTTGAACAAGAAGATTGAGACTAATATATTGGTACAGATACAATATTTACACATTGCTTGGTTGATATCGTCAACCATTCTTAACCAATAAAACGTTTTAAGATAGCCATTCACATTTTATAACGAACATTTTATAACATAAATAAAAATGGACACTTACTTTTCTTTAAACTGTCAAGCAGCATTTATTCTCTAGGTTCTCAGCATTTTATTTATTTTATTATATTTATTTATTTTATTGTATTTATTTATTTTTTATTTATTTCATTATAGAAGTCAGTTGCTTTTATTTATTTCTAAGTGATGGTGTTTACGAATTACACGAAAACTTTTTAAATCAAACACTCATTTTTGTAATCTTTCTCAACAGATACACCTGGTTTTACATGCAATAAATTAAAGTAAAATTTGAATGGAAGAGTCTGTCGTTAAACTAATTTAATTCTGTGTAATGCGTAATATACACGATACTGTAATATGTTTAGTTACAGTAGAAATACTAGTAAGTTTTACCGTTAAGAAATATAATTGTTCTTTATTAACTGTCCTCAGTATTATCAGTGTGAAATTGCTTAGTTATCAGGCATTATTCTCTGAGCATTATTCTCAGCATTCATTCTTTAGGTTTCGAAAGTTGGCCGTTTAAAGTTTAGAAGTATCCAACTTAATTTTTATAAGTCGACATTTTTACCTCTGAATATGTTAATATGTGAGATTAATTTGAGTAAATAAAGTCCACATTTTACAATTACATTATATGCTTAAACAATATTTGTCTTGTAAGGTTTCAAAATTATGGAATCCCTAAATGTTCGAAAGTGTTATATTGTATTAATAAGCCAACATTGGAGTTATTTTCTCATCAGTGATGAGCAAATTAAACATATAAACTAATAACTCATCTTTAGTTTTACATTTATAGATGACGGCCATACGTTAAATCTACATATCTTCAGATTAAACTGGAAGGGATATTTTAAACTTAAAAATATCATCGTACTGATTTAAGTATCCCAAATTTAAAAAAAACCTAGCGCTATTTTCTTAATACGTTTGCTTTGAATCGGAGTGAATACATTTTTCTAATCCCGATTACGATTTTTTAAGGATTTTTAAAAAGTTTTCTCTCAAATAAAAACAGTAATTTCAATAAAATTGTCTTTACTGTGAAAACAACGAACTGGAATAAGTCTTCCGACCTGTAGATTAGGTAAACAGACCTGCGTATAGTTTTCTGAATTTTCACCCAACTTTCTGCAATTCTGAAAAAATGTATCAGTTTTATGCATAACACAACAGATATATACATAAAGTCTTACAGGACGAATATGGTTGCGCCTTGAAATTTTTACTTAAATTTAATTCTACTTAATCTGTACACCACAATTAAGAAACGTAATTGTGATTATCATTTGTCTAAGATTGTTCCTTTAGCTATGCATGGTATTTTTTATTTTTAGTTTATGAGTGTACTTTATATAAATAACAACACTAAGCAAACTTTACACAGGAATAACAACGACCAGGAGATTCGATGCATACACGACGGTACAGTTGACCTTGGTAGAGAGATGTATAGATAAAACAGGGAATGTCTGTAAGGCAATCAAGCTTCTTAGCAATGCTGGCAAACCGTCAACTGAAGGAATAGAAGTGTTATAACCGCCGGTTACTTTGTGTGTGTTTACAGTCCAATTGTTTGCATAGAAAACTCAGATAGGAAATACTACGCTTTCCTATAAACTATTAGGTTTTAGTTTTAAAATATGTGAAATGTATTCTTTTATAAGGCCATGTTGTTTGTTATTTTACATAAGTCTTTTATTTTACTTTATCTTAACCATTACAGTACAGTATACAATATTTTAATCGGACATTTGTCATACATTTACGAGAACGTCTCCAAATAAAATTTCCTCTGTCTATTGATTACTATTTATAAAAAAATGTGGTTTCATTCACTAATTAAGAGTAAAAATACTCGTAAAGCAACATAAAAACGTAAAATAGGCTATAGAATACAATATTCATTAAGAATTAACCAATTAAAAAAAACACCATGTGGGATGGCTAAAATATTATGTATAAAACACATCGAAAACGCGTTAATTAGTATACTAAACTGTCTAAAGAATACAATAAAAATGTCCCTTCCGGATCCGTCGGAAGAAAGGTAGATTTTACTTGAGTTTGTCATCTTGAAATGTCAAACTGGACGCATCAGTTTAGATGTTTCATTCGTACAATACTGATGAGGAAATGACCCTCGATTTTAGTATGTTAATATAGTTGTACCATCTTCAAACATTTAGAAAGTTCATAGTGTTGAAACCATACAAGACCAAAATTGTTACAACCATTTAAACTTATTTGTAAAAACTTGGACTTGATTTAGGAACAATTAGTCCAAAATTATGTTTGTAAACGTAGTCACTTATAACGGTTACATTGCTTAATTCTATAACTTTAAATTACCACCATCTGGAAACGTGAAAATTTAATGAAAAATGAATAAGAATAAACGTTGTTTGAAATTATTTGGTAATTTTATGAAAAGTGTAAATTTTAATTTATTTTTTAAAATACAGTAAATACAAAATTTGTCCAAATTTATACACCAATGATATCTTAAAACTTTGCATTGGTTAAGACTGGCTAACAAACTCATCCAAGTTATATACAAATATACCAAGTTTATACTAAACGTATTAAGAAGTACGCAGTTATCATGGTCACAAGTTTTCTCTAAACGTTGTATACAAGTTAAAACTTTGCACGCCTGCTATCTGAAAACCATACGTGATACCAACTAATTCGTTGAAACAAACATTATTGTAAGTGACTTGAGAATTCTAAATCAATTTTTGTTTTGCTCTGTAATGAATCATAACTTGTATATAACCAATCCCTTTTGGAAATGTATAATAACCGCTATCTCAAAACCTTAGTAGATATAGAAAAAGTGTAAGAAAAAAAGTATTTCATAATTGCGCAATGTATGTAAAATATGTATAATTTTAAGTTTATGTTGGGAATTAGTTTAGTTAAAATTTTGGATCGAATGTCAATGGGCGCCATCTTGAAGCTTTTAATTGGATAAGACTGAATAACGAACGCATGAAAGCTATTTGCAAGTAGTGCCTTTTTCCTAAGTTATTACTATCTTTTTTTTGTCATGGTGGTTTTGAATTCTGCGGTTCAAGATAAAATAAAATTCAAAAAGTCTCCCGAAAATTCCGTCATGAGATATTACATTGAATGTTGCACTCTGTTACTCCTAATTTAATCTCCCTTTTCGTATTTTCTGAGCGTTAGCGAAGACTATCAATTGAGATGCTACAAATTTCAGTTACTTTGTTCGCACGAAATCTCGAAAGCGAATTTCAAATTTTGCATACGGCGCGGCGTTTCTATATAGCTTCATTGCCTCTCCATGGAATTGGGCTGGGCTTTAGTGAAAAGTTTTATATTGGTCTCTTGTGTAAGCATGATGTCAACTAGAAAATAATAAAATAAACCATTCGTAAGCAAACTGAGTAGCATCATATGATGTTTTAATATCACTGGCATAGTAACACATGTAGCGAGCCGGAAGTTGTAAAAGTGGTCTTGAGTTTTTTCTCATGAGAACAATGTTAATCTCATAAAGTTTCACACTATTATTTTTGGTCATATAATTATGGAAGATGCCTCATATTATACGCGACCAAACAACTTTTGGTTTTGTCGACATTTTTATTTGACATTTAGAAAAATTTCGATCTTTATTGTACTTTATTATTTAAATATACAAAAAGTATCACTTCTTAAAGATAAAACTGAAAAGCGTTTGGATGCGTAATATTTATATCTTTAAAATGAGGCATCTCTTATAACGCTTTGATAAAAAAAATCATGGCGTAAAACAACATGAGGTTTAATATTGTTGTTATGCGCAAAAAGTCAAAGTATATTTACTACATCCGGATCTTAATGAAATAAGCTGCAGATTTAAAATTGTCTATATGACCTTAGCAAAGCCTGTCTTGGTATGTGGTGTAGTGTATTCCTGCCTTTTACTAGTACATCGCATCATCCAGGAAAAATAAACTATGTTTATTTTACACGAGATTTTTATAAAATATTTTTATACAAAGTATATAAGAATATCTTCATTGACCCACATAACTTTTACATAACAATAACTTATTCATTCTATTTGTTAAAATCCTAGAGATGTATTAGGAATGGGGTGTTAGGATTGTGCTTTGACTTTTTATCCCAGAATAAATATACTTCTTTCTTGGATCAAGAGTAACCTATGTATCAAGTATGTAGTACATTTCTATCCAGAGTCACGGTATCGTAAATATAGATGATTCATATCTAATCTAATCTAGATGATTTGCTAACGATCAGCCAGATGCAATTGAGTGACGTGCATTATCGTAGAATTAAATGTTCCTTACATAACAATGTAGTCTAAGTTTATCGGTCAAGTTGTTCTCGAGATATTTTGCGGACTGACAGACAGAAATCTTCTAGTCCTTCGAGTGATAGGCTTCGCCAAAGATCAGCCAATAAATACTACCTCTTATCGGTTAAAGAATAAATAAAAAAATGTTACTCCTGCTTTTTACTTAAAAATCCACAAAGCTTAATAATAATTTTTTGTTGTATTTGCTGCAATGCAGCAATGCTAGCAATCTTTAGAGTTGTATATTATTATACCATTGTGCAGCGGAAGGCAACCTTTAGTGTTGAAGAACTGCTCTCGTTCTGCAATCTAGCTAAGCAGCGGCCACCACATCTCACCTGAACGTTAATGCAGAGGACGGCAGACTTTACTGTCGAAGAACTGCTCTCGTTCTGCAATCTAGCTAAGCAGCGGCCACCACATCTCACCTGAACGTTAATGCAGAGGAAGGCAGACTCTACTGTCGAAGAACTGCTCTCGTTCTGCAATCTAGCTAAGCAGCGGCCACCACATCTCACCTGAACGTTAATGCAGAGGAAGGCAGACTCTTAGTATCGAAGAACTGCTCTCGTTCTGCAATCTAGCTAAGCAGCGGCCACCACATCTCACCTGAACGTTAATGCAGAGGAAGGCAGACTCTACTGTTGAAGAACTGCTCTCGTTCTGCAATCTAGCTAAGCAGCGGCCACCACATATCACCTGAACGTTAATGCAGAGGAAGGCAGACTCTACTGTCGAAGAACTGCTCTCGTTCTGCAATCTAGCTAAGCAGCGGCCACCACATCTCACCTGAACGTTAATGCAGAGGAAGGCAGACTTTACTGTCGAAGAACTGCTCTCGTTCTGCAATCTAGCTAAGCAGCGGCCACCACATCTCACCTGAACGTTAATGCAGAGGAAGGCAGTGGACTCTACTGTCGAAGAACTGCTCTCGTTCTGCAATCTAGCTAAGCAGCGGCCACCACATCTCACGTGAACGTTAATGCAGCGGAAGGCAGACTTTAGTGTCGAAGAACTGCTCTCGTTCTGCAATCTAGCTAAGCAGTGGCCACCACATCTCACGTGAACGGTAGTGCAGCGGAAGGCAGCCTTTAGTGTTGAAGAACTGCTCTCGTTCTGCAATCTAGCTAAGCAGTGGCCACCACATCTCACGTGAACGTTAATGCAGAGGAAGGCAGACTTTAGTGTCGAAGAACTGCTCTCGTTCTGCAATCTAGCTAAGCAGTGGCCACCACATCTCACGTGAACGGTAGTGCAGCGGAAGGCAGCCTTTAGTGTTGAAGAACTGCTCTCGTTCTGCAATCTAGCTAAGCAGCGGCCACCACATCTCACGTGAACGGTAGTGCAGCGGAAGGCAGACTTTAGTGTCGAAGAACTGCTCTCGTTCAGAAATCTAGCTAAGCAGTGGCCACCACATCTCACGTGAACGGTAGTGCAGCGGAAGGCAGCCTTTAGTGTTGAAGAACTGCTCTCGTTCTGCAATCTAGCTAAGCAGCGGCCACCACATCTCACGTGAACGGTAGTGCAGCGGAAGGCAGCCTTTAGTGTTGAAGAACTGCTCTCGTTCTGCAATCTAGCTAAGCAGCAGCCACCACATCGTACGTGAACGGTACTTTCTGGGGCATGCCAATAACATAACATGTTTGTTAATTAAACATCGCAGTTGGCAATTCGTCTTCTTACGCTCACAGCCAACTTGTACTCAATGTAGTGCAATGCCCTGTTACGATCTGTTATGATCTCCAAAACATGCAGATAATAGATATCTCTCAGTTTTCACCATCACTCATTTATTTAAATATTCATGTTAAATGTTAAGTTGAAGGTATTTACTTCGTACTTCACACCATGCAAGAGATGTTCAGATAAGGAAACGATTACTTGAAAAAATACAAAGAAGGAAACATGGTAAAATGTATTTAAATGTGACCTACCGCTTGTCAGCTATCATAAGTGTATATGTTTGGATCTGAGTTTTCAAACAAACATTACATTCACTAATTGCTACTGGCTTACAAGAATTATTGGCCTAAAACTGTACGACTCTTCAGGGATCTTCAAGAGATCATTGCTACTATAAAAAGGTTATTATCATTATGCATTACCCTTGTTACGGCCATTTGAGGTTAAGTGGAAGGGAGGGCTTTATAGTCCTAACTTCGCCTCTAATATAGACATTTTTCTTTTCATTCATTCATGCATATTTGCTATAAAATACACTGTCTATCGTGGGGTCTAAAATCGGTAATATTAATTTTATTGGACCGACAAGAACGTACATCTTTCACTGCCGATAACTTGCCACTACGCCTTCAGTGAGCTGTCATGCCGGGTTCAACGTGATCTACTGTGTTCAAAGACATTCTCCAAATCTCCCCCTGGACATATATTTCTGCAGGGTTTAATATTATTCTCAAGGCCATCGATTTGTAACATTCAGTCGTTTGCTATTCGTCACAGCCCAAGCCCTCCGCCATTTGTCGTTCTCAGCGCTCAGTTGAGCAATCGCTCCCTTTCCTTTGTTTATATCCGCCAGCCTCAGACTCGCCATTTCACTTTAATGAGCTCGGACCGCGCAATTCATCACTCTACTCTCTTAACAATGCCACTGAACAGTCACGGTCACTTGGACAATTTATGTTATAATTGCGTTATCGTACTCAGAACCGGTTCGTTTCAGGCTGAAAACGCCTTTTAAGAAATTAACGTTTCCGTATTCCTGATCTAAACACATGAGATATCTTTCGTATATTTCGAAACTCGATGCTTTTTTATTCCGAGTACACCAGGTTTCAATAAAACTCTCCCTCTCCCGAGCATAACTTTATAACTGTTTCAGAATAATAATGTTACACCCCATTCTGACAATGAGATTCATCTTTAAACTTTGAAATCTCATTTTAGAGATCTTGGTAAAACTAAACAATACCGAAAATTTAAACATTTTAGCTAATTGTGCTTCAAACCAAAAGTTATTATTTTTATTGTTGGATGTAATTACTTAAAACATGAAGATAAGTCTACAGAAACAGTAATAACCCTCAACAAGTACAACATCACGTTAACTAACTGCAGGATCTGCTCCAGATACTGGGTATATATGGGTAAAAGATGGGTAAACAGACCAGTTTCTATGAATTGCTGCATGAAGCTCCCTATCTTACAATTACCTACCTTACTAGTAGTATTAAATCTTCAAAGATTTCTAGACTAATTGTAAACTTACAAATATTATACCTTTTAGATTATAATTATTTATATTTAGTGAATGGTCGTTAGTGTTTTGAATCCATAACGGAAATAAACATGTCCATTTCAGATACCATATTTAAATAATGGTATTTAAATTTTTATATGTTTGTTTAAGTAAGTTTAGACACCATCAAGAGATTTTTTTATTGCTATGTTAATTCATTAACGCAATAAGTAGTTTGAATTAGATGTCAAATGTAATATGCTTCATTTACGGTTTTATAAACATTGAGGTGGCCTTGTACTGCCGACTTAAATGGGAGTTGGTGCGGGGTAGGGATGTCCACCAATATGGGACTAGAGGCAGGAATAACTTTCGAGTCGAATAGCACAGAACGGCAGCTTTCGAAACACTTACCATCTCAAGTTGGAGTCGGACTAATCAATAGGCTCCCTGAAGGCATCAAACAACTCAATGAAACAAAAAAGTTCAAAACTCGACTAAAACATTTTCTTATGTCAAAGACATTTTACTCAACTGATGAGTTCATGATGGGCCGCTGGGATGAAAATTTTTGAAATTAACAACCACGAAATCCCCGGTTCTGATACATACAAGAATCGTATTGCATTGTATGTACATTGTACATTGTACATTGTATGTATTTACCATGACCAACATCATTTATCTGATGTACTTATGTACTTTATATAGTTACGTTGACGCATGCCATGCAATATTGTAATTGTTTCACGCAATAAAGAATATTATTATTATTATTATTATAGAAACCTCTAATTTTGCCTAGTCTCCTCATTTCACCAAAACTTTTAAAATAAAACATTGGAAATTGAGGGTTTGCAATGTTTTATTCAATGGGTTGGTTATATTTGTATTTGGTTGACCTCGGTATCATGGATGAAGCGTTCAACCTCACAATATTCTTGAACAGACAACCGGTGCTACTGACTGTTTGACATTGAGTGGGAGTCTTAGATCAATTAGTCGTCAAATATTTTATGGGTAAAAACATGAAGTATTGCTGCCACACGAAAACAGTATGGTGGTTATTGTATACGAAATCTCCTTTCTACACCCTGCGCCCATAACTGTTGTCAGTTTTACATAAATGACAAATTACTGATCCGCGCCAACATGTTTTGTAATAAACAAACATCATCACCTGTTACCGTAAATAAATAAAACAATAGTTTGGCAGACAATGTGTACAGCTGGTGCAGCAATATGGCAACACCGCCTCAAATGACATCGTACTACTTTCGTGCGGGTTACTATAGTAGCAACTCAATTAAAAACCATGAATAAGAGCAAGCAGACGTGCTGTATAATGAACATATACCATTGGTGCTATGAAATACACCTTCTAAAAACCTATAACAAGTAAAACCACAATTAATTTGACCTATTTTAAATCTGTATTGTCAATTACTCGTCATTAACTAATACCTCTTGATTAATCCATGAATGAACCTGTAAAACGGTGCAACTAGGGAACTGTACAAGTGAAAGGTAGTTGCGATTGTAAGTTAGATAGGAAATAAACCGATAAGAAAGAGGCATTAATTGGAGAAGGAAGATGCCAAGGACAGGCAATAAAATGTTGCTACTGGAGGACATGTACATATACGGCCGATCGTATCGATACGACACAAACTGTTACAAATTAAATTATTACAGGGCTGAATTTTTTCTAAAATGTGTGACGTTTTACCCCTCATTTTAGTTTCCTATCATACTTATATGTAGTATGAACTGTACAGGGATTTAGTATGATGAGTGATTACGAACTTTTCTGAGATCTTTTGCGGTTATATTCTTTGGCTCAAGGCAAACAAAAAATATAACATGGGTCAGAAGTGCTTAGCTCACCATCTGTCTGTATCTATGTGTTCTTTAGATTTAATTTTTTATTTCAGAAACCAGCAAGGATGAAACTTTCAAATGTGGCACAGTTATTGTAAGCATGCAAATATAAAAATTCAATACATGGCAATCAACTCACCAGAGTCAAAGTTGAGAACAAAAACGTGAGTCAAAAAATCATGTATATACCAGAATATAGAAGGCTCTGCCTATTTTAATGTGTGCATCTTCTGTTTCAACATTATATTTGTACGTGTTGTGATTTTCATTGTTCTTCTATATGGATATGGGAAAACAAACCCCTCCCCCGCAATTCTGTTTACATTATTAGTATTTTCAGTTAGATATAATTACGACCATTCTAAGTTCTAACTATACAGAATAATCCAAAAGTCAGTGGCCATCCCTGTCATTTCTAGATGGTTTAACCAATTGAAATAAAAATGTTGTGATCTTTGTAGATTAATTCCCCTACTTTAGGCGTGTTAAAAATGCTAGGGGCGCCTCCTGGGGGTGAAATAAAAAAGAAACATTTTGCTGCAAATGATCTATCAGCGTTTCAAGATGGTGGACGCTAAATGGGGTTTCTAGTCGTTGATATATCGCGTTTCCTTTAGTGTAACACATAACGATGACAAACATCCTGTAATCCAATCACTATTTTGTTGCCTACCACTGCCTGTTGCCATACCAGTGTTACGTTATATTTTGCTTCTTACGTACTAATTAAACCATATTTTATTGCATATAATAAAAACATTATTATTTTTAATCTATATTTTCCAATCTACTAATGAAAAGCTATTTCATTCGTACAAAAATTGAATCTCCAAGTCACGCTCGGACGGATATTTGGAGTTTTTCGGCCCATAATAACTCTCTATGATTCAATCCATAAACAATAATAACCATTCTCCAGAAGCACTGTGTGGCGGCAATGCAGGCGTGTTGGTGGAGCTGCGAAGTTGCCCAAGCTAGATCATTGCTGCTCTATTATCCCAGTCCCAGGCTCACGAGATTGCGTTTATTGGCCCTGCAGTAATTAATTTGTCTGGGAGCGAAGCTCGGGCGAATTCCTCAGCAAGTTGCCTCAATCTGCTATTGACCTGTGACCTCTGCACACGACCGGACAATCGCACATCCATGCACAGCACCTGCCAGTTCTAGGGTTCATGAGTTTCCGATACAGAATGGTCTTGAACTTCCATTAACACTATGCAATATGATAGACGATGGAGAGGATAAGAAGGCAGAAATGGGTCTACAAGTACTAATTTTCATTTGCCATCGTCTTGGTTACAAAAGGTATAACACGGATTTTAAGGATTTGAATTATCTGTAACATTGTAATTATGTTAGTTTGCATGTTTGTGTTGTGTTGTTTTGGATCGCAATGTATATTTTCTCTTTTGTTTATGGTTCATTGTATCAAGGGCTATGTATATGTTCTTTGTTTAAAGTTTATGATTGATGATGGAAGGTTTGATAGGATAGCAGGATTTCGGACATTTGCCATCGTTATGGTTACAAAAGGTATAACACAACGTTTCGAGGATTGGAATCTATCCTCTTCGTCAGGTGACTGTGAATCTATACTCGTGACTTGTGCTCGAGACTTGCATTCTCTGCAGTAACACCGCCTGGACTAGACACCAAACAGCTTTTGGGTATGTTTGAACCCTTTTCTTTCCCTTCTTTTCTTGTTTCTGTTCTCTATTTTTGTATGTACTAAAAACTCTCCCACCTGAGAGTTTACAATGTTATAGTTAATTGAAATCCTTAAAATAGTGTTTATATATTTAAGCCTGGTACAATATAGTGTAAATCCATATTTTCCAAACTCTGTTCACGTATTATTATATTCTTATATTATTTTTGTGTACCTAATCAGTATCACATGAGTGCAAATGACATGATGTTCTTGGCTCCCATAAAAAGCTGAAGTTTGTCTGCAGCATTGCTTTGTGATTCCATTTGCAATGGTCACGGACTCGCTGCGCTCACTTATTCTCTCAAATTGTAGTCACGGAGCGAATGGCTCGTTGAGTCATGATAGTGCTCGGTCCTTCTGTTTTATTTCTCCAGCAACTGTAAATACTTCGTCCCACGATGTCAAAGGAAACGCGTTCGAGTGTCTTGCGTATACATAATAATGATTTTATTCATTACATTTTATAGACCAAGTTATGTCCAGAATACACTTTATAGAATGAATAGTTTGAATTCTTCACTGGCGTTATATTACGAGAGTAAAAGTTACAGTATATTACATACACAACTATGGGACTGCCGAATCTACCTATTTCCAACTCTTAAAAATGTTTCCATCCATAAGAACCAAAGTTGCATCAATACAAACATTTGAGAACAAAACGTAACCAAATCAGTCCAGCCGTTATCAAGTTATGTACTTATCAAGGAACACCACTTCATTTGAATTTATAAAAGTATAGAATATAAACATAATGTAAATATAAAATTATATTTATTCTGATTGCAAGTTACTGCAAACGTATCTCAAACAAAATAGTGTAACATTTGCATTCCGTTACAAACCTCGAAAATAAACTCGAGAGGAATACAAAAATGAAAAAAGAAATAATTTTAGTGATTTTCATATATATGAGGCAATATTGCAGTATACAGAGTGTCTCGCAATCATTTTATCAAACTTTACCACGTTGTTCAGCAGGTAAACGCTGTGTATTGTATAAAACCTTTTTGGCTTGTCTGACTATATGTGTATGTGTGTGTGTGTGGTTTTTTAAGATTATCTTAAGAAAAGTGTAAGATAAGTTAATAAGACTCGGAAGAAATATTTCTAGTACTCAGTTACACATTTGTGAAAGTATTAACTCTCTGCAGATATCTGTTTCAAAGAGGGTTGTAGTTTAAAATTGACGAAGTTTTTTTATCTAGAACTACAAAACACATGTCAAAATATGAAATATTTAGGCAAATCAAATATTGAGTCAGGATATATTTACAACGTTGTTCAGCAGGTAAAAACTATTTATTGTTTAATACTTGTTTGGCTTGTTTGACTATGTGTGTGTGTGTTTTTAAGATTAGCTTAAGAACAGTGTAAGATAAATTAATAAAACTCAGAGGAAATAGTTCTAGTACTCAGTTACACATTCGTGTAAAATATTAACTCTCTTCAGGTATCTGTTTCAAAATGGTGGCAGCTTAAAATTGTCGAAGTTTATTTTATCTACAACTTCAACAACAAAATTCAAAATATGTGCGCAAATCCAATATTGTATCAGGTTTTATCAGAGCCAAGGATAACTGAGAAAAAATCATTACATCCTAAACATGATAGGATTTGTCGGCAGTTGAAAGATAAGTTTTACCAGCGAGCAGCAATGCTTTCTAGTTTACGATTATTTTTTCTCGTATTAAATGCACATCGATTGTTTTCAATTTCGGACTTGTTTATAAAGAAGGTACGTACGTAGGAGGATTGTCTACCTCTGTTTCATTACTTTATATAGGATACATATTAGTGATACTCTCAACAAATATGCCAAATGTTTATTGTTAAATTAAAAGTATTCCACGTTACTGTAAGCTGTTGTAGCTCCAAACCTCGCCGGACTACTAGCTGTATGTTATATTAATATCAAATAAAACTGAAAACATGTTGAAATAATATTTTCTATATGTTTTCCTCATTTCTCACAAAATATTTTCAAAGTATTTTGTTTAGAAATATCCCCTCTCTCACAGTCATCTCGAAATGTCAAACAGAAGATGCATGATTAGTTTGCGTGTTTAATTTGCACACCACTAAAAGAACAATAACTCTCATGTTGACATAATAATATAATCGTAGCACTTTCAAATCTTTTGAAACTCGATAATCATGAAAACTTTCAAGATGCAAATTGGTATAACCGTATACATTCTTTGTAAACATGTACACTCAATTAGTTACAATTAATCAGAAATTATATTTGGAATTTTGGCCATCTGGAAACCTGTAATTACCCAGTATATTTAAAAAGTGTGTCGTTTTGGGTCTCTGCTGGGCATTAGTAGAGTTAAAAGTTTTGCTCGAATACGAATGGCCACCATCTTGAAACTTCCAAGCTATATATATAATGATTGCCTGTGTACCAAGTTAAGTCTGGATATTTTAAAAATTACGAGTAATCATGTTTACAAGCTCCCATTGTATTGCAAAACCTCATACATCCATACATATACATATATTTTAGAATTATGATAGTTTTGATTCTGTTAGTTATGATAGGAGGAAAAGCAAAAACTTCCTAGAAATATTCCATCATGAATAGGCGGATTTCTATAAAATGTACCTAAAGTTTAATCAAAATATGTAACGTCCTATTGTCGAGGCATTTATTAAAAATTATTCTTACTTTAAAGACTGGAAGGAGACGTCATAAGATGCCTAAATTTTATGTAAATACAGTACATATGTAACAACACACAACCTTAAGATACTTCAGTTTATTGGTAACTGTTTTTATTTGCAATGTTTTCCGAATCAATAAAAAGTTGTAAACTAGAATCTGTTGGAAACTCAAATATTCCAGTTATATAAGCTACCTTAATTTAAATATCGTTTAGCCAACAGGTAGAAAGGTTTGCGCAATTTTTATCCGGTTTCGATGTTCTGTTAGACGGGCGAGTTCATGCGGTTTACCTCGAGATAATTAATATTACCTACAGATAAAATTAATATTACTGCCTAAGTAAAAGTTCTTAGAATCATCAATTAATTTTATCGTAACTTTTCTGTTATATTTAAAGAATAAACTAGAGTAATTAACTTAGGGTACGTGTGCAATAGTTCTCCCCGAGGTTAACGAAAAAAACACCTGTACAACGAACCCACTACGTTTTACATATATAAACTGTATTGCATAATAATCTGTATAATTCTTAGTATATATTATTTTGAGACCAATAAATATATACATACATCGGTCTCAAACTAATATGTAAAAGCACAGATACTTTATTGTCCTTTATTTTCTGCAATACAAATCCTACAATGTGTGGGGTTTGAGAAGTTTATATACTAGTTCAGACGAGTGTATTAATCAGATTTCCAAATATACCAATATTACAATTTTACTTTAAGGACACGTTTCTAGACTTTCATGGGAGTTCCAAAATGAACTCGTGTGTAACAAATTGTCAAAGATTATATATTTGCTTGGATTTTTAAAAGATTTTATCCTCAGTTTTATCTGAAGCAAAACTTCAATGCTTTCTTTCATAGTACACTGTTATATGCTATTTTGTAGAGGGGCAGTGGTGTGGGTGTTAATAAAAATTCTTATATGCAAAAAACCTGTCAGAATTTGTACTTCTTTAAATTATTTAGATCACTGTGGGCCAATATTTAAGAAGTAAAATATAACTACTATTATCCTTTAAAGTTAAAATCTGTTTGTATCATGTTAAATCTAATTTAAGTGAACTCACTCTGTCTATTCATACCATATTTATAATTACTATACCAGATCAAATTATGTTATCAATACATCGTACATAGCAATCTTTTAATGTAACTAATATAAGGTGCTTTAACTACCTTACTTAGCCCACCTTGTGAATTAAATTAATTTTAAAAGTTCATGATTAAATGGCTTTTGGAAATCCTTTTTATAGTGTTAATGCGTTTTTAAATACTTCATTTGATGAAAAAACCAAGAATTTCAATGTGTCTTAATGTTTGTTTTTATGTGTATTTTTAACCGTGATTTTAATTTATATGTTTTATTCTAATTATTGATTTCATTTTATTCCTAGATTAGTTATGCCATTATCTATTGCATTGCATGCTTGATAACAATATAGGAGTGTGAATTTGAGTTTTACGAGCAAATACTCTACTGAGTGGCGAAAGCTGGTTTTCCGTTTACGCCTAGGTTTCCGAATACACGTTATTGGCCGTAAACATCGAGGCTCGTATGGGATGTAACAGTATAACAGACTAGCCACTGCAGGAGATGATGGCTGGAGTAGGAGAGGCGCTCTTAGTGTCAAAGACTGTTTAGTTAGCCTTGGCCTGAGGAGCCGTTCTCCGTCTGCACGCTTCAATTAGTACAAGATGTGTCCTAACAGTACTAGACTTACTCTTCCCCCTCTCTCTCTTTCTCTAATCTCTTCTCCCACAAATCTGAACCATTACTCTGGAAACAGTCTTAAATACCTGTAGGTTTAAATACATCAAGGTTTCCACCTTGCTCCTCTGCAGAAGGGAATCCAGTACAAAATTTAATTTATCGATATATGACGTTTGATAAATTTATTATAACTCTCTCATAAGGTACTTCTTAAATGTATTTTATACATTTCAAGATAAAACACAAATTTTTTGTTGTTTTTTTATTTTTATGGGTTCGAGATTTAAACCCCAACATATCTGCACGCGCTAATTATTATTAGGTTTATTACAGAATCACACGGTTTTGCGAATTGTACCTTTTAATACCAGCAACTACAGAATCTTCATTTGTATTGTACTGTATTTTGTTCAGTAAGAGACAGATTGTGTTATAGATCTATATTGAAAATTGATGGAGAGGGAGGGGTTTTAAATGGTACGATTTTTAAATTAATACCGTCAAGAGCTTCTCCAGCTTTGGCCATCCATGTAACTCGAACTTGCAAGATGATGACCCTCCTCAATAAGTGGTGAATGAGCGATTGAACCGTAAAAAATATGGTTTAACCATGGCAAACTATTTTAATTGAACTATATTACTCTGTTACCATATAATTTATAATATTACAGTATTTCACGATGAGGGATATGAGATAAGACAGTAATGAATTATGTTGGATCGTAAAGTATGACTCTGCCAAATTAAAGCAGCTATGGTGGTAAGGGCTGATTCGATGTGAATTTTGAATTTAGCTCCAGTTCACTTTCCTCTTACGTGTTACTGTACTCTGATGTCGAAACGATGGGGAGGATTTGTTGTGAGCGTCTTCGTGCATCGTCAACGACTATTTTTGGATCCCTTCAGACGGACATGACTCCAGATTTCAGGAGTCAACAGTGTGCAACAACATCACTTCACGTAAAAGGAAGGTGTACTGGAGCTAAATTCAACATTCACATCTACCAAATTTCAAAGATACTAGGGTGGTGATGATATCGTTAACGTTGGAATGGTAATGCGATTCCCATGGTCACCTGTGAGATCGCTAGTCGGCGGTACTAAAATCAAGGGTGGTGCTGTTGTCAGAGACGTGGTTCGATCCCAAGAGTAATGGGTTATACAGCAATTCGCCTAAACACGTACATATCTGCGCCTCATGGCCGACGGGGCTTCAGAACTATTTGGAACTTGGTTATAGAATACGTTCACATAATGATCAGAGGCAACAAGGACTGACGCAAGAGGCTGAATCGTTACGTGGTTTGACTGAAAGTTCCACAGTGTTCTATTTTTCAGTTGCTCAAAATAAAGATAATGAAAATAAATATTTGGAGGGATGCTTTTCTGTGGATTCGGATCTCTTCACTAGTTTTCTCCATGACAACAAAAACCGGGTGGGTTTTAAACGCTGAGGAACATTTCCGGATAAAATGAATCATGGCTGATAGGAGCTTAAGCGAGCATGGACTTTGAAAGATTTAGTTTGATAGCAACGGATCTTATTGCTCCACAGTACGGGTATCGGTTCCCGAATCAACATTTCGAGAAGTGACCAAATGTCTGGATAACAGCTCATTGGGACTTTTTCTAATCTGAAAGTACATACCGTGTTGTAACTAATAACGTGTTTTTCGGCACAGATGATCACATGGCACGGAATCTGGTCGACCCAGAACGCGGGATTCCCAATAAATTTGGATCTCTCGTCTCGGATTCTTGGAGTTTTTGGAAGACACCATCACATTTATTGCTAATTCCAAACCTGGTAGGCCACACAAACTGGTATGCGAGCATCACGGAGTGGATTACATCGATGCGCCCGGAACAATTATGTTGTATAAGGTATATTTTATCTGCTCATATTTCCTCGGATTTCCTGGACCTGTAACACAGCAGCTGTCGGCTGACAACTGTCGGCCGGGAAGTAAAGTGGCAATGACACTGCTAACGAAGTAGTGAAATGAGCAGGGAGAAAGCGATCGGCCAGTGGCGGGAACGATATCCGAGCCGTCCCTGTGTGTGCTCAGTAACATGTTACATCATGTCTTGTCCGCAGTCCACCCTACCGCTCTCACACTCACACCGTCCGAAGTGGGATAACATTGCAGATCAGCGTATCACAGTCTGGCCCGAATAACCAAATGTTAATTTTATACCATTTGTAATTTAAACCTCTCTCTAACTAAAAAAAACCTGTACATTTTAAACACAATTTCAAAAAAATGTCGCTCTTTATGTATATATAAAAGCCGGATTACACTGACTGATTCATAACGAAACCTTCAAAACTACACAACGGATTTACATGGAACTTTTCACAAATACGCGTGAAAATATATCTCTTGGGTACTCGCTAAGATACGGGTTTGAAAATTTCACAGCTTAATCGCAGAGATCCGTGAAAACCACGATACTTATAATGACAATTTTATCACGCTCAAAATTATTTATAAATTTAAAAAACATTAGACTTATTATCACGGTCCTACGTGAGTCCTATACGCTCAAGACGATATTTTTTTATATTATTATCAAAAACCAAATCGTGTTTTCAAACGCGATAACTCGTAGAACCCGCAGTGTCACTCATGAGAACTAACCACTCTTCGTATGTATTCAATACCGAGTCTTGAAAAATGGACTGAAAATTTAAAACGTTTGCTTCCGATTATGAATGTTATGGTGCTCAATAATAACATTACTAACCAAATTTGACCATGCACAGTATGGGCTCGGCGCAGTGTGGTGATAAATAAAGTATATTTGAATACACTATACAGGGTGAGGCAAACCACCCGTACAGTACGTATAGCGGCCAAACCAAAACGAGGTAGATTATTCGTAACAACTTAAACCCCCCTATTTTCCACCCCAAAGAATTTGGAGAAATTATTTTGAAATCTCTAAAACTCCCCAAAAGGGTAGTTTTTGGGGGGTAGGGGTGGTTTTTGGAAAATTTTCAAATGTAAAAGGTATGTTGAGTTATACCTCATTTTAAAGGTATTTCTTCAATGATTATTTTGATACAAAAAGTTTGAACTTATCTTGCCGCTTATGTACAGGGTACACCAAAAACGTTAAAAAAATCGGGGGTTTGTGGGTAAATTTATTGCAACTACCCTGCAAAAATGTAGAGAGACGATATTTTTATTGAAAACTAATGATGAGATGGCTTATCGAAAAAATATCATCAAATGCCACCCTACCCCAAAAATTTACACATTTTAAAAATACATAGAATTTTGAAATACTTAACAGCCCCAATCTAAAAAAAAATCAAATATCAACCTAGGTTGTGTTGTACATCATTAGAAATGTCTTTAAAAAATAAACATTTTCTACATTTAAAGTTTGTCTCTATCTCCAATGGTTTCAAAACTGTAGTACAAAAATAGATTTTTTTAATAACTTTACTCAATGTATTTATTATAAAAGTCAGTGCAATGTGCAAGTAAAAAAAAGTTCCAACAGTAAACTCGTCTCTTATGTTTATGATTAAAAAAAATACTGTATCCAATTTTTAAAAGAGTCTTTTAAAATTTAAAAAAGATATTGGAAAACTGTAAACTACAATGTCTTTACGATAAGTGCTGAGTTCTCTCATGAAAACAGGAAAATTACCCAGTTATTAAATTAGTACATTTTCAATTATAAAATGTTTTACACTTAAATTACACAAAATGTATAGGAGAAAACCTGTTGTTATTTAATCATTGATGTGAGTGCCATGGAAGGAAGGAGTATCCTGTCATTATTTAACAAAATAAACACTTCAAACTGGCTTTGAAACAAATCTACCATGTTACAGCAGCATCATGGTAAACTAATCAATATGACAATTATCAAACTAAAACCAACAATAACCTAGTAACTGACCTCATGAAGAGTTAAAACCGGTGCTCAAACTGCAGCCCCATTGTTTTCCAGACAGAGTTCAATCCTTAAGGTGAAGCTATCTACAGCTCTAATTATCTCTTCTCTACTGGTCGTGTTTATAGCCTCCCTTATCCACTGCATCATGTCCTCTCTAGTTGTTGGTCTTGATTTATACACTAGTTCTTTTAGTCTACACCACAAGTAAAAGTCCATACACGTTAAATCAGGAGATCTCGCTGGGTAGTTCACAGGGCCGCCTCTTCCAATCCATCTGTCAGGGTATTGCTCGTTTAGAATTAATCGAGAATCTTCGGCGTAGTGTGCTGGTGCCCCATCGTGCATAAACCACAAACATTGTAAGACTTCTCAGGGATTTCTATCAATAAATTAGGCATGTGACCAATGAGAAAGTTGATATAAACTACTCGGTCTAGGCGATCGTCAAAGAAGAATGGCCCTACAATTTTGTCACCGATAATACCGCACCAGGTATTTAGTGTCCAGTACCTTTGGTTGTCCACTTCTCGCATCCAGTGTGAGTTTTCAAACGCCCAGTATCTCATATTTTGAAGGTTCACTTCTCCATTACTCCTAAACGTGGCCTCATCCCACCACAGAATGTTACGGTGAAAGTTTTGATTTTGTTGTAGTTTTTCTCGAGCCCACAAACAAAAGTTCATTCTATGAAAGTAATCATCTCCATGCAGTTCTTGATGTAATGACATCTTATATGGGTGCATTTTGTGATCGTGAACGATTCTTAAAACAGATCTTTGACTCAATACCAGAATCAAGAGCTACTCTTCGTGTAGAATCATGCGGATCTAGTTCAAAAGGCTGCCAAAACTTTGGGTGCCCTATCACTTCTCACGGGTCTAGCGAGTTCCTTTCCTTTGTTGTGGTCAGGTTGAACATGACCTGTATCGCGAACTCGACTAGCAAGTCTTTGAAAAACGTTCCTGGAGTGATGTTCGCGGTCTGGGTAACGTTGGGCATAAAGAAGAGCAGCAGCTGAGTAATTTTGGAAACATTCCCCTAACACCATAAGCTTCTGGAATGCCTCCTCATTTTAGAGCGGCATTTTAAAACAAACAAAACTTACACTACGTACTTTAAAAAAATTTAAATTAATTCTTGTAACCTCATACCACGTGGTCACAAGAACAACTGAATAGGGAGACGATAATAACAGAGATTAGATAAGAGACTAAGGAATTGGTTCCAAAGTTCTTCCAGGGGCAACTCGTGTATTTGGGATTGTTAGAACACCACGGTTAGATTGCTTTTGAAACATGTTACAACTGATAGAAATCCTGATGTGTTTTGTACTACATTATTTAAAAACAAATTAAACTTAAAAGTCCAACTTGTTTTCCATTTGTTTCATTAGATTTTGATATTAATACAAACTAACTTAGTAAAATTATTAAAAAGTCTATTTTTGTACTACAGTTTTTAAACCATTGGAGATAGAGACAAACTTTAAATGTAGAAAATGTTTATTTTTTTAAAGACATTTCTAATGATATACAACACAAACCTAGGTTGATATTTGATTTTTTTTAGATTGGGGCTGTTAAGTATTTCAAAATTCTATGTATTTTTAAAAATGTGTAAATTTTGGGGTAGGGTGGCATTTGATGATATTTTTCGATAAGCCATCTCATCATTAGTTTTCAATAAAAATATCGTCTCTCTACATTTTTGCAGGTAGTTGCAATAAATTTACCCACAAACCCCCGATTTTTTAACGTTTTGGTGGTACCCTGTACATAAGCGGAAAGATAAGTTCAAACTTTTTGTATCAAAATAATCATTGAAGAAATACCTTTAAAATGAGGTATAACTCAACATACCTTTACATTTGAAAATTTTCCAAAAAAACCACCCCTACCCCCCAAAAACTACCCTTTTGGGGAGTTTTAGAGATTTCAAAATAATTTCTCCAAATTCTTTGGGGTGGAAATAGGGGGTTTAAGTTGTTACGAATAATCTACCTCGTTTGGGTTTGGCCGCTATACGTACTGTACGGGTGGTCTGCCTCACCCCTGATATTTTTTTTAACGGTAACTTATTCTTATGAACATCACAGTGTTTCCGATGTTTTGGAGCAGGTTGATACCAACGTAAAGGTTTCTGCCAATTTTACTATCGGGAATGCATCGAGTTTATAGTTGTATAATAAAACAAAAATTTAGATTATAATCAATACCCCCTAAAATTAGGAACATTTATATTCTTATAAATAATAAATTGACCCGGTGCAAATACGAAACAATACAATACGAATATTGATGATATATATATATATATTACTGTAATAAGTTTAAAAATAATATAATTATAGTTTATTTTTCAGGAGAAAAGAGTTACCAGGTTGTCATTACTCTCATTGTTAAATAGTATGTACTAAAACATGTTACGTGACAAATGTGTTTCAAAAGTTGGCCGACATAAATTAAGTTTTTTGTGTATCTTCACGAGTACAAAGTAGGCAAAGACAGCGCAGCTACAGCCTCCCCGGCCTGGGAGCCTCTCGCGTGAAGGGGTCGGCCCTGACATTCACCCATAACACCGAGGGAATCACTTTCCACGGGATACAATTCCAGAGTTACACAACTAGCGCCTGCGTGTCTTGCACCTCTCAGCCGATAAACGGCTTCAGCAGGCTTGACGTACATGCTGTATTGTTTGTGAGATACTACTAATGTTTGCGTTGTAAGATGCATCGCATGAATATTCTTATTTTTGCCAAGAAGATAATTATTGTTATTGAATATATTAGGCTTGATATGAGGACACTCTGAGAACACAACAACAGCACACTCTGTTAATTACCTAAACTATCACTCCATTTTAATACATTCCGTTCCCATGTAATTTATACCTTGAATATTGCCACATATACTGTATTTGAATAAGTAATAGAAAATGTTTAAAAAAATTATTGTGTTATTTTCTTTCATATTAACACATATTAACAAAAGCTTTCGTCTATTGAAAACTTTTAAAGCCAAATAAGAAAAACCTGTACAGTTATAAAAATGTACTAGACACCAAGATAAATATTAAATATATATTTACCACACATCACAGATGTCATTTATATTATTTTTACCCGTGTCATCTATTATTTAAAACTGTTGTCATGCATTATTTTAAATGCCCACTGTGACGGCCAGTAGCTACTGTTTTGTAATGAATTGTTTGGAAACATTAACTAAATTTTACCAGTTTTAAAACGAGTTTTATTGCTACCTTGTGTATATAGCGGCTTCTCTCCAGCGGCTAAAAATGCACACTATAAGTCAGGCCATCAGTTCCTTAGCTTATTGAAATCTAAGGGTTAATCTCCCCTTTCAACCCTTTACTTTATACAGAATAATTTCGAGTAAAATGAGTCGCAGCAGATTAAGTGATATTTGGTGGATTAAGCAAAGTGTTTTACCGTTTAACATTAAAACATTTATAAACATTTAGATCAAAATATTATCTGAATCTTCAGTTCCCCACAGACTGTTGTTTTGCTCCCACAACAGTTCTCGTTCTCTGATACATCTTACACTACTGGTAGGTCAGTAGAGTACAGGTGGATTGCATGTCCCTACTTCATTACGAGTGTTTTCTCTCAAAGTGACGAGACAAGTCTTTCCTTATGGTCCATGTATCTCAGAACTGTACCATCAAAACATGTTGCAGACCACCGTTTTTTATGGCTGTTGTTACTCACCACTTCTGTTTCGGCCATTTGAACCCTCAAAGTTCTAGTCTATCCATATTCTGACCAAATGCTACAGTTGTAAATACACTTTTAAAAATTTTAATAACGTTTATTTATATTTTATAATCTTTAGGTATATTACTACAAGGAAAAAGATAAATTTGTTTTTTATTCCCATGGTGAAGTTGATAAATCCTTAATAGTTATTTAAATGAATGCAATTTATACATAAACTCCGACAGAGGCAATTTGTGCTAACATGTCCAATTACAAAAATAATTATAAACATTAGGCTATTATATTAGTTTACCATCAAAATATTAGATACTTTGGTACTATCCGGGGGCCACTATTTGTTTCAAGAAGGTTTTTTTACCGACGACCTATAAAAATTACACTATTAGAAAGAACAGACTTTATTTGACTTACTGTGAAAATTACATATCATTATGACAATCGGTTCATGTTTTCTACGACCAAAAGGAAGCGATGTCAGCGAGAAGGAGGACACTTTGTCCCTATCTACTAGTTCCATCTGAAGAAATCCAAAATGTTGGTGACGAAGAAGCTCAAAACAAACTCTCTACATCGTTTCGACATCGGAGACAGGAGAAAACTCGGTTGCTCCGTACTAGCTGTTATTACGCGTTATTAATTAGATTTAGATTAGGTTATCACAAAAATTTTACTAGCAGTACCAAAGTTAAAGATAACCTTTACGAGCACTCACGTGATCTGAACTTGAATGGTGCCAAAGGCCATTGCCGTCACCCCGCACTTCTGACGAAAAAAAGAAAACATTACTCGAGATAGTACCTAAATTCAAACTCAGATCACGTGAACGCTCGTAAAGGTAATCTTTAACTTTTAATATTTATAATGCGTACGTATGCATTTTTATACTTACACAGCTTACTAACAAATAGGCAATAAGGATAGAATGGCCTTCCTCTCGCTTACATCGCTTTCTTTATGGTGGCAGAAAACGAGGACTATTCGTCGTAATGACATGTAATTTTCAAAGTAAGTCAAATAGTCTATTCTTTATAATAAAGCAGTTTGTTAGGTTCTCATTAAAAAAAACCTCTTCCAAAAATAGTGGCCCCCGATAATACCAAAGTACCAAATATTATATCTGGAATATATGGCAAACCACTGAACAGTTTACACTACAAACTTTGGTGCGATGAAATTCAAAACACTCGTTTGAATGGAGGCTGGGTTTTATCTGGTTTTGGTTGCCTAAAAATGCTGTTATTTTCAACAGAAAAACTAAAACACTAATAATCATAGACTATAGACTAAAACTTGGTTAATAAACACAGAAAGTAAACAATCAATAAGTAGCTATACTGCGTTTATACCCGAATTAAAACGACAAGAAGACACGTTTTAACCATGGATGTTTCTGGGATCGTATACTACGATGTTTCTGAGACGATCCCAAATCACAGTGCAGCAACTGAGTTTTCTACTGTCTCCGATGTTGAAACGATGTAGACAGTTCGTTTTGAGCTTCTTCGTCGCCAAATGTTTGGGATCTCTTCAGATGGATGTTGATTCCAGATTCCAGGAGTTAAATCTGTGACAGCGTTACACTTCAGAAGCTGCACTAAGTGGAAGGTGAAATGGAGCTGAACTTAACATTCGTACTGAATCAACCCATCTCACCATTGCTCTACGTTATTTGTGGATAAATCAAGTAGTTTATTTTCAATAGTAAAGACAAACCAACCACCGTTAATTTAAGGTGGGCCCTCCCACCGGCTTTACCACACACAAATTCACATTCAATCATATTTACAAATATTTTTATCATGCAAAATCATACAAAACGTAAAACAATGTAAAAATGTTATATTTACCTTTACATTTTACCTCTTTGCCAAAAACAACAAAGTTCTTCCTAGGACCAAGAGGAACCTATATACTGAATAAGTCTCCAGAACCTTTCTAGAAAGGGTAATCCCAAGGACGTTTAGACGACGTGATTTTAAGAAATCTCTCGAGCCCTTTGTATAACAGGACTCATGACAAAACAGTGGATTTTGTTACATCAGCACTCCCTGTTTAATTTTTTAACTATTTTTTTGCCTGTTTTATTCAGTGTCACTCTTTATGATAAAGCAAACATACTTATCTATATACTGCGATTATTAACATAAGGTGCTGTAAATGCAAACCGACAGTGGATACGATAACGTGAGCTTTTCTTTATTTATAACATCGATATTCTTTCTCCACTCAGATACAGCGAAAGTCAATGAAAGTGCATCAAGAACAAGACCTTCCTTTAACGGCTCAAATAAATCACGCCGGAGACTCGCTCGTATATCTGTCAGCCTTGAGAGAAGGAACGTCCCATTACCTGTGAACACTGATAGATGTAGTGCTAGATCAACAGGTTTGTATTGTATTCCACTGTACCCAGGCCTAACAGAAGTACATTACCCGGGATGGAAGATGGAGCAAACCTGTTAGTTATTTTCCGTTAACGAGCGGATGTTCTGCGAGCAGATGCAGGCTGGAGATCGTTGTCAAGCAGTTTAGTAACTAACGAGCCGGAGGAGTCGCTTCCAGCCGTCATCGTGTTCGCGAGACAGTCGTGCGCAAACTCGGCTTCTGTCATAACAAAACACTGAACACTTATGTAAACTAACCGCTGATCAGACCGGGAAGTGTTCATTTCTCAGCTATTTAATGAGCGCTCGTAGTACTGCCGGCGATGCCTCAGGCGATTGGTGCAAGTTCTCGTTATCAATTTTGTGGTTTGCTACTTCTCAAGGAAGAACTAAAAATAAGAATTAGATACTATTTGGAGTGTTTCAAAATGTTTATTGCGTCGTAAAACCACTTATGTCAGGTTATATTTCACAATGAATCCGCGATTTTCTCTGTAGCTGAATTTGAGTTTTCGAAAACCAGCAAATCAGCTTCTTTAAGAAAGTGATATAACCCTATTAATTCATCATAGCTATTAATTTTGTGTTAGATATAATTGTAAAGGAAAGATAAAGGTATTATATAAGTAGTTAAAAACTTCCCTTTCAAAATTCAGAGAGTTATTTAACGAAAGATCTTCAATCTAATTTTATTGTCATCCAACTAAACATAGAGCCTTCCAGATTTGTAACACCGATTCCTTTAAAAAGAGACAATACCAACCGTTTGTGTTAAATGCCTCTTAAAAATCTCTTTTTTCCTTACAGGAAAACATACAACTATTTATATTGCAAAAATTTTCATGGAGATATAAAAAATGTTTGAAGTTGAGCTCGCATTCGATGTTGAGAAACTTGCAGTCGCGACGCGCACACTTGGCGCAAACGGAATGCAGCTAAAAATAAAGGAAAAGAGTACATAGCTACCCATTGGCTGAAACTGTGTGTGAACTAATAGAGTATATTTGCAGGTATCTGACTAAGGAAAATTTGCTGAAGCACGAATGAGCGCCACAACCCAAAGGCCTGAAGAAAGCGAATTATATACACGTAAAATATCCTAGAAAAGAGCAACTAGCATACATATGCAATCTATTTATAACATACTGAGATACAAAGCAAACACTATAATAGTAATAAAACTCTTAAAACTTAAAAACAGTAGAATAAAGATTCTTGGAGCATTTACATTGGATATATTTTCACTTAATACCACTAGTGAATTATAACACATATTCCAATATCAATTTAATTTTGCGAGGCCTTTCAGAATCGAGGATCTAGAGGCAACTTCACAAATTAATAAATCATTAGATTCATTTGTGAAGTCGCTTGTAGATGGAATCCTCGATTCTAAGGCCTCGCAAATTTAAATTAATATTATAATATGTGTTATAATTCAATAGTGGTATTAAATTAAAAACCACTTAAATTTTTAATTTAGTGTACGCGTCAAAAGTAGTATAAGAAGGAAAGGTTAAAAAAATTAATAAACAAACCTTTTCATTAATTTACTAAAACGCGAGGACGCAACCTCCATATATAAAGACTATCATTTCAGACAAGTAAACTAATAATAAACTAAAATAAATTACACTTTTAACGTTGGTTTAAGTGAAATTTCATAAGTTTGGCATTGGTACAGATTTTCACATGTTTGCGTCACGTATTCTAATGAAGGAAGGGTATGCATATTACCGAGTTTGGTGATACAGCGATACCGGTATATCGACCGTATCGTTAAATCCAGTTCCGAGTTGCTTAGTGTTAGGTATCCACTAACGGGCAAAAAGTGGTGGCTCAGAGTGGTAAGGATGCGATAACTTCCAACTATGCTGACGATGATTACACAAGCGGTGTCTGACTAATAAGCAGGTGTTTTAGTCTTGTTACTGTTACTGAGTGTTACTGTTAGTGTTACATTCCACCTACACGTGTTCTCGTACATTACTAGTGCATCTTCTGTTATAAATGTGAAAATCTTACCAAAGCATTTAACTTAGCCTGACCAATATTATTGCATAAGAGCGTTAATTTATAATACTGTAAATTTATAGTATCTTAAGACCATTTAAAAATGTCCTCAACAATGCATTTTGTATTAAATCACCAACCAAACTTTGGAATTCAATATTTATAAATCAGTTAGTTATAATAAATTAATGTTGAAATTATCGTTATTTTGAAACTGATTCGATTGCCCTTATTCCAAATCGGTTTAGCGAGTTACTGTAAAGTTAGATGACTGCAGCACAAATTTAAATCCTTGGGATAACTGTTATTTCTAGGATATACCGATGTATCCTCGCAGCTAGATTTAAAACATCGAACATAGCCTATTAATTATACACTCAGAGGTGTGATATGAATTGAGTCTATACCATAGAGTAAAAAAGAAAAACCGTAATAGAGTCGAAAGTAAGTGTTAAATTTATATTACATAACACACTTTTCTGGGGTTTTAACTGTTATTAAAATTGTAACACGTTCTTCCGGCCATAAATTAATTTCTTTTAGCATTTGTTTAGTGTTTCATGATTAATTTTATTGGAGCCTAACTAATGCAAGAAATAACAATTTTACAAAATTCAGTATACCATCTTAATTAAAATTATTGTCAAATTTTATAAGAAGTATTTCAACTAACTGTAAACAAATAACACAGTCTCTAAATGATACAAAATATGTTACACTATTTTGATTGAAATTACAAGAATTATTTAATATTTGATCTTCTCTTGCCTAGTTGATATGAAAGTACTGCATATTTGTAAAGTAAAATATATTAACATTTTTTTTAATATACACTAAAATGATTTGAACATACGATTTTTTGAATTCTGAGTGTAGCTCCAGTCCACCTTTTATTCAGCGTCTGGTACCTGACACTGTCTCAGACTTGACTCCTGCAATGTGGAGTCATGTTCGTCTGCTAATTAGCTCTCCTACTGAAGAAGAAGATAAGAATCATCCCAGCATGCCAACGGTGAACATACGCGAGTTAACCTGACTCGATCTAGACTAACTATTTCACTTAAATAGTTGAAAGCAGAAGGATGACAGACAAACAATTCCTTCGCTTATTTTTGTTGAGTACTTCTTAAAAAAAATCATATCGATGTTTCTTCCTATTATTTGATTTTGAATTGGAAGGTTACCATCATCAGGTTGGAAAACAATTTAACTCTGCCCTCTCCGAGTTGACTACTGAGTTGAAAAGATTCCTTTCTATATATTTCTTTATACTATTTTAATTTTGTAAACACTGAAAGCATTCGTGCCTTTACACGGATCCACATTTTCATCCCCGATGGGGAGCAGAGCGGTTTTACACTACTTCATAATTAGTGCTGATTACAGTGCGGTAGTTTGCCTGTCGCTGTTGTCAGGGACTCGTAGTAGAGTTTCGCTATCACATTCTCTGTTGTGACCTTTCCTGCTATAGAGTTGGGCTCGAAGCGATGAGGAAGTTGAGTAAATCTCGTAGATGTGGTACCAGATAAGTGGAACAAGAAGGGTTCACGGCTATGAACGTTCATATCTTAACCTAACCACTGAGATCTTGAACATCCCACAAATAATCAGAATGGTTCTTCTATTTTCTTCCATTTTTCTTTTTATCTATCCTTTCGATTCGGATTTAAAGAATTCACTGCCAATTTTAAAGGTTGACTTCCAAATCCACAACTCAACAACAACATACGCACTTCACGGGTGACATCATCGCGCACTTCTACAATGTCGCCTCGGGCTCGCGCGGGTGGAGGAACGGCACAACTCTCGCCACTCCCCCTCACGCTGCTATCATTCACTTCTGCCCTATCTCCCATCGTATTGCCCATTACCAACCCGGAGACCGCACAATAAAGATGGCAATGGTGTTGCTAGTCTAGTAAACAAGCAAACTTCCTCTCTCTTTCACATTTATTGTAACAGGCTCAAACAGTGAATGATCATCCAAGGCTTCTCTTGTTTACGTATTTATGTTTTTCCCCCCTCCTTCTGTTACTGTATGTATATATAGTTATCAAGGGCTCGACTGGTTCTTCTTGAGATCATGTCACTGTATGTCTGTCTAAGCGATAAGAGATCTAGGGCCTAATAGAAAGGCCCTAGAGACTTGAAACATGGTGCATAAGATTCTCGTGGTCCAAGGAGGCACTCTATTGATTTTGGGGTAAAAAAAGTCAAAGGGCAGCAAAATTACAGTCAGTTTTGTCACAAGTTAGGTTACCCAGGACACGCAACCACCATTGCCAGTCAGCCTCATAACTTTTTGAGTTCCTCATGGACACAATCTGAAAATTTCTACAATTAAAAAACATGTAAAAAAGACCATTTTGAGCTGTCAATTTGAACTTATCCGGGAAAAGCATTACAGTGAGTTCGATAAAGACTTTCTTTACATTCTGCTGAGTTCTTCAATACGCGTTTATTTATTATTATCAAGCCCTTGTAAATCATTATTTATTTATTTTTCTTTACTTTATGAACTTATATTTATGACCTAAAAATCATTAAACTAAAGATATATATGACGCTATCTGATACCATACTCTGGGAACGTTTCATTAAGTTTGATCACTGTCAAATAGGCTAATATTTATATCCATGAATGATTTATGTATTCACGGCATCAACTTTCTTAGGAGCCTGTGACAGATTTTAAACTCAGAAACTATTTATCTCATCGACATCACCAGTAATAAACTGCAACCTTAAACCATTAAACGTATTGTTTTTTGTAAAAAAATTGGTTTAGTTTTTATTTATTTATAGATTAATAATTTTAGATTAGTATTATAAGAAGAGTGACAAAATAGACCCTCTATAAAAAATGTGTTCTTTTGTGGTACTATGTAAACAAAACAAATTGTTTTCTATCTTACAAATAAAAATTTAGAGCTTTATTATTTTAACAAAATTACTGTTTGTGAAACAGTTTTTTTGTTGACATAACGTTTTTATACAATACTAACAATAACTTTACTTATGTATTATTAGTGTTTGCTGTAAATTTATATGCATAATTAGCACAAGTAAGTATTACACCTGCAGTATCATTACGAGAATGTGGAAAAATGTTCCGGATAAACAGGTCAACCTCCGAGAATTACCAAATATTCGAAATACCTTACAATAATAAAAGGGATAATAGGTGAATAGACCTTTGTTTGAAGTTTATTTTTAACGATAGGGAATTGTGAAGGAAACAGGATTTTTCCGGACATTTCTCATCGTTCAGCGAAGCAAAAAATCAGTAACTACATTTCGAGATCTGCAATCTGATCTCTTCTTCCGGTAAATAACTAACTTAACACATAATTACAAACTACCACAATAGTTTAGTGGCAGGTGAATAGTGCCGTTGGAGAGAAAGTGCTCAGTGGATTGGGGGGTCAGTTCCTTTGATCCGGCCCATTAACCCTTCTTTACATGAGCGGTGGCTGGGCACTGTGACTCTTTTCCACTTGTCTAGTAAGTTTTGGAATTTGAATATTCTAAAACCACCAATATCCATATAAGGAATTGTAGCGACGCAGCGTGTGAGGTGAGCCCCAGAAGTGAATTTGTGAAATGACAGAATTAGTGGTAATACTCATGATCGTGACAGTTGGAACTTTATTAATAATTATTGACTGTATCAGTATTAAATAGACTCATGAGTAAATAGGTAGACAATATAGTTAATAGTAGTTTGGCAAGTATAAATGACAGTTTTATAAAAAAATTATTTTATTTTAAGCCAACCTTGTTTTAAATTTGAAGATATTATATTTAGATTTATTCATAATATAAATAAATATTTAGTGGATTAAATATTTGCTGAGTGTTTCATTTCAGTAAACCTGTAACAGTATTTTTGGGAGCTGTGGAGAGAGCTATTTGATACCATACTCTAAGGAAGTTAAGTGAATAAGTAAGTGACCACAGGCAAATAGGCCAGTATTGATAACCATGAATAATTTACATACTACTCACATGATTAACTTTCTCAGGGGTCTGTGGCAGATTTTAAATTTAGAAAACCTATATCTCTTCACCAATAATACTGTATATAACCTTGCAACTGTAAACCATTTCCATCCCCTATCCTGTTATTATAAAAAAATGGTTTTGTTTGTATTCATTTATAGATTAGTTTTAGAGTAGTAATATAAGAAGAGTGACTCAAATATACCAGTCCACAGGGAAGTGTACTCATTTTTGGTATTATATAAACTAATTCTGTTATCATTTTTGTAGGTAAAAATTTATATTCTTCAGGACCGTAATTATAGCTTTATCAGTTTAACAATAAATGTTTATTAAAATACCTCTTTTACACTGTATTTTAAATAACTGTATTACTACTTTACTTCTGTAATATTGGTATTTGCTTTTAGTTTGAGGTAATGTTCTATGGATAATAAGCACATGTTTACCAACTGTTTTTGTGAAGGCTGTGATCAGCTATCAACCCAATGAAATTTTTAACAGAAACCAAAATGACAACTAAAGTAATAATATATGCATCACTGTTATGGAATTGCACTACTTCTACTACACCATTGCAGTATCTATGGACTGTTGTGAAATATAACGCTATTCACTTCATATCTGCTACAACTCATGAAGAGAATATTGCATAGTAAAAGGAATGTTCCTCAAACTGCTTCAGATGGAATGAACCATTAAATGTTTAAACACAGTTCACAGTTAATATATTCTTACATTTTGGTATATGTTATTTAATCATCAATCTGTTGGCGAATGAGTCAGAGAATAGCAAATGGGAGAGCGAACAGCATTTGTCATTTGGTTCCACATAAAGAGGTATAGCAATTGTCATATGCTAATAAACACTGAGAGTTTAATTTATTAATATCATTACTGACTCCATGTCAAATCAAGCAGACTTCTTCAACTATTTCAGCTATTCTGACTGTACATATGAATAAGACGTCTTGCAGCAATGGATAGTATTTTATATGTACTAGTGGTCTGCTTTTGTTGAAATACACACTTAGGAATGGCCATCATAATGCACAGCAGATACTGTGTGGCCTCATCATCAGATTACCAAAAAAATACTCAGTAAAATAGTTTAATCCATGAGTGGTAATTGTATTAGGTGTGTAATCCGAACACCACTAATTTCATTATTGATGTTGGCCAACAGTGAAATAGGAGGTGATCACTAGAAATAAATTTCTAAATTAATTGTGATCTTACCACTTAATTAAGGATTTGAATTTTGGAAGTACAAACTCATTACAATATTCCACTGGTGATAGGGGAGAGGAGGAATCAGCCTTTTCTTTCTCATGATATGGGTATGAGCCATTTAAAAATTTACACCAGAACTTTGAGAAATGGTTAAATTAATCTAATTAAACAAAAAGGATTCTTCTACTACAGTGCTGCCTTGTCGTCAGAAATATGCCCCTAGCTTCTATGATCTAATGAATTAAACACTAAGTAACATTTCAATATTTCCCCCTAAACCTCTTTATGTTCTACATGTAAAGTAGCTATGGTGAGAAGGGTTTACTCAATGCAAATGTTGAGTTCAGTTCCAGTTCACCTTCCTCTAAGTCCAGCATCTGGAATTGGAATCGAAAGCTATCACAGACTTGTCGAATGTTACATTGTCTAATGTCAATTCCATGTAGAGTTAATTTTGAGCTTCTTCATCACCAATTTCTATTGAATCATCTGTACCGTTATTTAGTTGTATTTTATACAATACATATTTTTGCAACCTTGTTAGTACTTACTGGTTAATATAAGTTACATCCGATGTTCTTGGAATTAAATTCTGGGTGGATTAATAACCTAACTGCACGTGTAAAGTTTTTCTCTCAAGAACTTAGTAAATGACCATCTTGTTGCCGAGAAACACCTCGCGCACTATGTCCACAAGTTCAACTTCAAGTCTCTGAGTTTGATTTCAACTATGAGTACAACTTCTAGTGTACTAATCTTCACTTTTTCCGACTACAGCTGCAATGTCGAGCCAAGATGCTGACACCTGTGCCTGTGAGTCGACATCAACATGAAGGGAAGTCAATTTTAAATTTTTATAATTAAGTTCGTATGCAAAATTCCCATACAACATTGCAACCATTAAGGCCCACATCATTTAGTTCATTATCACTCTGTTTAGCAGCAATGTGGCAATACATTATTTTATATTTAACATCTAGAAGTGGTGCTTTTGTGTTTATTTGCCACAATTAAACGTATAAGTAAACTTTACAAATCAAGTATTTATTACTACGACCCCAGCGGTATCCACCCCATGTGTTTCATCCATTCGGTACACTCTTCAGACGAACATGACTCCAAAATCTAGGAGTCAAGTCTGTGGTATCATCCAATTTCGGGTTCTGCACTGAGAGGAAGGTGAACTGGAGCTTAACACAACACTCTTTATGTGTTGTTATCCTGTCTGAGAATACCTTCAAATCAGATTACAGCACTAATAGAAAGTACCAAACACATGCAGGATGTAATGACAAAGTATGCTAAATATACAGAATAATTAAATGTACAGTTGTAAATTATTCATGTTCTGATATAGTTTTACTAGGATTCTATGTTTATACTGTCAACCCACTGCACCCTCCACTTCACTGAATGCTATTTCAGGAATTTTCATAAAGCAATCAAGTTGCTATTAGTGCAAGCCTTTTTTTAAATTTTGAAACAATCACGTAGAACAATGCAAATTAATTTGCAATTCCTGTGTAAATTTATTTATTTATGATTGTAACTGAAACAATTTACAAATAACTAAGACATCTGAGAGCTTTGGCATGAGCTGTCAGTTATTCCAATTGTATGAAAATTACAGCAGGTCTGCAGTTATATCAATGACATTCAACTGTAAAAACGTCAAGCTCAAACTATACTACACTAAATATTTCTTGAAATCAAAAGAGGAACTTTTCCTAAGAAAGAAATAGATCATTAGTCAGTATTTTGGTGGACATCAAAACACAAAGGTATTTAGAGGGTTAAAAATATCAAACATCTCTTTTTTTCTCAGATATTTATTTTAGCTTGATACACTTACAACTAAACTTCAGACACTAAATAGTAATTAAATCACCATCAGATTACTAGATTAAAGAGGCCACTTTATGGGCCAGAGTATGGTTAGCTGACACTAATTCATTTTAATGTTTAATGGTTGGTTTTAAGCGTGTTAGCTAAGAAAAATATGATTCGAAAAAGTTTTTATTTCACATTTTAACTCTTTTGATATCCTCCCATTTCAAACTCCATTAAAACTAGGGCAGATGACATTCAATTTTTTAGAGGAAATTTCTCTATGAACGTCAACAAATATTAGATTGTGAACTTATAGCAAATTGGCTCTAAGCTTTTAGAATATTGGGCATTATAGCTACATTGTAGACTAACAACCAATTCATTTCACTCTTACAATAAATTTGGCACTGTCTCTTTTTATGCTTATAGAACAATTGGATTATTAAAGCTCAGTTTGGGTCTGGTCGGCTTCTTCAAGCTAACTACAGATTTGGTGCAATTCAGACTTCATACTGAACAAGAAGGTCAAGATATGCCTTGTCCAAAATGCAGTATCTAGCTTTTACAACCAATTGGCATTCTGTCAGACCACGAATGGAGAACATTTCAAACATTTAATTCATACAAAGTTCAGTAAATAAAACTGTACTTCAAATTTGTCTTAGGCTCATTTGAGCAATTAAATATTTTACTGCCACCATTTAGGCAAAAGTGAACCTTTTGTTGTCCTGTTTGCGATGTTGTGTTCTAGTAACCAAGCATTTGATTAACTACTCGACCTATGGTTTTATTTCAGATTTTCAAGACATTCTCTGATATGATGACAAAGTGAAAATCTCTTGAAAATGTGGATTATTAAGTATAATATTGATAAACCTGAGTGTAACAATCTTATCTGTAATCATCTAACAGATCGGAGGTCAGTTCCAAACTTGAAACCCTGTATTTTAGATACCTCCAGTCTATATTTTCTGCTGAATAATTTACATGCAACACTAATAGTTTAAGAAAGTAAAATTATTAAAAATGAATATTAAATTAAAATATTTATTATTATTTCAGATTTTCTACTGCCAGTCACTTAAATTTTCCATTTTACACACTAACACAAATTAATTTATTATTCAACACAAAATCCTCAAATATGGCTGGCCACAGAAAAGAATGTAGCCAGGAAACTATTTTGGGGAGTCCAGACAACTGATATTTTTCCGTAGTGGACAGAGAGTAAGGCTCCACTTTGTTCCTTAATAAGTTCTTGACCTGTTTCTTTGTTGAGAACGATCTTCCAGCAGTACATGTCAGTAATATTGAATTATTTAAATAATAATAATCGTTTAATAAAAAAGTAATTGAAAATATGGCAAATTTGGGGGTCCGGATCCCTTGGACCCCCTTGCTGGCTACGTCCTTGTCCACAATGTATTAAAACCATAGCTGGTCTACGTTTAATATTACATGTTAGTATATTATTCTAGACTGGCTGCTACTACAACTTATAAAAGCATGTTTCTGAGTACAACTTTCTGCACTTAAATAAATAATCATTGTAGAGATTATATCATTAGCGTTTCCTTATTTCTTGTGTCATTGCTGTATTGATTTACTCAATAGATTAATTTAGTGGACTAAAACAGAACTTTATTTGTTAAGTGTTACCCTTCAAAGACTATCAGGCCGAAAAGTCGAATTGGTAATTAAAACGTTCACTGAGGATCACTGTCAGAACAGTCACTTGTCAAAACTGCGGCTAACAGCCAACAGTATCCATAATGTTGAATACTTTTCTTGCTCTGGCACATGCTGGAATTTAATACTCTGGTACATGCATAATAAGTATAATACTTTTTAAACTTGTTCTAGATGAAGTGTATTAACTTTTGGTTTCCTCGGTTTGAATTCATGGCTACCCAGGCACAGTGCCGCATTTCCCTATAGGCCCACTAGGCCCAGGCCTAGGGCGCAAAATTTTAGGGGGCGCATAAATTTTAAAGTACACAAAAGAAAAAAGTTGCGGCGGCGGGTGGTGTTGGCGCTCGGCGGGGCGGGTGGCCAAGGTCAACTAGGTCCGGGGTGCGACGTTGACTCATTCATTGGTTCATTGCTTTTATTTATTCAAAACACTCCTATATATGTATATATACTATTATATATATATATATATACATATATATATATACTATTGTAATTATCTTTCATCAAAATTACGTAATTAAGAAATTTACTGGATTTCTACGTCAGTGTAATCAGAGTCCTCTGGGGGGGGGGGGGGGGCGCTCTTTGGTCTGTAGGCCTAGGGGCGCCGAATTTGTAAATGCGGCCCTGCCCAGGCAGTCATAGTGTAATTTATTATACAGGGTGATTCAAAAAGAATACCACAACTTTAGAAATTTATAACTCTGCAGGAAATAAAAGGAGAGCTAAGCACTATATTTCGGCTAATTATGGAAGCTCTAAAGTTTAATTGAATTGCTCATTTGTTCACTTGAGGCGCTTTTCAAAAGGCGTCAGCGTCAGTTAATGCCAAGATGGCGACTGCTAAACAGAAAGCTTTTTGTGTTATTGAGTACGGCAGAAGTGAATCGACGACAGTTGTTCAGCGTGCATTTCGAAGGAAGTATGGTGTTCAATCTCCTGATAGGTGGTGTATCAAATGTCGGTATAAACAGTTTATATAGAATGGGTGTATGTGCAAAGGGAAAAGTTCTGGATGCCGTGCACAAGTGATGAAAATGTAACACGCATACAGTAAGCATTTGTTCGCAGCCCAGGTAAATGAACTCGAAGAGCTAGCAGAGAGCTGCAACTTCCACAAACAACTGTATGGAGAGTCCTACGAAAAAGGTTAGTAATGAAACCTTATCGTCTGAAATTGGTTCAAGCCCTTTCTGCAGCTGATAAGATCAAAAGAATCGATTTCTGTGAGTTTATCCTTGCTCAAATGGAAGCATATGAATCTTTTGTTTTGAAGATTGTGTTTAGTGATGAAGCTACTACTTTCCACACCAACGGGAAAGTCAACCGGCACAATATGGGGCACTGATAATCCTCGGGGAAAAATTGAGCATGAACGTGACTTTTCCAAGGTGAACGTTTTCTGTGAAATTTCAGCCAAAGTTTTAGGTCCCATTTTCTTCGAAGGTGCTACTCTAACTGGACTACAGTATCTAGAGATGTTGGAGAATTGGCTGTTCCCTCAACTCGAAGAAGAAGCACAACAATTCATATTTCAGCAGGATAGAGCGCCAAAACATTAGCACTTATCTGACCGTGACTACCTGAATGTCAACTACCCGAGGCGATGGATCGGCCGCCAGGCAGCTCACGACAGAGCACTTCATCACTGGCCTCCAAGAAGTCCTGACCTTACCTCCTGAGATTTTTTCTTATAGGTTGTTTTGGCTACCTCTCCCAGCCACCATTGATGATTTGAAACAAGAAATAACAACAGCTATCTAAACTGTTACACCTGATATGCTACTGAGAGTTTAGAATAAGTTTGAGTATCGGGTTTTTTTGCTTGAGTGTCTGGAGGGGGTCATATTGAATATCTCTGAACTTGCTTTTGAGTGAAAAAAATTCTTTTTAATACTCTTTGTAATGATGTATAACAGAAGGTTCTATTATGTTTCTTCCATTAAATACAATTTTTCAAGTTGTGGTATTCTTTTTGAATCACCCTGTATTATCTCTTTTGTGCTGCTATCTGTATAAAATATATATTATGGGCTGTATATATTGTAAATTAATAGTGATTTTGTGATTGTAATATATTTTTTATCTAGTGTAAAAATAAGGGGAGAAGGGAGGATCTGTTAATGGATTGTGCCATGTTCAGGTAACAGTCAGGGCGGTTTAATGGAATTTTCTGGTCTTTAGAAGCTCAATAATGTAGTAATAAGTTATTAATTTATAAAAAATTTGATTTACAATTATATCCTGACCTGCGTGTGGCTGATTACCTGGGCATTCACAATTATCGTGCATGCATAAATATCTTATTGAACTAAAATTGCTTTTTTTATTCATATTGAACACAAATAACACGTGTACAATAAAATTAACAACATCCAGTTTTGATCATCATATCGGGAACAGTCAATATTGGGCGTTTTGCAACGTGTTACTTTAACAATTTTTTATTATAGCCTTGTTATTGGTATTAACAGTAAATGTTCTTAATTTTGTTTTTATTGGCTTCGTTTTTATTAGGTGTATTGGAAACAAATTTTTCAAATCACAATCATCAAAAACAGCTGTCACCTTATCTCTATAGAATGAAATAGTCCAATGTTTCAGACGGTCAACATTTACAATATGTATCATATGCAGTGTTCCTGGGTTGAAACATCTATTGCTAATTTATTTTATTGCATGTTTTGTTCTAAGTAGCTTGCTCTAACTTAACTCATTGACGTCAGCTGTTTGAACTGAATTCATACATCTTAAACCATTGCCATACCTCCCATATCTGTCAGTGCTGGGCCCTGTTAGGCCAGCAAATATTACACAAATTGTAGTGTTTTAGATAAATAACCGTACAAATAGTAAATATTAACATATTTACATAAAACTGTTACTAAATTGTTCAGATTTACACTGACTTTTATATAGACACCCTTTACAAATTATTTAAGAAAAAACTTTTTTTTATTTTTAATAAACAATTTTACAATTATATATTTTGAAACATGAATTTTTAAAGCAAATATTTTTTTTCTACATTGATTATTTATGCCCTTTAACCCTTTGGACGCCAACGTCCGGTTGATCGGACCACCGAGGTCTGGGCGAAAAGCGCCAACGTCCGATTGATCAGCCGTTCGAGAAAAACATCTTTTAAAAGATATTTTTTAACTTGAAAAGTCTGTTTTAAACTGTTTAGGACTATTTTAGAAGTTAATAAGACTATCTGTAATCAATTTTGTTCAGTTTAGTGTCCAACCATTGTGTTTCCCTAAACACACGTTAGAAGTGACGGGGACAAATGTATATATATTTGTAAATAATTATTTTGTTGACAAAGATTTTTCTTACTTTTTTGAAGAAAATCTATGATATAGACTTATAGTAGTGAGAAGATGCTCTCATTTTAATACTATGTAAGTATTAAACTATGTACGTATTTCCTATTGTAAAATTAATTCTAGTTATAGTACATTTTTTTCTAATATCAACACTAATTAAAAGTATATTTTGTGAAACTATTTTTCAACTTTCAGTTCTGAATTTTTGTGAGCAGTCTTAGATATAATATCAGTAACGAATAAAAATATCACCGATAGGTAAAAATATTTATTTTCGTACCGATATTTTGGCCTGAAGTGAAATTTTTATGTAAACAAATGTTTTGGTTAGGCATTACCACATCATAAACAATGTAGTTCCATTCTAAATGCTATTCATAAAAACACTATTCAATAGCGCATATAATTTCCTACAAATAAAAAAAATAAACATTCAATTAACATAAAAACTAAGGATAATACAGAGCAAAGTGTAATAGGTTACAAAAACGTCAAAACAAGGCTGGCGGTTTTGGCTAGTACAGTTGGTTCGGGCGCTAGCGTGATGGGTAGGGCGGCAGCCTTGGGCGTTGGCGTCCAAAGGGTTAAAAACTAATTTATTTTATAAATTAAACATACTTTTATGCAAAAATAGGGCACAAATGTTAATTTTGCATAATTTTTTGCATCACAAATATCTTCATCACAAGAATCTGATTCACAATCCATGTCACGTTTACGCCTTTCAATTACAATAGATTCTTCACTTTCTTCAAATTCACTTTCAAACAAAACATTATTAATCTCAAAATCACTTCTTATACATTTTTGAATAATTTTTAAACTCAAAATAAAATGAACGTAAACAATAACATAACCTTGTAGAGCTACTGAATTGCGACGTAGATGGCAACACAGCTGTCCGCTGCTCTCAGCTGACCTCGGCTGTTGCATTGTTTATACTTCATTGTTCTCATCCATGACGTAATTTATTTCGTTTACAAAACCTTTTTTTAATAGATAAAGTAATGTAGATTAACCGACAAACATTAAATTTTTATGTGTTTGTTTGTATTAATACATATAATTTTTAATAACACATAATACAATTATGTGTTATCCAATTGTATTAATAATATATATTGGATTTTATTAACGTATTACACAACTACGAGATAACTCGTAGTTGTACATATGGGTCCTTTTTCCATACTACAAGATAACTCGTAGTTGTAGGCCAATGGGTTAATAGTGTTAAAACATTTAAGAATATAAACACATTTGTAAACTCAACTATGAACAAAAAGCCAAGACTGTATGGTTAACAGTGTATTAACATGGACATTAATGGAAATAATATGTCGCCAGTACTTACCCCATCATAATTACGAAATACTCAACAATTCTTTCAAACTTACCTGTTTGTAACTTTCAAAATCTTCACTATGAAACATACAAAAGGAAGGAGGAGGTGAACAGTAATATAAAACAAGAGACGATAAGTTGATTGATGTATTTAATGGTTAGTCCAGGTTACATACAGCTGAGGTGAGCACTTGTACGATCTCTACGCGTACGCAAGGTGAGGGTACAGTACCAATATATACAGCTACATCCACTCTCTGACTAGGCAAGTGCTCCCCCACATTCTCTACAACTTTCATCACATTATTATATATTCCATCTAACTTTTTCAAAGTGACTGTAGTAAAAATAGTAATATTTAAAACAGCGGTTGCATCATCGATCAAAAATAAATAGATAAAAACATTTAAGGCCATAATTAATCTAAATATATTAATAATTACATTACACGTTAATTCTAAATTAAGAGTAGTTAAAGCAATACAGTCAATTATTGATGTACAATATTATGTTTGGAACTACTGATAAATATTGCCTTTGCTGATTCTCGGGAGATCGAGATGATTGCACAAATACTGGATAAACTTGTTTTATTTCATTTTATGTTAGAACAAACTCGATATACAGTATAATGTGAACAGCACTCTTTTCAGATGATAAATAATCTATAAAAACAAATATACAATAGTTTTCTTTTATAAAACTTATTGTTAGTCGGAATAATAACAGTAAACAGCACGCAGGCTGTTTTGGCTCACACTAGCTAACAACGACTCCCTTTTATATCATCGTACTACTGCGAAATGCAGGTGCACCAATATTTTATAACATTCATGTAAAGTTTAAGCGAGGGATCTACAGTAACAAAAATAATGATCGGAAAACAGCGTTAATCAGTTTATACATCGGTCACCTAAGTCGCTGAGAGATATAAAGTAGGACCAAAATGTGGGAATATATTTACAGTTGACGACAAATCTTCGAGCACATTGATATCATAATAGTAGCATTTTATATCGCAATACCGCAGTTTATCGAGGACTCAATTCTATAAGTTTAACTATATTCAAAGCAACTGATAACAGAAATTGAGTTAACTGAATATAATTTTTTAAATACCATTATCGTTATAACAAATTTTTGTACAACCAAACAGAAATCGTTAACAGTAAGCAAAGAATCTACAAAAATACAAATATGAACCATCTCATTGATAGATATAAACATACAGCATAAAACCATCATCAAAAACTGTTTTCTTACACAATAGATAACACGTAACATAGACAATACAGTATTTTCAAACCAGTTATGTCAATCGTTAGTTCGCAACCCAAAGTTTCGTATGTACAAGTTCCATTCAAACCTTCGCGATAATAAAATCACTTTATAGATAATACAGCACGTAATCATTAAATTATTTTCTACATAAATAGTTCATTTCCAATGACGACAGCCTAGCTTATGATAGTAAATCTGAAACAAAAAAGAAAATCAATCATGTTGATGTATCATCAAAACAAGTGTTACACAGTAAAATAATATTTAAATTAAATCAAAGAATTTAAATTTCAGCATTCTTAAAGTAATCACTTAACATTTTCAAACCTTAAATAAATTTTACACTCCATTTTATTCCTCACAATATGGTGAAAATAAAAGTTTCTTAACATGTCACAGGCTTCTTGTTAGGTGCCATCTAAAACTACAACCCACCAATGAACATTTTTCAATAGTGGAATATATCTGTCTGAGCTTTTTGATGTATCTAAAATAATATTCTTGGGACATGTTACGCATTACAAGTTAAATTTATTGGCATGTGAAATGGGTGAGGGTAGCAGAAGTGTACCGGATTGGAGATTTCATCTACGCACAAGCCTAACAGTGTCATAAGAACAGTTCATTACTATCTGAGAGTTACCCCTAGGATAGACATCTGTCTCCCAATATGTATATAAAATAAAATTTGTTTTGCAGATTTTTGACAAAATAAACACAGAGTAATATTACATTATTGGCTCAAAATGGAGTTATTCCCTCCAAACATATGTTACAATCCCTCACTCTTTCTGACTTTTAACGAATTTATCAAACCAGAAACATAAGTCTTGAATGGAAAATCAGATATGGAATCGTATACCTAGGTTCATTAAAAATTGGGAAGTGTGAACTGCTCTTTGTGTAACATGAACTCATCTGTAACAGGTTTGCATATATCATTTTCTTACATCCTCCACAAAACATGTATGGCTGATACTGTACATACACTCAAAACATCAGCCATAGAATGAAAGCCTAATTAATATTTGACGCAACAAATGACTAAACAAACAGTTGAATATTTTGTAATGATATTGCTCTATACATGTTTAGATCTGATTATGTTGATCATTGACATGGTCAGATGTCAAATTACCTTCTATCAGCAAGATTAAAAAAAAGTCCCTTAGAGAATTTCTCTAAAACATTTCATGCTAACTAGTACCATATAATATTACCACAGACATATTGTCTCATATATTTTTGATAATGTTCATACAACAGTGATTGGCTTGCAAGTGTTTAAGTGAAGAAAAGAGATTTCATAAGACTTTGTATCGTAAAATTGTGCAACTTGTAGACAGCAAAGCGTTATATCAATGGTTCGTAGATAGAGCCTTACCGTTGACAGTGTCCTGTTTCTTGTTGTCCTGGTAGGGGATGAAGGGGTTGGTGGGAGGTCCTGTGTTGAAGTTAACATTGTCCTCATTCACCAGCTTGCCGTTGGTCGGCGTAGTGGTGGTGGGAGCCAGGATCTGTGTCTCAGTCACCCCAACACTCTCTATACTCAGGTCCAGCAAGTTGTTAGTTACATTCTTCTGCTCCACTCTAAAAAAATATAACAAATAATTATATCATATATGACACAATATTAAATTCGATTTTATTTCAAGTTTTTGTACAAAGGTGTGTTTTATTGACAAGTGAATCCACAAAACAAAACTGAGCAAGATAATTTTTCCTAATAGTTACAAAAAGTTCTTTTAAAGATGGAATGGAATTTTGTTTTAGACACTTGATTTTTTTCAAAATAAATTAAAGGCGAAAACACAATTACATCTAAAAACCAGTGCACTTGTGCCTAGTCAAAATGTGCTGATCTATTCCCAGCCGAGAAGACCGTGAGGGTAGGTTAGATGCAATTTTTATTTATCCATCATTTGGTTGTGTTGTTATGTGCTTTAATTTTATGTGGTATGTGTCACTGTGCCAGTGAACCATGTTGTCAACCTTAAGCCATTTGCATAGTCATAAGGTAAAAAACTTGTAATATAGTAAAGCTTGGACAGTTATTTTATATAAATACATTATTCACCTACAACACACAAGAACAACCCCTCCGGTATAATTTCTGACAACTGCAAAAAAACCACTAAACAAGTAACTCATTGCAAGAAAACACAGCAGAGCTACAATTTTGCTGACGAGCTGAGGTTCGTCTAATTCACAAATAACACTACAGGTTAGTTTTCTGCTGTTTCATAAAAATCCTGGTTGATAGGAACAAGTCAAACAGTATTTTGAGTGTTGATCCTATAATTATACACCACAAATAAATCAAACCACTTTGTCAGGTTCTAAATAAATTCTAGAAATGAACGTTATCTATGAAAACAATATATAACATTTAAAAAACACTACATTAACATTTTATAACCATCCATAATTTTTATAATTATTAAGTATTCCATCTGTCTATGATTTAATAAATGTAAGATTGATCCATTCATGACAATAAACATACAATATTGTCCAATACACTACTCTAAATCATATTTACACAAACACACATCTGTTTCTACAAGTTATTGTATTAAATACACTAACTACGTATTTATAATGATGTACTATGAAATGGGTTGAACAATTAATGTAATATGATTATTTATAAATAGTCTAGTCTAGCTCCACCCTCATTACACACCATGAGGTAGGTAACCCGTACAAAGAGTATAACACTCATTGCATGAATTAAAAAATTAGGCCTTAAATTAAATTAAATAATTCTAAATTAAAATTTAAAACTAAAACAAAAATAAAACAAAACCGTTAATAAAACAACAACAAAAATAAATTGAACACTACTGAAGTATTCACATTAAAACAAATCATTGTAGCCATTGTAAAATTGTAGAGACATGAAAACAATCAATTTGAAATGCTAGTATTCTATAACATGTAAGTCTACCAAACAAATGTCGTCTAAAACATTGCATGGTATTCAGGCACTGGAACTAGAGATCATGCTGCAACCTGCAGGATATTTACATGTGTGCTGTCTTGGTGCCCGGGCCGGGCCGAGGGACGTGAGCCACTCATCATACACTTCCAACACAATAACAACATCAGCCTCACGCAGGAGAGAGACCACTTGGCCAAACACCAGGGACATGCTCTCACCGCTCACTCGTCACAATACTTCTAGGTGAAACTCTTAGGATATATTCAGTTAGGCACGCTTCACCAAACATCTCATATGTATGTAAATATTAGTGTTGCGTATGAGTTACTTCACTCAGGCAACACTGCTTGTTAAAATAATAGTTATTGTTAAAAATGAACACTATATTGATTAAAGATTATTTAATACAGCTGAACTTGAACGACTCAAGAGACATAGAAAAATTCGAGTTACTTAGTTATTCAACCAAAATTGTATAAAAATAATACAAACCTAAATTGTACCAGTCAGATTATTAGGATTTTTACTTTAGTAAATGAAACCTTAATACAAAATAATAACAAAATATAATTTTTCAATATTAGAAGCATCTAAATATGAACAGAATTATGGAGGAAAATATTAGATGAACTGTTATAACACTAAATATTGCCAATTAACATAGAACAAACATGAATTCCTTTTTTTAAATTTTTGTTAACTTTCTCTTAAGAATATAAACCGGTTGGATGATTACGGTTTTTATGAGGAATGTGAACCTTTTAATATTCACATATTTTGGTTGCTGATAGTAGAAGAGTGTGCCTAACTGAACTTACTAAATGCTATATATATATATAGCTTTTATATAGCTGTGAGCAAAGTACCTGTCCCAAGTGTTTGGAAAAGCAGCTTCAACTTAGGTATTACAGTCTATAATCTAGTAGTGCATGCATTTAATCACTTACAATATGTTACAAGTTTAATGAGCAATGTATATGCAAGTGTAAAGAAGTTTGATCTGGATTGTAATTAATGTAAATTATAGAAAAGTATTGTTTATAATGGGTTATGTGTAGCTTTTCAAGCCCTCATTTTGATTTAAAAATAAACCAGTAATAGTAATTAGTAATTAATAGTAATTACAGTAGAAAGATTAATATTTTAAAGCCTATTTGAGTCTAATACAAATTTACTGTATTGTGGCCGATTACAATAACCGACTATAACAACTATCAAGTTCCCAGATGGTTACATTTCTGCAGATTCCTCATGATACATACTGTATAAGAACGGTACAGTACTCACACATTGTCAACACCGTTCTGATGGCCGTTCTGGCGGGCAGTGGTGGTGTTGGCGGCTGAGTGGCTCCGCTCAGAATGTAGGAACTGCTCCTGGTCCGTGAGCCTCCGGGGCTCTGGTCTGCTCCCCTCCTCTCCCGGACTGTCATCTCCATCTTCCTACACATCAACTCACACAATCAACTCCTGTTTGCAAGCCGCTACAAATTTATAAATTTGTGAATTTAGATCATGTTAGAACACTTTAGGAAAACTGCTAATACAATTATTATTACACAGTATTTATTTTAAGAGTTTCCACATGTTCGTTTGGTACGATAATGGATACTAGCCTATGTTAATTTAGGTAATTGAAGAAAATAACCCTTAGGTTTTCAGAAAAAAATACGACATATTTTGATAATAACAAATGGACTTATACACGTTTACTATACTATAATATATAAATTTATTATGTATTATAGAAATTAACGATGTTAAACAAAATAAAAATAAATATTATTGAAAATTTCAATGTTTCTAAGATTACCTTCATGCTTACAAAATGATTTTTATAAAAAAAAAACTAAATGATTTAGTAAATTATGAGCCAAGGCCTTTCCAATATTCACCGTTACAGCCTTTATCTAATTAAATATTAAGTTTTACACATACAGTAGACTTACTTCCTAGTCTTTAAACTTTTATCTCCTTGCATTTCTAATTACTTTTTTTATTTAAGTACAAAATTGTTTCTATTATTACTTTAACCACTTTTATTTCAGTTATGTGGGTCTGATGATGCGTTTCTTGAACACGAAAGGCCGCAAAGAAATAAAAATATGTAAATTATGTCTTTCATATTGTATTTTTACAGTAAATTGTTTATAGAATCACTTAAAATGGCCCATACACTATTGTTATGGATCTTGTGTTGAGTGAGTTGAATAATTTAGTAGAATATATTATGGATGCCAAAACACAGTTGCAATGAGTGAAACAAGGTAAAGCTTGGGCTTAGAAAACTGGGATTCACCCATGAAACGTACAAAGAAGCTCCCTTCCATAAAATATTGTATAATTCACCCTTAAGAATAAATATTAATAAACTCATGATTGTCAAACATAACAAAATTACCTTAGATGGTGTACTATTAGGCGTAGAGCCCTTGCCCCTTGTACGTGACATGATTGCTTCTACTCTCTTGCGTCTCGCTAACCTGTCTTCTTCCTCTTTCTTTAATCTAATCTCCATTTCTTGTCGTTGCCTGAAACATTAGTAATCAAACATGATTAACTTTTAAAATGCAACACAGAGTTCTACTTGAAATGTAGGATATCAACATTCACATTATATGGTGCTAATATTACAAAACTCAATTCATAGTCGGAACAAATACAGTGAATTCTCACCTGACACTAACAATACTGGCTGCTCAAGTACAGATCAAAGTAATTTTTTTCACTTAAATTAAACCAAAATTATACTAACTCACTGGCTTACTTTGAACAGACAATTTTGCCGCTAGCGGTATGTAACGTAAAATACTTTGACAAGACCATCTCACAACCAAGAGTTCACAGTTTTCTCAAAGAAAAAGTAAGTAAAAAATTTATTTTTATTGTGTAATTTAAATTAACAATAATTAATAAAACTAACATTAATACTTTTAACTTTTTTATCATTTTATAATTAAAAACTATGTGATAACCTAACATCTTCAACTACTCAGCAATTTCAAATCATCTGTTTTGTAAAAAAAAATAAGTTGAATAAAAAAAAACATAAAACTTAGTAATAGAATAAGTTAGAATTGTGGCTTCTCTTTCTACAGAGGCAAACAAATTGTTTGAATTAGTTTTGAGTGCTGTCGATATGTTACATAAGAATGCCGTGAACACAAAAATGTGTATAAACAGTTCATGTGAAACTACTGCAACACAGCAAAGTTACCTACCTATGCGTGAAACCATACTGAAAGGTTAATTCTCATATATATAATTTTAAAAGGTAATGGATAAACAAAAATAATAAGTTAAAATGTTAAAAATGTAATAATGATACCAGAATTAAATTATATTGAAAGAAACAACATTGAACTTTAATAATTTGAATTTTAAAATGTTAAATTATTCCTTCTAATTGTATCAAATACTTTGGAGGCTATATTGTTACATTTATTATTATCATTACATTTTTGGCAAGAGATAGACTTTCACTAAAAAAACTGAAAAAAACTAATTTTTACTATAGAAACAATATGGTGAATGACATACTTTTCTGCTTCTTCTCTCGCTTTCCTTTCCGCCTCTTCTTTTTCAACCTTTTGCCTTGCTTCTTCTTCTCGTTGCAGCCTTTCTTCTTCTTCTCTTTTTTGTGCTTCCTAAAATAAAAATATTTAATAATAAAATCAATATACTATGTAAGGAAAATATTTATATTTGGGCTGCAGGAGCACCTGGTTAGAGCACTATAACAGCTTATATTGAAGTATTCAATTTTGAATGATAGACAATATCTTGTACCCGTATTTTTAAGAATGAATCATACTAATTAAATATTATCAATTATCCAAACAAATATTCTCTTGTTTGTCTTTTCTTTAATGTACCCTATTACTTATTTTTGTTTGCCCTTGCTATCACAGATTTTTTCCTATTTTTAACTTATATATAAATATTGTTTCAAGTTATATTAATGGAAATGTATAATGAAATTCTACCTTGTACAGTAACCACATAGTAGTACTCTGTATGATAGAAACATGTATACCTCAATCGCCTGTCTCAGCCGTTCCTGCTCTGCCTGTCTCGCCTCTTCTAGCAGCCTGAGCTGCTCCTCCTCCATCCTCTTCTGTTCCTCTTCTTCTTCCCTCAGTCGCTGTTCTTCTGCTAATCTTTCAGCCTCCTACAATCAAACCATTATTTAGCATATCAATTATGATTGATCAAACCACTGATTTGTTAATGTTAGCAATTGAAAAATGTTCTCTCAGTTAAAGAATCCTTAAAAGAACTGTCTAAACTTGGAGGTGGCTTAGAAATTCACTGCAGATGCACATCACTTATTGTTCAGGTGTTCCTTTTTAAGGATTATTTAACCTCCAACCAATGTAACATGGTATACCTTTTATTATTTATTAGTTAATTACAGAAGTACTTAAACTTTGATTATTTAAGTTCATGATGTATTAAAAAAGTGCATAACACTAAATTAATTAATTTATAAATTTGATTTTAAAGTTTCTTAAACTATTTTCACAAGTAATTTTGTATAGAAAAAAATCTACAGATAAAACATACACAATAGTTACAATTGATATATTCTGAGCCACTTTTCTGTTAGTAGAAGATATTGGGATAGTGACCAGCATTTTACTGTTAATTAAACAATGATTCAATTTCAACCTTATGGTGATGCTTAAAACTTAATTATTGTCAAATAAAACTAAACAAAACTTACAAGTCTTTGTCTTTCGAGTTCTGCCTCTCTCTCTGCCTGCTCTCGGGCTAACCTCCGCCTCTCGGCCAGAGCAGCCTTAGCCTCCTCCTCCGTTGTGATTCTGGTCTTAGCTAACATTGAGGCTGAAACAGTAGAATGTGTTATAGCACAAAAGAAATACTAATAAAGAATTTATCATCAACTAGCTGACCCGGTGAACTTCGTTTCACTTACCTCTTAACATAAACCATATTAATTTAAACCCTAATTATGTATTGCAGAACCGGTAACTTTATAAAGGCATCATAGTATAGGACATCCTATGGCATCTTAGAACTGTTCAAAATTCAATGAATACAGCGCCTTCTACACCGCAGCTGTTGAACAATGCCACAATAATTAATAAAAAAAACATAAATGTGTCTTTAAAAAGGTGTTTTAAATTTCTGTCAGATCAAGTGTCAGATCACTTTTTTTTATAATTGGCTGAATTCGTTTGTAACGTGATAGTCACTTTCCTTAAAATAGATTGATTGATTTGTTTTTATAGAAGAACTTTTACAATGCATTGTCCCTTTTGCAAAAAGTGGATAGAACGGCAGAATAAAACAACTACCTGTCCCAGTTGCACTAAAAAATTGTTAAGATGCGACGAATGTTTGACAATAACCGCTGATACTTTCAACTATTGTATCAAGTGCGGTCACAATTTGAGCCGCATAATAAGAATTAACAGGGGCAAGGACCAAAAAAATCAAGTGAAACAACAATTGTTATCAAAACCGAAATTCGTCTCAACAATGCTATCGTCATCATCATCATCTGAAGGAATAACATTTTCAGAACTTAATTTAACTGGTGAAGAATTAAAATATTTGGATGAGATAGAAGAAAATCAGGAGCACGACATCGGCAATATTCTGGCTGTGCCAAACTTGTCCGAGTCACCGAGGCCTCCCGCCACGCCGTCAGGTCCTAGCGAGCATCAATATCAATTAATCTAACATATTATGTTGCTGATTCAAGTGCCGAGAAAATTAAGAAAATATGTTTTCTAGCATTTACCCACGGCTTCACACGCAATCTTTTAAATCGAAAATCATAGCTTTCTTATTGAAAGGATTTATGGTGTAATATGATGGAACCCTACAATTTTTTAATAAGATTACTTTAGTAATAATGCATCTACTTCTATCGCTTGTATTCAGCTTCTGATATTAGGGAAAGAATGTGCCATCTCTTTGCTTTTCCTTTAACTACAGTAAAATTGTTAAGGGGTACATCCAGTTTCAACCTTATGTGCAAAAAAACATTCGCAGCTTTCTTAAATGTGGGTATTAGAACACCGTTTAAATATTATTTTCAATGCATTAGATGGATTATCGTCGTTGGTGCAATCCAAAATAAGAATTGGATAATAATTTGTATTTGTAATCAGCATAACACTACTGATCAAGCTTTGTATAATTATTTAATATTTTATAAAATTTTAATGTAAACAAATATTTCTGCGACTTTTGTGAACTTCAGCTGAAAGTTTCAACAGCTGTTTAGGGTCAGTTAAGTTTGGATTACGTGTCGTAAATATTATAATTATTTTCCTGAATTATTAAATATTCTGACAAACTCTTCTAATTTTTCTGACCTTTTAAACCTTCCCTGGATTTCCTCAAACAATTCAAGACCAAAATTAGCCAAATCGGTTCAGCCGTTCTCGAGTTTTAGCGAGACTAACGGACGGAAATTCATTTTTATTTATATAGATATAGTGAATGCTGTTCAAAAAGAAAGAAAATCTGTCACCAAAAATGGATGCAGTTGTGTTGGTTTATAACAACAGTTAGAAAAGATCTGACTGGCCAATTGAAAGGATTGAAAAAGGAATAGATACCATCAGTGTAAAAAATACAGAGTAGTGAATTTAAAGACATAAGATGGAAGAATAAGTCAACTAGTGCAGAACTGATTTTTTATTGATAATTGTTTCTAACAAAAATGTGGGATCTCAAAAATCCATAAAAGGAATTCTTTACTGGAATAAATAAAAATACAAACAACTTTCACTATATCCAAAATATATAACGGTATGAAAAAGTTTAACCCATTGCACTTGGCCAGCCATAAAGTGTGGCCATCATCTCAGGTAGTTACAGGTAATTGTCCTCTCAGCTCAGCCAGTAGTCCGACTGGATTATGCGTCACAACCTGGTGCTTTTTTAACCATGAACGTCACTTGGAATCATATTTAAATAGCAGTATTTGACCTAGCACCCTTTAAATGACTGAGATTTTAATGCGATTCACAAACAATTTGCAAAGTTTATTAGCTTTTAGCTTACCACTTTTAAAAATTATTGTTTATTATTCGATCTTAAACATACCAAGTGGTATGTAATTTAAGTTATAGGTTTACATCATTTAAAAGTGATTTTATTTGAAAAATAAATATACAATTAGTTTCAAATAGTATGCTAGTATTGATCATATTACTTGTATCAATATAAAAACATTTTTGAAGCATTTTAAAGTTAATTTTAAAGAGTACCACCTTGAATTACTCTGTAATCTACCAGCAACAGTGGACTATTCACCCCATTCATGGAAACTATTATGTGTCTGTTGGAGAGGTAAGTTTTAGACCAAGACAAGGATATTCTACCAACTCCAATTGTTTTTAATTCATTCAAAAGAATTCTCCTCATAGTCAGAAAGCCAAAAACACAAGCAGAACAGATTCATCTTCGAAAGAGCGTTGTTAATCAAATCAAGTATCAGAGATTGTTTTTCCATGCTGAAATTTGTACTGACACTCAGACAAAACTGTTTTTCTTGAATATATGTAATCACCTTTTCTTTATGATTTTGAAAAAAAAACTTAACAGATAAATTGGGTTGAAATTGCTTCACCAAAATAAACGGCAGTAAAGCGGATTAAAGTATCTGAAAAGTCCCCATTACCAAGAAAACTGAGTGACATCAACTTGTTAACAGTTGAAGAAGAAAACATTATTATCCAGTGGGTTTTAAGCTATCACATTGGTGGCTGTTATCATTAAGTGTGAACAGCTAATAGCTAGTGCTGGATTTATTCTATAAACTGAGTATGGAAACCATTTAGATTCTATGCCTGGTAAATGGTAATATGGACTTTTAGATGCACCACCAACCTCACAATTGTCGTATGAGAAACCCAAAATTTAACTACAGCTAGAAGTTTAATAGTGAAAGAGTTCAGTCTCACTTTGAAACAATCTTACTGATTGTTACAAAATTCTAATCTGTGTATTTAACTATAATTTAAGTGCATTTTATGTGTTTCAAAAATAAAAGTGCAAGACTAGCGAACAAAACGGTTAATAATGTTGCTAAGAGAAACCTCAACATTCACCTTTCATGAATTTCAAATGGCCTAGTACTTAAATTTGCTCGCTAGTACAGAACCTAGATTCTCTAATGGCTAGGGAAGTTAGAAGCAGGGTGGATAGTAGGTGAGTTCTTATATGAGTATGTTACCTACATATTCAATCCATATCCATCCAAAATTAATGTAAAGGATCCTTTGTTCCTTTTGGATGGACACATATAAAACCTCACACTTAACTTTGCTTTAAAATTTCTTTTTAAAAATCGCTGACGATTAATTAGCAATAATTAGCAAAGTGTTACAAATACCAAAACGAAAATTTTTGAATAAAGATTTACTCCCATTGCTTCTACAGGTTGTTAAATAGAGAAAAATTAAACCCAGTACAATCTACACATAACTTTTTAGCTGATTACGTGAGGCAGATAACTGTGAATGTACAAACTGATTGGACATAACCCAAATAATGTTTTTGAAAGAATATATAAATCAGAAATTTCTCATATATTTAGAAAAGTAGTCCTGTAAACCTATGGTATGATACTTTGTTTCAGCTGTGGAATGGAATTAACACATTCACTGCGGCAGACAACCTAGTGCGTACTGGAGAGTACCAAGTATCATTCAGTAGACTCAAAAAACACTTGAAACTAACAATAATACTAATCCTGCTAATTAGCAATGTTTGAGTGAAATTGCAATCCTGTAATGCTTTACTTACTGTACCATATGTTTATTTGAAAAATAATTATTCTGCAGATGAATTACGAAATAATACACTACACTGTATGATTAGTGCTGTATCAAAATGGATAATCAATAATTTAATTGACTAACATTTGAGTACTATTACACAAAATCTTATACATAAGAATAAATCACTAAATGTGTTGCTAAACACTAATCTAGGGAATGGCTAGACCAATTCAGTTAATTCTTTTTACTAAATACTTAATGTCCCCAGGAAGGTTTTTATGGAGAGAAAAGTCGATAAAATTTCTCATTTAATATAAGTGATGTAATTAGAAATAAGAACTGACTAAAGATGAAACTAAAAAAAATATTGAAACTGCTCTGTTGTAGTTAAATCAATGATTTGTGAAAAACTAAATCATTATAATAGATTGATACACAAATATAGGTTGTTAATCTGTTATTTCTTGAGCAAATTCTTATAAATTACATAAATAAATCTGGGTTTTTCATCATACTAGTATAAAAAATCAGCATAAAAATCATTGATAACATCTTGCTAGCAGTACATTTACACTGATACGAATTCTAAAACAAATAATGTTGCAAAATTATTGCCAAGTTGAAGCCTGAGATAAGATAATTGTGAGTAAGAGAAGGTGTCATATTTTATTATGTAACATCCACTAGCTCCACAGGGTCCTAGTCTAGTTACAACAAGGTAGGAGTAAGCTAAAATTACTTTGCTAAAGTTGTACCCAAAATTTCAAGTCTGCAGCTACATATCTTTGACTGTTACTATGTCACATGATTATACCCGGTTTGTATAAAAATTTATTAATTCAGTTATTTTTTCACAGCCATCATAGTTTGGAGTGACATGCACCTTTATTGAACTCGACGTTGCCTATATATTGTATTATAAATGAGGCTTAATAAAAATTGCTAATCTATACACAACACCAGATGTGATATGCCTTCGCTAGTGCTCAACCGTACTGCTCAATCTTCAGACATTTCAGTGCCAACTGATGCTGATACCACTTTAACTATAAACCAAGACTTGCTGCTAGAAAGCTGCTGCTCGTATTTTACCTCAAACTTAATTAATCCAATATGGAATTCAAATTAGTAAATACTTTAATTACAGCAATGCTATAGATAATCAACAAACTGTAGTGAGCAAACAGCAATAAAAACTACACTTTTATTAGTGATTAGATTAAATATTAAATACCATAAGCACATTATACAGAGCATGTTGTTACCTGTCATGTCACACTCGGCCAAGTCGGTAGCAGGCTCCTGGGGTATTGTGTCCAGTTGGGCGACAGGAGCCTCCACTTCTTGAGTCTGTGGTGGGGCACTGGTGGGGGTGGGCTGGGGCACACTTGTCTCCACCACTGTCACACCCACTGTCGACTCCGTAGTGACAGTTACACTCTCGCCACTGTCTGAGTTGACAGTCTCTACGACCGAGGTGCTCACTGTTGTTTCTGACGTGACAGTGCTTCCTGCAGTCTCCGATTCTGAGGTGGTCACCACAGTCTCTGACACAATCGTAGACTCTGGCCCAGGCGATTGTAACGGTGTGGCTTTCGGTGTCGGGCTTGCGGAACTCTGGAACCAATCAGACAGTTCAGTTACACAAGTGAGCTGGTCGCTTTCACCATCCTTCATGCTTTAACAGGGTGGAACCACCTAATTTGCTTCCACACTAGTTCCGCTTTGGTTTGATAAAACATTTTCATCTCTGCAGAATCCATTACAAAGGGTTTTTCCATAACACAGCACTGCTTCCTTGATTGTAGAATGATTGGAAATCAGAATGAATGAACATCTTTACAATTACTGAAACAGCATGGTCTAAACAAGAAAAAATAACTTTCTCCAAGAGTTTTAGTAAATTGGGTTGAATACACCTTTTGATAAGCATATGAAGCATTTTATATATTTCAATATGTACTGTTGAACTACAATTGAATCATTTTTCTCTAATTAAGGTAATCAATAAAATATGTTGCTTTTTATAATTCTAAATAAGATAACATTTTTATTAAAGTCATGTATTTCAAAAACTGTTTGATATATGATGTTAAATAACTCTAAAGGTATTTCATGATAAACCGTAAACTTTTAACTAAATGATATCAAGATTCTTTCTCTGAAAATGAATGGTATACACAAGGAGAATAAAACAAACTAGTTTCAAAACCATATATGTATATATATATATATATATATATATATATATATATATATATATATATATAATACATTTTTACAGAAATATATTATGGTGTTGAAACCTTTAAACATTTTTTACTTTATGCTGTTTAGTACTACTCATATACCAGTAGAGAGTAATTATGTTGTTTCCTTTTCGTTTAGGCTCCAACCAATAAAGAGTGATTATCAAAAACGTTTTATGACTGACTTGAAGTTTTAATTATTTTTTTTTATTTTACAAAAGTCAAGTGGTGGCAGGGTCCTTAAAGGACTCTCCCTTTGGAAAGCACACATTTTTTTCCATCACAATTTCCATCAACTTATCTAGTGTATTGTTGTTTAATTCCTTCAGTTAACCTTTAAATACACTAGTGAACCGCCAGTAAAACTCATTTGTGCCACTGTTTAAATTTTAGGACTGCCCTGTCGTCTAACTCACACTCTGTACAGAGGTTGCAAGAAATGTATCTTAGTCTGTATAGATAAATTTTGTAAACTGAGTTAAGCTATCAACCTTTGAAAGGTCTATTTAGTTCTAGAAACTGAAAGGAATTGCTACAATAGATGAATATGGGAATTGGGGAATGACAGTTCCTGTGAAGGAACAGGAAGTGCATTGTCATGGTGAAATTCCCACTCCCAGATCTCTTCTCTTTCAGGCTCACACAAACATCTCAGGACTTTGCAAAAAATGAGCAAAGTAAGCAAAATGATTACTTGTCTCAAATTTTTCATGGGCACATTTTCAATTAAAGAAGATTTTGAGCATTGGATTTAATTATACAAACTTTTAGAGTTGAGAAATACCTATTACTCCGGATTAAAACAAGTAAAATATATTTTTATTTTCTCCTTTTCCCATGGTTTATTATATGCATTTAGTATAATAAAATATTTCTGTCAACTTCTTTACATTAATAATATTATACGAGTTCATAATAAGCTTGAAAGTAAATATTATAAACTCTGTGCTCTAATAACAATACTGTTTCATGATGAAGTTATTGGGACTTTAAAGTCCATCACTCGATCAATGATTAGTACTTAATGGGTTAATTTTCCCAGAATATGTAAAATATTTAATGATTTTCCTTATTTTTAATTTAATACATTTATTTAGTTACATGTACAGGGGCTGAAACACGCATACCTTTGATGATTTAATCTTGTCTGTTGGCTTCTTGGGTGCTTCTGGTTTAGGAGTGGCCGGTTTCTTTGTAGCATGAACTTTAGGCAGAGGTGGTTTGTCTTTGTCCGGAGCTGTAGCCGGAGATTTGGCATTACGGTGCTCGGCACTTAAACCTACAGAGAAAACAGTTTATTTTACATTGCACAACCATCGATACACAAAACAAACAGATTACATTCTTACTCTTTCAAGGCAAATTTCTCACTGAGTAAAGTTAAAGACCAAACCAATAGCGTAAACAATAAATAATGTAATCATCGCTATGTAGTTTAATGATGAACGACTTAGTATTTACAATATGAATACAGAATACACACAAAAATGGCTTCTTGGATGAAAACTGGGAATGGAGAAACAAATGTTAGTTGTAAGAAGCTGTTGATGCAGGCTAGCACATATAGGATTATGAATCCCAATTGGTTTTATTCAATTAAAAATTATTACTTTATATACAAATACTTAAGCTACATGTAAAAGGACATTAATTTGTGATGATACAAACACATTTCTGATAAAGACAATCTATTTATTCAATAAAATATTTGCTTTTTTACAACAGCTAACCCTTAAACTGCTAAAAGACCTGATCGGACTAAAATAAACAATAGTTAATTAAAACAAAAATTTATTTCATTGTGGAAGGATATCATCTTATTGAGAAACAAATTATTGCTGTAATAGTATACACAATTCACTATTAATTTTAAATTTATTTCACTAGGCCTTTTGACATCCAAGAATTGTGCATTTCTTTTACAGCAAAATATATATTTGTAATTGTTATTGTATCTAAATATATTTTATATAGTGTTACTCAGGATTCTTTATCAAAATAATATGCAATTAATTACATATCCTACAGGTCAATCGTACTACATGGAATTACGTGAACTGAGCCAGTGCTCATTATCATCTCGATTTCTTTATATTTGTTCATTATTTTTAGAATCACAGCAAAATATAGAATATTTTTTGTATACTGGATTTACTTGTGTTTCAATACTATAATAAACGGAAGTTAAATGTAAAGCTAAAAAATGCTGTTTGCAATTTTACACAAGTTGGCCAGTTCATGAAATACCAATAAAGGTAGCTGTTTGAATATTGAATATATTTTTGAATAAAATTATGTATAAAACATACAGTTTCATGACAAAAAGTTAACAGTAAATAAATAAATTGAGTAGTATGCACAAGACATTAAAAATGGCTTAACACAGAGAAGATTAACTGAAATGTATGTCATAAATTTTCAGTTACATCCTGCAAAGTAATGAAAGAGCCAAATTGAATTTGCGCACATGACACACAAAAATGCAAAAAGCGCTTAGGAAACAAAACAAATGTATGGGAGATGGGAAGAGAAGAAGCAAGGCTAAGGCAAAGCTCACTGTGTCTAGTGGGTGTAGTGGCGGCGCTACTCTCCGAGGAGACACCGGTGACTGCGATGCTGTAGGGGCGGGGACGACGGGGGGCGGCCCGGGGCTTGAAGGCGGCGTGTACACTGCTGGACATGGCCGCCCCACTACACACACTCACACTGTGCTGGCTGAGTGAGCTCTGTGGCCGAGACGGTGTCACCTCACCTGACCGCAGCCCTACAACAAGCCAAGCTCACACACTCGCTCTCACTCTAGCTCACTTCTGCACCACAGTTGCGGTTAGGCATTACAGTACAGTATCTGCTCTAGATCTGCAGGTCAAATCAAATTATAATTTTAATGTATCTTTTTTTATAATTATAGTAGTGTTTTCTAATGTCACAGAATCTTTACAAGATAACTCTGTACACCCTCTACATGTTGAAAGAGAGTGAATCTTCTTAATGTTAACAAAATTCAGAGTTAATACATAATACCTATGTCAGACAACGTCATAAAAATCCTAATCTCAGCCATGACTCACTTGACTTAGCATTTTATAATATAATAGTCAAAACCACATTGAATAGTAACAGGGGTAATTTACAATTTTGAAAAAAAATATCCACCTTGTTAATAAAAATTTGTTATAATAAATCAATTGTTATTCAAAACCCAAAAATATCAGGTTTGAAATATCCAAATGAAAAAATTTAAAAACTTGTATCAGTAAATTGTGAGCCTTGTCAATCTACGAGTCTAAGGCAACTATTCCACAAAAAGCTGCTGCTGAGGTCATTAACTGTTCCTGAATGCATTACTCATGAAGTTGATATTGGAATATTTGGTTTTTGGATAAGAAATTGGTTTTACTCTGACAAATTTCTATTGGGAAACAGAAATTTTTTTAAGTTAATATATTTTGAATATACCTTCCAACTTTGTGTACTTTTAAGATGTTTCAGCTAGTAGTTATGTAAAAGTGACAACAAAGTACTTACAACTCTGTTTGAAAGTTAATAAATTAAATTTTAAGTAGGTCTATTTTTGAAAGATTTTGATAAAATAAATATTTGTTGATCAAACATTTCTAATATATTAACAGTATTATACAATTATGTACTAGTTCTATTTTAATTTCAAGAACACAGTTTTCATCTTCTGGGAGTTAATGGATTTTGGCAGACTAGAGCAAATACATTTGTGAGTGGATTAATAGTGGAATAAAGAATGCATTTTGTACACACACTGAGAAAATTGGATAATAAGTAAACTGTTTGTCTATACATTGTTAAAAAATATTACTTATTTGCAATAGTGTTATTATTTAGCTATTTACAAAATTAATTTAATTTTGTCGTGTGTTTGTTTAAAAGAGCAAAATTAACGCTTGTTACAAACTTAACGATTGAGTATGAAGCACACAGTTAAGTATGAAGCAAATAAAAGCAACATGCTTGAAAAGAGCAAACAGAAGGGGTTCTTGAATATTAAAACTATAACACTGTAAAGTTACTTATTCATTTAAAACATTTATAAAAAAATCAAATCATCTGAAAACTGTTATTCTGTTTATTGCTTTATATAAACATGTAGATATTAAAACTCCAAGTAATGTGCATAACATATGTAAAAATCAATATATTTATTTTTTAATACTAGCTATATAATATTATGTTTTTTATGTTATTTTTTAATATCAAAGAAATTAATCTATTGAAACTATTGATATTGTTGATAGATATTCACACTAGCAATAATACTTTACATTTCATTATTGTTTTTCAACTTTTCCTCTCACTCGTAGTATCTGTTATATTACTTCTTAAAATCTCAAAATTCTTCATAATGACCATTGCATACTGTATAATTTGCTCTAAAGCAGAATTAGGCCATCTGAATACACAATGATAGCAGGATATTCTTCCGGGTACTTGGGAGAGGCATTAGTAATCAGTAAAAATGAAACAGACTCCAAGACTAAACCTTGGAGTATACCTCTAGAGATAGATAAGATTTTATATTTCTTTGTTCCAATTACTTTCGTCTGTGTAAACTGCAACAACTAGGTTTATTAACTGCCCAATCATCTCCCTGTAATAAACAAAAATATAATCATCCAATTTCTTGAAGTATAAAGTGTTCAAACCAATCAAATCAAAGGCTCTAAAAGACTTTCACATCACAAAAAAACCTGTAGAAGAACCTCATTCATACCTTATACTATTTAGCTTTCATTGTTTTTAGTGTTACCTTAATAATTTTATTAACAAAATTACAATATTTGTTACTATACTGATCAATTATAGTATTATAATAAATATTTTTGTTGTTTCCAAATCAAAACAAAATTTATAAAGGCCATTTAACCAACATGTCTAACACATTATGGTATATATATGCCACACTAACATCGGATGTTGAAATAAACAAATATATTTACTAGTGGTGTAAAATCTATAGATGAAACTATCAGAACACAAGGGATAAAACTCTTGAATCAATACAACACTTGTGCTCGGATAGAATATGACCACAATCGGTAAGGATTTCTTGTAACAATTATTCCAATTATTTATTTTATTTTTAACAATTATAATTCAGTCATGTTTGTATATCACAGATTTCAGTATAGTATTTTTTTATTGCATGTATATTACATCTGGAAATTGGAACACAAATTATCTGATCCTTAGAAAAACTCTCAATAAATAACCAAAACAAAAAAACAAGATACTCACTGAATCCTAACAATAAAAGAAATCTAATTCTGTTGTCTTAAAAAGGTGAAAAATATACATGATTTGTATAGTTTGCTTAGTAATGGACTGTGTATAAAACATTTGTATACTTAAAAAATATTTCAAATTTATTACCTGCTACATTTAAACCTATATAGAATAATTAAAGAAACAATTACTTACTGTGCTACCTCCACCGTGTGATTACTACATCTAGTTGACTGAGTAGTTCACTTTTACAACTTCACATTATTCATTCCATGATATTTTTACAGATTAAAGTGCTAAGACCTTAAAATCACGAAAATGTATGTATTCTATTTGATTTTTCAACATTCATTAAATTTGTATAAACGACAATGGCCTGATTTAATTTCAATAAAGATTGAATAAAAAAAGTACTTGCTCTGCCAGGACATTTTTTCAACAGTTATATGATAAAGTGATGTTGTAAAGGTGAACTGGAATATTATCAAGATTATCTTACCGCTGAGAGGGTAACCGTCACCAGGTCAGTCCTAGCCGGTGTCCTATAGCCATTAGCATTGGGAGTCTAGTGGTGTTACTACGGCTCTAGTCTACTAGCAACCCCCGCTACTCATGCAGCTACCAGATACTAGCTACAGCCACTACACTTAAGTTAGTGTTTTACTAAATCTACATCCAAACAGATATACATGCTACTACATGCTTCTTGTGTTTGTCTACTACAGCTTTGCTTCCTATAAAGTTTCTAAGTTTGACAATCCGAAGCTTCATCCTTTGGTGACCACTGGTAAACAAAGAATAAAAAGTTATGAGAAATTGGCAGAGTTTCAGAGCTAGCCCTTAACTGTACCTTTTATTTAAATCTGTTAGATTACGATATAAGCTGCTGAATATATATATATATATATATACATGAAATCCAGCTTTTTTATTCAAAACGAATATAAGTATATAATAATTGCTTATAATGTTTTGTAAATTTTAAATGGTTGAAAAACATATTCCTACTGATTTAAAAATTTAAATGATCAACTTCCATGTGTTTAAAAAAATTGCCTATTTGTTTACTGCCTAGTTATTTACATTAGAACGTAGATGCGTGGTAATAATCAATTTAGATAAAGATTATACAGATTTTACAACAAATATTACTAGTAAAAATGCCAGGTGTTTTATTACTTCTGTTATCTACCTACTGCTGTTATCATGAAAATTTTATCCAAATATATAATGGAATAAATCCAAACCATCTGTTACATAGCTACAAATTTATCAGAAGTTTGTTCCTAAATTTAAAACAAAATATTTCGCCTATATTAACAATTTTCTTAAGTTTTACTACTAGTACTTATAAAAAAACATCCGTGAATAATATGCCCAAGCTAGCTAAAATTTAAATGTTGATTTTACATAGTAAAATTGGTATAACTATTTTAAAACTTCATTATGTACATACAACTTTTAGTTGATACTTAAATAGTGTGAAGGGGTTGATACTTAAATGCAAAAGTTTAAATACATCTACCTTTTCCATTAAAATGCAATAAACACGTTTAACCATTAGAATCTTAAACAATTTAATCTAGCTACACTTTTATGCACACTAAGTATCCAGATCTGAAAGAAGTAAAGAGTGCAGTACTTACTTGTGTTGAAGTTCTTTACATTAATCATGCCCAACACTAAGAGTATGGTAAATTAAGTGTGTAAAGAATTTAATGATGATTCTGTGTATAATTTTAGTTTGTAATTAACTGAGTTTAATCGAAACTAAACAGCAAATCACAGGCATAACAATGATCTTTTTAGTAAAATATATTTTTTTACTATACTTTTTTTGTAATTGAAATGTTTTTAGTCAAGTCTAATACTTTGATATTTTTCACATTGAATTGGACTTGACTAAAAAAATTTCAATTACAAAAAAAGTATAGTAAAAAAAATATATTTTACTAAAAAGATCATTGTTATACCTGTGATTTGCTGTTTAGTTTCGATTAAACTCACTAATTACAAACTAAAATTCTACACAGAATCATCATTAAATTCTTTCACTTAATTTACCTATATATATATATATATATATATATATATATATACTTTTGATTAAAGATTAGGACCAATTAAACACCAATTAATATAAAAGCACTAGGTAAACAAGCACCAGGTGGACAAAACAACATAGCCAATCACCACAAAGCAACAACCACATAATAACAAAGAACATGCTGTAAGAAGCATTAAAGAAAATACATACATTTAAGTACAAATGTTATAAGCGGATACTTGAGATGCTTAGAAAGCAAGTTGCAAGTAACCAAGCATTCCGTATAAAGTTAAGTACCTTAATTACATTAAAATTGCAATTAATTATAACTAAGCATTGGCAATTCCATAAAATCCAGCGGAAATAAATCCATTCAATTTTATGAGTTGTTAATGTTCATTTTAATAATAAAGCTTATTTATCAACATACTAGAACTTAACCAACTAATGAAATTTAAAATAGGAAAAAGGAAAGAAACTGTGAAAAACTTTTGTTTATAATATAGACTTTTGTAACTCAACTGAACTGTTTTAATAAAATTTGTATTAAAAAAAATCTTTTACTCCCGAGTGTAGTTATTTTTAATTGGCTTATTCCTGAGCATAGTGCTGCTAGTATGTCATTACTCCTAAAAGAAGTTACAGTATAATTAGATTGTTTTGTTTGTTGTTAATTTACTGCTGTGCCTTGTTCTTCTTTTATATGAGAAAAATTTGTAAACTAAGCTTCTAATCCCAATTGTTGTTGCAGCATTGTCAATAAATATTGGAATAAATAACATTAATCCTAGAATTCAAAGAAATAATTTTGTTTGCAAGTTTGGTTATTGATTAGTGAGTGCCATTTTGATCATTCACTTTTTCTCTGTTACTAAAAACAGTACATAAATAATACTTTCTGCAAATAGCCACAATAAACAACTGTCTGTGAGTGATCATTTCTTATCAGTACCATTGATCTTGTACTGTAGGTACTGACTCTTTCCCTTGTTCTGTTTAATAGGATCCTTGCACAGGCCAGTAGCCTATTAGGGCGGACAGAATAAGGTTTAAAAGAGGATCAGCCTCTTTTTTTTGTAAAAAAAAAGATATATTATCAATCCAATAAGAAAAGAAGTACAGACTTCTATGACTACAGTAAGTATTAAATAACTTTTTGGCTTCAAAATTAGTTTTATAATTATTACATATATTATTATTTTTTTATATTATATATTATATTATTACAATATTAATTTTGAAAGTGCAAACAATTGGTGACATTCTACAGATGATGCATATTTTAGGGACAGGCAGTGAAAGTGTTAAATCAAACCTGTATAATAGGGAATATCGTTTTCCACGATAATCAACAATAATGTAATCATTTTAATGTTAGTAAAATGATTACAATGAAGAAAATCTTTCATTTTTTTACAGAATACAAAATTTAGTTATTATATAAATGACAGGATAAAAAATAAATGCTTAGATAAATAAAACTTAAACACAACTAATGTATAATCAAGATATAAGAGAAACTAGTTTTTACACACTTAACAATTACAGACAATTATACTGATAGTTATGTTAGTCTTAGAAATAATTTGTTGGAAAAGTCTAATTCAAATAGAGAACAACAACCAAATATTAATAAAAATTGTTTTAGTCAGACTTTTAATCAAAAAAGTTTGATCAATTTATGAACTTAAGTTTACGTATTCTTATATTTATTATTAAAAAATAATTGCTATATTCAATATTCCCATTCAATATTTAACATTTTTTTACTTCTGATTGTTTAAATATTTTAACTTAAGTAGAACAACTACCTGAGAAAATGAGTATTGATAAATTACACCAAACAAATGTGGTGTTAATGAGATATTATTAAAACGAATGGAATCCAAATGATGCAGGATTTAAAGAGTACAATCACAATTATACTACTTTCATATATCTGAAGAAATCTAACACAAACAACCGTCATTGAACTGATAACTAAGGACGAAAATAATCCGTATTCACAAATGAAAGATTTATTTCTTCCGAAGGGAAACTAGAAAGGAAACCAAAAATATCGTAACATTTTAAAGAAGCCTAAGATTTGGAAGGTAAACAGAAATATGGGAAGCGCAGGTCTTTTATGAAAAAAAGGAATTTACAAATGAATGTAACATATAGTATTAGTAACTACTGGCTATATGTTCAATTTTTATTAAAGGATGCCTTTATTATTAACTATATCTAGTATTAATTTGATTAGATAAATGTGACTGTACTCTTTACTTGAATGAAATAAGAGTAAACTAACTAAATGCCTATGATAAAAGAAGCAAAATACAAAAATACCCATTAAAATGCATAAAACCAAATAAATCATTCCAATTCTACTATACATAATGCACTAAATCATTCCCTATTACATACACTCCATTGCCATTGTGAAAGAAAACATTTGCGTTTACAAGTTTTTTCATTTAAAAATACAATTTAGAAGACAATAACAACATTATTGTATACTTAGCTCTTTATTAAGATCCAATAATTCATTTAAATTAAACAATCAACATTTAGTCTTTTAGTTCGTACTGTTCAATTTTGTTTTACTAGTTTCACTTGATAATTTTACATCTATTTTAAATTATCTTCTTAACATAGTAAATTTACACCTTACTAAACACTATTTGTTAACCATTAAAAAGTAACAGATTTTTAAAAATAAATTATAATTAATATTAATGTACACATTACATTTAGAATATCATTTTAGCATTTTTTTTTTGTTCAGATTAAAGTATTAAAAAATTTATTACAGGCATTGTAGAAAATCGAAATGGCAATGGAGCGTTTGCTATCGTGAAAGCGGAGTGCATACCTGGTGAGGTGGGCACCGACTCGGCGCGCACTGCTGCAGCCTTGCGCCGCAGCCGCTCGGCACGAGTGGCGCGTGGTGGAGGTACAGGCTGCCCTGATAGGTGCACCAAGCTGCGGGACATGTCGACCCGACGCAGTGGCCTAGCGGCCAGATGCGTCATACTGCGGGACAGTGAGGGGTCACGCGGCTCCTCCACCACGGGAGCACGGGGTTTGCGTGGCTGAGCCAGTACGTCTAGACGCGACATGGAGTAAGCTCTACCTGGGGAGCGCATAGGGCGGGGGGTGAGGTCACGCGGAGATGGCAGCGTGGGTACTAGGTCAGTCTTGCGCCGGGCAGCACGGCTGGACGGTGTTCCGGCGGTCGGTACTGGTGTGACTGTTCCACTCTCCTCCCCATCACCTTCATCCCCTACAATCCACCGGGTTAGTACAACACACATTACACTCAGTTGTGGTCCGTGTCACATTCAAAGTGAATTTTTAATTAATATTTTATTTCAAACACGTTCCACAATTCTAAACTGATTGAAATTTATATTTGAGCTATAACTTTTTTATTTATGGAAATGAAACATAATATTTTGTAAGAAGAGAGTTAACATTTAATCACTGAATGGCCTTGAAAAGAATAACCCTTTACTAAATATAAATTAATCATTTTGAATTTGACAAGGACCAACTTACACAGTAAACAAGAAGTGAAGCTCCAGAAACCATACATTTAAACATTAATAAAACAGATTATAGTTTAAAACTCCCAACAATCAAACGATCAATCTATTAACCCTCACAAACAGCAGTAAGATACAGTTGGAAAATTATTCTCCCAGGGTAGCCAAAACTGTATTAACCCTTTCAGTGTCTTAGCCAGTTCACAAGCTAGCACTCACTACTTTGCCTGCCAGTGGAAGTTTTTTTTAAGTAATAATAAGTACACATATGTTATTAATGCAAAAATTTTTATAACTATTTTTGAACTATTTGTTTTCAATTTGTAATCTCTATTTATTTCATCAGCAATGTATTATTAAGAGGGCACATGGGTTAGCTGCCGACAGTGAATATAAATCTCCGCCTATAACATGAGGTATAAGCCCTAAAATATTTTAAATCCTAAAATCATTATATGTTTAAAAAAACACTTTTGTACAAAAACTTAAATAAACCAAGAATATATAATGAGATAGTGTGAAGATGTCAAACAATAATAATCCCGGATTAAAAAAATGATCAAAAATGATATTGAAAACAAATAAACAACTAAAAGAAACAGGTAGATTGGAAACTTGAATTAGTAGAAGGCCCATATAAAAACCAGTGATAATTAAGTAATACAGCAGAGTCCCAATTATCCATCCTAAACCAGCCGCGGCAAGATTGGATAAGCGAAAAGGTCGGATAACACAAAAAATGATAAAAACGACATTAAAATTGTGTCTGTGGATTGGTCAGATCGTGTATGGGGGCTTTGAATTTTATTTGCACATCAAAATGCACTTAAGGCAAAGTACAAACTAACACTACAAAACTAAACTTAAGCTTGGGTAAAAAAAGTTTGTGACTGTTAAACGTTTTCCCGCAGTTTGCCGTTTTCTGCACTAAAAAATAACTTAATAAACAGTCTGAACTACAGCTTTTAAATGTTTCTTCATATTGTTTTCATATACCTAAAACTTTGTAAAGAGACATTATAAAAAATATTGGTCAATTTCTGCATTAAGGACATTATATAAAGGCTATTTCTACACAATAATTTAGATTACAGAGAGTACAATGTTTGATGATTTACATCTTTTGGTGAGTAAAAAAGAATAACCTCATGTAATTCATTAAGGACATTATATAAAGGCTATTTCTACACAATAATTTAGATTACAAAGAGTACAATGTTTGATGATTTACATCTTTTGGTGAGTAAAAAAGAATAACCTCATGTAATTCTGCCACGCTCCTAACAGCCCAAACTGTTATACACAAACTAATGATTCCACCCTTGGATTTAGGATGCAACAAAATACTGTACATAGATACAGCCTTTACAATAATATACTTTAAATAACTGAATGGAAAATACTATGATCATTGTTCTATGCGACCAATACAGAGTTTTAATAATTATTCTTGTTTTTCATACATTACAAAGGAATAGAAAGAATCTTCTCTTTGCATAAACTGATAAAATGGAGTATCATAGAACTCAGCAAAACTAAAATAAGTCTAACCAACATTTTCAAACAAAATAACTTCCAATTCACATGTATAACTATGTCACATGATAAAATGTCATGTGATTGTACTCAGTTTGTGAACACATTTGCTTTTCAGCTATTTGCTTGTTGTTACCATTGTTACTTATAAGACAAAAATAAAACTGTTACAATTTTATTCCAACCTTTATTTTGAACTTCTGACATCAAAATCAATTTAGAGCTATTGGACATAGGGACAAACACACAGACGGATGGACAGACAGTGACTTGATTTTAAGTATAACATGTAGAGTCTTTAATAAAAAATATACCAATTCTTTAAAAATTTTGAAAGCTGTCTTTAAAAATAATTTCTTTTACTTTGCTTTAGTGCTATTTAACCCTTCAAGCTGGTTTGACGTGTATAAAACGTCATCCCAAAAGTGTAGTCAGCTGCGGTTTGACGTGTATTTAACGTCATGACACGACATTCCGTCATGTGGTGAAACCTGTCGTTATTTTGGTGAACTATATCGGACTCGGGCTATATGGAATACGTTGTCTATGAGTTGGTCGATCTTTTGCAGCTGTTTGGAGTCGAAAATGAGTGCGACAGAGACAGCTGTATTGTTTACAAAACTGAGCATCTGACCTTGACATTATGCGTACTCAGTTCGTTCGCGCCGGTGCAACTTGTTGCTATGCAATGCGTTCTGTGATTGTTGTCTTGTGTTTTTAATACTATTTTGTTGAATAATATAATGGCAAGCTACATTTTATAGTTATCCCAATCAGTGTTGTAACTTTAGAATCACGTAGGAGTGTGTATAACTTACATTTATAATGTAGGTTATTGTGAAATGTGCAGCAACGTGTTGGGTATATATATCTTTGTTTGGTTAGAGTGAGGTTATTTTCGGGAGTGTTATTGCATTTAATTATTGCATTTCTTAACAATTTGGTAAAACAATTGTGTTGATAAAGTGTCTACAGCCCGAGAAATAAAGGTTTTTGTAAAAGCTTGCGAAAATATGGTGCGATCTGGAAAATAGTCCCGCAGTAGGGTCCGGCTTGCATTTAAATACTCCCGCCTTGAAGGGTTAAAAGTAATACAACCAAATAATGTATTTTAAATAATTAAACACATAAATACTGTTAGTAAAACAAAAACAAACAATATTTCATGTTATTCAATAAACACAAACAAATTATAAACACGCATCAACAAAGCCTTGTAGTACAAAATCTTTGCAGTAAACGTTTGATTTTTCACAATTGTTAACATTAGCTATTAGGATGAAAATAGTGTCAAGAATAATATATATATATAAATGGTTTTGTAAATCTGTATTTCTAATTCGAATCTGTAAAAATCATATTGAATGATAATACAAACATATATACATATTTACTTACAAACAATGAACATCCAAACACAACCCCACTCCAAATAGATCTAAGAATAATTGTAGATTTTAATTAACTTAACTCTAATTTTAAAGAGCAATATTAATGCAAATATAACACCATAATTGATTCATATATAAATTTCATGTACGTAATTATAATAGTTTTCTTCAATTTATCTCCATAATAATCGGGAGTCAGGATTATTGACTATTGGACTGTAAGATATTAAAACATATATAAAAGTTCAATTTTACTGAAAAACCCCAGTAATTAAATACTTTATTATTAATTTGTAAAACAGGAAGAACAAAGAGTTACACAAATTCCAGGTATATTGAGGAGGAGTGTATGATGTATATTTCATGTGCAAAAGTGCAATATTGTAATGTTGTGTTGGTCTTTTTATTGCAAGAAATCATAGAGGCAGGAAGGTCCAGCATGCTCGACAAAATAATTCATACCAAATTAATTGATAAACTGTAGTTAAATTCAAGCATTATTTAATTGCTTGAATATAAAAAACAACAAATAAAAGCTGATATAAGATTAATACTACGTTTGTAATTCAATTTATCATTTAACTATTACTTAAATGCAAAAAGGCAAGTACATAAAAAGCACAATTAAATTTTGTCTCGAACAATTTACTTTACAGACCCTATAACAACACATTTTTAAAATTCTTCTAGAGATACTTTGGGGTTTATGGTGCTTATTGCTATATTTATCACACAGTTTGATGCTGTTTCTGAATATTTAACCTGGAAAAACTACTGCTTTAAGTCTTGTAAGATAGTAGTCTTAAATAAATAATATATTTTTAAATTGTTAATAGAATTAATACATATTTTCTGGGTATGACTTTCTTAGTTCTTTTATTATATTTTTATGAAATACGAAAATAAAACTTTTACATTTGTACTAAAACTATTAAACACTAATTCAGTTAGATATTCTAAACACATATACAAAACGAATTGTAAATAGTTAGCATTGTTTTATAACCTTTGCAATCATAGCCAGCTACAAAAATATTACGGTAAACAAGCATCAGCACAGGACAAGACATCTGGAAACAAACCAAGTGCGCAAGCTTAGTACACCGATGTGGGGGGTGACTCACCGCCGAGGGATAAGGAGGGGGGGACAACAGGGGACAGAGGGGTGGACCCCCCTGCTACAGTGCTGTCCCACTGAAATACATCATATATACTGGTGCGTCCATCTGCAAAACACTCGTTATTCAAGTAAAAGCTAACATTAAATCGCTTATCCCTATAATAATGCTGTATATGCACACAAAAGTACAGTGCTTGTGATTACTGTTTGCTAACTGAAAGCTAGGTGCATAACATAATATATTCTTAAATATTGATTCTACTTGTCATCAAACTCAAATGCAACACAACAAAATATGAAATATATGACTTTTTCATGAAATGAGCTACTGAATGTTCAACCATTAATATGAACGCTGTATATGCACACAAAAATACAGTGCTGGTGATTATTGTTTGCAAACTGAAAGCTACATGGTGCTCAACACATATTCGTAAGTATTCATTTTACTTGTCATCAAAGCCAAATGTAACACAACAAAATATGAAATATATGACTTTGATCATGAAATGAGCTACTGAATGTTCAACCATTAATATGAACGCTGTATATGCACACAAAAATACAGTGCTGGTGATTATTGTTTGCAAACTGAAAGCTACATGGTGCTCAACACATATTCCTAAGTATTCATTTTACTTGTCATCAAACTCAAATGCAACACAACAAAATATGAAATATATGACTTTTTCATGAAATGAGCTACTGAATGTTCAACCATTAATATGAACGCTGTATATGCACACAAAAATACAGTGCTGGTGATTATTGTTTGCAAACTGAAAGCTAGATGGTGCTCAACACATATTCGTAAGTATTCATTTTACTTGTCATCAAAGCCAAATGTAACACAACAAAGTATGAAATATATGACTTTGATCATGAAATGAGCTCATGAATATCCAATCATTAATATGAATGAGGATGAATAAGTTAACTGTGACTTTCATAAGCTGTGATTGAATAAATTAGAACAGTGACTGGAAATAAATTTTATACCATTGATCTAAAGTTTATCAACAGTATGAGATACATTCCAAAAGAAAGAGCAGATGTTTACCTGGCTGCTTAGTCCGGTTGATGCCTCCAGCGGATGTAGCACGTTTCTTGCTTCCATCAAGTTCTCGCTCTGAACTGCGCCTTGTCAGAGGTCCTGGGGCAGCTGACATGGACAGCATCATCACGTTACTGGTTGATGTTGCCCTGAAACCAGTTATTATTTCAATTAGTTTTTTTGTTGTTATTATATTTCTACTCTTTGATTAATTTTAATTTTTGAACATACTAAAAAAATATAATTTTTCAGCTGTAAATATACCAGATGTCTATATTAAGTATTGCCCTCTCTTTCTCTTAACCTTTGAATGAATGCAGTCAGAAACTTTTACTTGTGTGTACATTAATAGCGTTTAACATGAGGTTTTGTGGTGGGAAATTAAGTCCTTTCTCCCTAAATGAAACATATAATTCTCAATCTATATTTTTATTTTTATTGTTGGCTAAATTACACATAGGGTGAAAAGTATGTATGCTTTTAGACTTTTTTGTGACAATGACTATTAAATAACAATTATATATATTAACATTTTCACTGAAAACCTTTTTTAAAATCAAACAACATTTGAGGAAAAACCCATTTTTATTTTTATATACTACATATTGGTCTTTTTTCCATCAAATAGGCCACAACTTCTATACAGCTAATCATTAAAATTCAACTTTAAGGATGTACAGAAGACAAAAATATTAACCCAAACCCTGACTGACATTCAAAACAAGCGGACAAAAACCAAAGATATACATTACGTCTATTACTCTTTCAAGAAGTTTACCAAACAAGCAAAACAGAATTATTCAAGCTCGAATTAACATTGAATACGCCATCTTTTGGGAAAGGTGGATATAGAGACTTTATAGTTTTATGTTTTTAATTGATCAAAGCCGCTAAAATGTGGAATAAAAATTGGACACTATATTAAAATTGATTTAAGATTTTATTTTAAATGGCCTCTTCCTCACCACATAGCGCGAAAAGGGCAAAACACTCCACCCACCAAAAAGAATGATACTAAATCCTTTAAAGAACAACAACTTAACAAGTTCTTGTCTATACTTATTTAAATTAAAGGCTTAGTGAACACGCAATATAGAGAAAAGGTAATATAAATAATACTTAATCATGTGGTGCCTTGTACGGCTGAATGTGAAGGCACCAGTTCCATGACACTGGAGCTTGTATACTAACCTGGGTTTCAATCCTTTTCCTGGTACATTTTTACTGGTCTGGTGCACTTGTGTGAGGGTCATCTGTCTGTGGTAACGTTGGTGGGAGGATACACCTTAATTAACGGCAGTTGGCTTGAGTTATAATTGACACGATCAGTAAATTCATATGTACAAGGCCAGAAGTAATTGTTTTCAATTAGTTTTATATTTTTAATCAGTTTATGTGGGTTTATGGTTTTTTGCCATAAACCTTTTGAATTATAATTATAAAATTAATTTTATACTACATTAAAATTAACATTGTTGTAAAATATATCCAGCTTTGGGTGCACTCAGTTTCCATCTAGTTTTACTTGTTTCTTATTGGATTTTTCAGGACATTTGAAGACAGGATCTATAAAAAACATATATGTTCCCACTAGACATCTTGAACAAACCAACATTTTTGATCAGCCTACTGATTTCAACTGTTAATAAAACTAGCAATCCAGTTGTAATTGTATAATCAATGATCAAGGGACAAAAAGGTCTGTAACCTTCCACTAAAACAGTGACCTGTTTGTGATTTCTGTGACCAGTAGACACCCTGTTATTAAATTAACCATCACATAAAAATTAAATCATTGATTAGAGGCTTTCAAGGATCAGGTGGTTAGTACCAAGAAATTTCATAACAGCAGATCTCTTATCACTATAATTGAAATTTACTTGGGGTTATGAGCTGAAAGATATGGTCTTTTTAATATTACACTTAATACTTTTTTTATTCAATTACTATAATGCTCCGGTTTTTTAGAATTATTAATTGAACTAAAATTTTGCCTCAAACTAATGGAATACTATACTTGCTATTTCCAGATCATTAGCTACTTAGAATCTCAATTTTAGTAAATGCTCCTACTATGTGGAGCAAGAGTGCTTATGAATTACTTTTTACCTGTTTAATATAAAATGAATGGCAGATAATATGAACTCTATATGTGGTGAATATAAAAATGTTTTGAGTGGATATGGTTTGTCAAACAGGAAAAGACAATATCTTATCTTGCTGCTTTAATCACAAAGTAGATGTTCAAATTAAAAAATTTGAAAAAGACAATATTTTTTACACTATATATATTTCAGAAATTATGATATCCTCATAATGTAACTTAATTATTATTTTAATTTATAGTTTTATGGAGGATCCAGACTGCTAAATGCTAACCAAATTTAATACACTGCTACATTATAGTAACCATAATCTGACCTTCTAGTTGCCCAGTACGATCCACCAGTATCTGCAGGTTCCAGCATCCTCGGTGTAGAACTGCCAAATGCAAACACAATAGAACTACGTTCATTTCTCCTTTTGGTTTCTATCCTCGCTTCACGCTCCTGAAAAAAAAGTTTTTTATATTTTAATAGTCAATAAATGTATGAAGGCCACTCAAGAAGTAATAACACCAAATGTAATGTGTTCAATCGCTGTAACAAGCCAAGATACGGCATTTGTTAGATGTTAAACAACTCTAAATCTTTTAAAAGTAGTACTGAGGAAAACAAATATCCCAGTAAAGGTAATATTGATTAGAGCACAAAAAACATAACTTATCAACTAAGCTGTAAATTATGTCCCAAAGGTTATATTGGCAAAACCATCACTCTATTAAGAGTAAGAATAAACAATCATCAATTTCATATTGTTCATAAAAATTATGAGAGACCATGTGGTTCAAAACAATCAAAATAAACAAGAAAATTGTTTCAACCTAAAAGAAATTTATTATTTAGAGCCAAATCCCAACCTTAGCAGTAATTTAATTGATTTAAGAAATGTTGAAATCACATATCAATTAAATTTTTTAATTTTTAAATAAAAAAAAGATAGATAGATATTAAAGAATAATTCATGAAAAGTACTTGCTCAAAGTACTGCCACAGAGCCCGCACTTTGATTCAATTACTTTGCATTTGGCTTTTTACTTCATACATTTTAAAATGTAATAAGTTAATGAACATTTGACTGGAGGACTAAATATGTGTCAAAGTACTTTAATATTCATTAAATGGCAATAACCTTTTGGAATATACAATAATATTTCCATTTTTACGAAGGTAAAATTTTCTATGTATCCCAATAATGTATATTATATTTAAATTGTATGATACAATATTTATTATATCAATGATGTATGAACTGACTTTACAAGACCATACTATAATAAAGGCTGGAATGCTGCCCCCCACCACCAGTCTCCTCATCACACTAGCCGCATACTCCTCTAGTATTGATTATAAGTGCACAAATCATCTGTCATTAGTTGTTGGCTGCTACAAACTCTATTGTTATACAAAGATTTGCAAAGTATTTATGTTACTTTAAAATCTAATGTTAAAAGAAAATAAAAACTTACTACTAATAATAAACAAACTACTCTTGAAAAGTCAAAATGTTCTCTACCAAGTATGGCATTTAATTATCTTAGCATTGAAAAAAAAAACTATAAAATACTTACAATTTTGAGGCTGAGCACTGAATATTCCCATTGAATGAAGTGGAATGGCAAAACAAGTTTTGTGATGTCATTAAGAATAAGAATAAGAATCAGGAAGATAATAAGAATCCATTGCATCAGGACTCCGGCCTGTATTATAGTCTGACCATGACTGTAGCCACTGTATAGTCTTATTACTATTTTCACTCCATTAATAAAAGCTGCAGGTGGAGAGAGGTTACTTACTTGGTTTTTTCTTAGGATTGCCTCACGCCGATCCCGCTCTGCCTCCCAGATTTGGCGTTTTCGCTCCTCAACCTGCAACCGCCGGTCAGAGTCCCGCAGTCGCAGCTCTTCCATCCGTCGCCGCCTCTCCTCCTCCTTCTGCTCCCGGAACTTCTGGGCGGCCAGAGCCTTCACACACATACAACACTCAGCCATGGACTATGATCTGGATCTCTCACTACCTCATTGTACTTCTGATTCGATTGATTAGTCACACTTATAACCGTGTCTATAATTCTTGTTACTTCAATTGAAATAAATTTAACTCAGCGTGACTTTAACTAATGCTTTAATTCGCTAATAATATTTCACGCTAACATGTTTTAGCTTGTTCTTAGAATACAATAATTGTGAATTAAAAGATACTAGTACGTTATGTTAACAACAAAACTGATATTATCTTATTATCAATATAACCTTATTTTCTTTGCTACAAGGTTTGGCAATTTCTGTTTGACTAAAAAATTTTCTCCTGTGAGTGAAACATTTTTACATAAAAATTGTTTGATTTTTTATTTATTTATTGTCCACTTTACTTTTTCACTTTTTACACCAAGGAAAGACATTAACATTTGTGTTTCAACTTAGTTGGATTTCTTCTCACAAAAACTTAAGTTTTTATAAATACGTATATATGGGCGGTAGCTCCAGCGGAGGGGGGGGGGATGATTGCGGCAGAATAGTTCTCAAGTAGTATTTAATTGTTTGCTGACCTTCCCCTTCCCAATTGCCTCAAATCGCCACATCAGAAAGCATAATGCTAAAGTCTCATCACCTTCAACTGCCTTGCTCTACTTTGTCATCATCACTCTGTTTTATGCTGCCATTATACAGTGGTTTCCCACACTTCTCATAAATTAATTTATTTGCAATAACATTATCTTTCATTGTTGAATGTTTTGCTTCGTTGTTCTGATATAAAACTTTTGTACACCACTCCATTGATAGCGTCACAATCCCATCTACAAAATAAGCTTTTTCTGGATAAGGAAAAAGAACACGATATTTCATAACCAGAAAATATTAAGTCTAAGTTTTGTTATGAGAAATACACCAATAATCATGTAACTTTCGTATGTACAACATATAAACATAAAACAAACAACAAACATATAAACATAAACATTAGTTTTATTGCAAAGTTAATGCAAATTATTACCTTATTTACTTTAATTTTGCAAGTCTAAAATTTTGATAACACTACAACATAAAAGTAAATAATAATAAGCTTTAAAACAATGTATGATATGCAACAGTTCTGTTTAAAGTAAGTTGTGGAAATTAGAAAAATGTGTGTGAGTTAAGTGATGTTTGTCTGCACCAAAATCACATTTTGGTAATTTAACCAGGAAAGGGTTAAATAGTTTTAAAACATACAATACACGTGAAGCGCTATCGAAAAGTTTTTGCTTTTCATCAGTAAATGGAATTCACCTGCTGCTTGAGTTCTTCAAGTTTCTTTTGTCGTTCTTCATTCTGCCTTTCTTTCACGATCCGCAGCCTTTCTTCACGGTCTCGTTGGCTGGCCGCACTCTCCTTCCCTGCACAACACAAACCATGTCAATTAAATATATTGATAACAACACACGCTTATTGTTCACTAATATCAAACAAGAGTTTCAACAAAGAAGAACAAGCACCACAAAAGGACTATTTTTACAGTCAATTTCATTTCATTATCAAGAACTTTGTACAAGTCATTCTCAAGAATATATTAACATACAAAGAAAAGAAACTACTACTGTAAACCACATAGTTTTAAAGATAATTAAGTCTTGGAGTTCTCATAAATTTATGTCCTTAATACTAAAAGTGTTATAGTAATCTCATATTGCCAACAGGGCAGTTCGTTTACACTAATCTGAACAACTCGGGTGACTTAAACGGTTTGAATCACAGATCAAAGCTATTAATTTGGTAAGAACAGTTTAGGAACTAAAGTAAAGGCCATCATTTTACTCAGTTAGAGTAAACATGAGTAAATTTGCTGTTCTACCTACTAATAGGGATTCAGAAACATGGCTACCATTAACTGGGAGCAAAACCAATTCAAGTTTAGATCTGAGTGAAATTGAGTAGGTCAGATTAATTGCAGTTTATAACAGATTTAGAGTTAGATAGAGCAAGGTAAATGAGGTAAAGAAGTTTAATATCTTTCACATTATTACAGTTTTGATTTTACTAGACTTAAAACTATGCTCTAATTAATTTCCAGTTGCAACACTTTGGCATGTTTCGAACTTCCAGATGTTAAACTGTAGTACGTTTTTTCCCTCACTATACCTTGAGCTTCCACAAGTCACATTGTATTATATTTTGACATTCTAGCTTTCACAACATGTGCCATGTTTCAGCCTGATTCACGATAATTTATCATAGATAAATGACTAGATTTTCAATCTCTTAACTATGTCTAAAAATATCACTAGAGAAAGCAATCTACTCATTATATAAAACAATTATCATAAATTAATATTTATTTTGTTACTCCTTAATAACAAGATTATACACTCTCAACTTCGGATCACCACATGAAACTGTGTTTATGGTCGCCTTCCACTTTGATGCACATTGGTCAGTGAGATTACTTACTCTCTGTGACCTTGTCTACAGACTTCTGTTGAACTTGCCTTCAAATGATAAAGCTGGCTTATTTGTTTTTCTGAATCATATTATAGCCCACTGTAAAGTAATAATCTCTTTCCTTGTTTCTTTCTCTAACACTTCATCAAAACTTGTTTTACCAACTCACAGAAGTTTCACTTACTTCATAACAGCTGTACATAGTAAACAATCTGTTGTGAGTCCGAAAATATATTTTATACTTATTAAGATAAACTACTAAGAATTTTAAATATCACATTAATGAAACCATATTTAATATTTGTAATAGCATTTTTACCTATTCATAATGAAAGCATTCTTTTTTTATTCATCTATGATGACTACAGGACAAATACTTGTAAAATAAATACACCTATTTTTTTAATTCCTATTTTCAGTACATATGATGATTTTCAGTGATTTTAAATGCAATTATAGTCAACTAATTTATTAAAAAATTTTTTAAATTATTTTTTGCCTGAAATTAACAACATCTCATTGTTGTCTTCCTTGTGTAGAGAGATACTTGCACAAATCCATACTTGAAGCTGTGTGACGCAGGAACAAAACAAACATAAATCTATCTATGCAACTGAACCTTCAGGGAGACTGTGTGAGGATTTTCAATCTAAGGGTAATTATACTGTTCATAGTTTCAGATTTGTAAACAAATAATGTTCAAACAGTTTAAATGTTTCTTTTGGTAAGTACAAGAGAAATATTTTACATTGCGATCAATAATAAATATATTTATTGATGAAAAATCAAATGTTTTACTGTAAAACAATAATAGCCAGTTGCTGATTAAATTGGTAGTTTTGAGTTCAATATTTTATGTTTTTTAAATGATTGCAAACTGTGAAAAGTACATTTGTTATACACTGGCATCAGTTACAATGATCAAAATAATTTATTCAAGATTATATAAGAAATACTGCAACATTATAACTAAGAATTGCAGATTTCAGTTATTACAAAAATTAATAACAAAACACAACAGAAACTAAGAACATCATTATTTGCAATACAAGTTCTTATAAGGAAAACAGTGTTAATTATCCACATAGTAAAACTGGAAGAGTATTTTAGATTTTCTGTACTGAACATTAGAATAAGAGTTAACTGTATATAATCGGCTGAAAGATTTTATCTTTCGCTCTACAAAGTTTTGTACTGGCACTTCAAGTAAATTTTTAACTTGATTTTGAGTACTGGATTAATGTGAAAGAATACACATTAAGTGAACACAATTAAAAAAGCAAGCTGAATGTTTTAAATATGCATCTTCATCAATGCAGCTCAGACGTCCACCTGTCATTAGCTCTACAACATTATTCATTGACTCAAGAGAGCTAAAACAGAGGTGTTTCCATTCACAGTTTCATTTGGGTTCAAATGGGGAGAAAGCAGTGCAAACAAATGGAGGATCGAAATGCAAATTCTTGTTTTCACTGAATAATGGGCCTTTTTGAAAACACAACATGTGCTTGTAGAAGCTTATTTGACTAATGGATTCCAAATGTGGTACAATCGTGTAACTTTAATTGATTGATAAACTAAACACAACTTTACAATTCACTGAGTTGACCAGATATTTACACCGTACATTGTAGCTATACATGAGTACATGCACATATGTTATAATGTGAGGATATACACTGTGGCCGTATGCAAACATCCATTTCAATAACATGAGAGTTTTATTATTGCAATGTTAAAAAATAACATCATGGTTTAAGTTTACTATACTGCAGCACACCCTGTCGTCAAATTGCTACAGTCTCTATTATCATAGTGGCACATTTTTCTTTATCCCATTTTATAATTGTTAACATTTCAAAATTTACTAATGTTTAATTTATAATCATTAATAGTACATTGAAATCTAGTATTTTTTAGTATATAATTATTTACTTGACAATAAATACTAACTGTAGCATACTAGTGAAATTCAGTTGTACATACTTATAATTTTAAAACAATTTAAACAATGTTTACGACTTTTTGTAAAATTTAAATTCAATACAGTAAATTATGTACGTAATTTTTGTCAAACCAAATACTTTATTTACTATAAAAAACTTCATATTTTCAAAGAATTATATTTATAAAAATAGCAAATTAATGCTTATTTATACAACTCTCAGTATGTTTCAATCTAACAAATAGATGGGGTTGTTTATTAACGAAGGAAAACATTTTAAAACCCATTTATTTCGCAAACCTGTACAGCAATTTAATCACAAACTTGTGTCAACAAAAACATAGTGAAATCTAGAAGCCTACAAGAACTGTTTGTTGACTTTAGAACTAGGTAATCAACAATCTGCAGACAAGGCTGTACAAACAACAGGAGTTCAAATGTGAAATGAAACGGTGACAGTGCTCTAGGACTAGGGGGTGCTGGGGGCTGAGAGTGATGTGACAGAGTAACTCCGTAGGCCTAGAGTAGTTGATGGATCGATTGTCTAGCACCAGGAGGCCTATTATGGTTCAGCACAATACAGTCTTCAGTCTCGCACAATGAACACTTCAACTCTGCCTGTGCCACTAATCATAAGAGGGAATCATAAACCAGTCTTACCGAAACACTTCACTCCCATCAGGCACCGCTGCACTAGTTTTAGACCATCTCCATAATGACTGGTACATTGTATGTATCGATATGTGTGTATGTGGTGTGATATTATCCATATCAAAGTGAGACAATATACATAGTTAACTGACTATGAGTAACTATTTCAGAACACATGCCTCAGCAGACAGTTGTGGTTTTGCAGTGACAGAAACTATTCAAACACCTAGTTCAATTAACCTAGGAACACATCTATCTATCGTCAGTGCAATCTCAGACATCTAGTGCTGTAGCTACTTCATTTTGCATGCTTTAGTAAAGTTAATTTTGTGCTGTTTACATTTGCAGTACAACTTGTCTTGGGAGGTTTGGTTGGAAAATCTGAATACAATTTCAGAGTTGTAAACAAATTATTGACTAGTTACTGATATTCATGTTTGATCTTAACAGTAAACAGTTCAAAGATTTTCAGCTCAGTCTACCAATACACTGAAGGATGAGCAGTTTGGAGAGTCACAAAATTTACTAAATATCAGAATTTTAGGTGGAATTGGTGTACTGTACTAAGCTGTACTGTGTTAAGTAGTTACTATCTACAGTGCATAAAAATTCTATGTGGACAAGTTTATTCGGAAAAGACATTGTAATGGCAAAATTCACAATTCTATCTCATTTAATAAGATTTTTTTGTAATTTCGGGGGTCACCGAACTTTATGGATAAGTTAATTTTTAATAAATAAAAACAACCACCATAATTAACAATTATATAAAAAAATTATTATTTATGAAGAACAATATAGATTGCTGCAATGTAGCACACATCTTCGGTAAAATAAAAATTGTTTGCAGAACTGATTTGTTTAAAAATCTGCTACAAAGGAAACATTTGCTTCTATAAAGATATCACAGAATGTCAATATCTTAATTTTTGAAGTATAACGTTTTAGAAAAAGGGAATATATTTTATACAAATTCAATGTTTGGTTATTAGGACATACATTTAGAAAAATGTGCTAATCAAAAAGAAAGTAGCATTTATATTTATAATCATTTCAACTGTTGACATAACTTCAATAATCAAAGTAAACGTAAAAAATAAAAATCCAAAGAAAGGGAGCGGAATAGAGCTACGCTATAGTCTAGCTAACACAAACAACACAACGCACAGCACACTTCAAACGAGTCTACCTGGGTTGAGGGGGAGGCTGCCGTCATACACCTGAGAGACGGCGTCGTCCGCAAACCAGCTACTGGAGCCTGCAGAGCCACACAGTACATTACAAGTGGAACACTCTATACAAGTAATGATGCTCAGCAATACGAAATCAGATACACAACTCCAGTTATAATGTTCAAATCCTTCAACAGTCAGTTACCAAGTGATAGAGACAAAAGTGAGTGATGAATCTTGCAGAATTGATCCCAACATCCAAGCAAAATTGACAGCCACAGTCGGCACAAAATACGTTGTAGAGATTCAATATAGTTCAGCAGAAATTGATGATTCACCAAACTGATTGTCCCTCCTGCATTCAAAGACTAGCCCAAATTACAATGTAAATGTGATTAAAATCACAACAAACTAACTTTTACATCTTTAACGCCTTTAGTCATTATAGAATTATAAAAGTAGTTCATGGAAAAATATATAGTAACCTATTTTGTAGATATATTGTTGATTTGTTAAGGTAGGGAGGGAGGGTTGTCTATCCTTTAGTTTGAAGTTTCAATTACGAGCTGTCCAGGACGCATCTGGCTCGAGTGGAATTGGATTCCTTTGTGGTTACCAGTGACTCTTGTGCTCGCAGGTATCTAGGAAGACTAAAAGTGTAAACGACCACACTGTTTTTATAAAACTCTGTCCTCCCACCAGAATGACATAATTTAGTTATCCATATAGCCTAAGAGTAGATCCAAACATAATAGAATTTATTTATATATTTATCCGTGTTATATCTTTTACTGTTAGTTACTTTGTTTTATGTTCTCCATTTCACAATATCCAAATTTTGTTTAAAAAGGAAAACAAATGATAACATTCTTTTTTCACGTAATAGTTGCATTTTGTCTCTTGGCACTAGAGAGGTTATTACATGCAAATATTCTTTGTCATATACATAATTGGTTAGTTCATTGGCCTTTTGATACACAAAACAAATTGTATCTGTTGCTACTAATAGGGTTATTACCAGTACTGTTTATTTTGTAACTTTGTGTGTTGTAAGTAATTACTTCTTTGGCTTTTGCATCCACAAAACTGTTTTTGCTTTGAATGTTTTTAGGCAAAGATGTCCTTTTAACTTAATGTATTTTTTTGTTGTTGGCTATATTACAATTTTGTTTTGTGTTGGACTAACATTGTAATAAATCTGTCTTGATTTTCTTAAGAAAGGGTAATGTTTGTACTAAATAAATTTTAAGTTTTAATCAAGCACTATTTTTTCATACAGTTTGCTAAGGGGATTTATTTGTGAAAAACATAAAAAGATAATTGTGTGAAATAACTACTTCATTAAATTTTGGCTTTTCTTTATAACAAAACTAGTTTTTTCTAGTCCACCAAACAGAATGGTTAGCTAAAAAAAGGAGAAGGATCTTTATATATATAAATATAAATATATATATATATATATATAAATATATATATCTTTTTTGGGACCTCTTTGGGCCCAGCCATGCCTCTACTGTCAGTAACGGAGATAGAGAGGGGGGGTTTCATGACAACAAACTTTAAATAGTAATCTCCCCTTATTTTTGAAGAAGTTTCGAAACTAACAGTTATTCTGAATTATTAATATCTTACTATAACTCAAATAAAATCTAACAAGCATAGTTTTCATCCTTGGTTTTCTAAAACGTGGATACATTACAATAATGCATACAATCTAAATGTTGATTTAAACATGTTTTTTATTAAAGGTTTTATTTCAATACTGTTTTTAATTTACCATTGCTAAATTGAAAAAATTGTACAACTAATAATATTTTATGGAATACTAAAACTTAAAATACATGTAATACAACAATAGTTTGTTACCAATTCAGTGCAACAAAATATCAAAAAATTAGTATCACTAAATATGTTTTGAGATAAGCAATCTGATGTCTTCTTTAAGTGGTACCGATCCAAAACATTAACTGGACATAGTAAATCACCAATAAAATCCTGTCAACTACAGTAAATTTCTATTACCAAAAACAAACTTTAAGCAAAACAACAACTTTCAGTCTAAATGACATATAATATAATCCTTTGAATTAAAACAAAAAGTCCTCTAAAATAAAACAGTTGAAAAAATGTAAATACACCCTTCAAATGTCTATAATAAAGCAAATATTGTTTTGCAAAGCAGTCATCAAAAAGACAAAGGTAGTATATGAATGAAAGAAGTGTAAACACTTACAAACAAATGCATCAGAGCAGGGGAGGTAAATTAAATTCATTATATGGACAGAAGTGAGACAGGAGAGCAGAGTAGAGCAGAGCAATGAAGTATGGTTAGAGAGAGTTTGAGTCTCACCCAGATAGTGAGCTATGTCTGACTCATTGCAATTACTTCATCACTTCCTCTTCAGTTTAACTTCTTACTCACATTCTTTTACCATCTTCGAATCCATAAATCTTGGAAAAAGTGGTTCCATCTAAATCATGTACTACATATTCAGTAATGACATGTTCTTATAAGATGTTGAATAAGAACATTGAAAGGGGAGTTAGGAGACTAAATAAAATATAAAATGTAATCCACACATCACTGTCTATTTCAATCACGGAATCTTAGAAGAAACCTTGAGGCTTAAAAATCTAAAATTCAGTAAACGCCAATTTGCTAGTAAATCTTTTTTGTTAACTTTTATCTATAAACATGAATCACAATTATTTATCACATTATTGTATTGTAGACATATAACTTTTGTTACTGTCGCATTGTAATTTTATAGATGGCTGTGAAAACCTCAACACCTTGCATGAAGAATACATCACGTTAACCATGGCTTATTTCACTGACGAGAAACTTTCCAATAATCAATCCATACAGATGAGTCCATGTATTAGTAATATTATTTTATATTACCTACTTAAACTAATTATTAATCTTCAAAATAATATTACAATTCAAGACATATTTTAAGAGTTATGTTTTGCATGTTATTTAATTAAACACAACGGAAAATGTTTCTAATGGAAATGGATTAATCAAATATAATGTCTTCAGGTTATATAATAATTAAGCATAAATAAATAATACATAAACATTTGAAATTTAATATCGTGTACATTTTAACAAAATACAATCATAATAATATTACTGAGATTACAAAGCAGGTAACAGTACAGCCACCCCCCCCCCCCCCCACCCCCCCCCCCCCCCACCCCCCCCCCCCCCCACCCCCCCCCCCCCCCACCCCCCCCCCCCCCCACCCCCCCCCCCCCCCACATTAAAATTAGGTTGTAAAATGTTGAAACTTATTTCCCGATGAGTATGATTTTGATTATAAGAATGTACAAGGTTACATAAGGCAACACAATAGGGCTTATTGATAGACATATGTATTATAAATATATAAAATAATTATATAAATATATCTTTTAATAAAAAGATCGAAAACATCAATGGGTCAAAAATTTTATCTGCGGAAAAAGAGGCAATTGTCGTGATTTTATCATTTGCTGAAAATTGTAAATTTTCCTGAAATGTACATTGTAATCATACAATTATAACATTTTTCATGTTGAAGAACTCGATAATGTTTTAGACCAATGTTGAGCTACAATAGGGAACGAATCGAGCGTAATTAGGCTAATTGTTAACTATCTGAGTGAGTGGCAGAGCATTAAAAACCGAGTCCAACTCGTTGATTCTTTTGTCGTAAATATATATATATCAAATTTCAATAAATAAATAAATAAATATATATATATATTATATATATTACACGCACGCACGCACGCGCACACGCACACGCACGCACGCGCACACGCACACGCGCGCGCGTTAGCAGCTGCAACATGTTCTGTAACGTCTCAAGAGAATATATACTAATTTCACTGTAGTGTCTGTTGTTCTGACAATTTTATCTAAAATGTCGTCAGATGTATGTAGACGGATGTATGTATACGTAATATTTATTAAACAGGTTACGAAATAAATTACATCATTACGTAATTAAATAATTTCTCAATTTTCTAAAGGAACCCAATATTTCTTTAAAGAACTCATTAAGTTAAAAAGACTTAAGGAATAGACGAAGTAAATTATTTTAATGCACCTGAGTATCAGAGCTCGGACTAAACGTTATTTCAATCCGAGTTCCTTCGTCTCTCTTCAATGGAAGGGTGTGGTTTACATCTCGGCTATCCGCCTGAGTTCGTTGTAATGTGATTAAATGCCATCTCTCCTGTCTCGCTGTCTACCTTCTTCCCGTGCCTAGATAAACCCGTTATATACTCGTGTCCAACATTGAACATTCGTGAAAAATGAACTGTAAAAATAGTGAAACTTTTGAACCTGTAAGATTTGTGTAACTACTGTAATTCCATTGAGAAACTTAGAAATTGGAAATATTGTTTGTTTAATTTATTAAAACAAATCTGTCATTTTCCCGTGTTAGACGCTTAAACGCGTTATATATTCGTGTTAAACACTGAAACATTCGTAAAAAGGTGAACTGTAAAAAATTGTAAAATTTTGAAACTGTAACATTTTATGTTACTCTAATTCAACTGAGATATCTAGAAAGTAGAAAATATTTTTTGTTTAGTTTATTAACCAGTTTTATCTACTCCCCGTGTTTAGATAAACGCGTTTATATACTCCTGTCCATCGTTGAACAAATATTCTTTGTTTAATTTATTAACCACGTCTAATTTATTTCCGGTGCGTAGAAAAACCCGTTATCTACTCGTGTCCAACATTGAACATTCCATAAAAATAGTAAAATGTTGAAACTGTAAGAATTCCTGTCACTTTAATTCCACTGATAGCCTATACCTAAAAATTTTGAAATAGTGATTGTTTAGCTTATTAACCACGTCTATCTTCTTCCCGTACTTAGAATAAACGCGTTATATACTCGTGTCATATATTAAACATTTGTAAAAGATGAACTGATAAAAATAGTAAAATTTTAAACTGTAAAATTTTGGTTACTCCTCTCCACTGAAATACAATAGAAACTTGAAATATTGTTTGTTTTATTTGTTCTATTATAAAACACATACTGCTAGTTTACCTTTAATAATAACGATAAAGGCATTTAATTTAACACCACATTAACTATTAACAACATTCAACCATGAAATGGGAAAAAGATGCAAAAATATATAGTGTAAGAGAAACAAGGAATTTTCTTCAATTATTACACTCAATGTTGAGGAACATAATGATAAAAGATATAAAAAAAATCTAATTAGTCTTTTTTGTTTTAATGTGTTGGCGTTTAATGTTAAATCGTAAGTACTTTTTAGACTAAAATATTCATTAGAAGTATGATGGGAATAACATATACTTCTGCAACACCTTCTAAAATCATATTTATATTTTATGTATCGTAGCAGAACACTATTTTAATACAATAAAACCAAATATAACATTTATATGAAAATGACAATAGCATAATTTAATTTCAATGAAGATAATTAAAAAGGCATCCGGGTGTAAACGAGGACTCTTAGATAATAAATATAAATGTGTTAATTTATATTTTAAATTATATAGTTTAATTTAAGGAAATATGTGCTTTAACATGAAGTAATGTATTTGCTTTTATAAGGAAGGAAGTGTGTGAAGACATGGAGGAAATGAGTTTGTACTCATAATGTGACTTGGAAAGAAGACGAAGTTGCTGGAGATATTTCACTTAAACAAAGTTGAGGTAGAGTCCCTGGAGGTGGGTGTAAGTACTAAGTAGGGCACGTGAACACAGAGGCTGGGCTCGTATATCTCTACTCAGGACTGAAAGTGACAGTCCGCCTCTCGACTTATGATTTGGACCTCCTCCGTGTCAACTTGGTATAAACGTACAGTTCCCACTTCTACAAGGTAGCACAGAGTCAGCGTGAACATCCTGTAATAGTGGAGTCCCTGGAGGTGGGTGTAAGTACTAAGTAGGGCACGTGAACACAGAGGCTGGGCTCGTATATCTCTACTCAGGACTGAAAGTGACAGTCCGCCTCTCGACTTATGGTTCAAGCCTCCTCCGTGTCATCTTGGTATAAACATAATTTCCCAGTTCGACAAGATAGCACATTTAGTGTGAACATCCTGTAGTAGTGGAGGTCCTGAGGGTGGGTGTTGTAAGTATTAAGTAGGGCAATGTGAACACAGAGGCTGGTGTCGTATATCTCTACTCAGGACTGAAAGTGACAGTCCGCCTCTCGACTTATGGTTCAAGCCTCCTCCGTGTCATCTTGGTATAAACATAATTTCCCAGTTCGACAAGATAGCACATTTAGTGTGAACATCCTGTAATAGTGGAGGTCCTGAGGGTGGGTGTAAGTATTAAGTAGGGCATGTGAACACAGAGGCTGGTGTCGTATATCTCTACTCAGGACTGAAAGTGACAGTCCCGCCTCTCGACTTATGGTTCAAGCCTCCTCCGTGTCATCTTGGTATAAACATAATTTCCCAGTTCGGACAAGATAGCACATTTAGTGTGAACATCCTGTAATAGTGGAGGTCCTGAGGGTGGGTGTAAGTACTAAGTAGGGCACGTGAACACAGAGGCTGGTGTCGTATATCTCTACTCAGGACTGAAAGTGACAGTCCGCCTCTCGACTTATGATTTGGACCTCCTCCGTGTCAACTTGGTATAAACGTACAGTTCCCACTTCTACAAGGTAGCACAGAGTCAGCGTGAACATCCTGTAATAGTGGAGGTCCTGAGGGTGGGTGTAGGTATTAAGTAGGGCATGTGAACACAGAGGCTGGTGTCGTATATCTCTACTCAGGACTGAAAGTGACAGTCCGCCTCTCGACTTATGGTTCAAGCCTCCTCCGTGTCATCTTGGTATAAACATAATTTCCCAGTTCGACAAGATAGCACATTTAGTGTGAACATCCTGTAGTAGTGGAGGTCCCTGAGGGTGGGTGTAAGTATTAAGTAGGGCATGTGAACACAGAGGCTGGTGTCGTATATCTCTACTCAGGACTGAAAGTGACAGTCCGCCTCTCGACTTATGGTTCAAGCCTCCTCCGTGTCATCTTGGTATAAACATAATTTCCCAGTTCGACAAGATAGCACATTTAGTGTGAACATCCTGTAATAGTGGAGGTCCTGAGGGTGGGTGTAAGTATTAAGTAGGGGCATGTGAACACAGAGGCTGGTGTCGTATATCTCTACTCAGGACTGAAAGTGACAGTTCGCCTCTCGACTTATGGTTCAAGCCTCCTCCGTGTCATCTTGGTATAAACATAATTTCCCCAGTTCGACAAGATAGCACATTTAGTGTGAACATCCTGTAATAGTGGTGGTCCTGAGGGTGGGGTGTAAGTATTAAGTAGGGCACGTGAACACAGAGGCTGGTGTCGTATATCTCTACTCAGGACTGAAAGTGACAGTCCGCCTCTCGACTTATGATGTGAGCCTCCTCCGTGTCAACTTGGTATAAACTTACAGTTCCCACTTCTACTAGGTAGAACAAAGTCAGTGTGAACATCCTGTGATGGTGGAGTTTGTAATACGGGCGAGCTTGTAATGGTTGTTTTCTGTGGAGTAAATCCCTGTAGTTTGCAAGGAACATTGCGCCAAGAAAGGTACGAGTTTTTCCACTTAAGCTTCTCAGACCTCACACCCTGGAGCAAAACAACCCCTTCGTTGCATTCTTCTTTTCTCATAACAGCACTTCATTCTGGTTTTGTCGTTACTTTCCAATTTTTAAAATAAATTATATTTTTATCATTATTATTAAACCCCAGTTGTGTTATTTAGTTTAATCCCCTCTTTCATCTCTATATATAAAAATGAATGTTTGTGTGTTTGTCCTTTATGGAATCGTAAACTATTGGACCGATCATTATGAAAATTTGTATGTATATACATTTTTCCACGGAGAAGGTTTATACGATATGCCCATTGATGTAACTCGCCACCAGGCGGCGCTGTAAAAGATAACAACTTTCAAAGCGCCTGCAAACTATAAACTGCAATTACGAGACAGTTACGAATATTAATTTGCCAAAGACTATTAGAAGGCACTAAGTTAGAATATATGTTTGTCTTTATGATACATATATGGTTGAACTTAAAGCTTGACTGTTAGACCGCTTTATAATAAGATACATGTACGTGTATAATGGCTATATAATAAGCATACACAGATTTTCTAGATCGTGACAATAAGGCAAACTCTACATCGGTGTTAGAAATATAATGCACTTGAACCAGAAGTGCAAATACATGGCCAAGGCTTACGTAAAGCGTGCGAAGCCGCGGGAAACAGCTAGTTTTAAATAAATTTACACATTACTAAACTATAACATATAAATTTGGTTGCTTACACATTGCTTAAACTATAACATATAAACTTGGTAACACCAATGGGAAGTATGGAAAAGATTCCAATAGACGATTATTGACTTAGATTTTTGATTAGAAAACATATTATCGTTGAACGTCTGCATTGATTAGTCAAATTAGATTATGTAATAAACTATTTTTTTGTTGTGTGTCTTGTTCAAAGGCTTTTTATAGATTAAGCTTCACGTCTAAGTTAAAGGGTATTGAGATGACTTATCATTGGATTTCTTCTAGTAGTAAGATATTCTTGATAGTTTCAAGTGTAAACTGTTTAGATTTATGAGGTGACTCGTCGTTGGGTTTCTTCTAATAATAAGTTATTTTTAAAGTTTTAGGTGTTACGTCTGAACTGTTGAGGGCATGAGAAATTCGCTTTGAGAAATTCGAATTGTCTTTGAGACAACTAAACTAACTTTAGTAGTGAACACAGCTGCGTTATGTGGTCTGCTAGTATCATATATTTTATTTATTTATTTATAAATGTTTTATTTTTTTTAAATTTTGTTATTTTTAAGTTTAGTGACAGAGCGAGTAGTTCGAGCTTGCTTCCTATAAACTGGTTTTCTCACACATCCGCTTCATTTTCCTTATGTTTAAGTTTTGAAATTGTATTATTTATCCAACTATGAAAAAAGTTTTCATGTTGGTTTTAGTTCTCAGGCACGAATTTCCGTACATTTATGGTGATCTGCAAACTGATCATTTCATGATCTCACGGAGATCTCAAACTCAACCCTCAACAATCACAGCGGGAAGACGGGTTATGCAATAGTTTTAGGATGCATTAATGTACAGAACATTTAATATTCTCACCAATGAAAACTGGACTCCATAACTTAATAAAGTGCTAATAATAACAATTTTACTAACACATGCATTCATTATTATTTTTTCACTCTTTGGCCGTATGTCCATGAGTACATAACGATAATTTTCAATTATCATGGTGGTATAAAAAGACAATGTAAAGCTTTTGTAGTTTTTCACGTGACTGTGGTGTTGCATTATTTACACAAAATATTTTTTTCTGAGTTACTGTCGTATAATGTTTGTTTGGGTGAGATTTCAGCAATTTAAATTTCAATTAAATTAAGTTTGTTGACCTCCGAGCTGACATCTTAATTGCTATTCTCGACAGGTTGTGTGTGCGAGTGTACGAGATGGTGGTGGTGTAGGTGGGGGGAGGGGGTAGCGTGGGAGGGATACAGCTGGTCGATCCAATGGATCAGTGGCAGCGGCTCAGTGGGGTGCGAGCCATGGCAGGTTATGTTTTCGGAACTGTGTCGCGAGACTTTACGGAGGGCCATTGCCGCAGGCTACCCTATTCCAGCATGTTTTACTGTTCAAGACGGTAATATTTTATTATTTACATGTACATGTTCTTGTCGATAAATCGTGTTGGATAGTACTTTAATATTAATTTACTGTAGGCATAAATTAAATAGTTGTATTTTTTTTATTATTTGGTGATAAATTAATTGTTAAATAATATTTGAAAGTAGGTTCTCATGCCAAGTTTTATGGATATTTTAATAATAATATTGTGTTTAACAATTAATTATGTCCACGTGTTAAATAATTTATTTTATAATAACTGATATGGTAAATACATTTTAATAGGCATTTGTATTGATGAGTGAAAAGAATAAAACATGCTCAAAGTTAAGCGTGTAATTTATGTAAGCATTACAACAATATTATTATTTAGATTTCGTAAACTGTGGTTTCCTTTATTTATTTTAAATTTATGTGCAGATCGTATAAAAAGAAGATGCTTGTAAGAAATTTGAAAATATTATTTTTTAGATTTGATATTAGGATATAATAAGTGAACTTTCTTGATGTTCTTCACTACAAACAATAGCAGAGAACTTCATTTTATGTCAGTGTAGCAGTGGTTGACAAGCAGTTGTAAATATTTAGTGTGAATACTTTGGTACAGCAAAACGGATCAACACCAGTTAATTTGACTATCCGTGTGTGCCCATTGTCTTCAAAATGGTTTATTTTGATTTCGTTCACGTGTCACAACTTAATAATTTTTGTGATATTATCGAAGTTTTGAAAGAAAAGGTTTATAAGTGAAGGTGTGGTATAATATTGTTTCCTTACCTGCAAATTATTGCAAACACCAAGTTTGGAGTTCGATTCTCGAGGAGGAGGGAGGCTTGTGGTTTGTGGTGTAGTCCTGTGTCACAAAGCAACACATGTCAGACTAACTGCCGACCTAGTCTGTGGCCGGAAATTACGCTCTTAATCGTCTCCTAACCCCTGGGCTATGCTATCACAAACACTAAATATGTGTGGTCTATTCGTAGTGAAATGCAATTAGAAAAGAAAAGCTGATAACACTCTTAGAATTTGAAGAAAATATCACACTCAAAAATCTATCGTTTTTAATGACTCGTTTGGGCTAACACTAAAAATAGTGTTTTCAGTAATTTTGGTCAAATCCAATTTCTTACGACGTTACGGATTTGAATGTATGGATTTTGAAACACCCTTTATTGGTATAAAATATAACAAAATCAAGGAATTTCAGTGGCATATCACTGGTTTATAAACATTATAACGCATAAAAATACAAACAAGTTGTTAAGAAATAAGTCGTACCTATTCGCTCAACAAGAAAACTATGAACACTTTCACCACTGTCCTCTTTTACTGATAACAGTAGCCTATATCGATACTGTTATACAGTTACAAGTATTTCATGTTAATACTTCTGACATACTGAGAACTCGCCATTGTGGATGTGGGTTTACCAAGTATCTTCTAGTATATGTGGTAATTTAAGTGATAGAAAATACGTTATCATACACTAAACCGGATATTCTAGATCGATGCTCCAATATAATTTACGCGATGTCAATCATATTCTCGTTTTCCAAAACCTGGTTTTGTTCTACGTTGGCAAACTCGTAATTGTGGGGGCGAGTTTAATATACCAGACTTACGGGTGTAGTATGGTATGTGTATGGTTAACGTTGTTTAAATTATATGTTTTGATAAATTCAAGACAATTCATTTGTTGAAACCTTCATACAGTTTAGCACATAGTTTTAATTATTTCTTTACACGAATCAATGGTTATCAGGGACTTTTACCAGGAAATAGAAAAAGACGAGTTCTATTACAGAGGAACTATTTCCTGCGGGCTAGCAAAGTTTTGCAGCGGTAAAGTACTGTGCAAGTTTGCCGGTGCGGGACACCCCGTCTCGGTACAGCTTCTGTCATTATTTCCCGAAACCCCCAACACTAAGCCTTAGCCTTCCACTTAGTTTATACTCTGAGTGTCATTTATTATAAATGACACCGGATTGTAATTAGACGTCCCGTCCGGCAGCATCTTAGTCGGCCACTATTATATCAGCGGACTATATAGTAGAAACATTTTTCGTTTACGAGTCGTTTTCACTTCGTTAAACGAGGCATCACAGTTTGAAGTCATCATATGCTATTTTCTTTGCTACAAAATATAATGCATGAAGTTGATGTTTTAGTTCGTAGGCTAAAGTTAGTAAATACTGCTAACTCGAAAGTTGCAACAGATCACAAACGTTGTTGTATTCAAACTGAATGTTTATATTGAAATCTATTCGAATCTGCCCATCCTAAGATTTCTTCCGACTGTTTCTGGAGCTATCGTATTAGAAAAGTCGCTGTAGCCTGCAAAAGCATAACATTTTTGAACGAAATGTGTTTTGGATTCAGTGCATCAGAAAGGATGTAGAAAAATAAATTTTTAAACGCGACACAAACCATAACAGGCAGACTAATTATTGCATACAGACAAACAACCACCATTTCATACTTTTGGCATATCGTGCTTGATTACAAACGTATCCAAGACATATGTGTAAGTACTGTCGTACAAAGTTCGGTGAGAATCCATTAATTATAACAGTGCCGTAGTTTCAGTATTTACTCGTAAACCCGATTGCTATTTTATACTCCTCAAAACTTTATACAGCTGCCATCTTGAAACTTTACGAGATATGGGAAACTTATTCGAACAAAAGTTGTTTTAAGTGGCTCAATAATTCAAATGCACTTCTAAGTAGCTGAGATGTTATCATACATTTACTGAAACTGTTTGCCATTTTGAAATAATAGGAGATATACAAATTTTTAGTAGCATGGAAAGTTTAGAATTGCATTAAGTTTTCACATCGCTTTGAAAATGTATTTTGTAAAATCTTCACGATTTACGGGTAAGCCACAATTTTGAAAGTTTTAACATCTATCTATCCACGAATCTATCCTATGGTAAGATCTTAACAGATAATATCACATTTTTGTTCGCATATAACGAGACGTTGATGAAACCTCTGCGGTACTAGAGGACTGACAGGGTTTTCAGAATGGATAGGGGTCGTCTCTTGCCTAGGTCTCATGTTACATCCACGATCCCACGGGAAGAAGGGGATGCTAACTCTGCTCCAGCCCCTTCCCTACCAAACGAGCAGGGACCAGAACTCCTCTTGTTTAGGCTTGCAAAATCGTTTCACGCGTAAGGGAGCCTCACCCATTCCAATAGTCAGCATCTGCAATAAGCTAGACTTATCGATCATACAATGGGTGGCCCAGATGTGACATATTGGTTTCTGCTGTACCCAGGGTAGGTTCTACCGGCAGTTGTAAAGCAAGGAGTAAAGCCTCTTGCATATTTACTCAAGAGTTTATGACATATGCAGATTGCCAGAAATATCCAATATTGCAATAGGCAGATTTATACGAATCTATAGAATACACAGCATGCTATATAATGAAATGCCGTGTAACTATTCATTGTTTGAGTTATAATGATGTTCTTTGCTCGTGAAGGTTTTACGCAGAATATCGCTGCACAAAGTGAATGAAATTGGTAAGAAGCGGAGACAGTGAAGGATTTGTACTCGTAGTAGTAATCAGCGAGGAGCTTAACTTTTGTCAGGTAATCACTTGACTTGAGGAAATTCTTGTTTCCTCAAAGTCCGATCCTCCTTTGCCAGCTTTCCTCATTTCTCGTATTCCAATACCCCAATACGGGCTTATTCTACAAAGTGGATCTCGAAATACAGCTGGAGGATATTGTCGAAACTTATTGAATAAATGTCTGTCGTTCTCAGAAATCGATTAGCGTGATTCTTCTTACCTAAGGAAAACTCTTATTTTTGCAGCAAAAACAATGTAGAATAAGCTAATTAATATGATCTGCAGCGTAATCATAGGACATCTATATTTCTATTTTACTAATATACTTGCCTGTTTGGTCAAAGTTCTTCTTTTTGGGTTGTTTTACTAAGATGCAAAGTTGCGATGTTGACTTCCAAGCGCTAAAAAGTAAAGAACGCGCCATTTTTGGGGATTCATGACTGAAATGACATGTAAAACGTGGCGATATAAACATGGAACCCTTGTGTGGTAGATGGTGAAAAGGTTAAATTAAAATGGCTGTACGGAAGACCAGTCTAATGAGTAGATTGGTGTCGGAAAATAATGTGCACATGAACCCTGACAGGAGGGAACATGTCTGCCGTGGATGACACAGTGAAAGAAATCGCTACTGAGAAATTTGAGATGGTGCGAAGAGTTGATCTAATGTGAAAGTTGAGTTTAGTTCCAGTTCACTTTCCTCTTAGTGCAACGTCCGAAATTGAAGTGACGAAAGAGTTGATTTTGTTTATTTGAGCTTCTTCGCCGCCTGCTTTTTATCCCTTCAAACGAACATGACTTCAGATTCCAGAAGTCAAGTCTGTGACATTGTCAGATTCCAAATTTTGCAGTAAGAGGAAGACGAAGTAGTGCTAAACTGAACATTCACATATTGTAAAAGTTTCAAAACTTAAAATAGGACGAACTTTTTGGGCCAGCATACGACTGTAACTCAAATATGTAATAGACGCTTTGATTATCCAACATTAGGGACAAGGGGGTTGACTCCTAAATGGGACCGGCGGGAATGGGGCAAAAACTTCATTTTTGCATCCATTAGTCGTATGATGGACAGGGTGGGTGAAATTTTATATCCGTCAAACTAAAGGAGGAGTCGGAAAATAACTAAATCGTCGTTTTATTGATTTTTTAACTCCGTTTAGTAGTTACTGTCTCCTGTTTGGTGTACACCCGTGTACTGAACTCTGACTGTAGTGTATTTCAATGCTGAGAGTAAGTCACAATCATTAAATTACGACTATTTTACTTAAATATCAATGGACCAAAGTAGTTGTAAGTATGGAACAAACAACAAAGGTTTGAACGTAATTTTCCCCTTTATAGCGTTGAGTACATTTTAATTGTAGCTCCGAACCGTTTACAGGGATTAATGTGTAGGGTAATGGCGTATTCGCTGCCGTGCTCTAAATATCCTGGCATCCATCATGTGTCAATGGCGGGCATTAGCTAATTATGTCACCCACTTTTTCTCGACGCACTTACATTTAGATACCTTTAGGAAAGGGAAACAATGTAGATCACAACACGCTTCTGATTTGTATTTTTTCATCCCTATTTTCAATCGATACATTTGGTAGTCTTATTGGCTTTTTGTTATGTACCTTCATCAAGAAGAAAATGACAATAGTGTTTTTGTGATGAAGAATACAGCACAAATCTGATGTACTGGTGGATTACATTACATTTTTTTGAGGTTTGAAATCTTGAAAATAAACAAAAATACAACCTTGCACGTGAGCACACAGGCGCAAGGACAAATGTAAACTCAATAGTCCGCAAAGCGCACATATATTTATTTATCTGTTATTATTGACAGGCATTACATTAGAGACACAATACATGAATAGTTAGAGCATTGTTGCTGGTACATTGCGTGGTCAGGGGGTCGAGAAGGGGAAGTATTGTAGGGAGATGAGTGCGGATTGTCGTCGCTGTAAATGAAGGGCGGGACTGTCGCCCCCGGCCGCGGCTTGAATAGTCCCACTGTGGACTGTGCTGACCTTTCCTCGTGCGGGACTACAACGATCCCACTTTTAATTAGAGGATTTTTACGGGCCGTTTGGCAGAAGAACGTAACTGAAAACAAAAGGAGGGCCATTCAGAATGAACGGCCGGTTAATGAATGTTCGCTTGCACCTCTACTGGGGCGAGGTCCCATTAGTCATGTTGCCATTGGCAGCCGTTAGGCGGGCGGGACTGGAAACCAGTGGTGTGCGGTTTACACTGTTTTGGGGCTGACACCTGTAAAACGTGTTGCATTCTAGAGATTTTATAAACCCTAACATTACGAATTTATGTAAAAGGTGTCATTATTTCCAAGACAAAAGGGTTTTCTGAGGAACTCTTAAGCCATTTTCTTTTATAAAATGGCCAGTTAAAATTTTTTGTATTTATAATTTATAATCGTATTTAATTTATAATTGTGTCGCTCCATTGATTTGTCCAGTGTTACTTATTGTGGATAATGCATTGAATGTAACAAGTTAGGGGTAATGGAATTGGTAAGTAATTTTGGTATATTTGGAGTAGCACAATGTTCACTGAAACAAAGTCGTTTCAATTCCCAATAACTACGGTTTTATGGAAAATTGTGTAATAGATACCGTTGAGTTCTCAGACAGAGAGTAGCGAGTTGTACGAGTTGTGAAGTATAAGTACTGGAACTTGGTCAGATCCGACCTGTTACACTGACTATGGACTGGTTTATGGAATAGTTTCGTGAATAGCAAATACTTGGAAGTAACGTTATTATCTTATCTCTTAAGTGTTGCAGTTAATTCCTGATCCATACATAGTAGCATTTTTGAGGGTATGAGACAAACCTATAATTTATACCACATTGTCAGTATGCCGTAATGAAGAGGTGATATTCACTTCAGAGTGTCAAAGAAACAAATGATTCTTCGGTATTACCTAATGTATGAAACGCATAAAAATGAAATGGAAAGGGCTGTAGGATTCCGTCATGAATAAGTAGCTTGCATCCTTTTAGTAGCCTTCACGTCAAGTTCATCACCGTTTTTTGTACGAGCAGCTGGAAAACAAAAGCTCACTCTGCTAAAATGTACTCGATGCCTCTTTATATAAATCTTCCATTAATTTATATCTACATGTAGTGTCGGCGTAAACTGAGCCCTTAATTAGTTAAAAGTAATAAACGTAAGCGGGACATAATATTACCGTCGTCTTTAGAAATGGTCGGTTGCTGTTATCATTAACGTAGGTTTAGTGAATTGTAATTTGTTATCATCGGTAACGTCGTCTTTAGAAATGGTCGCTTGCTGTTATCATTAACGCAAGCTTAGTGAATGGTAATTTGTTATCATCGGTAACGTCGTCTTTAGAAATGGTCGGTTGCTGTTATCATTAACGCAGGCTTAGTGATTGGTAATTTATTATCATCGGTAACGTCGTCTTTAGAAATGGTCGGTTGCTGTTATCATTAACGCAGGCTTAGTGAATGGTAGATTACTGTTACGTTAAAGTCGGCTTAAATAGTTGTAGTTTCTTATTATCAGTAAAGTCGGATTTATTAATGGCAGGTTTTTGTTATCAGTAGCATCGTTTAGTGAGTAGAAGGTTGTTATCATTAACGTAGGCATAGTAGTCGCTGTTATCAGTAACGTTGGATTATTGAGTGGTAGGTTGCTATCATCAGTAACGTCGGATTATTGAGTGATAGGTTGCTATCATCAGTAACGTTGGATTATTGAGTGACAGTTTGCTATCATCAATAACGTCGGATTATTGAGTGACAGGTTGCTATCATCAATAACGTCGGATTATTGAGTGACAGGTTGCTATCATCAATAACGTCGGATTATTGAGTGACACATGTTGCTATCATCAGTAACGTTGGATTATTGAGTGACAGGTTGCTATCATCAATAACGTTGGATTATTGAGTGGTATGTTGCTATCATCATTAACGTCGGATTATTGAGTGACAGGTTGCTATCATCAGTAACGTCGGATTATTGAGTGGACAGGTTGCTATCATCAATAACGTCGGATTATTGAGTGGTAGGTTGCTATCATCAGTAACGTCGGATTATTGAGTGGTAGGTTGCTATCATCAATAACGTCGGATTATTGAGTGACATGTTGCTATCATCAGTAACGTCGGATTATTTAGTGGTCGGTTGCTATCATCAATAACGTCGGATTATTGAGTGGTAGGTTGCTATCATCAATAACGTTAGATTATTGAGTGACAGGTTGCTATCATCAATAACGTCGGACTATTGAGTGGTTGGTTGCTATCATCAGTAACGTCGGATTATTTAGTGGTCGGTTGCTATCACCATTAACGTCGGATTATTGAGTGGTAGGTTGATATAATCAAAAACGTCGGATTATTGTGTGGTAGGTTGCTATCATCAATAACGTCGGTTATTGAGTGGTAGGTTGCTATCATCAGTATCGTCGGATTACTGAGCGGTAGGCTGTAACGTCAGCCTAGTGGTTACTGCTATTAGTAACGGTTCACCAGTGCTTCTGTTCCTACTTTTAAATGAGCTATTCAATCTTGGTCTCGCTGAACAACATTGCGTGTCTGCTCTACGTACGTAATAAATATTCTGTAGAGTATTATGTTGCTTTTGAGTGCCGTATAAATTAATGTATTTCCAAGTTAACATTATGAGTGGTCGGGCTGTGACCGTATCGCTTAGGTTTCATTTCCCTGACCACAGTGTGATAATTGGCAGACCAGCTGTTACGTGGTACACACTGGCTGTTTTCACATTTTCAGATCAAACTTTGAAGAATTGGCCTTCGGACATTTGTCCTATTATCAAAATGTAATCACATACTAAAATTCCGTTTGGGCAGACGTTTATTTGTAACGAATGTGACTTTTTTACTGTTTACTATACAAAATTATCATTGTTTAGTATTATTACTAGTTTGTTTAATATCATTGAAGACATCAACAATATAGTTGTTGCCATTTCTAACAAATCTACTATGTAATGATACTGTCAGGGACGCCATTGTTTTCTAATACGACTAATGTACGAGGCTGTTGCTCATTACCTGTTTTAGGTCAATCACTGCAAGTGATCGTAAACTTTTGCGACGGTGGTAGGTCCGTGGTGCAGAAGTTGTTGAACACTGTCTTGGGTTTTATGTTATAGACATCCGAGTATGGTCTAGAAAAAACCGACACAGTGTGAGAATTTGACTGACGTCGGTTCTGACACCGTCATTAATTTATTAGCCTCTCATTGCTGTCCTTGATCGCTTCTTACATAGTTGGAGAATACAATCCTTACATTGTAAAACAGGAAACAACTCTATGATTATCCAATTCATTTGTATGATCTTATCTAAATCGTTTAAGACGGCAATGATCGTCGAAGAAATCTAATATGTCTAGCAATACTAGTATGGCGATATACAGGGTGTAAATTAAGTCCTGATGCGTCCACACTTATTAAATAACTTTTTTGGATTTTTCTGAGAGTAGAAAAGATTTCCACCCCTCCCTTTTCAAAGTGGGGTAGAAGGGGGTAAATTTAAATATTAACATTGCAACATGTATCTTGTGACATATCAATTTAGGGGAATATTCATTAGGAGCAACAATGGCACTTAGAAAGCACCTCTACGCCGTTTCTAGCAAAAGTGATGGGCAAATAACCCCTCATATCTAAGGGGGTTGTAAAATTTAGTTCTGAAACGCCTGGATATATTCCAAACGAATTGAGATATCGATGTAAAAACTTCACCATACCTATTAAAATACTTTTTGGCCTTTTAGGAGGTTTAAAACAATTTTCACCAGCATTTTCAAAGGGAGGTATGAATGGGCATAATATATAATATAATAAATATATATATATATATATATATATATATATATATATATATATATATACGTTAAATTGTATAAATGGCAATAGCCTTATTTAATTTCAATAAACATTGAATCACAAAAAGTACTTGCTCCGCCGGGATTCGAACCCGGATATATATATATATATATAATAGTTTTATTTAGTATAGTATAGACAAAAGCTACAATGCGAGCTAAATTTAAAACATTTTCTTAAGTCATGCGACTTCTAACCTCCTTATATTATACATAAAAATCGTAAAAGACCAAATAAATATAAAATATTTTTTAAATAAAAAAGGACGACATATCCTTTTAATATAATCGACAGTGACATTGTGAATGTAAGGGGTTGTTGTGTTGGTGGGGGTGGGGAGGGGGTATCAGCTGTCCCTGAGGACCAGCGATGTTGAATGAGTGGTCAGCCAGCTCCGAGGCCTGGGGCGAAGTGTTTAACTTGTCCAGTCCCAGGAGGAAACTCACCCTTTACTGGCACGGTAGGCATATTGTCAATTCAGCGTTCGAGTTACCTGGCTTTATTTAATGTGGAGGAGGTAAACAGCATCGGGTTTAATTCATTACATTTATTGAACATTTGAATAAAAAAGTATAAAAAAGAGCAGTTTACATTTTTAGTTTTCTATTGATAGTATTTTATTTTTATTTTGTCACTGCATTGATTTGCTCAGTGTTACTTATTGTGGATAATGCATTGAATGTAACAAAATTGGGAGTATTGGAGTCGATAAGTAATTTTGGTATATTTGTAGTAGTACAATGTTCACTGAAACGAAGTCGTTTCAATTCCCAATAACTACGGTTTTATGGAAAATTGTGTAATAGATACCGTTGAGTTCTCAGACAGAGAGTAGCGAGTTGTACGAGTTGTGAAGTATAAGTACTGGAACTTGGTCAGATCGGACCTGTTACACTGACTATGGACTGGTTTATGGAATAGTTTCGTGAATAGCAAATACTTGGAAGTTGTTATCTTATCTCTTAAGTGTTGCAGTTCATTCCTGATCCGAGCTGTTTTCTGTGTCAATAATGTTTTATATTAATGGGATAGTTCTGAGGCTAAATTATAGTAGTTAGCGATGAAATAATCTTTGAAGTACAGCAGTAAGTTTGTCAGACAAAAACTGTTTGCCAGCTCAATAATATTTGAGATGTGATTAAGGTCTTTTTAGGTGGGTCTAGTAACTCAATAAGCCGGTTTGTCAAGCTTAGGTATGATATATGTATATTGTTTTTCAAGAGCTTTTTCATACTTATATGATCTCAATAATTGATTTACTGTTGTTGGTGACTCAACACTGAAACGGTACGCATATTACACTAAGAGTCTATCTACTCATGTTATTTGGTCACTAGCCGGTTGCCTCTCTAAAACTGCTATTTGCTTAATTATTACATGACTTCAGCACTCGTGTGTCTGTAAAATGTGCAGTCGCGATAGTGAGAGTGTGTGTTAGCTGATGTATCTGTGTAGTGTTTCACACGCTGCTGAGTTGGTCAGATTTCGAGACATGTCAAATGTACGAATCGGTATTTTGAAGTGTTCTGAAACGTTCACTACAGTACCGCATACAGTACTTACTTAGTAAATACGGTACATTACTTTAAAGTGCAGTGCCAATAACATCGTCTCTTCGTCATGCACGATCGTTTGGCGCGAGATCTAGTTGTGTGAGTTAACTCCTTTCAAATACACGAGAGTTTAGGAGTTAACGACTGCTTAGGAAATACACTACTAGGTTTATCGAGACAACCCCGGTTGCCTAGTGGCTTTCTACTATTGTAGACTATGCTACTGTAGTTACTAGTGTACTAGTGCTTTTCAGTGCTACTATTGTTATTGCATTTGGCAGTGTGAAAATAGGTTTTACGTATCGGTAGGGGATTTTATCTAATCAACAAATACAGTAGTGATTTATTCTAAGTGTCTTATATACGAAGTCTCGATATTGTATATCTGGATGTCACCTCAGTTTGTTGTTCAGAAAGATACAGAAATCTCCAACTGTGTAATTTTTCATTCGTGAATTTCTCATACAGATGAATTATAATCACAGACCAGCACTGGATTCGACATTCCTGGTTTCGTATTGGAAATTGACAGACGAGAAAATATCGCCAATAAACCAGACCATGTTTTACGAAGCCGGTTCAGAATATAACAATATTTAAACGCAAACAACGAACCGTGCATCATTTTACGATCCGAACGTGCTTACCCCGGGTTCTGGTTCTGTGGTCATTTTACAGCGGGATTCTTTATTGACTCCGCAGATCCTGACAGCGAGGTGATCGTTGCCGTTACTGAAGTGTTGCTCAATAATCCTGCATAACTGTCACTGGCGGGTACATTGATCTTGACATTAACGTTCAACCTGTGTTTCTGATTGGTATCAGGTAATAATATTGTAATAGAAAAACCGTTCATTATCTTTATTCCTCCGATTCAAGAAGCACAACTTCATCTCTCGCATGACATTTACTGTTATCAGAAAGTAACATTTCCTGCTTCGTCCACATATATAAAGAACCCATATAAAAACTTAACAATTAAAGTTAACACATTTAAAGCATTGTGGTGGTGGGGGGAGGGAATTCATACGTATATAACTAAAGAAAGAAACGCTACGTTTAGGAAGGTGTCTTATTTGTCCCATCAAACATTTCAAAAATGATTGCTCCATAATACCAAACTGCTAAGCGAATGAAATTAACGGTAATCTACGGTAGTAAGACTACTAAGTGTAAAGTACGGTGATGGTTGTGACCGGTAGCTGTGGGAACATTACATGGGGTAAGCCGCCACCACTCACGTTGACGTATCGGTATCGCTATCTGCGGTGTGAACCACGAGTACATGCTGTTACATATCGCATCTTATCTAGGTAGGATATTAACATTTTAAAATTGAATGCAACCTAAATCTCTACAGTTACACAGTGCTTAACGTAGGATTGATAAAAAAGTCGTAGGAGGAGAAGAAGCAGCCTAAATCTGGTAGTTGGGACTTAGCTTATACTAGCTGATACTCAGAAGTAACTAGGATCATCCCCTAATTCTAAAGTACATTTATCCTAATAGAAAATACTCGAAATCGATTGTGATGTAGTGTATGACGAATTATAAACATCTGAAACAACATTGTTTCACTCATCATCTAGACCAAAATTCATCTAATAGTATTATTCTTTTGTTTATCTACTGAATGTTAACATAAACATTTGCACTCTAGTTTTATATGTACATAACATTTAAATCACACATTTAAAAATCGATCTGTAAAATGTAATGCTGGTTTCTGTAATATAAAACTGGATATTTAGATTTCATTTTATGTACTGCTCTAATCATACATATGTTATCTAACACTCTGTATAGTTTTATTAAAGCTATTAAGTTATTACATAAGAAATATATAAGCACAACACGTGTGTTACACATTTTTCTGATTGGTTATAAAGTTTCAATAAAGTTTACCAGTGAGTTATTTGCTGAATCATTACCGATAACTTTTGTAGTTTAAATTTTATCTGATATAAAATCAAACAAGTACGTGAATTCGTTTGTGTAAACCGGGCCTAGAGTATTTTATCACATATCGGAAGAAAATACTATGCAACATTTTTAAAATATTTCATTAAAAACATACTTTTAGTCATTGAATACACTTTTATTGGCGTATATTGCTATAATGATATATACAGGTTTGAACCATTATAGTTTAGTAGGTAGAAACGACCGCCACAAACACTGCGGGGGTGTAATGGACAGGAAGGCAGGTAATTGATAGGTCAGGTCGACAACATTTCCCCAGAGTGACTCCAACGTCTTGGTCCTTTCATTAACAGCGAAGTTACTGTACACGCGCATCGCTGTCTGTGAACTTCTTATGAAGTCTTATGTTCACACTCACTAAATTGAGCTGAAACATATTTATATAGCAAAGATCAGAAAAATTGATATTGAAAGAAAGATTCTTGTAACATGGTGTGGAGATCGTTCTCGATTTTATGTTCGTGTTCAGAGTGTCTGTTGCAGTAAGTGAGCTGGCAGAGGAACGATGAACGATACAGCAAGGGTTGCGTGAGACCGGGCAAGCAGGGTGGTTGTGTCACAAGGGTGGCAGTGCCTGCCTTCACTCGATTTTACTGTCTACTCCCCTCTTGTATCAAGGCCTACCTCTCGACCCCTATAACTTCCACGGTTTTGATTCAGTTAATACTCGCTCATGTCTACATAATCATTGTGAAGTACAGTGTTCAGAGTGTCTGCTGCAGTAAGTGAGCTGGCAGAGGAACGATGAACGATACAGCAAGGGTTGCGTGATACCGGGCAAGCAGGGTGGTTGTGTCACAAGGGTGGCAGTGCCTTCCCTTCACTAGATTTTACTGTCTACTCCCCTCTTGTATCAAGGTCTACCTCTCGACCCCTATCACTTCCACGGCTTTGATTTAGCTAATACTAGCTCATATCTACATCATCATTGTGAGGTACAGTGTTCAGAGTGTCTGCTGCAGTAAGTGAGCTGGCAGGGGAACGATGAACGATACAGCAAGGGTTGCGTGATACCGGGCAAGCAGGGTGGTTGTGTCACAAGGGTGGCAGTGCCTTCCCTTCACTAGATTTTACTGTCTACTCCCCTCTTGTATCAAGGTCTACCTCTCGACCCCTATCACTTCCACGGCTTTGATTTAGCTAATACTAGCTCATATCTACATCATCATTGTGAGGTACAGTGTTTCAGAGTGTCTGCTGCAGTAAGTGAGCTGGCAGGGAACGATGAACGATACAGCAAGGGTTGCGTGATACCGGGCAAGCAGGGTGGTTGTGTCACAAGGGTGGCAGTGCCTTCCCTTCACTCGATTTTACTGTCTACTCCCCTCTTGTATCAAGGCCTACCTCTCGACCCCTATCACTTCCACGGCTTTGATTTAGCTAATACTCGCTCATATCTACATCATCATTGTGAGGTACAGTGTTCAGAGTGTCTGCTGCAGTAAGTGAGCTGGCAGGGGAACGATGAACGATACAGCAAGGGTTGCGTGAGACCGGGCAAGCAGGGTGGTTGTGTCACAAGGGTGGCAGTGCCTGCCTTCACTCGATTTTACTGTCTACTCCCCTCTTGTATCAAGGCCTACCTCTCGACCCCTATCACTTCCACGGCTTTTATTTAGCTAATACTCGCTCATATCTACATCAATCATTGTGAGGTACAGTGTTCAGAGTGTCTGCTGCAGTAAGTGAGCTGGCAGAGGAACGATGAACGATACAGCAAGGGTTGCGTGAGACCGGGCAAGCAGGGTGGTTGTGTCACAAGGGTGGCAGTGCCTGCCTTCACTCGATTTTACTGTCTACTCCCCTCTTGTATCAAGGCCTACCTCTCGACCCCTACCACTTACACGGCTTTGATTTAGTTAATACTCGTTCATACATAAATCTTCATTGTAGGTCACGGTGCTCTGTGAGAATTGGTCCGTTCATATCCTATAATACAATTATTTGAGATTTATTATAATTATTACGTGTAATACTTAACTGTAAACAACTTTTATTCCATAACTTCTCCTAATATTTCTTAAAATTTTAAGATGGCGGGCATTGACCGGTTGAAAAAGGAACGGTTATGTATTAGTTTTGATGAATTGTAGTGCAAAGTAAAGAGTTGTTTTTGAATTCTTAAGGTCATAATAGTGTTTATTCCAACGTGTTTTTATATCCCCTATGTACTCGAGATATCTGGCTTAAAGTATCAATACGGCATTCCAGAAATAATTTTGAATACGGTAAATACTGTTATTAATAAGGTACAGACATACTTCGTATGTAGGCAGTATGTGTATTTAGTATGGTGAGTTCGTCAGTCAGTATTGACCAGTAAAATGCTTCAAGATGGCGGTAATTTTCTGTTTTGGGCAACTTTTTTATCTCGAGTATTTTACAAGATAAATAAAAATTGACACTTTTCATAAAATTATCAAGTAATTCCAAGTAACATATCTCCTTATTTTTTCAATACATTTTAAGGTGGACACAATGGAATTGTTTTAAGTGAATATGATTACAAACGTACGATAATTTTGAATTAAATGTAATTAAATATCAAGTCTACGTCTTTTTTTCATAGAAAGTCTTGTCGTTACAACAATCATTGTCTTGTAAGGTTTCAAAATTATGAATTTTTAATGTTTGAAAGTTTTACGATTATATTAACATGCATTGAGGGTTATTGTCCCATCAGTGTTGTGCAAATTAAACATCTAAACTAGTAATGTATTTTCAGTTTAACATTTCGAGATTTCGGACATGTGAAAATCTACCTTTCTTCCGACTGTGCCGGAACGGATATTATGTATCTTTAATTCTTTGTCTGCAATTGTAAACGATTTGTGTCATCATCACTGAATTGAATAGTGAATTATCTCGATTACGTCAGGAAAGTGAAGGTATGTTTAACCAAGAGGCACTGCCTTGTGTATTACATGCTGTTTGTATTACAGAAACGTCGTGTAAGCGCTCAGACAACAACAATACGGTGACGTCTCCCCCTTCATTTGACGTTGTTCTTGTGTACAGGTTTCGTAGCGATGAAGCCAGAAGCAGCGGTTAATTGCCACTTTGCCTTTGTCTACTGTTTGTAGACAGGCTGACATGAGAATTGATACCAAGGGAAGTGCGAGTATTCCACAACACGGGTCACAGTGAGAAACTAACCTGTGGATCATTAGCGACGATTATTGGTGCATGGTTTAACATTTTCAATACTATTAAGAGTATTGAAGATTAATTTTAACACTCGTTGATATGTGTTTGAACCGTTCAACGCGATTAAAATTGGAAAATGTCCAAACTTAAAGTATGTATCCAAACAAATAACACGCTAAGAAAATTTTTCCCCCCACCCCCCCCCCCCCCCACCCCCCCCCCCCCCCACCCCCCCCCCCCCCCACCCCCCCCCCCCCCCACCCCCCCCCCCCCCCACCCCCCCCCCCCAGGCGCTGTAATTAAATTAAAACGAAATCTATCAGGCACTAATTACTCATACCGTAGTGTTAGGGGTTTAAGCGGTGAAGATAAATCAACTAACACTGATTTATTCCGTAGCTGTAATTAATTTACAAAAAATCTATCAGGCACTTATTACTCGTACTGTACAGTGTTGGGGGTTTAAGCGGTGAAGATAACTCATCTAACACCGATATATGGACCGCAGTAATTCAATTACAACGGACTCATCTGGCACTAATTGCTCATATCTCCATTACTCTCTCGTTCTGTACATTGTAATCTACTGTATTATAATAAAGAAAAATAATACTATGAAGAAAATGAAATTCATTTCTCACACAATATTAATATCCAATCACTCGTACTACTCAGTATTAATGTATTCTTTATTGAGGGATGGACCCGTGATAACAACTTATTACATCACACTCTGTCACGGGGTACTGTAATTCAGTTACAGTATATGCAACCTACTTGGCACTAATCGCTTCCACTCAACCTGACTATTCAGTGTAATGAGGGATGAGACCGTGCAGACGACAACTCATCTCTCACCAAGTTATGGAGTGCTATAATCGCCCTTCCGGACTTTACCTGCTCCTTCATTTACACCATTTCTAAATGTACTTTAACGTTGTGAAGGAAACAGGATTTTTCCGGACATTTGCCATCGTTCAGTGAAACAATAAATCAGTAACACTACGTTTCGAGATCTGCAATCTGATCTCTTCTTCAGGTAAAGAACTAACCTAATACATAATATTACAAACTAAGTTAAAATAAACAAATCTTACCAAAGCGTTGTGGCACGCCTGACTTAAAATAAATACAACTTTTATTTTAACCTAGTTTGTAATATTATGTATTAGGTTAGTTCTTTACCTGAAGAAGAGATCAGATTGCAGATCTCGAAACGTAGTGTTACTGATTTATTGTTTCACTGAACGATGGCAAATGTCCGGAAAAATCCTGTTTCCTTCACAATCCTTCCATTGTCAAAAATAACCTTCAAACAAAGGACTTTAACGTTGGTTACACATTAAATTGTACCGTTACCAGATGTAAAATTGGGTAGAGTGATTGTTAAAGAACAGTCAGAGCTCTTCTGTTGTCACTCTACGAGGATCTAATTTTAAAACAAAGTAAAAACAGATATCTATTCTGTAGAAATTATTTCATTCTGAATTCTCAATATCTCAAAATGTGTTAACTATAAAAACTGTTCTTTTACTGTAGCAAACTGTGGCTAATGGTCCGAAATCCTGTTATTCTTCACATGTTCTATAATACATGATGTAGACACAGGACGGTAGTTCATGAACGCTTGCTTGCCTTCACAGGCAGGCGCTCAAATTTGTCAACAGACTACCAAATTCCATTAAAAGTGCAAATATGCCCAAGGCATTTAAAGAGCTCGTCTGAAATCAGCCTTAATCCAAGCAGCATTTTATAATACAGACGAGTTTTTAACACACGATTGGGAGACCGCTAAATTGGCTGATTGACACTGCGACTAGAGTGGACAAATTCAAATGAACGAGATTATGAATGTAAACTATTGTATGTATGAATGAGTCCAATTGTCGTGAATGAATGATAAATTTAAGTTGGCATATAAAACTGGCAATTGCAATACAATTTTGTACATTGTTTACGCAATAAAATATTTATTATTATTATTATTATACACTTTAAGAAATAAATATAAAAATTAGGTACGAGAGACGCAGTGCCCTGAGATATACAACCTGTATGAAGGAGCAGGCAACGACACAATCAATCAAGGCCATTCATCATGATAGCATACTGTGTCTATGTCGAGGTATCAGGGCTACGAGGCGGCTGCTCCCATTCATTCCACAATACCTGTCATCTTGCCGCATTACACCACTTCCTTGTAAAAAGTCCATCACGGAGTTTTATGCCACACTTTTACGGTCTCAAACTGATAAAAAAACTTTATAAATAGTGTCACACTTATTTATGCCTAAATATTTTATATACTCATTGAGTATTTGCCTTCTCAGTGAAACAAAAGCTGGTTTTACTGGTGACCATCTAGATTTTAGCCCTTAAGCATTTGTTCACAGAAGGTTTCGTTCTTTTTTCAAACATATACTTAATCGCTTAAAAACTTGAATTTTCTGCACATATTTGCTATAATAAGAAATACAAAACTTATTTGTACTTCTTTGATTAATATTAAAAAAGGTAAAAACCGTTTAGAGGCGAAAAGATTTTGTCTTCAAAATGAGAATCTCGCATCACTTTAACCCACATATTAGGGCTTAAATTGGTTTGAGGTGGGAATCCGGTCGTTTCCCTACGTCCGACTCTTAAAAGGAGGCAAATGAAAAATTTCAGTATCAAAAAAGGTCGTCAAATGTTAAGATGTTGAGATGAGACAATCGTATATGCAAACAGATTTTTTACACACTCTTAACAATAGTTGCGATTGTTTTTAAAAGCATAACAATAGTCAAGGCGGTCTATTTTTACACTCAAAATGTTCCCAAAATCACTAAAAATGTTCGAAAGTATTTAACCATCGATGTATAACATTCAATGCATTTAACATTGGGTTCGATAATGGTGCACCTCCGTCTATAAGCATTAGGAAAAACCTATCACTCAGAGGGATATTACGAGAACGGATTCAGCAATAAATAGACTTTAATTTTCTTAAGATAATTATCTTATAGGCTACATAAGGAAGACAGAGCTCTATCATGATGCACGTCTCCTCAATGAAGACTACGCGACACGGAGTTTGGCGTGCTCCTAACCTTGTACAAACCACGAGCTTCCTCTCTCAGTAGATCACCCATGGTTGTCACAACACAGTGAATAAGTTTATGTTCTATCATGATGCACGTCTCCTCAATGAAGACTACGCGACACGGAGTTTGGCGTGCTCCTAACCTTGTACAAACCACGAACTTCCTCTCTCAGTAGATCACCCATGGTTCTCACAACACAGTGAATAAGTTTATGTTCTATCATGATGCACGTCTCCTCAATGAAGACTACGCGACACGGAGTTTGGCGTGCTCCTAACCTTGTACAAACCACGAGCTTCCTCTCTCAGTAGATCACCCATGGTTCTCCCAACACAGTGAATAAGTTTATGGCACCTATCTAGTAATCCGACCAAATGTTAGCAATCGACACTTATTTTTAACGACTTACACGAGCACACTGATGGGATGTAAATTGCGAACAAACACTATACATTACCAACACAACTGTGGGATAACATGGAATGATTAAACTGAACGACGAGACAAAAGCTCGGCTGTAAAGCGGTATATGATTGACAAAGCTAATTAAAAATGTTTAATTAAAGTACCACTGTCCGGCGGGTTGTTGATGTATTCACCATTATCCCTGTGAAGCCCAGCGCATCGGGCATAAATACATACAGTTTTGAAATAATTGGGAATACATTTTGTACAGCTGTTGCCACGCCTGAAGTGTACCAGTAATGTACTTTAACAGAGCATTCGACGGTGATTGGTGGGAGCCATGTTCTGATTGGGCGTAGCCTACTCGCCTTGCAAGTGTTCTTGGCTGTCCGGCATCATGCGAAGTAACAGTGAGGTCAAAAACCGAGATCGACCACTTTTGAAAAGTGCTATGCGCACAACAAAACTTAAGGTGCTTCATTTTCATTGCCAATTTTCTTGTATATATTTTGCCATTTCAGGATAAAAGAGAAAAATGATAATTCATAATAATATTTAAGGTAACAATGATCAAACACCATACATAAAAAAGAACATTTAATAAAAACTGTACCTAGAAGAATAGGAAAATATTTGCTTTTAATTGATTTCAATTTTAATAGTAAGTTTATTGTGCAACAACAAATAAAAACCAAACATTGAAAATTCTGCTAAGTGCTCTCCCTCGCTCAAAGAACACCTTTAATGGCCTTTCAACCTTTTAACGATGTTTACCCGCTAATTCGTAATCAGGTGGCAGTATTTCCAACAGCCGGAATCGCCAGGATATTATTGGTTTTGTTTAGCACACTCGCACATTTATAATTTAACAAAAATATATACTTAATAAGATATTCTTATCTTCGTAAATTCCAAAAACATACAATGAATTCTTGTCACAAATATTCTTCAGTCTACAGTATACAATTAAATCTACAGAACGACTTCGTTAATTTTATAGTATAAACACACTCACAGTCCGCTAGATGTGTGTTATCTCAAACGTGCAATAGTGAGTGACAGCACCTCATCGGTTGGTTTTGCACATGACGGATGTTGTTAATTTAATCCAAAACTGGCATAATAAATAAATTTCAAAAATATATACCGTACCATATATTTAGTTGTATAAACTAATTTATATAATTTCATCATTCATCTTAAAAAACAGACATTAATATATGTTATATGTGAGAACTTTTATTTCTTATGAGACATAACTACCCAGATCCACGAACTCCGAACTAAGTAATGTTACAATTAAAATAACGTACGTTACTACATGTCGGTCAATTAATATGTTGTTAATTTATAAATGTTAACTACACAACATTCACTCATGTCTTAACATCACTTAGAAAACACAGGTGAAAAATACCATACGTACAAGGATATATTTTGTAAGCCTCCAATAAACATTCAAAAACATAAAACACAGTCAGCACGTAAACTACAAGTACCGGTCCACAACAAGTCGACAGAGAAGTGTAATGTGGCGTGTGTAAGGAGGCCACCAGTAGCTGGAGTGCTCAAATTAAACTGTAATTACTATGTAACTGCAACTTAAATTTGTTCATACTACAAAATATCGACTGAAAAGTGTAATGTGGCGTGTGTAAGGAGGCCACGAGTAGGTAGAGTACTCGAATTAAACTGTAATTACTATGTAACTGCAACTTAAATTTGTCATACTACAAAATATCGACTGAAAAGTGTAATGTGGCGTGTGTAAGGAGGCCACGAGTAGCTGGAGTGCTCGAATTAAACTGTAATTACTATGTAATAGCAACTTAAATTTGTTCATACTACAACATATCGACTGAAAAGTGTAATGTGGCGTGTGTAAGGAGGCCACGAGTAGGTAGAGTACTCGAATTAAACTGTAATTACTATGTAACTGCAACTTAAATTAGTTCGTACCACAACATGTCGACAGAAAAGTGTAATGTGGCGTTTGTAAGAAGGCTACCAGTAGCTGGAGTGCTCGAATTAAACTGTAATTACGGTGTACCTGCAACTTGAGTTTGGCCCCGGCTGTGTACCGGTCCACAACATGTCGACAGAGAAGTGTAATGTGGCGTGTGTAAGGAGGCCACCAGTAGCTGGAGTGCTCGAATTAAACTGTAATTACGGTGTACCTGCAACTTGAGTTTGGCCCCGGCTGTGTACCGGTCCACCACATGTCGACAGAGAAGTGTAATGTGGCGTGTGTAAGGAGGCCACCAGTAGCTGGAGTGCTCGAATTAAACTGTAATTACGGTGTACCTGCAACTTGAGTTTGGCCCCGGCTGTGTACCGGTCCACAACAAGTCGACAGAGAAGTGTAATGTGGCGTGTGTAAGGAGGCCACCAGTAGCTGGAGTGCTCGAATTAAACTGTAATTACTGTGTACCTGCAACTTGAGTTTGTCCCCGGCTGTGTACCTGGTCCACAAACATGTCGACAGAGAAGTGTAATGTGGCGTGTGTACGGAGGCCACCAGTAGCTGGAGTGCTCAATTAAAACTGTAATTACTGTGTACCTGCAACTTGAGTTTGTCCCGGCTGTGTAAGGAGGCCACCATGTCGATAGAGAAGTGTAATGTGGCGTGTGCCAGTAGCTGGAGTGCTCAAATTAAACTGTAATTACGGTGTACCTGCAACTTGAGTTTGGCCCCGGCTGTGTACCGGTCCACAACATGTCGACAGAGAAGTGTAATGTGGCGTGTGTAAGGAGGCCACCAGTAGCTGGAGTGCTCGAATTAAACTGTAATTACGGTGTACCTGCAACTTGAGTTTGTCCCCGGCTGTGTACCGGTCCACAACATGTCGACAGAGAAGTGTAATGTGGCGTGTGTAAGGAGGCCACCAGTAGCTGGAGTGCTCGAATTAAACTGTAATTACGGTGTACCTGCAACTTGAGTTTGGCCCCGGCTGTGTACTGGTCCACAACAAGTCGACAGAGAAGTGTAATGTGGCGTGTGTACGAAGGCCACCAGTAGCTGGAGTGCTCAAATTAAACTGTAATTACTGTGTACTGCAACTTGAGTTTGTGTAAGGAGGCCACCAGTAGCTGGAGTGCTCAAACTAAACTTTAATTACTGTGTACCTGCAACTTGAATTTGTCCCGGACTACAACATGTCGAATGAAAAGTGTAATGTGGCGTGTGTACGAAGGCCACCAGTAGCTGGAGTGCTCAAACTAAACTTTTAATTACTGTGTAACTGCAACTTGAACTTGTCCGGACTACAACATGTCGAATGAAAAGTGTAATGTGGCGTGTGTAAGGAGGCCACCAGTAGCTGGAGTGCTCAAATTAAACTGTAATTACTGTGTACCTGCAACTTGAGTTTATTCCAGCTCTGATATTTTAATTTCGCTTCCACTGATTCAATATTATTTACTACAATTAACTTTAGTTTAGCGCAACGAGACTTCCTCATCCTTCTACCTAACTAATTTATGAAAACCAGATTCTTACCTTACTATACATTGAGTTTTCAAAAATAAAATAACACAAAGATTGCACGGGTGTCTTACCGTGAGGGGAAGAAATCACAATTGTATAAAAGCATTTTTTTAAAGGTTTAAAATTATGAACTATTTTGGATTTGTTACGTTCAATATTGTGTTCTTGGTCATTTAATCCTGAATAGTCAGTAAATTAAAAGTCGTCTGATGACCTTGAACTGCACATTTTCTCAGTATTCTAACTTATTAAACCTTTCAAGTTTGTATGGAGTGATTGTATCACCAAATTTCAACCATTATGTTTGTCTTTAAATTTAGATTTCACTCCTTTCGGTACATTAATTATTATGCAACAACAGAATAAAATTAATGTATTTCACTTTTAAATATGGCCACTGTATATACATAGGTGTAGAGATACATATATTTTTGTTTAATATTTAACTTAAAAATAAGTGAAAATATTCAAACTTATTCAAATATTCAACAATTTCAGTATACGGTACTCAATATGTTATCTTAAGTCTTCTGAACTGTCAATCATTCTGACATCAATGTTCCTAACTCATCATGAAATGTTTCTTTAAAATAATTGTATAATACTATTAATATTTCAATGTCGCTTATAGGAAAAACATTAACAAGTAATAAGCCAGTTAGGAGATAATACATATTTCGAGTCTAATCTTCGAACAATCTTTTTTGTAGCCGCTGAATCCCAGCGCCTCTGGTCTATTCAAAATGCAATAGAAAGGCTTGCATTAGGCAAATATAGGTCCAAACCGAATGAACACTTTGTGGACAGTTGTATGACAAATCATACCATAAGTAAATGGTTACACACAGTTTTAAGATATCGAAAATCTTTAAAATGGTTCTGGTATACATATCAATGCTTCTAGAAACACTGCCAGCAACAAGTGTTCCACAATATGTAGCCTATCTCTTCCAACGACTCATTCCGATAAATGTGGGGTTTTCACAAAGTCAAGCGCGATATTTCCAATGTAGATTTAACCAATCTTAGAATTACACTTAAAAACCTGTATTCGATAAGACAAATAATTATAAAAGATGTGTTTTATATGATCCTTAGCGTGGTTTAGTGTCCCATATAACATTTAAGCTAACCTATAATAGCCTTACGTCATATTTAAATACAAATCGCGTCGTTATGAACAATCTGCATTACGGTTAATTATAATACAAACGTCGGCATAAATACTATCGTCTAACCGGAAAGAGTAATTACAGAGTACGAGATCGCACGATGTGTACAAGCCACCGCTGTTTGTGGGAAAGAACCATACTAAAGATAACGCTGCGCCATCGGGCGTGCGCGTGATAGGACGACTAGGAGTGGCGGCGGGACTGACATGACAAGGTCACAGAGAAGGTCGTGCTGTGTGACGTAGAGCTGATGATGATCATGATGACATCATTCCGCAGGTGGGTAGGCCGGATAGAGGCCACGACCGTATAGCTTATCTACGCCGAGCGGCGGACCTTTGGTTCGGTCGTTCGTAACAAAGGTCTAGAGAGGTTTATATCGGCACCAAACAGCACAGGGATTTATATTTTACAATTACATCATAAATTTCTTCTTTGACCTCCACAATAGCACCATATTTCCAAATACACCGGTAATACACTTGTACATATTTCCTGCTATTTCCTGACGAATGAAACTGAACTGTATATACGGTCCCACCTATGCTGTACCTTATACATTGTTATAGATCGACTTCATAAACCAAGAACCGAAACTATACTATGCGTTTTATATAACTCTACAATGAGTTTACATTCTACTTTACCATAAACTGCGTCACCAACTAATCTGCCTTACCTGCAAACAAAAAAAGGATTATTACTATATTGTCATAAACTGTTATCATACTTGTGATGCATATTAATTGCGTGTACATACGATTAAAAATTACTTTTAATCTACATGGCCAACTCACTTATATACAAAATGTAATCTTGTTGTTATATATGCATAAAAACTTGTGTTCTCAGTACATGAATACTGAACTGTATCCAAGACAGGGGGTTTTCGTTACATTGTGGTACATTGTAGAGTTCTTATATTTAATGAAATTTAATATAATGATATTAGGTGATATTCCTCACCTTTGTCTGACGGTTAACTGAAAGAATCTCTAGAACCACACAAATTTTCGATATTTCCATCTCTAAGGACCTCTTAAGTGAGTATATATATCTAACCGTTGGTACTATTAGAATTCTTCTGTCTTGGGTCTCAGAAAGTAACCGTTATGTGGAACAACCAGACTCCTCAGAGCACCAAAACTCTGGATGGTCCACTCTCGAGGCCCTACAGACTTTTGTATATTCTCGGTCGCAATATTATGTATCGATTGGATCCATTCGGTCTCAGTATTCACCTTCATGGACTGGTTCAGTCAGACATGACAAAGGTACCTACTCCTTAAAGCTAAAGAATAAATATATGACACCATTTTGAGGATCGCCCCCCTCACAGCACACAAGCCGGGACGTGTTGCGACAGTAGGAAGTGTGCCGTGTGCTGTGACGTGGCGTGTAGGCGCTAGCGTGGGGCCGTCCCGGGCGCCTACTGGTCGCCCACAGGCAACACGCCCGGCCAGTGCCGTATCCTTAGAGTGGTTCCAAGGGCCCCGAGTCTAGAGCCCCCAAAAACAAATGCCCGCCTTATAGCAAATGCGTGAAGAATGATGGTTTTATTTTAACCCAAAACGAAAAAGAGGAGCGAAAATCATAGTAGCCCCCCACATTTACAATCCCTAACTACGGCCCTGTACAGGACCGCGACCTCGTCCGACATTCCGCTCTCACTTGCCAACATTCCTCGCATCCGACAAATACCCGTACTTCAGCTGTTGCCATGTACACGACATCGCGGTGTGGTATGGACCTCGTAATGAGCACGATGGCTCATCATTGTCAATTATACAGCAGCCGCGCTCATCGTGTCAAATTCCCTTGTTCAACTGTACCACTAGCCACTTACAATTAAACATTGCTCCTACTAGAATTGTTACAACGTGTGTAATAACATTCTATCCTACTTTATTACACTGTTTTAATTGTAATTACCTTCTCAGCCAGAGTCAGAGAACAAGTACACTATTACGCGACAAGTGGAGATATTTGGGAGCTTTCTCCCAGTTCTCCACTGCAAGCCCACAGACGACGTAAGCACTTCCTAGTGGTCGGTGACGGAAGCTGTGAGAGTGAGAGGAATGCGGTAGGAAGTGAGTGTATGCGGCGCGGTGGCGGCACGTTAGAGCCACGCATGAACACCTCGAGCATTCAGCGATAGTTGTGTGAGATAGCGTGTGTAGGCCACATGCTTCTCACTTACGTCACACTTACACCATCCAGTTCTCAGTCTGGAGAGAGTTAGTAATCTATTACGAAGGTGTAAAGGCATACTATCTCCAGAAACAGTCCATACTTTTAACCTGGATAATTTGAACCTTTCTCTATCCCTGAAGAGTTTAACTCACTTCGTCAGACTATAGCATATATTAGTGACAGAAAACGCCGAGTTTGGACTCCAAATTAAGTGGTAATTACTATTCTAATTATTAGTTAGGGGTGAGGTGGATGTGTACACATGAGAAGAACTGTAGATGACAGGTGTGTCCAGGAGTATTCGGTGGTAACCACTCAGAGTCCAAACTAAGTAGTAATATTACTACTCTTATTATTAGTTAGAGGTGAGGTGGATGTGTACACATGAGAAGAACTGTAGATGACAGGTGTGTCCAGGAGTATTCGGTGGTAACCACTCAGAGTCCAAACTAAGTAGTAATATTACTACTCTTATTATTAGTTAGGGGTGAGGTGGATGTGTACACATGAGAAGAACTGTAGATGACAGGTGTGTCCAGGAGTATTCGGTGGTAACCACTCAGAGTCCAAACTAAGTAGTAATATTACTACTCTTATTATTAGTTAGGGGTGAGGTGGATGTGTACACATGAGAAGAACTGTAGATGACAGGTGTGTCCAGGAGTATTCGGTGGTAACCACTCAGAGTCCAAACTAAGTAGTAATATTACTACTCTTATTATTAGTTAGGGGTGAGGTGGATGTGTACACATGAGAAGAACTGTAGATGACAGGTGTGTCCAGGAGTATTCGGTGGTAACCACTCAGAGTCCAAACTAAGTAGTAATATTACTACTCTTATTATTAGTTAGGGGTGAGGTGGATGTGTACACATGAGAAGAACTGTAGATGACAGGTGTGTCCAGGAGTATTCGGTGGTAACCACTCAGAGTCCAAACTAAGTAGTAATATTACTACTCTTATTATTAGTTAGGGGTGAGGTGGATGTGTACACATGAGAAGAACTGTAGATGACAGGTGTGTCCAGGAGTATTCGGTGGTAACCACTCAGAGTCCAAACTAAGTAGTAATATTACTACTCTTATTATTAGTTAGGGGTGAGGTGGATGTGTACACATGAGAAGAACTGTAGATGACAGGTGTGTCCAGGAGTATTCGGTGGTAACCACTCAGAGTCCAAACTAAGTAGTAATATTACTACTCTCATTATTAGTTAGGAGGTGAGGTGGATGTGTACACATGAGAAGAACTGTAGATGACAGGTGTGTCCAGGAGTATTCGGTGGTAACCACTCAGAGTCCAAACTAAGTAGTAATATTACTACTCTTATTATTAGTTAGGGGTGAGGTGGATGTGTACACATGAGAAGAACTGTAGATGACAGGTGTGTCCAGGAGTATTCGGTGGTAACCACTCAGAGTCCAAACTAAGTAGTAATATTACTACTCTTATTATTAGTTAGGGGTGAGGTGGATGTGTACACATGAGAAGAACTGTAGATGACAGGTGTGTCCAGGAGTATTCGGTGGTAACCACTCAGAGTCCAAACTAAGTAGTAATATTACTACTCTTATTATTAGTTAGGGGTGAGGTGGATGTGTACACATGAGAAGAACTGTAGATGACAGGTGTGTCCAGGAGTATTCGGTGGTAACCACTCAGAGTCCAAACTAAGTAGTAATATTACTACTCTTATTATTAGTTAGGGGTGAGGTGGATGTGTACACATGAGAAGAACTGTAGATGACAGGTGTGTCCAGGAGTATTCGGTGGTAACCACTCAGAGTCCAAACTAAGTAGTAATATTACTACTCTTATTATTAGTTAGGGGTGAGGTGGATGTGTACACATGAGAAGAACTGTAGATGACAGGTGTGTCCAGGAGTATTCGGTGGTAACCACTCAGAGTCCAAACTAAGTAGTAATATTACTACTCTTATTATTAGTTAGGGGTGAGGTGGATGTGTACACATGAGAAGAACTGTAGATGACAGGTGTGTCCAGGAGTATTCGGTGGTAACCACTCAGAGTCCAAACTAAGTAGTAATATTACTACTCTTATTATTAGTTAGGGGTGAGGTGGATGTGTACACATGAGAAGAACTGTAGATGACAGGTGTGTCCAGGAGTATTCGGTGGTAACCACTCAGAGTCCAAACTAAGTAGTAATATTACTACTCTTATTATTAGTTAGGGGTGAGGTGGATGTGTACACATGAGAAGAACTGTAGATGACAGGTGTGTCCAGGAGTATTCGGTGGTAACCACTCAGAGTCCAAACTAAGTAGTAATATTACTACTCTTATTATTAGTTAGGGGTGAGGTGGATGTGTACACATGAGAAGAACTGTAGATGACAGGTGTGTCCAGGAGTATTCGGTGGTAACCACTCGACCGGCCACAGGTGTCGTATCACCATCACGTCACACGGGTTTAGCCCGCTCAGAGTCTACACATCTGATTACTGGCAGTCATCGTCTTCCTTTTGTGCGACAAGCCGACCTCGCAGACTCGAATGATATCGACCTGTATATTGACGATGGCTCGCGTTATTAAAGGCGAACGACGGAAGCCTGCGGTTATATTGAGAACCCTCCGAAATTGCCGATAGATCGATAATAGCAATAACACAGGTCACGCAAGTTCAATCAAAGCAAACCAAAGCAATGGTCTCATCTAATCTTGTCAAATCTATGAGAACTCTTAATTCCTGGAGACTGCAACGATGCACTTAACGAAAAAGTTGCATTCCGTTTGAATTTATTTTTAATACATTCTATATCAAAAATGGTACATTAACGCAATACATAAAATAGTAAAATAAAAGTCCTATAGTAATCACTCATTTTTCGTCCTCGAACGATCGTCTCTTTTAATATTAATATTTAAATATCCGTCTCGTACGAGTATAAACAATAGTAACATTGCAACAAAACGCTCGTGCTTGCTTGGATTATCCACTACAGCACGTAAACGGTTTCTGGCGTTCCACAAGTCCGTGTACTCGGCGCACGGAAAATAATAAAGGATCGACGCCGCGATCTGCGTGAAAACTGACTTTCTTTGTAGTGGCGTTGTTATTTTCAAGCTCAAATGACCCTTAGCTTGGCAGAGGCCGTTAATTATTAAGGGGACGACAAAAAGGCTGCCAGAGGGAGGGGCGAGAATTATTCACCTAGTTTCCATCCTTAACTTTCCGCCTATATCATCAGATTTTGTTCGAGTTATTACCGTAGTGAAAATGAACAGTCGTGTCAGCAGATTATATGAGTGATCGCCATCCGATTAGTTTTGTTACAGTTGGGTGATGTAGTCGATAAATAAAATACAACTATTAATAACGATGCGACTAATTTTTATACTCAAATAACTATAGTGCAAACTAAAATTATTTAGGTGTACAAACGTTTTTATAAATAACATTTTTAGGTGTTTAATGACAAATAGTTTGTAATAAATCTGGAAAGATAAGACAACCCGGCATATTGCTAGGGGATACATCAACATTATCATCATTCCTTAACAATAAATTTTTACACTGATAACTATTGATGGGCGGATACAACTCGACATGTTTCCAATGTTAAAACGATATCCTAACTGCAGACTCATGTTCCTGTTTCACTCGCACCCGAGTGGCCGCTGTACGTTCATCAATCACATCGGCTGTCAAACCGTTAAACGGACTGGAACCGGACAGACGCCATTTACCATGGCACCAATAACAGCATACAATCTGCTGGTGACATGTACATTGAGAGACATTGGTCGTTTAGGGTTTACACACTCCGGGCTTAGTTCATTCATATTTTATAGTTCACTAATAAGCTTTTAACATTTTAATTAAAGTATTCACTTTAGAATAGAATGAACCTACCAGATGGGGTCTATAAATAAAAAAAAAAATAGGAATTCGGAAATATTGTAATGTATAAATTTCTATGAAATCAATAATTTTTGGATAATGCATTTAGGGATGTGCTAATACACAATCAAAATAACGACTACGATGGTTGTTCAACAAAGTTACGATGTATTAACTACAAAGTCCCGTAGTAAAATCCATACGATTGCACTAAAATAGTATTCTGACAGAGAACTGGTAACAGTATAGTGAAACGTCATTCAACAACCTGGAGATAACAGGATTTCGGACATTTGCCATCGTTATAGGTTATAAAAGGTAGCCTATAACAGGAGGATTGGATAAATATATTTCGAGGATTGGAATCTATCCTCTACGTCAGGTGGGGGAGGTATTAATACATACAAAAATAAAGAACAGAAAGTAGTAAAAGAGGGAAAGAAAAGGGTTCAAATAAACCCAAAAGCTACTTAAGAGTCCAGCCCAGGATCAGTATCCTACTATAGACTATGCTTGTGTGATGTGTGATTGTGATCCTTGAACTTGTGATTTGTGCTAGGGACTTGAATCTTGTACAGTCAAAACGCCTGAATTTCTTTACTTTTTTTTTATTAATACCTCGCACCTGACGAAGAGGATAGACTCCAATCCTCGAAACGTCGTGTTATACCTTTTATAACCTATAACGATGGCAAATGTCCAAAATCATGTTATCCTGTCAACACCCGGTGATGGTGTGTACCAGGTACCTGTGAGGTCGGGGTCAGTTACTAGCACGAGAAGGACGCAGGACGCAGGATGCAGACTGGCTCTGCGGCATCGACGCGTGACAGCTACTATTTATGTCTTCTCCTGGATGTTTTGTTCCACCCTAATTATCACTTACAGACGTCCTCGGTTCTGACCCAACGTACTTCACATTACTACACTATGTACAAGGCTTTTACCAGGGTAAAGGCTAAAAAATCCTACACTTTTTAAGATGCTATTAAAACTGCTAACTTGAACTAATCATACATCACGGGATTTCCTCACTAATGCTAACTATGCGCCAAATCGGTATTAGTTATATCAGCTTAATTTTTATTTCGGTTTACTTACTACAATCTTATCACGACATATATTTTACAAGTTACAAATCACCCTCTATCTTCCACAAAAATGTTTTCGAGATACGCACCAAATCTAACGTTGCCTGAAACCCAGTTGGTAGGGAACACTGACAGTTGTGTACAAAATTTTAAAGCCTCTTATAATTATAACAGAAACATATTTTTATCAATATGACTGTCCTAGATGAAAATGTGTTTTTTAAAAACGCCATTTCTGCACAGGTGATACAATAATACGTAATATACAATATAATGTGGTAATGTCGGTAGTGAGGAGCCGAATGGCATAAAAATTGAGTCTCCAAATCGCCCTCCATTTTCACCCACAAAGGCCAGTAAGATACGCACGAAGGCTGGTTCTCGTAACCTATAGTAGTACACTGTAACCAAGTTGGTACGGTAATGTCGGTAGTAAGGAGTCGAATGCCATAAAAAGCGAGTCTCCAAATCACCCTTCATCTTCCCCCACAAAGGCCAGTGAGATACGCACGAAGGCTGGTTCTCGTAACCATAGTAGTACACTGTAACCAAGTTGGTATGGTAATGTCGGTAGTGAGCAGCCGAATGCCATAAAAAGCGAGTCTCCAAATCACCCTCTATCTTCCCCCACAAAGGCCAGTGAGATACGCACGAAGGCTGGTTCTCGTAACCATAGTAGTACACTGTAACCAAGTTGGTATGGTAATGTCGGTCGTGAGCAGCCGAATGCCATAAAAAGCGAGTCTCCAAATCACCCTCTATCTTCCCCCACAAAGGCCAGTGAGATACGCACGAAGGCTGGTTCTCGTAACCATAGTAGTACACTGTAACCAAGTTGGTACGGTAATGTCGGTAGTGAGCAGCCGAATGGCATAAAAAGCGAGTCTCCAAATCACCCTTCATCTTCCCCCACAAAGGCCAGTGAGATACGCACGAAGGCTGGTTCTCGTAACCATAGTAGTACACTGTAACCAAGTTGGTATGGTAATGTCGGTAGTGAGCAGCCGAATGGCATAAAAAGCGAGTCTCCAAATCACCCTCCATCTTCCCCCACAAAGGCCAGTGAGATACGCCAGTTCCTGGCTTTGAATGTAACTTCAAATAGAACTCATTGCCTTTGTTCAGCAATATTTCTAAAAGAAACTTTACCAATTTGTATCGCCTTTAACTTCCATCAGCTTCATGCAATGTTGGACATATTTTCTGTTCTGTTTGTTTACTTAAATTCATAATATAAAATTCACACTTATAAAGGAGGTAATTATGTATTCACAACTAATTCATCGTAAATCGTTTCAATTACCGGGCCTGCAGCTAAGAAGATAGCTTATATTGAAGATAAGTTTAAAAGTAGGAGAGAACATATTTCATTATACTAATTATTTTGACAAGTTATAATAGTTAACAAATTAAAATTGTGTCATTTATATCTTGCACATTTATTGAATTTTAGAAGAACTCATTGAATTGCTTATCTGTGGAAAACTCGACGTAGGGAAAATAATATTATAAAAGAATCAAAATCATTATACACAAGGAGTTATATAGATTACCTTAAATAATATGGTACTTCATCAGTAAATATTAATACTTTTAAGTTGTTCGCTAAGGCCTATCCATTCTTGTCTATGTAGAAATGAAGTTTCATGAGCAGTGAAATCTTTCTCGAGGCATCTTACGGATAGATATGCTACGTGTGTTACTACATTACATGTTAAAACGTTTTACGGTTGTATTTATTATGTTTACCACTTTATTTAATGAGGAATGTCTTAATGGCTGTTATAATGGTTACCCATAAGATCCATGTTGTCTTCATGGAAACTCCATGCAACATCTAAAGTCTCAAGATTAGTTTGTTCTCACTAACGCTAAGCCAACACAGGTCTTTGTAACATTGGTCTCACACACACACACAGTTATACCTCTATCCAAGAAATCTACGGATTTGCTCTCGGAGAAGTGGACCTTGCGCCTCCTGCGGGCGGGGGGTTGCGGCGGAGACTCGGGGGCGGTCACCTGGTCCACCGGCGAGAGGTTCTCTCTGGACAGCGAGGACACGAGTATACCGCGCAGCTTGGCCAGGGCTGTCTGGGTGATGCCACGGTGCTCTCGCTCGGAGTCGTGCTCGGTCCCCATGGTGATGGTGAGGCCACACACTCACTACACTTCACTAACACTGTTGTCACATCGACCCACAACAACTGCCTTCACTGTCGCGACTTCACTGTGCCAATGCAAGATCCAAACTAAATAATAAAATGATAATTGAAATCATCTCAATCATAATTGCTTTCAGGAAAGTGGCGATCAAACACAAAGTATACTTAATTACCTTGAAATCAGTTCGCAATAAAACTACTGGCCTGGTTGTTACGGTCTGGTTACTACAGTAAACAATTGTGCTAATAACGGCGAAGGAAAATGCTGATCAATAAACAACGATAATAAAATGTGGATAAAGTGGTTAATTAATATCTTACTGACGGACAGAGTTATATCATCAGGTCATTACAAAACATAGCATCCGTATGATAAACTTGCTGATACATGAACTATGAAGAAAAGCTAGTTTTACACCTTCTTCTACAACTTCTTGGATCATCATGACCCTGCTCACGAAAGAGCTTAGTTAAGTTACGTTTAGTGGCTAAGATATCACCATATCTAGAATAGAATCTGTGTTATCACTTCATCACGTTCAATCGACGCAACACAATCACGTGACGAAGTTGCCTCATCCACTACCCAACATGCAAGAGTGTAATAGTATCGTACGGTGTGTATAAATACCAGCATTCCACAACAATCGTGTTCCGATTGAATTGGCCACCGAGGAGGACTTGGAACACCGCCACATCACCGCTGCATCCCACCCACCAACTTTCGCCCATTAATTATTTCCTGCTCACTCCAGCACCCCCAAATTTCTGTGTTTGCCATCTAAATAATGGTTTTGTGTTATCACACGAATACCATAAATTGTAAACTATCTATTGTTTATTTATATAATGTACTGAATACTTAAAACGGACTTAGATCCTATATATATATATATATATATATATATATATATATATATATATATATACACTTCGCAGGAGCAGGAACGTGCTAAATAATTGTTTTCTTAATAAACGAAAAATAAGCAACAAATATTTGGCTAGATATGGCAGGTTCAGTTTCCTGACAGGTTGCGACACCCTACACAACCGGTCTTAACACAGACTGACATTCCACCAGGATCCTGGGCCTCTTCTCCGGGGTTAGACACCGTTCCCTCCAGTCATCTAACATCTAAGATACTCTCATCTCTCAAGGTATGGCAAGTTCGGTTTCTGCCTGGGATCCTGGGCCTCTTCTCCGGGGTTAGACACCGTTTCCTCCAGTCATCTAACATCTAAGATTCTTTCATCTCTCAAGATATAACAAGTTCGGTTCCTGCCTGGGATCCTGGGCCTCTTCTCCTGGGTTATACATCGTTCTCTCTAGTCATCTAACATCTAAGATTCTTTCATCTCTCAAGATATGGCAAGTTCGGTTCAGTAACAGGTAGCGCCAACCATCAGAAGCGGTCTCAACGCAGGCTAACATTCTGCCAAGATCTAGGGCCTCTACGCTGGCGACCGACTCAATTTCTCGCCATCATCTATACGAGAGTGCAGCAGAGAAGCCAGTTGAGGGCGTGGCTCCTACGGGCCGCCACTTAGCCTCAACCAATCAGAGTTATGCTGCGTTGACAAACTGTCCTATTGGCTGGCAGAGCTTGTCTCAGTGACGTAATCAATCTTTAATCTTGGCGCTCCGAAAAAATATGAGAACTGTTCTTAATCAAAGGGTATACAAAACAAAACCTGAAGAGCCCTATGTTTTGGTAAAAATATAAACAATCACTCTGTATTTTTACGTAAAATGTGTTTTCCTCTTCTACCTGTAATATTTTTCATCTGGTATTGCCAAAATACACCAAATATATACCAATGACGTCTCAAAGCCTTTAAATAATATTATATACTATACTTTAATAGATATTATGATGATTATTCATACTTCCAATAATTTATGATTTTGTTCTGCTAAAAATAAATAAGAACACACGAAAAAAATTTACAAAGGCAAACTTATATTTTTTTACTTATTTTTTTGCTGCAGGGTATTGTGATTATATTAATGTTAATACTATTGCTGAGTGCAAAATGTGTGAAAATATTTTCAGCAGTCATAAATTATTAAATATTACACTAATCACGTTTATATTCGATGTCATAATTCATTACCAGTCCCCACGCAGATTCAAATATATTCGTATTTTATAGTAATTGTAGAATAATTTGATACAAAAGAAAGTGGTTGAGCCAAATGAAGAAATGTGAAATGAATGTGAAAGAATCTAAATGGATTGTTTAATCCAACACTGTAAAACAAGAATATTATGAGGATATGATTTGCCAGGAGTGCAGGCGATACGGCAACAGCGACTACAGACCGCACCTTTCTTGGCCAGACCCCCATGGTCCCGGGTGTAACATGTAAGATTTTCTTTCTCTCAAGTTGTGACAATGTTTTAGTGCGTGCATTTAAACTGTCAGTGATTGTAAAGAAATTGTCCTTTAGTTCATAAAACTACCACTACATTTGTTATAATAGAAACTGCTCTTAAAAAACGTTCGTATTACTAAAATTCATAGGTATAAATAAAAATTAGTTATTATTTTGAAATCGAAGTTTTATTGGTTGCCCAAGAGCAAACAGAACGCATTTGAAATATGAAAACAGTAAGGAAACAACTCTTGCTTTCAGATCAACTGACGCGAACTATGAAAGTTTAATTACTGAAAGGTTAGAGGTGAGAAGTGGTGTTCGAAAATAACGGCTGAAGCTTGCGACGGGAGGGATTAGGGGACGAGAGATGTGTTAAATATTGCATCAGTTAACCCTCCACTGTTCGCCGGGCTGAACTTGGACGTGACGGTTTTATATGGGCCTACAACCCTCATTGTACTGTGAAAACTGAACACAACTGTGACAACGATGACTCATCGATGTCGAGGCAACCGAGCTCTCCCTATTGTTTTATATGGGCCGACAACCCTCATTGTACTGTGAAAACTGAACACAACTGTGACAACGATGGACTCATCGATGTCGAGGCAACCGAGCTCTCCCTATTGTTTTATATGGGCCGACAACCCTCATTGTACTGTGAAAACTGAACACAACTGTGACAACGATGACTCATCGATGTCGAGGCAACCGAGCTCTCCCTATTGTTTTATATGGGCCGACAACCCTCATTGTACTGTGAAAACTGAACACAACTGTGACAACGATGACTCATCGATGTCGAGGCAACCGAGCTCTCCCTATTGTTTTCTTGCCAAGTAGTAAGGTGGGTGTAGACACCAAGAAAGAAAGTGAGGCAAACACTTACAATGTACTAAATACACCCATCATACTGTTCCGTTATCCTTCCATAACTAAAGTTGTTTTAGTTATTTTAAAAACCAAAATCTTAAGAATGGTTTCCCATATTCAAGTACCGAATAACTCGTACAAATTTCACGGCAGTTGTTTGTATACTCAAGTATGCTACTACGAGATTATTTATTATTTAAAATTTGGATGAAGACTACGCGAGCGTCTGACTATGTACTAAAGAATTGGTGTACATTATCAATAACAAAACAAGCCATTCGGTTTCACACGATGTATTAAAATAGTTATTTTCTTGAAAACGTCTAAAAAAGAAGGACGGTTAGTACGATAAAAATTAACGATTTCAATGTGGCATAAATATATCTGTTTCTTGAAATTCATCACTGGGAACCTTCCTACCAGTTCCTTTAGTATTCCCTCTTACCTACCACTCCAACTAATCCTTTCTTGATGATACCCTCTATCCTACAACTCTCATTATTCCCAACTTTGTGTCATCCTATCACCTTCCATTCCATTCTTGATTATATTCTCCCACCTACCATTTCTGCTGTTCCTATTATCTTCATGTTATCCTCCCATCCACCATTCCTACTATTTGTGTCTATGATATCCTCTATCCTACCATTCCTGTTACTCCAAACAATGTAAGCTGTGTACCTTCCATCCCTAGCACTCCCTTCTTGAATGGTATACTCTAAATTGCAATTCCTAATGTTGGGCTCTCGATGTTATCTTCTCAACATTGATAAGGTAAGATCAGCGGAGATTGTGTAACAGGTACGGCCGCCGTGAGCACTACGTCTGTAGTCCCGTAATTATACGCGTCTTCCTACTTGGCGAGCGACGGGCACGGACACGTGTATGGACTTGCCCGCCTGTGCCTGGGAACTTCATTAGCTAGCTGTTGTATAAGTGGCCGCTTAATTACTGCATGACAAAAAACCACTGATGTAACATAATTGGAGCATTTTATTAATTACGTAATAAATCGTGAAATCCAGAATTTTATGAGAACTTGTGTTTATCCTACTTTGGTACAATTCCTGACCAATAAGAATGTATGCTCACAAGAGAGTGTGGAAAAGTGATTTAGAGAGTTTTGAACTGTACTTTACAATTTTTTTAAGCGTGCCCATTAAATAGGACGTTTGAACCACCACCAATTAGTAGGAAATTCACCCACCCAAGGTGGGTCACGCTCGTCGTTGCGTGACGATCGCAAGACTAGATAGGCCACAATGGGTGTAGGAAATCGAAGAAGTATCAAACGTAGGATCCGGTATTTGGACAACAACTGAATCTACAACAGATGATCATGCACAAGAGTAAATTAGCATGCAAAGCGACATGCAAATCTTGAATTTTAAGCAGAGCCATTTTATTTGGTAAACCGATTAATGTGGGACGAGCGCAGCGCTGAATATGCCATCCCAATAGAGACTTTGCACTTTATATGCGACTGTTAAGTGGATTTCCATATTCTAACGCTGACACGTCGCCCAGCGCCGCTACACCGTCTACCTTACTGAGGCCGAGCTTTCTATAACCAGTGCTAGTTTAGAGAGTTCTAGTTAAATTCCTATTAAGGGCTATACACAATGTCTTTTGTTGGAGAATACTGGACTGAGAAGCACACCTTTGTTCCTCAACTATTCAACACTGGACAGTTAAACACTCTATAATCACGGATTTGAGTAGTTACTCAGTTGAAATAGTTCGATTACCATAGTAAAAATGTTTTCAGTTTAACGGATGCAGATCATATTGCGAACGAGCCTCCTGCCCGATAACAGCTTTATTTACCGCGGTTTATCTCGGCTGTTATCGCCGATGTGAAATCGCACGTAGCTATTGATAGGGCAGACACGGCCGCGGTTAACATACTGGGGAGAGGACTAACCTATTGTTGTTCACCGGTTTACCGCGTCTTTGGAATAATACTGCCGCTTTTAGCTCCTAATAAAAGGTAATTGAGTGTCAGACGTTAAAGTTGAATAATAGTACCACTTGGTTACACTGCTGACAGAGAAAACGAGGCAATAACAATCTGCCTGCCCTCCTTAGTGTTAACTTGTAACAAAAATGTTCTACCTTTGTAAACTGGTGGAATCCTAGTTGTAAGTGAAAATAAATGGAAAAGGAAAAATAATAATACCACGTTCTTTATTTGAAAGCTAAGGGATTAATCCTCTCCAACGTAAGGAGGTTAATAACACAGTTTAAAAGTTACGAAAGAATTGGCCCAAGACCTAATTTTAAAAATTAATTAATTTCCACACAAAAAGCCCATCATAAATAAATTATAATTTTTTCGAGCTGAATTTCAAAACGTAGTTCATGATGCATTAAATTATATAATATGATTAACCTTTGTAATAGAATAGGCCTAAAATCTTGTTGGGAGAAAGAATACGATAAGGAAAAACAACCCTTAGCATATTCTGGACACGCCTACTCGACAAAACAATACTATGAAATATCTACAACCCAGCAATCATGTAATTTATTTTTTTAATCCCTAAATCACGACTAAACCTAAAAATACATTATCACTCAATAACAGAGTAGAAAATAAATTTTAACCTAAAAAACAAACATTTTTCACTAACAAAATGAGCTCTCTGCATTGGCACAGTAAATTCACAGAAACAGCACAGCACTGGTAGCACTCGGGAGACGGTGCGCGCGAGGACGACCGCGACAAGATACTGGCGGCTGCGGCTGCGAGGAAGGTAACGTCAACAGAGCTCAGCGACCAGAACACACCTACTGGCTGAGTGAGCGGCCTTGGCTGCTAGCTAGTACAGTCCGAGCCGGCAGTAGCTGATACCGCCCTCGCCCACCACAGATAGGTGACAAGTGTGTGCGGGCCTAGTCAGTGGCTCCTTGCTTCATTCCATTAACGTAAGAAAGCCCACGTCCCACCCAGAACAGACCTAACCAGTTTTGCAACACACGAATTCAAAGTTGTTATACAAGTATGCCCCCAATTCAATATGTTTTCGATACTATACAGATTCACAAAAGAAATTTTTATCACTTCACCTCAGCTGGAACAAAACTTAGTTCGGAATATGTCCTTTTCCCCCTTCTAATTATCCATCAAAGGTTTCTCGAAATTCATATTACGATCGCGTCATAATACGGATTTTAGAGATCCATTTAAAGCCACCTGGTCCATATGCAGGTGTGTGGAACCTCATCCAATTCCATTCATCCCCAAGGTTCCACCAATATCCCAAACCAGAGACCAAAACACAGCAGAATCAACGGTCCTGCCTAATTTGCAGGCCTAAAACAATTTCGACAACCAGCTATTAGACTCTGATGGTACGACAATTCTCCTCCCTCTTCCAGTAGACAAAAGTAAGTTTTCTACTCGTAATAATCCTTACCTTAGCCTTCACTAGATATACCGATTATATATGTAGCCAACATTTAAGAACCGTTTAACTGAAACAATTTACGAGCATTGGTGTTGTAAGGTACGTTAGACCACATTGAGAGCTTTTATTGTAACTTTATATCCTTGTATAATTCTATAAGCTTTATGTGTACACTGTAAAAGCATTAACTATCACGTGCACGGATGAAAGATGAACTGTTTTATGGTTCCTTTTATTGACATCTATGTAGCCTTCAATAGATAACAGTTGAACGAATCAACATTTTAAACGTTTTATTTACACGGTTTTGTTATAAAATCAGATATTGTTATTTACTATTCCCGAGAGCTTGAACTGTTACATATTTCGAAATAATTAATGGCTTACAGCAATCGGCAACAAGTAATACGAGTTTTCGTGTCCTCAAAGTTTAGTCAGTATTGATGATAGTAACGGCATTTTTCATTGTGAACATACTGTTTCGGTAGCTAACTGGTGGTTTATTGCGATCATGAAGAAAGACCGTCATGGTTTCAGCAATTAACATATCCAGAAACAGATTAAACAGTGTAGCGAATAAAAATCTAAATCTACGAGTAAAAGAGAGAAAGGGAGAATCAAAGGAGATCATAAACTATTTGAAGTAAGTATATAAAATTATAGTCGAGAAGTAACCTGAAAATGGATACAAAACCCTCAGAAAATTAAAAAAAAAAAAACAACAAAGTTGAAGAAGAAAGTTGTTTTTTTTAACCCTAAATAGGGTTCAATAACGGGACTGGATATTTGCAGGTGACCGTATCAAATTATTTTCAGTACATACTTGAAAATCTATCCTGTTTCTTTATCACGAAATGGTTTGATTATCTTTCATTGTAGAACAAAAGGGATGATTATCACGAAATGGTTTATCTTTTATTGTAGAACAAAAGGGATGTTTATCACGAAATTGTTTTATTATCTTTACTGTAGAACAAAATGGATGTTTATCATGAAATGATTTGATTATATTTTACTGTAGAACAAAATGGATGTTTATCACGAAATGATTTGATTATCTTTTACTGTAGAACAAAATGGATGTTTTTCACGAAATTGTTTGATTATCTTTTACTGTAGAAGAAAATGGATATTATCACAAAATGGTTTGATTATCTTTTACAGTAGAACAAAATGGATGTTCACTTCAGCCGCGGCTGGATGGGAGGAGAGAGCGGGCCGGTGCCGTAGCTGTTGTAATGAAGAGAGTAATGGGCAGGAAACTGATCTGGAACCTCAGTGATGTTCATTTCACTGACAGAACCGGAACAATGGCTGGAGAGTCGAACGTTTCATCACAAACAGCATCCAGTCTGCACTTCTCTCCAGATCCCACGTGCAAGCCAGCGTCCGTCAATTGGCGATCACTTACTAGTGCAATTGTGACAAATTAATTATAGTCGCAATAGCCGTTCGTGCACCACGGAATTTTTGTTTATATTGCGGTGTTCATAATCTTGTTGTGTAGGGAAAGTAAAACACTTTATTTCATTGAAACAGAGAAAAGGAACAATAGCTTGTTCAAATATTTCACCAGAATGCAACCACCAACTATAAAAAATACGCATTACCGTACTCATAAAAACTGTTTATTTGGATAATCAATGAGTTATGTTTCATTCATATGTTTCAAGTGACAAGTCACATAGACTTCTTGTGGCGCAAAAGCTACAAAATAAATATTTTGTGTAATAAATATCATGTAGCAGTGCGGATCACATTTATAAATGTACTGTTGAAATTACGTAATAATCACATGACAATCCGGCAAGTGTTATTACAATCACCAACATGTGGCCTACACCGTACATTCCCCGCCAAGTATGTAATCTTATCACAAGGTCAATCGATAATGTTACTGTCAATTCGCGCAATGAAAAGATCCTTTAATTTTACATGTGAACGGAGTAAATAAGGTTGCAACACATGATCGTCACACTTCTGTTTGTGTATTACTTGATTACACCAGTGCCGGGATTTGGTACCCATCTTCACATATTTGATGTCATGTCAAATACAATGCCAACACATTCTGTGTTCACACACATCGACATCGGTAAAAAATTTAAATATCATATACATACATCTTTTTATGTATTACTACAAAAGATATTATGTATTATCATCAAAAGATATTAAACTATCACTGGTGCCAAAAACATTGTTCTTCATATACGAATCCACACTCTCCACTGGTTTCTATATTTTAATAGGAAAAAATGTGTTTGTATTCAGTGTTCTCAATTAAGTTGAGATGAAAATAAAAATGTATTTACACCGCAAAGAGATTACGTCTCACTCATTGGGTGTCCATAGCTCGAACGCTACACCATCTGTAGTTCATCACCGTCAATTTCAAGGAATCCACACATCTAGGTGGGGTGCTGTGCAAACAACGAGCTAGGTCAGGTGGATCGTCAGCGACCGTGTCTAAGCCGGTCAGCTCTCTTGTAGTTGTACAGTACAGCCAATTAGTCCAGTTTCAGTCTTCAGACGCGCAAACTGGTGCACACCACAATTAGTCTTGCAGCGATAATTGTGGCCTGTCATTAGCGCCACTCTGTGCGGACCCAGGCGCTAGCAGCTCTCCGACTGATTGTAACAAATGGATTCCTGTTCGCGAAAATTACACACGGTCCATCACGCGCTGTGAAATTACAACACACTGGTTCCCTGCAAGCTTTACCCGCCAGTACTGAAGTTTCCAGGTAGCGACCACTGCGATAGGAACGTTTTCCGAGAGATATTGCGATATTTCATGTGAAACCCGTGTTTATTTTTATCTGAGGAAAGTTTGAGATGCCCCACAACAATAACTCTCCCCACGTGACTCGGCACGAAAGTGACCCAATTGGGAATATGGTCGAATTTCCTAACTTGGAATCAATCAGTCAATCATGTACTCAGAATCAGTTCCAGCGTTCAGTGTTTTGATCCTACTGAATTTCAAGGATTCCAACGCCACAGAATGTTCGTATCGTTTTTCACGGTGGTGTTGAGATGTCTAATTATAAAGCGCCGAGTGTCAGGATCTGTGCACACTACACGACATCACCTCGCATCTCCATCGATCACCAGAGTAACGACTGTTTACACAACTGCTCACCAGATGTCTGCACCGTACACAAACATGCGGCTCTCCCATTCTGTGCATGCTGCAAACACCAAACCCTGACAGTAAACTAAATTGTTACTAATACAATATCCCCGTTGACTTTCAAAAATAATTTGACTTGTTTGATATTGTATAAGAATCGAAAAGCATAATGTCCTTCAATTTGCTTCTGTAAAAATAGATTTTACGTATTAACTAACAAACAAGATGGACGGGAGAGTTAAATGGACGTGATCAAATATAACCTCGCACCACCTGCTAACAAGCTATTTTATTAACAAGTACAATCAATAACGTATAATTAATTGAGAGCTCAAAGGCGCGACCTAGAACATGATATGTGGTGAACTATAGGCATGTACTTTTGATTTCATGAAACATTATTGTACAAAAATTCAATAAACTTTGCAGTTTTGATATAATGCCACATTACTACCCCAAATTCCACAAAAGTTCCACTTATGAATTCCTAAACTCTTATGAATACGTCCAGGGTGGGATCTAAGGTGTGGGACTAGAAGGTTCCCACACGAATCTCAATCATCAAAAGAAAAGCCCGACAGCATATAAAGATCAATAACAACTATTTTTACACCTTACTGAACCTTAGTGATGGAGCAATAACCTTCATTCTGCTGAACTTAAATAGATACCTATTATTTTACTGGTACCCTGAGTTTGCTATTTGATGTAAAAGCGGAAAGCAGGACCCGTATGCTTACGAATTACGAATATAACTGTTTTATTGAGAACAGTTGATTCATTCGTGTTGCAAAAGATTATTTTCAATATAGACTTCACGTAAGCCATATTAAAGCTTCCAGTTTGTGACCTTTGTAAAACATCGCAGTCTTTTGAAGAATTCGTCTAAAATTGAAGTCTTCTCCAAAGTTCAAGTCCATAATTCATAAACCATTTTCTACATGAGGGAATTTTAATTTTTTTCTAAGGCTCAACCAAAGCCCAAGGACAAGGCGATGTTGCTTATATATAAACGAAGCTTCGTGCAAAATGTCAAGTCTGTAGCACAGTTTTCAAAACATCCTGTGAAAAAAAAAACAAATTGAAAATAATGTTGTCAGACCCCCAAGTGATGGGTTTCGATAATGCCCAACCAATAAATAAGCACAAAGAGTGAAAAATATATAAATAAAATAATTGGATGGGGCTGATGTACTACTACATGTGGAGAAGGGTGGGACAAAATATATGTCAAGAGGAACAAGTGATTACCCAGGGTCGGGAAGCACACGCACGGTAACGACAGGTAAGGGACAGTTCACGTATATGGTCAGCGTCTCACAGTCACACATGCTGGCTGAGCCGATCATCAAGGTTAACTCCTCTAATGCACAACCGCTCACAGAACTTGGCCGAGTTAAAGTCGCGACCTAAATACTTTAACTATTAATTAAATAGATACCAACTTTGTTTTCCTGTTAACGTTTCCCAATATATCAATAAATATTATGGATTATATTGTACGATGTAATATATGATAAGTAAATTTACACTCAGGTACATTATTCCATAATTAAATTTAATGTTTTGGTTTGTTTTAAAACTGACAACAAATTTTCCACAATTTCGTCCAATGTGAATATCTCAGTATAGTATTTACAAACAACATTAATAACAAACCAAAGCAAAAACTCGATGCATTTTGCAGTACTTTAAAACTACATATTGTTAATTTTAAGACTCAGACCTCGTCACATGCGCTGGCGTTAAGGTAGTTCAGTTTTAGAATATTGTTTTATTTTGGTTTCATAATCATTTAAGATAAGTTCCGTGAATACAGATAAATGCATTATTATTTTAATTACTACATGCTCACAAAAATAATTACCTATATTATGTAAATCCATTTTTAACTAACATTACTACTAATCACCAATTACATAAAATAGGAACAACATTATATATCTTATTAGCTCAAATTCCAAAAACAAAAATAACATATATCACACAGTCATGTCGTGTTTGTGATTCTCACAAAATGAACGATCCTATTTGTGTTCACGATTAAAAAACGTAGGCTAATCCAATGACGCAAGAAGTCCCCAATAGACTCGCCAACAGGTACGTATAGCGTTGCAAGGAATTGTGCTATAACACTGATGCTCCTCTCTACAGCCCCATTACGTTACCCGCCTCACCAAGTATTGTTTTATTGACTTCCAATAGACTATACAACAGGTACTTATATTACTGCCCGAAATTGTGCTATAACCCTGATGCTCCTCTCTACAGCCCTATTACGTTACCCGCCTCACCAAGTATTGTTTTATTGACTTCCAATAGACTATACAACAGGTACTTATATTACTGCCCGAAATTGTGCTATAACCCTGATGTTCCACTCTACAGCCCTATTACGTTACCCGCCTCACCAAGTATTGTTTTATTGACTTCCAAAAGACTATACAACAGGTACTTATATTACTGCCCGAAATTGTGCAATAACCCTGATGCTCCTCTCTACAGCCCCATTACGTTACCCGCCTCACCAAGTATTGTTTTATTGACTTCCAATAGACTATACAACAGGTACTTATATTACTGCCCGAAATTGTGCTATAACCCTGATGCTCCTCTCTACAGCCCTATTACGTTACCCGCCTCACCAAGTATTGTTTTATTGACTTCCAATAGACTATACAACAGGTACTTATATTACTGCCCGAAATTGTGCTATAACCCTGATGCTCCTCTCTACAGCCCTATTACGTTACCCGCCTCACCAAGTATTGTTTTATTGACTTCCAATAGACTTGCCAACAGGTACTTATATTGTTGCTAAGAATTGTGCTATAACCCTGATGTTCCACTCTACAGCCCCATTACGTTACCCGCCTCACCAAGTATTGTTTTATTGACTTCCAATAGACTATACAACAGGTACTTATATTACTGCCCGAAATTGTGCTATAACCCTGATGCTCCTCTCTACAGCCCCATTACGTTACCCGCCTCACCAAGTATTGTTTTATTGACTTCCAATAGACTATACAACAGGTACTGTAGGGAATTTATAGCATGACCGAAATGCGCGTGAGGAGTGCAGGAGGTGAGCGCGTGGGGGCACAATCTAGAGTAGGGGAGTGAATACGGTGCTACTACCCCTACTGAGAGTTTTCGGCTCCCGGCTCATATTGGTGGCGGGAGCTGAATATTGTAGTGTTTGCCAACATTTCCTAGACCCTTATGTTCCTACCACGGTGGTCTTTTATGATGAGCAAGCAAAATATTTCTGTTGTTAGTAGCTTTTTTCCAGCGGAATCCCAACTTCTTCAATATTTTTGTAAGCGCCCACTTACTTCCCTTAAAATCTATTTTTTCCCTTAACACATTTAATAATGATTTCAATGTAGGCCGTTCGCCTTGTTGTCGATGAAAATTATTTATTGTTCTTCGAACTACACCCAAATCAAAATTGTCCAGATCACTTTTAGTATGTTTGCGTTTTCTTACTTTGTTGGGCGTTCTAAAAGAATTGCCAATTGGACTTATTTTTTTTCCTCCTTCAAAATTCGTCTCAGTGTGCTTTCTAAAATTCCAGTTGCCTCTACGACACGCTGTTGAACTTTCTTCAAATTTATAAGTGTGTTGGTTTCTGCTTCCCGTTTCATAAAATGGTAAACATTTGCAATCACTTCTCTTGTTTGGGTGTGTATAACCTTTCTACCTCCAATTTTTCTTTTTACATTACGATCCATCATAAACTCTTTACTTAAAACGTAATGAGCACAACGAAATTAATTCACAAATTGTATTACAACTCGTGAATTGGCACAAGCGAATGTTTTTAGGGCGGCACGTATAGAAGACTGGTGACCGAAGTTCACAAGGCTGAATACGGCAACACACTGAGCAGCTCCACCCCCCACCACTTTAGTTCCGTCTTTGCCTACGGCGCATCTCGAAGTCACCGGTCATGCTACAAATTCCCTACTATACTTATATTACTGCCCGAAATTGTGCTATAACCCTGATGCTCCTCTCTACAGCCCTATTACGTTACCCGCCTCACCAAGTATTGTTTTATTGACTTCCAAAAGACTATACAACAGGTACTTATATTACTGCCCGAAATTGTGCTATAACCCTGATGTTCCACTCTACAGCCCTATTACGTTACCCGCCTCACCAAGTATTGTTTTATTGACTTCCAATAGACTATACAACAGGTACTTATATTACTGCCCGAAATTGTGCAATAACCCTGATGCTCCTCTCTACAGCCCCATTACGTTACCCGCCTCACCAAGTATTGTTTTATTGACTTCCAATAGACTATACAACAGGTACTTATATTACTGCCCGAAATTGTGCTATAACCCTGGTGCTCCTCTCTACAGCCCTATTACGTTACCCGCCTCACCAAGTATTGTTTTATTGACTTCCAAAAGACTATACAACAGGTACTTATATTACTGCCCGAAATTGTGCTATAACCCTGATGTTCCACTCTACAGCCCCATTACGTTACCCGCCTCACCAAGTATTGTTTTATTGACTTCCAATAGACTTGCCAACAGGTACTTATATTGTTGCTAAGAATTGTGCTATAATCCTGATGTTGCTCTCTACAGCCCCATTACGTTACCCGCCTCACCAAGTATTGTTTTATTGACTTCCAATAGACTTGCCAACAGGTACTTATATTGTTGCTAAGAATTGTGCTATAATCCTGATGTTGCTCTCTACAGCTCCGTTACGTTACCCGCTTTCGCAATATAGTTGTGCTGTTTTAACTTGTACAACACACACACACACACGCGCGCGCGCGCGCACGCACGCACACACACACACACACACACACACACACACACACACACACACACACACACACACATATATGTGTAAAGTAAAAGAGAAAATGTTTTACGTCTATCAGCATTACTTGTGCCAAAACTTAATTCAGCTGTTAGAACAAGGTCAGTAGGGCAGGCTTGTTCTTTTGATGCAATGTTTAATAACTGGGGCAAAGCTATAACAACCCCCCTTCAACGTTCGTCAATATAATTTGAATAAATCTGTACAAGAATTGTGTTAATTTTAAATATTTAATTAGTTACAATTTAATAGATTCTCACCTTCATACCATAAAACAATACATGTTTCCCCATGTTAGGATCTATTTATAATGTGTATAGTGTTGTATCGGTCTTACATAGGTTTTGTAATTCTTAGCATAAAACAATTCATAACAATGCCATTTTTCAATGTGTATTTTACTTTTAGAAGATAGATTGTATGGACATTACATATTTATATCAATTGCAACACTACACCTAAAACGGTTTTATTGTTTATTTTAAAAGAAAAACTAACATAAACATACAATACAGAACAAGAAACACTTGAGGACATATAAGTGTAGTATTTAAAAAACTAACATAAACATACAATACAGAACAAGAAACATTTGAGGACATATAAGTGTAGTATTTAAAAAACTAACTTAACTAATCATTGCTGAAGTTTCTCTCCTATTTTTTTTTTTTTTTTTTTAATCCTTCCAGTATAAATACATAAAAACTTATCTTTATAGCAGAAAATACGATTTTATTAGCTATAAATAAACTGTATTCTTTTTGCTGTCTAAATGTGTTAATATTTCAGAATTTCTATTGCCTCATACAACTACATAACACGTTGAAGGAAACAATTATGGAACTATATGCTTATATACCTTTTTTCTTTCACAACATTAATTTATATTTATTACAATGAAATATTATTGATTGCGGAATTTAACTTAATACAATGATAGCTACAATAAAAAAAACAACAAAAATAAGACTACATGCCACATGGATGTGCTTAATAACCGAAGTAAGCAGTGATACATCATTCAATGTTTTTATTTTTATATCAACAGTCATTAAAGTTAAATTTTTAAACACTTATTTAATAGTTTCGAACTTAAAAACATTGTTGCATTAGAAAAGATACGAACAAAGAGACAAACACACATAAACTCATAATATAACTCATAGTTTTTTTATGTTTTTATACATTACGGATTTTTATTCTAGGTACTAAAACTGCTGATTCTACAATTTCCAAGTGACGATCTTTCATCTTTTCTGTAGTTTTGCCAAGTTTAATGACATATTACTAACCTATTAATTCAATAAGATACTACTTGCAAAATTGTCAACAAAAAATGTATGTATGTGTGATAAACATGGTAACAAAATCAATTGTAGAGACATGAAGATATTAGGTTTTATAGAGGTATTTCCAAAGTGTTGTGCACTTAAACGCAGTATACATTTCTATCCTGAAATATTTCGAGTTTAGGCCGATAAATTCGTGAAGCATAGTCTACAATAATCTCTATTCAAGAGTAAACACTTAATCAGTATATTATATTGCCAATTTACTTTTTAAATAACAATGGCATTAGAATGGAATATAAAACTGAGGCTTACTATAAAGTTTCACAAGGAACGACAGAAAGATTACGTATGGCTGAAAAAATTTCCACCAGCTGAGAATGTGAAAGTGTTCTGTAACCTGCTAGGAATGATAATGAGTATTGAAACGACAAGGTCAACCGGTACTGCAATCAGTCCCGTGTTAGGGAAGTTGTACGTTTTGCCACCAGGAGCGCTCCACAACAGTGCCGCCTCGCGCGGAACCTAGCGGCAGCTCGGTGAACTACCACAGCGTATTTGTCACTTTACAGATCGTTGCATTGAGAAAGCGGGAACACAATTTAAAACAAATTACATTGTTTTGTAACCACACAGATTGAGTACCGTAGCTAAATTTGTATAACTATGTAAAAACATATTATATTTATTTATAGAAACTGTTGCAACCGCTCTAACATAAATACACTATTATTAGGACTGAAATTGTGCAACAGAACTTACAGTATACAGGCTGAACTTTGCAGCAGAGTTGGAAAACTCACCTGGAACAATGAAATACATTAATAATGTAAGATTGCATTTTAGAAATAATTTAAAATTGTACTAATAAAATCTGAATAATATTTATTGAATTAAGTAACTTTCGATCTAAATTTTTAGTATGCAAAGATTTGCATATATTACCAAAAACTGTATCAACATTTTGTCATACTAGTTTTAATATGTTGATAGACTAAAACTGTGTTAAATCGCTTAAAGGAAATCAAACCCTTAATTGCTCATGGCTCTGAAATAGCAGGATACCAAAATGTATGTTAATTATTACAAAAGCTTTTATGTAAACCATAATTATTGTTAATGGTGTACTTCCATTATTAACTTACTTCTACTTAACAAGGACATTGTAGATTTTGCGTAAACGTTTAACTTATAAATTTCTAAAATAACAATCTAGGAGTGTTTTCGAGTTTCTTAGGTTATATGCCATAGGATTTTGTCTATTGCAATTAATTACAATCCCCCCCCCCCACTTATTGGAATTTTTCTAGATATTTTATCTTTTTGCTTAGTATAGCATATATTTATTAGACATAGTACAGCAAAATCGACTAGCGTTTTGGAAATCTCAGGTAATTTATAACGTACTATGTTATTTTCTTTTGTGTATTTGATCTTGTTTTAGTCTTGATAAAGTTTCAATGGACCAACAAAGTGAAGAGATGTATCTGATAACATCGAATTATTAGAAGTAAATACGCTCATAAACATAATTTCTAACTAACTAATCGCAACCAAACCAAGTTAATCTTTTTAGAAACCACTTTATACTCTTGTAGCGATTTTTAACGGATTAAAAAAATTATGGATATCCTTCATATCTAAACAGTTTAGTTAAGAATAAAAAAGAATTAAAAAATAATAACACGACCATAATGATTGATAGTTTGCCAACCGTTAATAAATCATATCATTTGTGTTAACCCAAAAAACTAGTAACACAACTTCCGTTTAATATTTCGAGACGACTGCCAAAAGTGGCATCAATCTTTTTTAAACCATTTGGTATTACTGTGTTTGATTCTTTGATTGTCTTAAAGATAATAATGTCATATGCATATGGTTTATGTGATTACTTTTGATACTGTAATACTGTAATTGAATATTTCTATGAAGATATTCACAAATTTCACTTTAGTTACGCTTTTAATATACATGTTTACCGTTTTATTATTAATTTAGATTTTTCTAAGTAAAATAATACCTAATACATATTACATATGACTTTGTGATTATTTTTGGTAATAGTGATATATTTGTAATTAACTATGTGCCCAAAATGTCAGATGAAAATTTTAAATTTGTTTGACAATTTTAAACTATTTGCTCTTTCTTGAGTAAAATTATATCAAATTCATAAGGATTTATCATTATTTTTTATATTAGTAGATGTTTAAAAAAATCTGGGAAAGGTAGCTCAAAAGTGTTAAGGTGAACCTTTCTAAAATTTACCTTTTACTAAGTTTGGTGCGATTTTGTCCACAACTAAACTACAAACCGACATTAATTAATTTATGTTATATGTACCTAACGTAAGAACAAAAAATGTATATATATGAAACTTGTGAGGTAATTGTTCACTATACTTTTGTTGCTTTTATGGATGAATTGTGGTAAAATATTATAGAATAGTTTTATGACAGTTACGAAATTCCGCTCGTCGTAAAATGCTACATCAGAGTAGGAACTGGCAAAACAATCTCTCAAAAGTACAACTTGTATTACAGTCCCTAGCAGTGTATTGACTATCAACCAAGCCTACCGATTTCACACTGTGTCGAATTATCAGCACAAAACTTCCAGATATTTCAACATCACTGGTTTCTGTTAGAGATTTGTTCTCCAAAGATGGTTCCCCATAGAGACACTGAACTATCTCAACATTCTGATTTTGTTAGAAATAATTGAATATTTTAACATGAAAATCTAAGGAGTGTCCAATAGTGTTACGATACCCATAAATGTTCAAAGGTCCTACAACAGCGACAACAGCGTTTTTACTCGACGGTTAGTTTTCTTTGTGAGTTTTTTACGTGCTGCAGAATTGGTTAAATGGGTTTTCATGCGAGGGCTCTGCTACTTATAGTTCAAAAAACTGATTAAAACAACTGTTTCGACTAACGAAATTCGCTAAGTGTGAAGCATTAATTAGATAGGAAACATTTTTTTAATTACAAATTTGAAATGTATACTTTTTTATATTTCAATTCCTAGTACTTTCTGGATATACTTCACATTGGTCGGAACACACAGTGAGTCAGATATGGACAATTGCCGCTAGAACGTCACAGAATGTGTGACATATTCTACGATTCACGACACGTGTTTGTGGCGACTCCTTCAATAGTCTCGTGCTGTGTTGAAGATATGCAAATCAGTTTTCTAAATCCCCCAAGCAGCTTCTCGCTCGGGCGCCGGAGTAAAACCAGTTTGGCCGATCTCTTGATCAGTCAGTCAGTACCTTAGTCACCCAATATGGCCGTAGCTAGCCACCAGCCACCAGCCAGTAGAGAGCAGAGCAAGGCCGACCGATGATACGATGGGCGGGCCGACAGTCACGTCCAGCTAATGAATTCTCCGGCCGTCTGTGTCTGAGTCACCGGCTCGGAATCAGGAACCGCTCCGCCTCGCTCCGAGCCGCCATGAGCCACTAACCCGCCTTACTTTACAGTTTACATCTTCTCATCAATCATGCGCGTCGATCCTATAATCACACAGGGACTGCGCCCACTCCTTCCGCCCTCCTTCCCACCCTGCACCCAGCACGTCTCTCAGACATCTTCAAAATATAATATAAAGTTTCACGTAAGAAAACAGCAATAAAATCTGTAGCGATAACATTTTTATCTGACATTAAATGACATTATATTTCAGGAAAATACTACATAAAATTACATTTATTATCACAGTACCCAACTATCATTCATAACTTTTACAGCCAAGTGGACTTGAAGGCCTGTTTAGATATAGATAAATTAAACACAGGAATGATAAAAAAAAAGAATTGATAACTCTGAGAGATCATTTGACACGATTGTATAACAATACTCAATATCAGTGTGTGAATTTTTACCTTTAATTATATACATTATAACGGCAACTACATGCCCATGTATAAAATATTGTGAAGGAAACAAATTTTTTTTCCTGACCACAAAAACTTTTCTTTCACTAAACGATGGCAAATGTCCGGAAAATCCTGTTTCCTTCACAATCCTTCCATCGCCAAAAATAAACTTCAAACAAAGAGTATAAAATATTGCTTATCAAATTTATTTTTAGTTTAATTAAAGATACATAGCATATGAGAACTTGTCTGTTTCCTATGAAAATATAAATAAAATATTATTCTTACTATCAAAGTTATTACTTTGAATAGCTTAATAATTAACTAAGATATTATCAGAACACTGTTTTTTACCAGAAATAATAAACACACCAGAGGGGAGCCTTGAAGACTTCTTTACCACACTTCACATAATAACTCCAGTGCAACATTTATAAAAGATGAAGCAGTTCAATGACCTTTAATGTTTTGCAGAAATAGTTCGGTCTCTCGGCCTGGCCATAAGAAGTTCGCCATAAAAGGGCGAATAGAGGCGGGTAAAATGCCATCGCCATAAAGGTCAGGAGCGGGCTATCAGGCGGCGCATCGTGTCCGTCAATACTACCTGACGTAGCGCAGTCCTTGGTCATATGTAAGATTGATACACACAATAGCCTGTTCAAGGTTAAACAGATGTTAGGCTTCCAAACTTGGCAAGTAACCACAACTCACTTATATCACAAACTATTGTTATCGGCAGAGGTCTGACATATCGCTATTTTGACCTTTGGTGATATCCCGCAAATTATTCAGATTCCTTAGTGAATTATTCGGATAGAAATTGTTACTACAGCGGTCTGGCGTAACTACCGCACTAGCCACATCCTCGAAGGTAAGCTGTAACACGCCACAGTATTTGCCAGTTTACGTGTACCGTTACAACCGACTGTACCGTGATCCGGCACAAAGTCTACTACTGTGACACTGTCCTTTTGTGGTCACCACAAATAGTCAGGTCTACCATTAAGATCGAAAGAGGACACAGACTTGTCACTACAGTGATCAGGTGACATACTGCTAGTGTGACCTTTAGTGATATCCCGTAAAGAGTTCAGCTATTTCCATTGAGACACAAAGAGGCTGGTGAAATGTCAATCTGCACAAAGGTCAGGAGTGAACTAACACTCCGCAATATTTGACAACACACGCACGCACTGACTGGCAAGCATTCTTTTTGCTCTTCCATACACGCTGGCAGTACTTGGGAATTTTAAAGCATGTGCACTAATGCCAGTGATACTGTATGGACCAAAGCACTTACCAAGTGGATCAGGTACTTTGAACATCACGACCATTTACAATATCTTGGATATTTTTTTATCAATCATGATAATCGTAATGGTACTTAAAATGGAATTATACCTTTGACAGAAAACTATATAGTTATAAATTAATATGGATTTTTGAATAAAATCAATCAATCTAATGCGCAAATCAGTATTTACGTATGAACAAGAATATTAGTAGTACATTTTAATTAAGATTATCATGAACGGAATAGAAATGTAGATAGTCTGAGGTGTTGCTTAATTGAATGTATAAGGCCTACTCAAGAATGCCTTTGTAAAATAATTGAACACCCATAAAACTGAATGTATGTTACGATAGTCAAATCAACAACGTCATTTTGAAGTCTATAAAGCGAGTGACGCCGGTCGGGAATGAGTGCGTTGACAAGGTTAAGAGCTCCGTTACAAGTGAGTTACTGCGAGAGGGCGACACGTAAATTGTTCAGACCCGAGCAGAACTTACGGCCGGAACTCCACTCTTTCCCAGACAACTGACTCGGTAAACGTCATCACTAAATGCGACTGTGAGCTTTCTCTGTTTCAGTCAAATTTACGACGAGCATTTACAATTTCCTTATTGCTCTCGGTTCCGTACTGTTTCTTCAGTGTCTAGAGTCGAATGGTTCATTGTCAAGACTCGATATCCAAATTCCATCATTCAGACAGTTGGTCTCAACATTATTTCACACCGGTATTCGGGATAGTTCATTCACACCCGGGCTAGGTGCCTTACCGGGCTGCAAAAAAGCACAGGCCAGTGACAATGGACAGTGACAATCTTGTAAGGCGTCAGACACAGTTCGCGTTTTGCTGCAAGAACAGTTCCGACCGCTAACCTCGCAGTCGCGACAACAAACAAGCCCGGATCGGATCAGCGAACGTTACGTAAAGGTGCATAGGCCAATGACAATCTTGTAAGGCGTCAGACACAGTTCGTGTTTTGCTGCAAGAACAGTTCCGACCGCTAACCTCGCAGTCGCGACAACAAACAAGCTCGGATCGGATCAGCGAACGTTACGTAAAGGTGCATAGGCCAATGAAAATCTTGTAAGGCGTCAGACACAGTTCGCGTTTTGCTGCAAGAACAGTTCCGACCGCTAACCTCGCAGTCGCGACAACAAACAAGCCCGGATCGGATCAGCGAACGTTACGTAAAGGTGCATAGGCCAATGAAAATCTTGTAAGGCGTCAGACACAGTTCGCGTTTTGCTGCAAGAACAGTTCCGACCGCTAACCTCGCAGTCGCGACAACAAACAAGCCCGGATCGGATCAGCGAACGTTACGTAAGGGTGCATAGGCCAGTGACAGTGGACAGTGACAATCTTGTAAGGCGTCAGACACAGTTCGCGTTGTTGCTGCAAGTAAGGAAACAGCTTCACCGCTAATCTCGCAGTCGCGACAACAAACAAGCCCGGATCGGATCAGCGAACGTTACGTAAAGGTGCATAGGCCAGTGACAGTGGACAGTGACAATCTTGTAAAGGCGTCAGACACAGTTCGCGTTGTTGCTGCAAGTAAGGAAACAGCTTCACCGCTAATCTCGCAGTCGCGACAACAAACAAGCCCGGATCGGATCAGCGAACGTTACGTAAAGGTGCATAGGCCAATGAAAATCTTGTAAGGCGTCAGACACAGTTCGCGTTTTGCTGCAAGAACAGCTCCGACCGCTAATCTCGCAGTCGCGCGACAACAAACAAGCCCGGATCGGATCAGCGAACGTTACGTAAAAGTGCATAGGCCAGTGACAGTGGACAGTGACAATCTTGTAAGGCGTCAGACACAGTCCGCGTTGTTGCTGCAAGTAAGGAAACAGCTTCGACCGCTAATCTCGCAGTCGCGACAACAAACAAGCCTGGATCGGATCAACGAACGTTACGTAAAAGTGCATAGGCCAGTGACAGTGGACAGTGACAATCTTGTAAGGCGTCAGACACAGTCCGCGTTGTTGCTGCAAGTAAGGAAACAGCTTCGACCGCTAATCTCGCAGTCGCGACAACAAACAAGCCCGGATCGGATCAGCGAACGTTACGTAAAGGTGCATAGGCCAGTGACAGTGGACAGTGACAATCTTGTAAGGCGTCAGACACAGTCCGCGTTGTTGCTGCAAGTAAGGAAACAGCTTCACCGCTAATCTCGCAGTCGCGACAACAAACAAGCCTGGATCGGATCAACGAACGTTACGTAAAGCTGCATAGGCCAGTGACAGTGGACAGTGACAATCTTGTAAGGCGTCAGACACAGTCCGCGTTGTTGCTGCAAGTAAGGAAACAGCTTCGACCGCTAATCTCGCAGTCGCGACAACAAACAAGCCTGGATCGGATCAACGAACGTTACGTAAAGCTGCATAGGCCAGTGACAGTGGACAGTGACAATCTTGTAAGGCGTCAGACACAGTCCGCGTTGTTGCTGCAAGTAAGGAAACAGCTTCACCGCTAATCTCGCAGTCGTGACAACAAACAAGCCCGGATCGGATCAGCGAACGTTACGTAAAGGTGCATAGGCCAGTGACAATCTTGTAAGGCGTCAGAAGCCACAAACTGACGGCTAATATTTCACCACTTGCATGCTGCCCGTCTCCGCGCGTCACTTGTCCATGTATGCACCGGCTTCCAGGCACGCACCACTCTTCACGATACTTCTGGGTACAGTCGAGACATACATCCTCCTAATGGTCTAATATAGACGTTAAAAGCTGATAGGTAGTACAAGTATTGGAGATAGGATGACGACCGAGTAGGACCCCTGTCAATTACTAGGTAAAAAAGAAATAAATATAAGTACCATTCCTCACAAATGCTCCGGAAACTATACCAAAAGTACGTACCAGTGAAACATATTGTGCTCTTTGGTACGGCCATAAACGGCTAGGAAATAGAAAATGCGAAAGTAATATTCACGAAAATAATCAATGATCACGATACGAAATCTGAATCATTCTTCTGAATGAACCCTACCTACCCTATGAATTCTTAATGGTGGGGGTATTACTTATGCTCGCTTATATTAAGTTTTTGTATACAAACCTATTTCGTGCGATACCCAAAGTATTAAATCGGAAGATAATAGAGGAATATGAAATTTTAAAAACATTTCCTAGCTGAAAATTCACTATCAACGTTGATTCCCCCCCCCCCCCACAGAGCAGCATTTCCGCTTCTCAAGTGATTTGCTAACTGTTAAGGAACCTAAAACACACCTAAACCCGCGGTCGTGATAAATTCTCATAGACAACAAGTTCTCTCCACGTAGTATCGGACCGGGTCTGAAAGGTCTTCGGTTATCATTAGGACGCGGTGGGCGCGGAGATTACTTATCACGCTGCGTGATTGATCTGCCGGGCGCGTGCACTGTGAACGCCCTCCTCGTGCCTAGCGACCGCGGTCACTCGGTATCGGTAAGGAAGGAATGAATATAAATGACGATATTCAGGTTAAACAAGCTGCTTTCGAAATGTGAAACTTAGATAACAGTAAGTATTAAACGTCTAAAATACGAGCTCGCCTTATGTCCATGCCTTGGTCCATCTGTTACAGAAATTGGGCAGGGTAAACCACATGTTTTATGTATTCTCATTTAATATAGGAGAATAGTTATTTCTAATCCTTTTTGAGTGGTAAAGACTTCTTGTTTAAGAGTAAGAATGTCCCCTATTCTACGTTTCATATAGTACCAATTGTTTCCGGGAATTAATCTTAATACCTTAAACTAAAATCTTAAGACTCTTGGAGCAATTGGAAAACCATTTTAATAGCATTAAATTTTAATAAAACAAAATATTTTTAGAATCGCCTGATGATGAAACCCTTGGTTTCGAAAGGCCTCGTCCAAAAAATAAACCATACTGGAAAGTTTGCTTTCATTAACATTTAATACTAATTAAACTATAATATGAATCTGTTTAAATACTTCCTTCAACACAATTAATTCAATTTCCAAATAAGTTACTTCATCAAACTCCTTTGTTTCTTGACCAATGCCTCAACCACAACAATAATATCTGCTTATACATAATTAGCTTCCATCTCATCTCAATTTCCATCAGTTTAAACATCAATATCTCAAGACAGCTAAGGAAACGTATACAACTTTCTCGTTCCTTTGTGGGTCACGGTACCTCTAGGATCCTCCGCTGACGTTGACAAATGACAGGCTGACGATTACTCGCCCTTGCCCGTGAAAGTGAAGGAAGTCCGGGGCCATGTGTTGTATAGAACCGTGAGCAATGAGGCCAGAGGGCCGACTGTACCCGCCTCGGGTGGGTTATTAATAGAAAGTTCATCTCAACACCAACAATTAGCCTTCTAAACAGTCCCCTGCCGGCCTGGCTACTGACTGGACTCGCTGTTGGCGCAGTACTAACCCCACTTCCACCCAAGAGCTTTCTACTAAATACCATCCATAGTAGCCTGTAACCGTCGCATGATAGCTTGACCACAGCTGCTGTACACTATCAATATATCTAGGCTGTGTTCCGACGACCAGTTAGAGTCTGGGGGACTTTACCCAACCCATTAACAGGTTCCACTCCGACACGTGCCAAGACCTGCCGGTGTCCATCCAGGGGCTCCACCACGGCAGTCTTCTTCCAGTCATGATAGTAATCATTGCTGTACACTTTCAATATCGAGACTGTGTTTCGACGACCAGTAGCAGAGTCTGGAGTACTTTACACAACTCATTAACAAGTTATACTCAGACACGTGCCAAGGTCTGCTGGTGACCATCCACGGGCTCTAACCACAGTAGCCTGCAACCACCACATGACAGCCTGACTTTAGCTGTACACTATTAATATCTAGAATGTGTTAAGACGACCAGTAACAGAGTCTGAGGGACTTTACCCAACTTATTAAAAATGTTAGGTCAGTCTATTGATGTTCGTTCGCGAGCTCTATTAAAGTGACCTGCAATCACTGCATGGTATCCGGATCAGGGCTAAACAATGTCAACATCTAGTCCATAATCAGACGACCGATAATTGAATATGGACGACTTAATCCAAAACGAATTTCAATCAGCAACGTCTGTCGGTGTTCGTTCACCGACCTATCTTAGACCATCTGAGCAGAATGTTGCCTCACAAGTGTACCGGCGGGAATCGTCAAAGAGTAATCCACGACCAAAACGTTGCCGAAGATTGGCGGCCCAGAGCACGGTCAGGTGTACGCGGTTATTCGCGTGATTGGCCTGTTGCCTTGGCCTGCGGCCTGTGAGACTGCGGTCTCGTTATCCAGTTTCAGCAAAACATGCCCCGGCTACTCACTCCGCGGTCGCATTACAGTGCCGGAGCCGTGCTTTACCCTCACTCTTGGCCTTTGGCTTCATCACTCAACTTTCCATCGGTACCAGTTTATACCACATCTTTTCCAATCTTCGATTCGTAATCTCTACTATCCATTTCGCTTGTATTACTCGTCTCGATGATTTCTCTCTCCGGTTCTTCGTCCAAATCAAACACTTTCCACTAATCAATCTCATTGGATAAAAATCATGATTTACTTGCAACTTCTCACAAGCTTAATCGTCGTGAAAAATGTGTTATGCAAGTGTTATGCACTTGTGTGATGAACTGGTGATGAGCGATAACAACGAAGATTATATCATGTCAATACATAGCCCATTCATCTCCTAGGCGTAAATCTTCGTAAACATTTTCTCGGAATGTTCAAAAGATGCAGTATGAACTAATTCTGAATGATAACAAACAATATAAGTTCATGTCAAATTGCAACCCTTTCAACCAATTCTGTGTCACCGTAAACAACTTCTCAGAATGTTTAAGAGATGCAGGATAACTGATTCTGATCGATAACAACCAATTAGTGCATGTCAAATTGCTGCCCTTTCAACAAACTCTGTGTCATCGTAAACAACTTCTCGGAACGTTTAAGAGATGCAGGATGAACTGATTCTGAATCATAACAATGCAGCCCTTTCAACAAACTCTGCGTCATCGTAAACAACTTCTCGGAATGTTTAAGAGATGCAGGATGAACTGATTCTGAATGATAACAACCAATTTTAGTGCATGTCAAATTGCAGCCCTTTCAACAAACTCTGTGTCATCGTAAACAACTTCTCGGAATGTTTAAGAGATGCAGGATGAACTGATTCTGAATGATAACAATGCAGCCCTTTCAACAAACTCTGTGTTATCGTAAACAACTTCTCGGAATGTTTAAGAGATGCAGGATGAACTGATTCTGAATGATAACAACCAATTTTAGTGCATGTCAAATTGCAGTCCTTTCAACAAACTCTGTGTCATCGTAAACAACTTCTCGGAATGTTTAAGAGATGCAGGATGAACTGATTCTGAATGATAACAATGCAGCCCTTTCAACAAACTCTGTGTTATCGTAAACAACTTCTCGGAATGTTTAAGAGATGCAGGATAACTGATTCTGATCGATAACAACCAATTAGTGCATGTCAAATTGCTGCCCTTTCAACAAACTCTGTGTCATCGTAAACAACTTCTCGGAACGTTTAAGAGATGCAGGATGAACTGATTCTGAATCATAACAATGCAGCCCTTTCAACAAACTCTGTGTCATCGTAAACAACTTCTCGGAACGTTTAAGAGATGCAGGATGAACTGATTCTGAATCATAACAATGCAGCCCTTTCAACAAACTCTGCGTCATCGTAAACAACTTCTCGGAATGTTTAAGAGATGCATGATGAACTGATTCTGAATGATAACAACCAATTTTAGTGCATGTCAAATTGCAGCCCTTTCAACAAACTCTGTGTCATCGTAAACAACTTCTCGGAATGTTTAAGAGATGCAGGATGAACTGATTCTGAATGATAACAATGCAGCCCTTTCAACAAACTCTGTGTTATCGTAAACAACTTCTCGGAATGTTTAAGAGATGCAGGATGAACTGATTCTGAATGATAACAACCAATTTTAGTGCATGTCAAATTGCAGTCCTTTCAACAAACTCTGTGTCATCGTAAACAACTTCTCGGAATGTTTAAGAGATGCAGGATGAACTGATTCTGAATCATAACAATGCAGCCCTTTCAACAAACTCTGTGTTATCGTAAACAACTTCTCGGAATGTTTAAGAGATGCAGGATGAACTGATTCTGAATGATAACAACCAATTTTAGTGCATGTCAAATTGCAGCCCTTTCAACAAACTCTGTGTCATCGTAAACAACTTCTCGGAATGTTTAAGAGATGCAAGATGAACCGATTCTGAATGATAACAACTACTATTATTTTATGCCAATCTCGCTTTAGGACCACACCATAGGATGGAGCGACGTGCCGCGATGGAAGACGCGTGACATGGCCCAGTGTGAGGTGTGAAAGACAGTAACGGTACAGTGATGGCGATACCTGCCGTACATAATGAGCGGAGCGGGAGCTAACGGCCTGGCGTAGTCGCCAAATATGTGCAAGTAAATATCCGGTTTTTGTGTCTGATATCGCTTATTTTGGCTATGTTAATTACTGTGTAGCTATTTCATGTCATAATTTGAAGCTGTGAGTGTAAAAAATGTGCTAATTCACTTGTTCCTGCATTTTAGATCAGACGTCAGCTCTTTTGGATTGATTGATTTCATGCACAGCTTATATATTTTAACATAACATATAATGTCATCTTGATAGCAAGCTAACGATAAAGGTTATTTATTGTGCCATTTTTAATGGAATTATTTATGAAAAATGGAATGAACGAAACATAGATCCCATATATTATACTTCAAAATCGTTTCATTCACTTATTTTATTGTGTATGTTAATTACAATATATAATTTAATCAACTTTGCGAAAGGTTTGGAACATAGTTCAGAACTGGAATAGTAATATACGTACATTATATACTCGTACATATACATGTATATGCTATGTGTACATAATAAACCCCTGATAGAGCCATACGATTTTTTCATATGCCTAGAATAGTACAGTAATCTTAAAACAAAGGGAATGAAAAAGTATGTTTGTCACAGAACAATGCACTTTAACAATTTGCTTGGTTTCGCAGACGCGAGTGAATTCAGTTTGAGCCTGCTTGTGTACACAAAAGATACAATGAAATGTTACAATACATTTATTAATTGTACAATCTAGGTATATACCTTTGAAACATATGCATATACAGTACTTCAAATTAGCCAACGCGTAGTTTAATTGGCCAACCACCAATTGTGGGTCCGTCTGTATACGCGAAAACTTTCGACTGAGTTAACTTCAGAGGGAAGAAATTTGGTCTGATAGTTCTATTACATTTATACCGAAATTGAAAATGATAAACATCAGTGCTTTGGGAGCCGCTCTCCGGATCAGGGTGATGTCCACGGTGGGGTGAAGAAGAAATCTTCCACACTGAAACGAAATCCAGCGTTCGTTTAGCCATTAAAAATCTATAGTTCTTATAATATTGTGAATAACGTAGATCCTAGCATTCGCAAATGTCTATGTCTGAAACGTTCCATGCTATCTTTTCCGTGCTAAATGTTTTTCTTCTTAGTCCACGGTTACTACATGATCGTCAATAGTATTTATAAAATAGAAGCTTTAAGAAACATTTAGGTGATTACCGGGTATTAGTTATTTACGTTTTTATTGTCAGATTTGCTTGCTTGTCCAGTGAGTGACTTAATTCAGCCGCAGAGTAATGGAATAAACCTTGATATGGGAAAACAACTCATTAAGGACCCGACAGGATTCTAGAAATAGTGCGTCGTCCGTCAATCTGTGCGATAACTCTTGATAGAAAGGTTCAAGAGACTTGAAACTTTGAACTTAAGTTCCTGTTGGTCCATGGAAGAATACAGATTTTGTTAGACTCGTTCGTCTGGTGCCAGAAGCTTTAAACTTGGAACATAGGTTCCTTTTGGTCTATAGAGGCACTCTATTGATGCCGTTGTCACTTATATATTACGTTTAGTCTGGTCCTTCAATACTCCAGTGCCACAGACTTGAAACTTGGAACATAGGTTCCTCTTGGTCTGTGGAAGAACTCTATTGATTTTGTTACGTTACTTTTTCACTACATTTCGTCTGTTCTTTCGATACTCCGGTGCCAGAGACTTGAAACTTAGTACTTAGGTTCCCCTGGGTCTATTGAAGAACTATTGATTTCGTTACGCTGCTCTTTCGTTTGGTGCCAGAGACTTGTATCTTAGAACATACCTTGGAACTTGGTCTATGGAGGCACTATATTGGTCGTAACGTTAATATTTCGTTACATTCTGTCTGGTGTCAGAGACTTGGAACTACTCCATTTAATATCGGTTCATTATATCTAATTAACAAACAACAAGAAAAATGAACATCAAAATACTTATATTATACTTAAAACTCAATAATTATTCTGATAACCCGTGTACGTCAGTTGTCCTTTTATTTAATTTAAATAAAATAAAATGAGTATGTTTATGTTCTTAATAAAAATGATTTTCAATCAGTGTACTGTATATTTGCCGGGTTTTTATTTTTATTTTTACTTGTTACTGTGGAAGCAAAATTTTTCTTTGTTTTATATTGTAAGCCATTTGTTATCTAGTTAGTAAGGTATAGAAGTGTATTGATAAGCCAGATACTAGTGTTAAGACACATATGCCATAGAGAGCGACTCGGCTGTTGAAAACACATTAAGAAACTGGACTCTGACACAAACGGTGTATTTTATTTTGTTATGTTTATACTGGCCACAATACTTGTAAAAGTGGCCAGTTAATTCCAGGATGTTCATTTTTTCAATATTAACTTTGTTGTTTGTGGAAGGAATAAAATCATTTATTCATTCATTTATTCATTTAAATGAGGTAGATTTAGCAATGTAATAGAAAAATTAATGTAGAGTAATATTACACGGTCATCTTATCATTATACTAGGAGCATTCTATTCTAATTGGGTATCTGAAACAATATCTTCATTAAAATCCAAATGTCGCATAAAAAGAGCATAAAACCTTTGTTTTATGCAAGCGTTTTTATTGCTGGGAAACGCAAAATGAGAAAAGGGTTTACGAACAACTTCCTGGAGTTTATGGACAGCTATGGACTTTTAAGTGCATTGCCTTTTAGGAAAGGTAATTTCAACGTTTTTTAATCAACTCAGGCATAGTTTCCCAAGGTGTACAAAGAAGGCGACATTGTTGTTTTTCCCTCAGCGGCTCAGGGGCTTTGACATCTGGAGAATGCAGTCTGCCAGCCTCAGCCTGCCCGCCATTGGATTAGTGAACTACGATGAGTGCTTGCCGTCTTTGATTCTCCAACAACGCTTACAAAACTGTTATTATTAACAAACGTGCCATGCAGTTCCCACAACTATGGTTTCTATATTCAGCTTGCTCACAAAAAGATATACTTTTCTCAATAATATGAAGCACTTTAAACATAAAATGACAAGTTTTCACGAACGTTACCTAAATAATTGTATCGCCTTTGTTTGGGCCATGACACCATAATAGACCACAGTATGAGCTGTTGTACTTCAATCAAGTTATTTATCATACAAACCAAATTAAATGCTTGAGAGAAAAGAATCAAAGGCCGGCGTTTGACCGAGTTACGTTTCATTTACCCTGGCTCAGTAAATACAGGCCTTTGAGAACCTCCGGGGTAATACAGTAACCTATGCCTTTCGTTAGTATCGTACTTAATTATGTATTTATTTGTTTTTCGACTAAATAAGGTTTTCTATCATCGTAACAGTTTCTGTAACGTAATTATTGCACATTTAGAATTTTATAAAATTTGTATAGACAACTAAATTTCTTTTTCTCATCACTAATTCAATGGTTATTTATATTAATATTACGCTAAAATGTCGTTTTGCTAAAATCAAATGATAACTCTGTGTATATTATAGCAAGGCACAGTTGTTCGATTGTAGTTTAACTATATATATATATATATATATATATATATATATATATATATATATATATATATATATATTACAGTTAGACAGTCACTGCACGTGTTTATATAGCTGGAAATCAAATTGTTTAGAAAAAGTTAAACTATACGTATTTGTAGACAGTGATTATACATATACGTATATATGTTTAACTAAATGAATTAATTACAACTTGTTACTGTAAAAAAGTTCAACTACTTTTACTATAGTCAAAAGGATATTGTATAGTAGTTTATCTATATTTATCATAGTTTTATTGTTACTGTAAAGAAGTAACTACAGGCAATTTTGCTAGGCCGTGATTGCACAGTGGTGTAATGTATTATAGCTTCACTGTTCCAGTATAGTAATCGATAGTCAATTAATTATTGCGGAGACAGAATAAATTTGTATAGCAAACGTCAAAAGATGCTAAAATTTTGACATACATACCAGAGGAGCTCTCAAGACATGCATTCATCGCCAATGCTTCCCACTTCGTCCGGGAGTCAGTCTTGTTATTGTTTGGTCTCCCAGTCATACTCCAGAAACCCTTTTTACATCATAAAATGCTTTTTGCGCTAAACAGCGATTCAAACTAGTTTTGAACGCCTTGAGTGTAGAGGCGTTTCTGAATTGATTTGGAAATCAGTTAATAAAATGAACATCTACTAGTGAAAGCAAGAGTTCATAAATCACCGTCCAGTGTTTCTCAGATCGGTAACTATATATACCTTTAGTCTCGTAGAAATGAATGTCTCGGCCCGTAGTCAAGGCACATTTAGACATACCATACAACGTTGTTTCCAATATGTTGAGACTAGGCAGAATCAACAGTTGCAACCTTTTGAAAGTTGTTCTGCACGACTCTCTAAACTTCAATTTTACAATGGTGCGGAATGCTTGCTTCTGCAATTTAAACATTCTTGAAAATTGATTATTTGCACAGGCACTCCTCAACACCAATCCGTGAGTTGGAGATTAATCAAGCCATAATACACCGTTATCAGAACTTCACTTGTGTTGTATTTGGCTATATACCTCAGAACATACATGTCTGAGGCTAATGTTTAGAAAACGTTATCAATATGAAAATTCTATATCAGACACAAAGGTAAACTCCAAGACATTTTAAGGAATATACATCTTCTAGTATTGTATCCGCTAAGATGACGCTAGGGCAATACTCAACGTTTGGGGGCCATAATCTACACTTAACAAATTGTTAATTCCGTCGTATCACTGCACGATTTTCCCGTGTGGCAGTGATAACTGTATGTCACTGACATAAAGCAGGAAGAGGATTTAACTGAGAATGGATCCTTGAGGGACTCCACAACTCATTTTCGTAGAATTTAACACGCGATAGTAGTTCAACCATGTATATTAGGCCTATAGCCCGGCAGTGATTGTACAATAGATAAACTACACGTATTACAGCTAGGCCGTGATAGTACAGTGATGTAATATATTACAGCTTGACTGTTACTGTATAGTAGTTCAAACATGTGTATTACAGCTGGGCAGTGATTGTACAGTGATGTAATATATTATAGCTTGACTGTTACTGTATAGTAGTTCAAACATGTGTATTACAGCTGGGCAGTGATTGTACAGTGATGTAATATATTACAGCTTGACTGTTACTGTATAGTAGTTCAAACATGTGTATTACAGCTGGGCAGTGATTGTACAGTGATGTAATATATTACAGCTTGACTGTTACTGTATAGTAGTTCAAACATGTGTATTACAGCTGGGCAGTGATTGTACAGTGATGTAATATATTATAGCTTTACTGTTACTATTGACTACAATAGATTAATTACATGTATTTTAGATAGACGGTGATTGTAAAGCAGGTACACTACTGGATTGTGCAGTAGTTTAAAGAAGCGAAACAGTTACTTTTCCTTGAGGCTACAACGAACTCACTGATACTGTTAAGTGTTAGTTAGGATTCACACTTGAATTATTAGTTATAACATTAAATTACTCCACAGGTATTATAAATATTCTAATAGAGGATATACTAAGCAGTTTCCAGTGACGCCACTGGTGGAGGAGGGAGGGACCTGTCTGTCCGAGCGAAAGTCAGATCGCTGATTGCAATACCGATATTACACCATATCTCCGGTGAGGCCGAGGCGGGGACCTTGAGGCCGTGTAACATTTCGCAGCGAACCTCACGTGACTCGGCGTGCGACCTCGGTATCACGACACTCACCACCTCACGAGGAAACACGGCGGTGACCTTGGCGGTCGCCATTGTATGGTAATGTGGGCTATCTATCGTCCATCTCATCTCCTGTGATGACCGAACAGTACAGACCAGACAGCACTACACAAACACGCTTTCTACCTACTCGTAATACGTTAGAAGAGACGAGTTTAAATCTAATTGCCGAACGCTCGCTTCTCCTAGCACTTCAGTTCAAGTAGTGCGATAATGACAACACTTCAATGCCGGTTCCTTATCGGTGGTGAAAATAGAAAATCAACTCTTAATTACTAAAATAACGTATTTGAACTTTACGTCATTTAATTAAAATTTAGAACATCAATGATAAAATACAATTACTTGTATTTGACGTTATACAGTATATAAAATTACGTAGTTTACAGCAAAACGTCAAATGGGATAACAAAACGACACTGTTTTGAAAGTTTATACAAGGATTGTTCTGAAGAGATTGTTATACACATACTATTATACAGAGTGCCCCGGATTAAGACGAAATTAAATGAACTTCTGTAGCGAAATTTGAACCTAATGTGGCCTTTCTTAGGCCCGTCAATTTCCATATAAAAGATACTTGTAGTAATTTTTAAATCGATAAAACGATCTTTATACTCGATTATACAGTGTGCTTGGAAATTCTCGGAACATATACTTGGACAGAAATATGAACATTTACTTTAACTGTAAGTAAATTACCATTATCTTTAAGAAATTAAATAGTATGTGTTAACATAATTTAAGAGAAACTTTAAAACGCCGCCATTTTGGATAGAGTGAACTTTTTGAGGTCCGGTTTGCAGCCTTGTGTTCAACTAAAAAGGATCTTTTATTTGATGTACATCTCAACATATGATCTAATTTAAAACTTTCTTCTGACCCCTTGCGGGCCCTCTCCCTGATGACATAAAAAGCTGCCGTGCAACCGCGTAAAGAAATTATAATTTTATGGGTAATATTTATTTACCAAGTCGCATTGCTTTACAAGAAATTGTTAAAAAATTATTAAACCGTTCCGCGGCTTCTCAAGTAACTGTATAATATGCCAATATTTGGTGATTCCTAAATATTCTCTAAATAATACTAAGAAAGTATAAAAATAAATGTAAAGTATTTAAATAAATTACAGAACTACAGACACATCGTATTCCGCCAGTCAATATTTTCTCGTCCGCATAGACAGTGCAAATTACTCCAAATTGTTAGTGATTTGGTGTCTGGAGCAAGAAAGAATAAGACGTTTATGTGGCCCCATATCTATGTGAAATAACCATCCATTATAATAGTTGTAACTAACCGACACTATAATGATTGGATGACCTTGGACAGGGACCTCAACACGCCGTCATCGACCGACAACGTGTCGGGACCTTGGCGTTCGTACTTCCCGGCAAATGTCACGTAGACACTCGAGGTCCATACTTAGGACTGTTGGTCGTATTTACTCGTATATTCTATGTGTAGATCACTAGCTGTAACCCGCAGCCACACAACGTGGCTAGAGCGTCAGAGACAACTCTCCCAAGATTCCGGAGATAAATGTTGATCACTGAGAGATTCTCAACTGTTAAGGTCGAGCAACCAATAGTTGGGAGCACATACGACTACGTTTCTAAGTAACCAATGTAAGGTAACAAGAACGTATTATATTTGGTCCGATAATTTGAGAGTTTTCGATTGTTTCTATAAAGAATTCTATTGTCTTGCAGTCAGACACCAAACGGATTTATTAACGAGCAGTAAAAATGCAAGATGAAAGTTTTTTTTGCAAAATTAGATGTACATATTAGTCATTTCCATACTGATGATACAAAAGGGGTTGGGATTAATTAATTTTCTTGTACAATGCAAATAATTGGTATTCAAGTTTTAAAGTACAATGTACGTACTTTACCATTGCAAAATATTACATGAACACCTCGTTAAACCCAAAGTTTACTTCCTCAGTGAAATTTTAAAACTAAACTTATGATAATTTAATGATAAATACACCACATTTACCATTTATCAAAAATTAAGTTTTTGGGCATAGTGACTCAGCAAATCTGTGATGCAAGTTTATGTAACAGGATGTTATTGTATAACCACCGGACAGGAGATTCAGTGCTAGTCCTTGAACACCTGGGCAGATGGGAATACATGTGGTAGGACTGGAATAAGTGAACCAGGAAAACAACGAATATTTGACGCAACACCGGCTACATTTGCAACATGACACATCTGTCATTAAATGAGGAGTTCCATCTACATCTAACTCTTCATCTACCTTAACTCTCTTCTAACTTAATTTTCAAAGGGTAATCCAATATAGTAACATATCTTCACGACTTTTGCATAAAATAACACGCCTTTAAAAATGCATCATGTAGATTACACATATTATTTCCACATACAATGATAACCCCTGTATTTTCACAAGAGACAAAGATTTTTTACAAAATACTACTTTATTTTAGCTATTAAATCTAAGACTGAAGTTGCAACTACCTGCAAACTGTTTATAACAAAATTTAACTAAACCCATCAAAACAACTGATTAACGTAACCGACTAGTTTCATAAGAGCCTGAGTTTTACCCCAAAAGAATTATGTTAAATATGAAACAAAAGTACGCCCTTACATTTTGATCGTAGCATTATGGGAGTTGTCTCATAATGAGATATTTGATATACAGGGTGTTTCATATCAGCCAGCCGCAATCTACTGTGGTTGAACCGTTTGATATATGAGTAGAGTTATGCAATAATCTAACTCTAACAAATATCGTACGGCAAACGTAGCAAAATTGTTTTTGTCATATTTAAAATGCAGGGTGTGCCCGACAATGAGGGTCACAGTTCGAATCCCGAAAATTTCAAATAACAGAATAGGCGGTCTTGTGGCACATAATTTTAAAGGTTCTTTGATCGCTGAACAATTTGGTACAAAAACTTCATAAATGTCTTTTGCGAATAGCAGAGAATTTTTTGGAAATTTTTTGAGTTTTTATTTTTTATCGTGATACCTATGTATTTAAATTTGCGAGTGTCAGAGTGTCAATTTGTTATGTCAGAAAAAGCACAAGATATGCTGTTGAAGAGTATGTCGCTGTTTCACCGTTTTTGCGAGTTTATCTTACTGCACCAAGAGTTTAATATTTGAACAACTTTGCAGTCTCGTACCCACAAAATCGTAAATGAGAGTATAGGTCATGTGGCACAACACATTATCAACCACAACAGATTACGAACGTGTGGTCTGAAACACCATGTATAACTAATATAAATCAAAACGAATTTGCACATTTGTTTCAATATATAGGTAATGAATTGTGATATACTATTCATATCTCCAAAACAAGACCTCTTCCATTGCCCAAGATCGTAAATATAGGCTTATGTACACTTATCTACAGTTCTTATGTACACATAGCGTAGCTATGATGAGTAGGGTTCATTCAATGTGAATTTTCAGAATCTCCAATTCACCTTCCTCTTAGTGCAGCTTATGAAATCCGATGGCCATTTCTTATGTTGCCAGTGCAGACACCCCTAGTGGAACAGAGGTTACTGATTTTATATTGCTAGAACGGGTATTTTGATGGTGAAAGGACTGAAAAACAGAACTGAAAAAACTACGTAACCCCAAACTAAAAGCTTAGCCTCATCATCACTCAAGGAAACGTGAATCAGCGAATAACGAGCAAGAGCTAGTCCATTATATCGAGCACTGCAAAAGCCATGTCATCTGCAGAGAAAGGACCTTTGCCAGAAGATGTTCGGCGGACGTGCCACGATCAGCATGAGGAGAATAGCGACACGTTGCGGGCAGAGAGAACTTCGGCAGACGCCGAGCGAGCGAGTGACACCGTAGCCTAGTTTGGAGATTCCAGTCCTCCACGTAACATCAGCAGCAGATCACTAGATCACCTGCAGCCTTGTGTATAGTGTTTGAAGTAAAATCGTCCATGCAATACATGAAATGCAATGCGTATTCCAGTAAGGATATAAGAATGAGAATTCCTTTGAATTATCGTTGAATTGGTATAATAAATTAACTAATTAATCGGTAAGCTATCCGCTCTCTACCCTTGAAAAATCTGTTTTTTTTTTTCTGTGAAGTCTGTGAACATAGTTCATTCTTTAGATATGAAGCAGTAAACATTGAACACGGCCCATAAGAATGATCATACAATTGCTATTTATTCGTTTACAGGTTTACTGTATTTTTTTAATTACTGTCTTATTTAAAATATGATACATCGCTAGCTAAAGAATACGTTGATAATGCCTACACTACGACATGTGTCACGTACCAACTTTAGGACGACTGGAGTAGTAGTAACAACAGCAACGTGTATCCAACGCAGTCAATCAATACATAGTGTATCCAACGCAGTCAATATGTTAAGCTGGAACGATAACAAGTTCGTAATACCGTAATATAGATTTACGAATAAAAAAAAGTTCTCGAATTTGAATTTATAAATCCGGATTATCATTAAGCTCTTGAACGGCGACCTGGATGTCTTTCCGGCCTAACCAGTTCACCGATACAGATATATTATGTATACCACAATCTGATTGTTTTACTTCGGTCTGCGGTGGAAGGCGCCACGGTCGGACCAAAACCGAATGCAAATCCAGGCCGCATCTGCAGCGGAAACCAGTTACACAACCCGGAGGAGGGCCGGTCCATCGAACAGACCGAACTGAATGACGAAATCTTTACAACGAGCAATAGGGAAGTGTTCCGGTGAGGTAGTAAACTACGAAGAAAGACTAGAAACCGAGTAGAATTGTGTCGGCCGCACAATGGGGGTGATTTGTTCGGCTTTCACTGTTACGTCAGGGGTTGACATGATGGTCCAATGTTCTGTTCAGGCCGCGCCGCGCCGCCTGCCGTCATGCCGGTGACACCCGCAGTTGTGCAACGTCGCGGTCGCCGCTACATCACGGTCGATATAGTGGTGCACAACATGTACACCAGTAAGTATGGCGAGGCATGGATAACAACATGTACACCAGTAAGTATGCCGAGGCAGAAATGAAAATCAATGTTTGGATACAACATATTGATGGTTGTATGGAGATAAATTAAGTAGGATTACCTTGTTTGTATTCAAGAACTGGAGATCGAGTAACGCGATTATATGGCGATAAATGAACCAGGGTTATCTTGTTTGTATTCAAGAACTGCACATGAATAACGCCATTATATAGCGATATATGAAGTAGGGTATCTTGTTTCTATGCGAAGACTAAAGATCGAGTAACGCAATTGCATGGTGACAAATGAAGTAGGGTTATCTTGTTTGTATTCGAGGACTGGAGATCGAAAAACGAGGTTGTATGGCGATAAATGAAGTAGGGTTATCTTGTTTGTATTCGAAGACTGGGGATTGAGTAACGCAATTGTATGGTGGTAAATGAAGTAGGGTTATCTTGCTTGTATTCGAAGACTAGGGATTGAGTAACGCGATTGTCTGGTGGTAAATGAAGTAGGGTTATCTTGTTTGTATTCGAAGACTGGGGATTGAGTAACGCGATTGTGTGGTGACAAATGAAGTAGGGTTATCTTGTTTGTATTCGAAGACTGGGGATTGAGTAACGCGATTGTGTGGTGGTAAATGAAGTAAGGTTATCTTGTTTGTATTCGAAGACTGGGGATTGAGTAACGCGATTGTATGGTGGTAAATGAAGTAGGGTTATCTTGTTTGTATTCGAAGACTGGGGATTGAGTAACGCGATTGTGTGGTGGTAAATGAAGTAAGGTTATCTTGTTTGTATTCGAAGACTGGGGATTGAGTAACGCGATTGTGTGGTGGTAAATGAAGTAAGGTTATCTTGTTTGTATTCGAAGACTGGGGATTGAGTAACGCGATTGTATGGTGGTAAATGAAGTAGGGTTATCTTGTTTGTATTCGAAGACTGGGGATTGAGTAACGCGATTGTGTGGTGGTAAATGAAGTAGGGTTATCTTGTTTGTATTCGAAGACTGGAAATCGAGTAACGAAATTGTATGGTGGTAAATGAAATAGGGTTATCTTGCTTTATATTCAAGGACTGGAGATCGAGTAACGCGATTTTATGGCGATAAATGAAGTAGGGTTGTCTTGTTTGTATGTGAAGACTGGAGATCGAGTAACGAAATTGTATGGCGATAAATTTAGTAAGGTTACTTTGTTTGTATTTAAGAACTGGAGCTCAAGAAACGCTCAGCTAGTGTTTCCGTATTCGCATGAATGTGAATAAGAACAGACGTAATCTGATACACAGTAAAAACAATCAATATAAGTAGCTTAATACATAAGCAGATGGATTACACATCGATTTCTCCTCCTTGCGTGTAAGTAGTGTGCAAAATTAATAGGAGAGCGTCAACATTTTATAATCTCACATGATACCGACAATTGTGGGCGATAATCGCAGAAGAGGTCAGAACTTGTGGTTCAGTCCTGTAATCACCAGAACTGTGTCAAGGCTGTCCAACACTAAATCGTAATGATCAAACAAAAGTCATTATCACTGCCCGACTTTCCTAGCGTGTTGATTGTCTTTCAGTGTAGTGCTTCTGGCGCTATCGGACACCTTGACTTTCTACCACGTCTATAAAACTCAAAATTCTACTACGGATAGAAACTAATGCTTTCACCGCAAGAACCCAGCCTCCTGATACGGTCTAGATTGCATCTTTCCCCCCCAACTTTCCACCACAGAACAAACATTCCTGTGTTGGTGAATCACCACATCAGCGATGGGTGCGAGTGAAGCCACTGGGCCGTGCACGACTGCCGCTGCTGCTCACGACTCCCAGTGGGGAAAGTCTGGCAAGGCTAGGCAGCAAGGTGTCCGGACAAACGGGTTAGGGTCAAGGTCGACTATACTCCACACTGCACTGCCCTGGGTCTGCCAAGTTCATGGCCCACTTCTGCCTAGTCATGCACGGGCCACTTGCCGAATCAAGTCAATTCACCTGACAATCTAACCAACGTTATCTACATTTGTTCGTGAATACCCACTCTGAATTACGTAAAACACCCAACTTCATGTTTTCAAACCATAAGATTTTTATTTGGAAACAATTTGCTTAGTGTAAGTATGTTCCATAGACGACTTTATCGACATTGTAGTTTCCATGTTTCTTAAATTTAAATTTCTGAAAGATACTATAATGGCTGTTTTACTTGGCGAATTTTGTACCTCATGTCAAGAGTTAAACCACTGTTAATTATTGAATAATAAATAATGATTTATTCCATCAAAAATAAAGGTGCACATTACAAATTACATAAATGGAATTTACACTGCCACAGCTTCAAGAAGCGTGGCAGGGCAACAAAAATACAAAACATTGAAAATAAAGTAAAGTCAGTCCAGCTTGTGATTGTCCTTTGAGAAGAGCAGGACTTCACTCCAATTAAGCTTGCATAATCGTCAATTTACTAATTTTTTCATAAAAACCTTTGAACAACTGTCAAAACATTGTACTTGTATGAAATAGACAGTAAAAGAAAATTGATAAAGAAGGGCAGCTTTTTAAAAAACAAAGAATACTGGGAGTTACGTAATGATTATTGCATTGTCCATCGTAGTAGTAGTTTAAAAAACTACTAGACAAATTCATTCGAAAAGGCTAATAACACAACCAAATATGCATCAAGTTCATAATTCACTCAACTTGAAATATTTATTTCAAGAGCAAAGCATCATTTCTTTTTACATCTAGTTTTGCGAGGACAACACGTAACTCTGTAAAAATTAGAGATATATACATTTTCTTGGTATTCATATAAAATGGGTGCAAGAAAAAAAAGGAAGGGCTAATCAATAACCCCAGAGTGTGGCAAGGTAGGTGTGACAATGGGTGGTTTGTAATGACGGAACACAATATCTGTTGTCACGACATTACGCCATCATCCGTCTGCTAACTGTAACTGCACCTTACATACAAGCGCGGCAAGCGGCTCTTGTACAACATAAACCCACGGGCTTCTGCACCAGATCACTTAACAGAAACAGTTTCTCTGGCACTCAACAATGGACAGTACTGATGGCGAGAGAAAAGAAGAGACCTGGATTCTGGCCTATCTGAAATTTGCAGGCGTTACTACTAGTATGTTGCCGCGCCCTGTTTCGTAATTCCATTATTGTTTCACTGTTCCATTGCTAGGATAAACAATTCGCAGGGTTGGCTGTGGGGCGAAGCGCCTGAAATTACCGGGCGGCAACACACTAGTACACAGCTGTGCGCCGGCACAGGCCAGGTCTCTTCTTTTCTCTCGCCAACAGTACTTTCCTACACAAGTAATCCACTATATATACCCTGGTTCAATGTGCGATCCCAGAGCCAAATGTTTAATAATGACGATTTATTTACAGATCATTTAGTGTACAGAGAGAGTCGTCGATCAAGAAACTCTGCTATTTCATGATAATTACACTGTTTGTGAAGTGAATAAAGACATGGTTTCAGCAACACCAATTAGAATACCATGAGCCGATGTGGTCTATCGCGGATGTAATTTCACCTGATTTGATGAATGAAGATACACGAAAGTGAGTATAACCTTCTACCATTCTCGGTACAAGATAAATTATTAGAGACGAGGTATGTGAATTTACACACTGTGCCAGAGACCATGTAAACTTGTAAGGCAAATCTGGAGTGGTGTAATGATGTAAGAAAACAGACTGGAAGTAAACTTAAGACTTCTGAACCAGGGTAAGGACCATAGGGGAAGTCAAGAGATGATGTCTGAGTAGGGCAATGTATGGCATGTATGGACTGACATGAAGCAAGAGGGTGAAGAATAAATATCGGAAAATTGAAAGTTAACGATTGGTACCCAGATTGACCCAGCTCAAACCACGGATTTTGGAAAGACGTAACATGTTCTAAAAAAAGCGGCAAGAACATGGCAGTTAGTGAATGCGCCAGAAAGGGAACGTCAACTTATTTAAAAACCTCGCATGGTCGTGCCACTGATTACAGGACTCTCAATATGTCTTGCACATTTCACTCATACGTGCCAGTTACCTAATGGTTTCCACGCTATGTATGTAAGGGGTCTGATGATTTCTCTAATGAATTTTCAAAAAGCGAAGAATTACGGACGAAAGCTAGCGTATAACTATCAAGATTCTACCACGCACATACACAAATTTCTAATAGCCATAGTGTATTCCCAGTTCGTATTATACAAAACATATGTTGCATCGTGTTAGAAATGTGACTAAAAAACAAGAACAACCGTGTGTGCAGATAATTTAGAAAGTTATAAATTAAACAGTAACAAGATGTAAACACAATTCAACAATTATGCACACCTAATGGACTCTCCTCCTGTTTCACCTGTCGAACACCGTCTCAATTAACGAAATCCGACACGCACGTTCTACTGCCATCAGTTGTGAACAAAGAGGCGGACTGAGAAATATTTAATATATGGTTGAGTGTTGTGACCTTGTCCGTGGGTAATTACATCAGCACTGATCACTTCCCAGCTGAAACTACAGACCGACAAAGGTGAAGGGCGACATCGCCTCACTGTTACACACGAGGATCTCATGACGTCACTCTATAGTTAGTAATTAACTCTATGAAGTCACCGTACATACCAGCCGGAACACCAGGTGCACGTCTCGCCACTTGTACATTACTCACTCACCTGTAACAATGCAGCAGAAATTAGTGGCCAGTCATAGCCATACACTTGACTACAAAGCTAACACAACAAGAAAGAAGTTAGGTTACGCTAAAAAATCTCTCAGAGTCGACCCTCATTACTTCTTCTTTCTTACATCATAGCGGCACGTACAATGAAGAACGTAGCCAGGAATACATTTTTTAGTGTAGGTCAAAACATCTGATATTTCCCTTAGTGGACAGAAAGTAAGGCAAGTTCAGTCAACCACTCATTCCCCATTTTGCTCCTTAAAAAGTTCTTGACCTGTTTCAATGTTGAGAACGATTTTTCAGCAGTACACATGAGTAATACTGAATTACTTTAGTAATACTTGTTTGCTAAAAAGTAATTTTAAAAAAAAACTTAATTGAAAATTTGGAGGGTCCGAGCCCCTCAGACCCCCTTACTGGTTACGTCCATGCGTACAACATCAATTCAAAAACAAACCAATCGATTTTCTGAAGAAAGGTTAAGACAGCGGAACTAAATCCATTTTTAATATTTCAGTGCGGTAAATGAACCTAACACGAAAATCTCGTCCATTGTGATGTGACAGAGACAAGACAGGAAACCATACAGTCCATAACCAGAGTATCTCACCGCTCAATATCTCCCTCGCCTTCATACAATCCTTAGACAGTTGACTGACCTGACATAAGGTCTCGTCAGTGATGCAAACATATCTGACCGACAACTGCGCAGTAATCTTCTCACACTGAGGAACATTTTGAACGCAGGATAAATCATCAAAGTCAACGTCAAGTCAAACATTCTTTATTGATATTGACACAACGTGTCACTCAGGACGACAACGCGTGCCTCTCACTCCACCAATCAGACATGCAAATCTTAACATTTATACACAAACTTATGATGTTTTAGCTATATTCGCACTTACGGTGATCCCCTCTAACTTCACACAATTCCAATACAAATACATTTTAAAACTTACGTTGAAGAAACTATGAATACAAATTTAAATAAGTTCTTCACAACAGTAATGCTAGAAATAAAATTGTCAAGGCGATCCAAATACTTGCACCATTGGAAATAGATTTATAACCTTTTATAAAAACATCTCATGTTATGTTCACATGTTCAACTCCAAATAAGTTTTAGTGTGGTTTATGTTTAAAGCGAGGTAAATAAATCACTTTGGAGACTACAGTCAATATTCATAGAAGGTTTTCATTATAACTTCTTGAACTGAAATTTTCGGTGTTTATATGAAAAGCAAAATAAGTTAAGAATGGTTTCTTTCAATCTAATTCGACTTGGATAACCCCACTTTAATGCTATTTTAACTTTTAATAAAATAAGAATCTTTCAAGCCACGAACTTGAAGAATTTGTATAGTTATTGCTCAAACCCATCTAGCTGACCTTGTTAACAACTAATTACAGACCGGAGTGTTTCCTGCCAAATCTAGCGCCGCGCCGCGCCGGGGCGAGATAGCGGCCTGTTACGTCACCAGTTCTCCGCTCGCCGGATACTCGGGTTGTAATAGCCGTGTCTGAGATTGCAGCAATTATCGGTATAATCGCGCCCCGACGCAACGCACCGGCTTGACATTTCTCTCGTCCCAGCGCTCACATGTGTTGCCAGCAGTGAGAGCGTTTACACAGCCAGCGAAAGTTTTACGACCGTACCCTTCTGCATAATTGTCGATTTTGTTTAAGATTGCAACAAGCGTTGGCGGAGTTGGAGAAAATGGCAGAACAGCATTCTCTCCTCCGCATCATCCTTGCTTGGCTTGCGAAAACGTTTTCTCGCTCTACACTGCAGACTTGAGCCAACAACTGTGTTCCTAGTAGTGCTGACAGAATAGACAGTAGTATGTATTACTCGTAAGCTCCAGGACTTGCTTGCATGTTGAAAGGCAGACGACAGATCACAATGCGCGTAATTTGGTCGTCCCGCCAACACCCACGTTCATTATCAGTGTGGAAACCACGACTAAACTGTTTAATGGAATAGACTATTGTTCTATAAAGCAGCCTGTGAAATTTAGTAGGTTGCACAAAATCAATACCACATGTACGCCTTGAGGGTTTAATACGCAGTACAGTAATCCCACAGAGGTGGATTAACCAAAATGGGTCATTATTATAAGTAACAGAAACCTTCTCATTATAACTTTCCTGAAATGTTTTAATCTATTTTTGACTTTTTATACTTAAAATATCTTTAAAATTCTCTGCCTTTGAGGAATCTAGCCTAGTGTCTCAACACCACTTATCAAACTACTCAAGGTTTGAAACACCTAAATCTGTAGGACCTCCAAACCTCTTAGACCGTATGTGTGTCTATGGATTATCAGACAATAAACTTATGAGATTATCCAACCTTTGGGGGCTCTTCGTCCTAGGAGCCTTCAGCTTCTTGCTGTTTGGCCTCTGGGCACATCTAGCCTCTGGAAGCTATTGTACTTGTTGAATCCCCCAGAGGCCATTGATCCCAGTTTTGGAAGTATATAAGGTTAGGTAATCTCGTAGGTAGCAGGTTCCTAGATGCCACCGGATCACAAGGCTAAAACCATTTTAGAAGATCTGAGAGTCCCAAATACTTGAAACTTTGATAGAAACCCGGGTGGGTGTTCCCAGGGGTTGGAAAACTTAAGAGAGGTTCTTAAATATTATATAGAAGAGGTATTTCAGGCCGGTTTGTACACAGACAGAGAACTTTAAAAGAGAGATCAAAAATTATAGAGACCATAGTACATCTAGAGACCTGGTTGTTCTGGTATCGAGAAAGTAAGTTGTAAACGCCGGAGCTTCTGGAACTCAGGTTGCCACAAATGTGGTACATTAAGAGACTACAAGCTTTAATGCATTTAATAGTAAGTGCTCTTGTGAGCCAAAAGCTCTTATTGTGTCAATAGACTTAATTTGTATACTATTTGTTGCTAGGAAAGGCAAAAAACTAGACCCCTTAATGTTAAATTACGTGCTTCTGAAACACAATTTAAGATGTAAATCTAAACGAATTATTTTAGATGTTGATACGGTCCTGGAAGAAGCGTTAACTATACTTTTAACAATTCATCTGCTTCTTACAATAAAACGAAATTTAACAAACCATTGTATTGAAAAAATTATACATCGCTTATGTACAGAGGTAAATCATTTTGTCGTATTTTATATAAATAAATCATATTAAACCTCTACTACACAATACATTAGAATTGCCATTTTAAGGAAGTCTGTAAACACCATTCATCATTTTACATAAGTAGTTGAAGTTTATTGTGGAATGACTGTGTTGATGTTGACAGTGTCAAGCACAGTTCGCTACACCATCACGACACATTACACTCTAATGTAGCGTCCTACTGTAAGTGTAAGTGTGAGTGTGCGTGTCGTGACAGCGCCCCACCCTTTAATCTGCCAAATAGGTTCACGTTCACTCGGTTTATGCATAGAAAAACCTTATCCTGCAGTTAATCTAAATCAATTTATTGATCCTGAAAATGTTGCTGTTTCTTCTTCTCTGAACACAAACTTAGCCTACTACAAAAGCAAGAGTATGCCACACCACGTGTCGCGTAACATGCTTCGCTGAAGTTGCATGCAAATCTCTACTCTATAACTCATTTAATTGTTGAGATTTACTGCAGACAGATATACAGACAATTATACAAAAAAATAGATAAACACAAACATTTTCATTTCTTCCAGTAATCATTATTTTTGTATCACTAAGTGTATACATCATATTTCTATTATGTTTATTTGAAAAAATAATTGTTTTAACAGACAAAACCTTAAGTTACTGTATTGATTTTATTTAAAAACTTAGTTTGATGAACGGTATTGTTTTTTTTTTTATTGTAATAAAATTATAGACGATATTGTGGCTGAAAATTCCCCGCGTGGATAAAAATCTGTAGGTATGAAATCGTAACGAAAATCTGACAGCGTTATGTCTTTTACTAATCAAACTTCGACACATTTTAAATCTTCATGTACATAAAGTATAATCAATTACAGGATGTATAATAAAGTACAAATAACCCCATGTGATAACGATCTCTTGGCGCACTTGGCACACGCTCAATCTGATCTTTCCATGCATCTGACTCGTGAACTGGTTTGAGCCATAAATACATCTCAACTGCTTACCAGAGTCCTTCACAGTAGTGACAGCATTGAGATTTAGTAACGAGCTACCATTAGGCCTAGAGACCATTACATTTCTAGAGCAGCCTGTACGAAAAGAATCCTATGACGTTTGAGACGGTGTTGCCATATCGCTGCCGACTGCCACCTGTTCGAGCTGTAACTTCATGCACTGTCTGTGTTGTTGAATTATACGTACGTATATTTTTTTATGGTGACAGTTTATTATGTTTATCCATTACAAAAAAATATTAAGACGGTTTAGTAGTTTTCCATACACGTAAAACTGGCAACAGTGAAGAGCGCGGGGTATAGAGAGGGGATTAGATGCACCAGCCAACAGACTACTATCGTGCTGACTACTCCAGCCAGTAAAATGGCCATTTCAAATAAATTATTAAAAACGAAACCTTGGCTAACACGTTGAAGTTGTACTGTGAATCCAGTTTATTCTCACGCTGGCGCGCGGCAGTTTTCCAACTGAAAGTTGAGCTGTAAATCCCCGGCGATAACGAGCGAGCTATCGCGGGACGCAACGCTCTTCTGAGAAGTGATGGTAACCAAACCTGAGCCAATTTCTTGCTCGAGTTCACCGGTGCAAGGTAACAAGCATGAAACTAGAGAAATAACACGAGATGCTAACAGTGGGACAGGTAAATCAGGTGTGCTCATCGGACCGTGACTCGTCCAGTCCAAGGCTGAGAAATAGGAGTGAGTACTGGTCACCCAGTTTCCGCTGGCGAGTGTTGCAGGACTATGGTCATACTTATAGTCCTGATTTATACGTTACAATAATCGCCGTCCATCCAGGTACAACATAGGTTTTAACTAACAAAGTTAATATGAGATATGAACATCCAAAGGTGGTACAATTTTAGTTCCGTTAGTTAGATTTTTAAGTTTATTTTTTTCATGACATCTCTTAAACAAAAAGTTCTTCAAGAGAGAAAAAAATAGGGACAAGTTTGTTAACATCACATAAGGAACTGTAGTCACATAGGGAATCTTATAAGCTCTTATAAAACTCGTAGGAAAACTGCAAAAGGATGAGGATAGAAAATAGCAATTGAAGATAATAACACTATTTTATGTATACCAATGTAATTTAATAATACTTATTTTAAACGTGTGTTTTTCTCAAATGTAATTCTTACTGAGAGTCACGAATAATTCAAAGCCATTATATTTACTTAAGTTATAGTTCATATACCGTACATATTGTAAAAGATTTCCAGTTTTATAAGTAGCCATTTGTCCTCAAACACGATTAAAATATAGTTCCAAATTCTTAATCTAAGCCGGGAGATGCGATAAGTGAAAAAAAACAAATGTTTTTATGTATTGTCTGCCTGTAGGGAAGCTATCTTTCGGAGGTTTGACTAGGGAGAGCCGAATATAAACCCGATTACTCTACCTCAAAGCACTTTACGAGTACTCTTTATATTAACACTTGCATACATTTCCGATTTAATTAGCCCCAGTAAGTACAAAGATGGATTAAAGGTATGTAATATAAAATTTACTTCTGACGTATATACGTCATTATAACAAAATATATCTAGGCTCCGACATGGGGAGGAAGAATTTTCAGAACCAAATCAATGATTAGCGGATGGATAAGAATATAACCAGAGACACAATGGGTACTATGGATGAAACCATATTGACACACTTATAAATCTCTTTCTCAAATAAAAAAGGTGTCAGTAACTCTGGAAAAGTAATTTAAATTTCACTACTGTAATGAGTATATCAGTTAATTTCCGCTTTGGTCTCGGCCTGGCCACGACGGAAGCTGAGAGAAGGTTAGTTTATTAGCAGCTTCCACATGGGTGTGAAGTATACACAGTTCAAAACATTTTTAGCACTGAATACAATTTGTTTAAATAAATAGTTTTTACACAGGTATAGTGTAAAAATGATTGATGTAAATGATTGTGTTAATATTTTTAATAACAAAATCTCAGTCTATTGCTTATCATCATGGTACATAAAATATACTTCTTCGTTATCTTTAACAAAGAAAGAGCCTAGCATATTTGATTATTATCATTGTGTTATAAATAACATGGTTATTTACTTGAAGCCCGTCCCGTGCACTTTTACATTTGCAAAACTGCTTGTTTAAAACTACTTTCCTGTAAGAACTGACACCATCACAGAAAGTTTGTAATTTTGTTGCTAACAGACGCAAATGTGGCATCGGACAGTTTAAAAATTGTTTATATTTAAAACCTGTCAATTGTGTGATTTAAGTAAATACTGGCAAACTATCTCTTTCAAGGATTTCCACGTTGTGTACATAACAATAACACACGAGAAACACACATTGCATAATATTATACGAGTTAGATGTCAATTTTATAACTAAGAAATGAACAATATGAGTAAATTCAAAGGGATTACAATATTATTATTTATAGTTGAATAGCTTATCACATGATGTTCAAGTAGCGAAATGTACGACTGAACAAACTATACAGGGAGGTAATCCGGTCAAGGCTATTCGGTAAGACAGAAGATGTGCAATGCATCAACGTTATAATGATTTGATGAAGTGTCTGTCTAGTCGAGATTCGCAACCTACCTACTCCTGCCCATCATTATAGTCATTATGTTATTATTGGCGGTTACAATTACTAGGACTAGCTCTGGCATTAATCGCGGTAAATAGAACAAAAACTAATTATACAAGTTGCGAAGTGGTTACAACAAAACCCTTTCTTGTATTTGACCCCCTCCTCTATATATTTTATATTAATTATATTTTAATTTATCAAAACACAGAAGTAATTACATTATATTTAGCTTTTAATGTAAAATTAATACTGTTGTCTTGAAATAAATAAAATAGCACCTGTCCAGTGTAGAACAATACAAATTTGCAACCCTTGAAAATGTTCATGTTCCTTTAGAGCCACCCTGTGTATCGGTTGACTTCTCAAAATATATTTGCGTTAGTGACACCAAAAAGCTTGGAATGGTTGTCAAGGTAATCTAATGTTCCACGAAACGATAGGAAAGAGAGACCCTCGATCGTTAAGTCGTAATAAAAAAATCAGCAATTGCTGTTCTACTATGGAAATGGCGCAATAAATTGTAATAACTATTTTTAATTCTTACTTCATCATGGAATACTAGTAGGTGATATTAAATAGATTGAATAACATCTGATTATATTGAATTAGCAAATTCAAGAAGTTTCATGTATATATGTTTATTGAAACTAAACATAATTTAATAATTGCAGCGTAAATTGCTGGGGTTTTTAAAATTACCAAATAGATACGAAATATATAAAAGTTGAATCTATAGTCAGACCGACACTTGCAAACCTTATTGTTGTACTGTGTTATAGTCCCCAATTAAATTCAAGAATTCAATTGTGTTGTGTTGATCAAACTTCTTTGAGTAATAAATATTGATTATTCACTACGAGGTCATGAACACTTCACAGTGTGCTTACTGTAATGAAATAAATAGTTCGAAAGGCATCCAGTGATCTGGCAGTACACGATCCACTCAAGGCCTTTCGATAGTGCAACAGAATATTTATTGGCTCTAAGACAGAACATGAAACCTGTCTGTAGCGCTAATTGCGAGCAATGACTGACAGACATCCACAGCGATGTAATATCCCCGCCTCGAATCAGTGTTGAGAACAAAGTGTTTGTTGGGTAGATATCGAAAAAGTTTATAACTTCACACAGGGCGTATTTAAAGAATAATAGGTTTTCAGACAATTGGTATCCGTATGTACTGTATGTACAATAATAGAACACTACGTTTCGTAAGAGGACCTATTCGTAAGTATGATGCGTTTGTCTAACATTAGCATTGCTTCGGATTTTTGGCGTACGCTATGACAATTTAACAAATCGACCTGAATCATTTGTATTAAAATAAACTCAGAAAACATGTCAGTGATACGATTTAAATAAATAGCGTACTCAAAGTGTCTTAAATACCGAAAATAAATGTTTATTAAAGCTTTAAACGTCTGCATATTAATATTTTATTCAATCTGAGGGCTTTATATAGTAATTGAAAATCGGATATACTGTATTTAGGTGCATGTAGATTAAAGCATACTTTAATACTACGTGATGGGATTCGATCATCGCAATCTACTAAAACTCGAGGGACACGTGATATAATGGTATTCCCAGTGCTACAACAATATGTAAAACCCAATCAGCTGAAGCGTGAGTGATGAAATCACAACCACAAACCACCACCACCACCACCATCAATAAGGAAGGTTTTCTCATTATAAAGTAATAGGATGATGTAATATCCTAAATTAGGTTCATTAGAGTATGAATGATATCTGACCACTAATGATATCAGTTGAGATGATGCGCCCAAAATATTTAAGCCTCCTCTACTTGCACCACCGTTTGTTGTTACCAAGTATGGGAACCCCGCGAAGGCTGAAGGACGAGGACGACCACTGGTCGGCAGAAGTGTCCTGTACTCTCTACTCTCACTACTTACGAATCTACTCTCACTTAACACATCCAACTTTCAGGCACAGTGGTTTGATTGTTTTTAACATAAGTAAAATTCAATTATTCCCTCATGAAACAACTCTTCTATTGAAACAAACAAAATATTCATAGGAAACACAGACGTACTTGGAGTTTACCCTTCACATTTACATGAGTGTACCCTGTTAAATGCCCGTATAGATAATGGGGTTTGCAGTAAATCTAGCTTGGCAGTATATGGCTGAATGTTCTCATACGCAGTGAAATTATTTGACACTTTTACACCAGACATGTAATCCTCGCGCCAGTTACAACACTCGTAGGAGTGTCTCGATATGGTCATAAGGTATATTTGTACCGTCTCTACAACAAGAGTATTTAAATGTGTGTTGAAACGTTATAATTGTCAATGTTCGGTCGAGTGGCGGAGTACAGAATGTCACAATAAATACCGGCCATTACAAGAAGTAAACTCCTGCAGCTCCAACGTCGGTTTGTTGGTTTATTACAGAATTGGTTTATTGCAGTAACCCACGCAGTAGTAGAATGTAAGGAAAAGGAGTAAAAACAGTAGACAGTATTTGGAACTGTAACTTGGAAATTACTAAATAGATGCTAATGATTGCGTATAGCGTCATGCGCTAAGATAACTTTTCTTTCTAAGACATAACATACAAATTTGTCTCTTTGTGAATTGTACTGTACCGACTAAGACACCTCAAAATGACTACGGTAAATTTTTCATCACAAAAGATGACTCACACAAGCACACGCACAAGTGTCGAGTTCTGCAACCAGATCCTGTCATCGCTTAACGGCGAGCACAATTTAAATGGTCAATTGGCCCATTGACCTTAGAGCTAGCGTTGAGCGGCAGCCATCCACAGCAGAGCGGACACCTCCCGTAAGCACCTGCAGTTTGTAGCACTGACTGTGATAGGAACGACACCACAAGATGACTGCGGTCTCATCACAATAGTGGTCTCGCACAAGCACACGCTACTCAAGTGTCGAGTTCTGCAACCAGATCCTGTCATCGCTTAACGGCGAGCACAATTTAAATGGTCAATTGACTGACCCATTGACCCTGGGACTAGTGTTGAGCGGCAGCCATCCACAGCAGAGCGGACACCTCCCGTAAGCACCTGCAGTTTGTAGCACTGACTGTGATAGGAACGACACCACAAGATGACACCACAACATTTCATCACAATAGAGGTCTCGCACAAGCACACGCTACTCAAGTGTCGAGTTCTGCAACCAGATCCTGTCATCGCTTAACGGCGAGCACAATTTAAATGGTCAATTGACTGACCCATTGACCCTGGGACTAGTGTTGAGCGGCAGCCATCCACAGCAGAGCGGACACCTCGCGTAAGCACCTGCAGTTTGTAGCAGTGACTGTGATAGGAACGACACCACAAGATGACACCACAACATTTCATCACAATAGAGGTCTCGCACAAGCACACGCTACTCAAGTGTCGAGTTCTGCAACCAGATCCTGTCATCGCTTAACGGCGAGCACAATTTAAATGGTCAATTGACTGACCCATTGACCCTGGGACTAGTGTTGAGCGGCAGCCATCCACAGCAGAGCGGACACCTCGCGTAAGCACCTGCAGTTTGTAGCAGTGACTGTGATAGGAACGACACCACAAGATGACTGCGGTCAACATTTCATCACAATAGAGGTCTCGCACAAGCACACGCTACTCAAGTGTCGAGTTCTGCAACCAGATCCTGTCATCGCTAAACGGCGAGCACAATTTAAATGGTCAATTGACTGACCCATTGACCCTGGGACTAGTGGTGAGCGGCAGCCTCCCGCGCTTGTAATATGTAGTAGTGATTGTAATGGACAACTCGGCGATAAGAGTGACGACACTTGTTTCGAAAGGAAACCAATACACGAGAAAGCAATTAAGCGGCCTGCAGCGAGTGGTACATTATACGATCATTCCATGTATCGTTGTATCTCATCAATGTACAGTGAGGGAAAACATAATATACAACTTTTTTTACGATGTTTCATTTATATCGAGGAATTTGTACATTCATTGCGAATGTAAACATTAAAAGCAAATTGAAATTGTTCTAATCGTTTGAATTAAAGTATTGTATCATACACTTAATATCAAAACTACATATTACAGGACTGACTAAGTATTATAACTAAATAGCTTGATATGTCTGCATTCGATAGTGAAATCCAATGTGACGTAAATGTAGACGTGTCGACTATGAAGCGGTAGAACTGCATTATTGTATTTAAATGTTCATGTCGAACCGTGTCCGCAAATTAAAGTTACAATTGTTCTAAAAATGTTTTTCTCATGAAATTTACTTGGGAATACTCAATATCTCTAAAACTGTTTGAGCAGTTCCAATATTGGAAAGAATATCAAGCTGACCACAGAACTTATTTTATAGCATTTAAGGATATATTTATAAAATACATTTTTCTGGCCTTGTTTCAGCTTTCCTATCACCAGTTTTTTGAGATAAATACTTGAGGAATTTACAAGCAATCGATATCTTAAAAACCGTTCGAGATACCAATGAATGTTAATTAAAGAATGTTCTTGAAATGTTATAAGCATTGCAGAACACTTTCTGTTTTTTCCTAGATTCATAAATAACGGAGTTGTGAATTATTTTAAGTTTAAACATCCCCTCCCCCCATGTTGAAATGAAATTTTGTACCCAGCTGGCCAATAATCTTACCCGAAATATTTATAATGTCATTTAATGTGCCAACTTGTTTAAGCTTTTTTGAACAGAGGGTGGCTTTGGGCTCGGAGAGTCATGTTTAGTGAAGTTATGAGGACAACTGCAATAGGCTGTTTTTGTATACAAACTCTACGTAAAAGGGTTAGGGTACTGCTGAAGGTCATCCAAGACAATGAACAATGAGGAAGGTCGTGTACCAGCGTAACCATTCGTCGCCCTTGAGCTGCACCGCGATAAGATAGCCGACACTATTATCTGTCATTGTGCTTTGTCTGTGTGATCCTTTACTGTCTTCGCTACGGTATACAAAACAACAAGTAAAACAATAATTTTACAGACCGCGCTTAGTGAAGCCACATGAAGGTGAAATGATATGCTCACGGACATTCAAGGGAAGGCAGACCAGATGTGGGCGCATACTACATGTGTCACCTTACACTTCACCTCACATCCTACATCCTACTCTTGTTCTCGACAAAACATCTCGGCTTACCATGCACAGCTTTCACATCCACTAACTAATTTGTTTAAATAACCTCAATTCTCTGTACACCTAGCATCAATAAGTCTATTGGATATAAATTTGGATTGATACAGTTTATGCAAATTTATAAAAGAAGTATTGTTTAGACAATTGCATTGCACTATTCGTTCAAAAATGTATTCCTAGTTGTAATGGACTTCATCTCAAATTCATTCTGTGTAAATTTAGTTTCTTCATCATGAGACGTAGCCTTTTTACGACGAAAAGTATGTATTTCATTATTGCTGCATCCATTGGCTGAGCGTAAGCGAAGCCTATCATACAAAGGGCTAGGAAGATGTCACTTATGTATATCAGTCTGTCCACACGATATCAGTCAATGAACAGGCATATATAGCCTATCGAGGTAAATGATGGTTCATATCCACCCATAATATTTGGCTAAGAACCATTGAAACCTATAATTCAGTAGACTGGCATAATTTATCTACCTGCTGGGGAGATGTAAAGATGTATATTCTTAATGATTATGTATTCTATATGTCTTTGCGCCTGTCTGCAAGACATCTCAAGAATGAAATGAGCTATATAGACTTTAAATTTCATAAGCAACCTCAGCAAAGCCCGCTTTGGCGCATTACACCTGGTTGAGAAATACAAAGTTACTGTACATTAGTCCGTATTCAAGCTACAGGGGTTTCTCAAGCGTCTGTCGGGTATATCGTGCGTTGCCTTCACAGTAGATGTGTTCGCCTAGCCTCGGTTTGGCGCATTACACCTGGTTGAGAAATACAAAGTTACTGTACATTAGTCCGTATTCAAGCTACAGGGGTTTCTCAAGCGTCTGTCGGGTATATCGTGCGTTGCCTTCACAGTAGATGTGTTCGCCTAGCCTCGGTTTGGCGCATTACACCTGGTTGAGAAATACAAAGTTACTGTACATTAGTCCGTATTCAAGCTACAGGGGTTTCTCAAGCGTCTGTCGGGTATATCGTGCGTTGCCTTCACAGTAGATGTGTTCGCCTAGCCTCGGTTTGACGCATTACACCTGGTTGAGAAATACAAAGTTACTGTACATTAGTCCGTATTCAAGCTACAGGGGTTTCTCAAGCGTCTGTCGGGTATATCGTGCGTTGCCTTCACAGTAGATGTGTTCGCCTAGCCTCGGTTTGCGCATTACACCTGGTTGAGAAATACAAAGTTACTGTACATTAGTCCGTATTCAAGCTACAGGGGTTTCTCAAGCGTCTGTCGGGTATATCGTGCGTTGCCTTCACAGTAGATGTGTTCGCCTAGCCTCGGTTTGACGCATTACACCTGGTTGAGAAATACAAAGTTACTGTACATTAGTCCGTATTCAAGCTACAGGGGTTTCTCAAGCGTCTGTCGGGTATATCGTGCGTTGCCTTCACAGTAGATGTGTTCGCCTAGCCTCGGTTTGACGGCCAGATTGCGCAGAACGCCAGTTAACTGATTTGTTATACCGAATTGCTTCATATCTAACCACCCGGAACAGCCAGCCTCTATGACGAAATTCCATTCCATCCTGATTAGAGCAGTGCGTGATCTATCTCGCCGGCATTCGTCATCTTCTTGTGAAATGTGGAAACTAACATTTCCACACCGAGTAACCCAGCAGGGACAAGATTAAAAGGTTTTTTACTGGCTACTACACCTTTTAACACTACGTGGAATCGATAACTTCCATTGAAAACGAAAAAAACAAAGAAGCTTAGGGAAGCACTTCACTTATCACAAAACTTGTCCATTAAACAGTATTCAAAACGTAAACTTCTCCTCAGCTATTATTAGCCAACTGAGAAACGCGAACGTCCGTAACCAACAGTTAACAAAGTTCCATACAGAAGCGTTTGGCGAGTTATGGCGGTTAATTCCTTTGTGACATGCTCGCAATTCCGTCTACTAGTGGTTGTCTACTTTCTCTCTCTCAACGTTCTCCTCAACTGTTAACTCTGCATACATGAGTATTTCTTTATTACATTTTCTAATAAAAAACTATAGCCTACCGCGTTAGTTTGTAGAAACTTATACGTACCAACACCTCAGAAATTACTAACATTCTTCCACTTTTCAATGACGTACACAAATTACACTTTTAACACATGTTGTACTTGAATATAATGTTTAAAACTGTAAAATATAATATGAGGATCCCAAATTTAATAATAACCCAATTATAAGCAGATGTATGTTACTATATAAATTCAGACACAGGTCTACATCAAATCAAAAGCTTATGTTACTATACTAAAAAAATGTGATTTTTCTATATGACTAATAATTATTTATCTCTAACCCCTTCTCCCCACAGCCACCAACCCAAATATCAAATTTGGATAGTTATTAATCGAATTGAAAACAATCATTATTAGTATGAATCTACGTCATAATAATACCACATACAATAATACGATTCAAAGCGCATTTACTTTTCTCGTTATATTCATAAAATGTAATTATAATACACTAAAGTGTAGTTTGTTTCAAATTCAAAAGCCTTATGTAAATTAGTTTTAAAAAGAAACGTCATTTTAAGGAAGATATGTAATCAAGCTAAGAGAATACTAGGCAAAGTTCTGATATCACGTCGGGTAAAATTTGCTGTAACCTCTAATCACTGTAGTATTATTACGACTTTACTTGCCCAAATCCATCGAAACTAGTGCATGTAAACAAACTGATTACTTTGTAAAGCAACTATGGTGAAAATGGTTGACTGGATGTGAATGTTGAATTTAGCTAAATGTCATTGTCTTATCAGGTGCACAATTGATGATTGATGATGAGACAATGGGAATACCTCTTCACCTAGATTTCACTACTCTTTGTAATCTGGGTGTCTCTGATGTCGAAACGATGCGGGTGGTTCGTCTTAAGCGTCTACGTTCTTCGTCACCGACTAATTGTGGATACCTTCAGACGAACATGATTCCAGGTTTCAAGAATCAAGTCGGCAACAATATCAGATTACAGATGCTGCACGTAAGAGAAAGGTGAATCGGAGCTAAATACGACGTTCACATTGATTACTTTGTATTCAATTTCTCGTATGGCCGCTGACAAAACAAATTTATGTAATGTTATCACTCGTCTTTTCGATTGAAAGTGATCGTTCTTCCAATAGGGCTAATCATAAATATCTGCAGCACACTAGACTGCGTCGAGTCCGTCTTCTAGAGCGATACTATTCCTTGAATCACAACATGGGAGCAACAATAGCTCCAAAAACAAATTATTTGTTTTTGTTTTTTTTTTGTTTTTTTTTGCTGTACTGGCAGCCATCTTAATTTTAGTCCTGTAAGAACTATGTTAAACCTCACGCACTATTACGGCTTAATTTTCGTCGTTTTATTTGTCGTAGAATTTATGGAAGATGTCTCATTTAAAAAATGCAGTTAATACGCATCCAATGCTTTTTTGTTCTTTTCGATATTTTCCATACGTCATCCAGAATGAAATGTTTAATTAGTGTTTGCATTTCATACTTTAAATATTAACAAAGCATAAACTTACAACTTAAGCTAAAAAGCGTCATTAATTATATCTTTAAACAATTCTCCTATAGTGCTACGATAAAAAAGGGCGTTAAGTGCATGACGTTTAACGTTGTTCTTATGGGGAAAACTTAAGCCGCCTTTAAATGTTTCCATTCTTATCTGAGCTCGGAACAAAACATATGCACTAATAACTCTGCGAGTTAACTCTAAATCGGTCGCTTTTAGCCTATTAATTCCTGCAGTAAAGTTTCATCTAAAATCGGCAACACGAATTGAATGTGGCCAGGACAATTAATGAAACGCAATCGCTGCACGAGGTACGAACCTGTGGTAGTGATGTAGCCAACGCCCTCATTTATCGCGGGATTGATCGCAGATATCCTATTCTCGGCCCGACACTTCCGACCATTACTCTAACAGAGTTCACCAACTTCACCTGACACCTCTCATATAACCTTAGCTGACGTGATGTCATTTAGTCCTCAAATGATTAATACGATACGATAAAGCTTCAGTGTTTATGCATTTACACTACCTATTACAATACTGAGGACTTAACAGCTTACCACAATACTGTTTCAGGGCATACATAACACAATCATTAATTGCTGGACCAAATCGATATCGCACCTGACAATACTTTAACCGGCAAAACTAGTTGTTTACATGAACTAAACGCTTTAATCTCTAAAACAACCAAGATTTCAAACAGATTTATCATTGTAGCAATAAATTAATGTTGAATTGGGCTAAATATACAATTTAAAACTGGATGCAAGATTTTTAGTTGAAAAACCCCATTCAGAATAAGAATCAGCTACGAAGGTTCTAGTATTTTATAGAAGTAATTTTAAACTACCCATGAAATCCTTTACTTTTTACGGCCGTTTTCACAGCCTGCATAGAGGATACCATCTTCTGAAAAACTATAACGTACTAAGGATACTAATATTTGTTTCATCTTACATAGCCAGACGTTTCCTCTGGGGCCGTCCTGCAGCAAGTGGACGCTGAAGTCCAGGCCGGCGAGGTCCCGGTGAAGGGATGCGGAATCCATGGTCAGGACACGTTCTGGGAGAAGGAACAAGTGGTCGATACCTTCCTGGGGGCCGGGGGTGTGCGAGGCCCGGGCGGCCGTCAGCATCTCTTCGGCACACCGGAGCAACTAGGCGTGGGTGCACACCATCATTACTCCCGCAGTTTATTCACTGGTCACAACTTCAACCATGTCTACCATTAGACGGGTTATAGCATCAGGGCGTTTGGAAATATTAAGAGTTAGAAAAGCAAAAAAGGGATTCTAGAGAGACCTGTACTCTGAGAATTGTTTTGTACGCGCGAGAAAAACCAATTATTTTAAAATACTCTTTAGTTTAGCTTACAACCTAATTAAAAAACCCCCAAGTTTATATATCAATGCTATTTTATTCGACTTTATACAACTATAATGTTCTAAAAATGTATTACATCTTCATTTTATACTAGTGCATTGAAATGTATTGCACCGATGTTCTACGGTTATGCGTTCCTGTGTATTTATCCAGAGAACGCATTACAGATTAATGTATTTTAATCTAGATTCTCAGAGGTATCCCGCGTAGTCGAGGCCAGGGCCAACTCTAGCGAGTGGTATGTGCGCGTACAGAGATCTCGCCGGGCCAAGTAGGTGTACATAGTTGGCCGAGACACTCTAGTGCTGATATTTAGCTATTTATAGCCTCAATGACTCCCGCATTGATCTGATCATGCCTCGCCGCGAGCAAGAGCACTGCACTCCACAACCACGCCTACAGTACCGAACCTCTCTCTGACCATTCCTAGCCGCGAGCAGAATTACTGCATCCCACTTCCACCCCTACAATAGCCTTCTTCTGATCATGCCTCACCGCAAGCAGGATTACTGCATCCCACTTCCACCCCTACAGTATCCTCCCTCTGATCATTCCTATCCGCGAGCAGGATTAATGCATCCCACTTCCACCCCTACAGTAGCCTCCCTCTGATCATTCCTAGCCGCGAGCAGGATTACTGCATCCCACTTCCACCCCTACAGTAGCATCTCTCTGATCATTTCTCGCCGCGAGCAGGATTACTGCATCCCACTTCCACCCCTAAAGTAGCCTTTCTCTGATCATGCTTCGGCGAGATCGAGAGCAGTGCACTCCAAAACCATGTCTATAGTATATCTGATCATGCCTCGCCACGTGCACGATCTCAACACCCCATAACTACGCCTACGGTAACCTCCCTAGTCACCGATATCACTGACAAATTTAACGTTATCAACGTTCAAGTTACGTTAACAAAGGTGACGACCGGATAATGGCTCAATCGTGTCAACGACCCTAATAACTGTTAATTGTCGCACTTATTCAGGTTAAATATGTTTGTGTTATCTGTACTTTTCCTTTACGTCACTGTGAGGCTTGCTGCCAGTGTTTTTGTATAAAGGAATATATTATATTCACGTGTTTGCTAATTAGAGGTTATCTTCCTTTGTTGAATCGTTTTCAACTAGTTGTTGCCTACACAGAAATGTGATATAGACATTGTAATTGTTGTCTCTGTTACATCATTTTAAATTAACAGGAAAATTAAGAGAGGTCCTGCAGTGAAACTACAAAGCTTGGATTCTTTACAGCGACGTCTATATGAAATGTTTTAAGTTTACAGAAATAATGATCTTCTTTAATGGGGGCAAACGAAGCTCGAGTTTATCTGATGTATGGTACTCAGTCTGACTTATTATGACATTTTGAATACATTCGTGATCCTGATGTAGCTGCTAGTTAACAGGCTAATACACGCAACGACTATAATGAATGACTTAACAGTATAAAATTGAAACACAACTAAACAAAAGTGAACTCGTAGTATTGATAACTGCATTATTAATGTACCAATTAAGGCGGTTAGATTATTTAAGTGGGTACAATCAGCTTTTTGTTCTTTTTTAGTTTTTTTTAGTCTAAGTTCTTGATAATAACTTTCTTAAAGAAAAATACACGCTTTTTTATTTTTTTACACTACAAACTGTAGGCGTTTTAAGTAATTTTAGACAATATTGTAAACAAGACCACATAAAAACTGCTCAGGCCAAGAAAGGTTACAGTGTGTACATGAAGTATAGCGTTTTAGAGTAGCATGTGCTTTAATGATAAATCACTTAAGTAAATTACAGTTTTTACTATATGAAATTTAAGACTATGACATATTTTTAATAAACTTGATTCAAGGATATTAGATTTTGTATAAATAAAACACATTACCCTCAATTGTTATCCATTATAATATACATACTACAAATTTACATAATCTTATTTTCATCTTTTTGTACCTGGGAAAAGATTTCTAAATTCTGCTTAGAAATTATGGAAAGATAAAATCTTTATTAAATTATTATTTATATCAAGAAAAGATATTTTGAAGATCTGTAACCAGAAACTTTGTACAACATCCAACGTAAGTGATTGTAACAGGAGGCTTGCGAGTAAAATTCATTACATTTCAGCGTAACTAAACGTTAACGTAGTAATCGAATAAATGAACGTCTTTAACAACACAACTCTTAATTATAAATATGAATTGTAGAGTTAGAAACTACATTACGATAAAATTCATAGATTAAGTCTGTAGACTGTAATATTGTAAAATCAAAGAAAAAGTATTTCTTCACCGAATATTTACAATTACCACAAAAAAACTTGAAATACGCATACATAAAATAATACAATGACGAATTAAGCACTTTACAAATACAACCTAACAGGCAACTTCACGGGTAATACGAAAGGGAAAGTGTATTTTATAGGGTTTACTTTGAAAGAACGACTCTTTTACAGTTCCGAGTAAAGTCGTTACGTTCACAAAGCCCGAGTCTTCATATTTTACGCTAAGAACGCTAAAAGGGGTGCAGCTAATTCTTAGCGTTTTAACGGCGGAGTAATGGAGTAAACTACGCCGTTCTGTCGTAATTACACCTAAAGAGATCCATCCATTCAAATTACGAGTAAATATGAACTTTTCCTTATGCAATAACCTAGTTCATTTAAATTATACTGCTTGAGGAGCACAGAGAATACGATAGGCCTAAACTGAAAGATGCTGACTTCACTTTTCTGGCTTTAGTTAATTTTTCTTAGAGGAACTGTCACAATGAAAATAACGAAACGTATTCCTGCAAACAAGTTATTGTTTTAGCAAAGTATTTTTTGTTATCTATAATTATTCCGGAATAAAGATAAGTCCAGTCATTATAGAGAGGATTTTAAGAATGGTTTCTATTAGAGTCTGAATACTATAGATCTTGACAGGAACATCCTTACTGCTGGCAGCCTATACTAAAACTGGACGTAGAACTAAGCCTCTTCGCCATAAGACGTTAACGCAGTCAACGAGTTAAGAAGACTTTAAGGTTAAATTATAACAATTGTGTGATTTTTATGTTCTGAGGAGAACTATGATAGTTAATTAAACTGTAATAACCTTGAGAATTGAATATTCTATCGCCACTTTCTGTAAAGAGGTGAAACCGGCGCAACCACGGCAACCAGAACGCTAATCTATACCTCCCCGGCTTGAGTGATGCTTCCACACCATAACCCCTGATCATATTCACCCCACGCGAACACATTATATGAATAAGTCAGTAGCAATGAGGTAAACGAGGACGCAGCGAAATCACTGTAACTAAACCTTGCCTGACGGTTTAATTAATGAGTGTATTTCACTTGTGGGTGGTGTTGGCGTGCACAATTGCTATTTATCTCACAATGCATATCCACCTACACAAACATCGTTACACAAACAGATCGTAGTGATTAGTTCACTATTTGTAACCTAACTGAAGTTCTTCACGTATTTGATAGCGCGTTTAGAATGTCATGCAGATACTCATGTTTCATGCTGGAAGAGCTGGTGACTGTACGGTCTAAAGCGTAGGACGTTTAAGTCTGAGAAGATAACAAGTTCAAAAACTACCCCGAGTAGTAAAGCATTTTTATCGACCTACTGTACCGCTTTCTTTGCGCAGATCTACAGTAGTTTGGGAACGAGCAGAGTGAGGGAAAAAGTAGAACAGAACACAACGAAAACTACTGTTTACTAGAGACCCTTCAGCCGTATTTCGTTCCTAAATACACGACACCTGTTCTCGCGAGTTTTATGCGCTTAGCAGTCACAGAAATAGTAGGCTAAATCTCGTTTCTCAATTAAATTTCTCACGCTAAAAGTTATAATTAAATCGAAATAAATTGTGAATCGTGGTTTCACGTAGCCATCTCTATACGACATGTGGTCACAAGCACGAGCATTATTTATAGCCGTTTAAGTGGACCCTGATTTGTTTCTCTACGTCCATTTACAATAATCGGCGGGGCGCGCGATAACGAACAGTTGGCAGCCCTGGTGACAAGATCAACTGACAACTCGGCTAAGAGGCTCCAGAGAGAGCACAGTATGGCACTACAACAGATACCGTCTACAAACATCTCACCGCCGCCGCCGCCGCGCCGCAACCCATCTCATCTGGCACTCACACTAATTGACACTCATAAACACTGGCGACTTCTCTTTCTATTTCTATCTAATGTTGTACATACCGGCGCTGTACATTACCTTCACTCTCTAACCTCAGTAACAATAGCGTTGTTCTTCAATTAGATACATGGTAACGCGTCCACTAAAACTGATCTCAACCCCTATTGGCCATTTAAATAGATAGAATGTAATTATAAAGGCGCGGAACAGGTACTTGGTTGAACAGATTATTTCAAATATTTCTAAGTTTTCAATTAATATTGGCAACAATACTCGTAGATATGCACTGCCAAAAAGAAATTTTGATCTTTAAAACTGTTTAAATTCTGATCTTTTTTATCTCATGTTTAACTAAAAACATTCAATTAAATCCACAATAATTTTATAAGAAACATTTTTTTGCCTAATTTGTGTTCTGAACTTTCATCTTAACACAACAAATAGTGATAATTTAAATAATTCCCGCTTAAAATGCCTCTCATAGATGGAGATTAATAGCATTTTTATTGTCTAAGCGTTTTAAAGAACAATTCAACAACAGTTTTCACTTCGCCTTTTCTGTAATGCTATTAATATTCTAAACGAATAAATCACAATTCAACTTTTATCCACCTAGTATCCGTGTTTACGTAATAAACTACCCCTATAACTAAAATGTATTGGTACAATCTTAGACTTCTAAAGAAAAAGAAAACTTTATAAATCAAAAAACTTCTGTGGTAAACAGTATTGTGACACTTAAAGTAATTTACTGGGTAAAGAAATCAACCCATAACGAATAAAGTAAACAAAATTAATAATAAATAAAGCAAACAAACTTCCGACTCCCCCAAGATTTAAATCCGTCTAACGATAGACATGGTTTGCTAAATCCTACAAGTTCCCAACACTGGTTTATAAACTAGTGATAAAGTTCAGTAACAAACATACAATGTCGTCGACACACGCACGCACGTCACCACACAGAAGGACCAGCTGCTGCGCGCGCCTACACAGACACACACAGACTATCATTGGCGGCGGCGACGCTGGCTGGCTGGGCTGAGGCGGATCCGACCCGTCCCGAAGATAGCCGAGCGTCACCGGAACCGTACGAGCGCGACCGTCTCAACACCTCGTGTTTAGGTGCAACAATGTTTACACCGCGCAAACAAACCGCTATAAAAAACCCCACGAGTGTGAATTTGTCTGCAACTCGGGAAGTACGCCTGTTTTACATCACCGTGTTCCCAAGGGTAAAAAGTAATTTTATAATCAACCTCCCTTCCAAATAAAAATATCGTAAAACACACCATGCCGCTTGATACGTCAAAACAAAACATATGTTCGCTTGACAACACCCTTACACTCCGGGCGGCAACAGGAACAAAATGTGTTACAATTGGGGGAGAGGGAGGGAGGTAAGAAGGCAGCAAGACTACTGAAGTTGCCATCAATTACGAAAGTATTCAAAAAAATACGAGTACACTAAAAAATATTAGTTGACAAGAGTTCAATTCTTAGCCACCTTCAACTGCAAATACGTTTTAAGCAGATTTCATGCAAAACACGTAACACAGACTGCCGGGAAAGTAGTTCAGCACAATTTCACGGTAACAAACTGTCCTCTAAAACACAAAACGTGACAACAGCACACATTGTTTATCTCCACTTCCTACTTTTGTTACGTTATCGTCCATCTCCTTATCTGTCACGACTGAAAAGACAAAACAGGACGGAGATGAGAAAACGGTACAGATCTAATTTCGACCTATAACGGACATGACTCAGTTCCAACAGAAAACGAGTTTTGTCTGCAGAAAACCACCGACTTTACGATTTACAATTAAATAACTACTTTCAAAACTTATATAATTCAGAAATAAGATAAAACGTTGCATATGTGTATTAAAACCATATAGGATCAAATACTCATTTAATTTAGCAACTGTAGTAATCAATTTGGGTAAGCCTATCTCTTTTATCACACATCGTAGAGCAAACACCCACAAAAAGTTTTCTATTTCGGAGCAGAGAAGTGAAATTGAAAGCAGGGTAGCGCGAGCTGGGAGTGAGTGGGTCGCCTGCACGCTTTTCTTTCTTTACACGGAAAAGTGTGACGAATCGCAAGGCCGTAAATGGGCCAATTTCAAGCTGTGCCCAGTGATCGTAACCCAAGAGCCCGCGGTTTTACTATCCATCCGTACAGTAGTTCTGCGCCTGCTCACAGTTCATATTTAATAATCACACTCATTTTAAAACTCCGACTTCACACAAAACTCGCTGCGAACCAAGTTGAAGTTGCGGCCAATGATCGTAACCCAAGAGCCCGCGGTTTTACTATCCATCCGTACAGCAGTTCTGCGCCTGCTCACAGTTCATATTTAATAATCACACTAATTTTAAAACTCCGACTTCACACAAAACTCGATGCAGACCAAGTTGAAGTTGCGGCCAATGATCGTAACCCAAGAGCCCGCGGTTTTACTATCCATCCTTACAGTAGTTCTGCGCCTGCTCACTGTCACTAATTTAAAAACTCCGACTTTACACAAAACTCGCTCAGGCTATAAGTTTTCATTACATCTAAATCCAGTATTACTGGCGCACGGCAACTGCATCGATTAAACACATGCCTAATTCCATCCATAATATCTGTACCCATACTTGGATTCATTTTCACTTGCTTCTACTTCAGGATCTGTACAACCTGTTGCCTATCACTTAAGGAGCTGGGTAATTTCATTTCCGTTCGGCCCCACGGTATCTCGAGAACGGCCTGACCTAAATACTTGAAACATTCCATGAAGCTTCACTTCTACTTTGGTTCTTCATTGAGTTAGATGATTTTGCATTTTAGTATATGCGATTAAGCTACAAGGATATTTGTGACATTTTACTACAGTGCTTTTATGTTTAATGTAAACGAGAAAATAGCAAAATGATTAAGTTTGTAATCAATTTTGATATTTTATCATGTGGCATATTAACACATGCAGCCTAACTGACCTATCATCTTTAATGATTTGTTATTGTTTAAACACTGCTATGAAGACTAACGTAATGTACAAAATTAGAATGTCTCATAAGCCAATATAATATCTCGAGAGTAATTTTATATTTATACTTTACATTTTGCACGAAGATTAATTCCTACATAGAGAAGAATGAGTTCTATGATGGTGCATGTCCAACCATGGAATTATGCTTTTAGCTCACAGTTTGGCCATGATGCAATAGAGTAAGTGAAGAAGTGAATAATGAATAAATTATTTTATTCCTTCCAAAAACAACAAAGTTAATATGAAAAAGATGAAGTCTTGAGATAGTGTGCTTGGAGAGAGGAGTTGAGGAGTTTGAGGAGAAGGGTGCAGTCGGACAGGGGGTAAGTAGTCGCTAGAACAGTGGTGGACGGGTAGTGATGTTGCCTACAGCGGAGTTTGAAGCGTTTCCAAACTTTATATTTAAACTCTACTGAATTCAACACTGTGGAGTCTTCAACTTCTGTGACATTTCCAGACACTTCTAAACACAACTAATGAAACAGGCGAAATTCAAAACTGGACTATACTCAGGGTAGATTAACGTTTGTACATTTTTTTAAATTTGTACTAGGTTTCACCTAATGTACCTAACTTCAAAAAAAATCATACTCATGAATTACTAACAACCACAAATCTTGCTGTAACTTATAACAAAATAAAACAGTATCATTTCAAAAGCCAATCAGGTATAGTTGCACATGTCTTATTACAAATAAATAATTCTGGTGTATAAACGAGAATTAATTAGAAAAATAAAAACGTCATTGATGATATAAAGGCTATAACGAACTAATGGAAAAAGAGTACAGCTAACACGTTAAAAAGTAATTTCGTAACAATTTGGAGATGGGCTAAATCAAATCTCCCATTAACAGAAAACTAAACCCCTCTAATTGAATGAAGAGCTTTTAACTGGCAATCTGACGTTCCCTGTTCCCAAACCTGTTGGTGTAATTTCTAACCTAAACATATAACTACATTGTTAATGTCTATGTGCCATCAAGGACGGAAGATTCGATTGTGGCTTCGTGTTGCAGGCACTAGCTGTGTGTGTTGCTCTCTCACCAACAACTTCAAATTTCATTTTACAATATTTTATTAAACCGACAATTTGCTCGTTCAACTAAGGAAAATTTCAAGTCTCCTCTGACTTGCCTAAAGTAGAAGCAGTCTAGAATATATTTGTATTTGTTAAATTGTAGTACAGCTGTGTATACAACCATTTTCAGTTTCCGTCCGGGAATTTTTAAAGCTATTAAGCGTACTTCATGTCGAAATATTCCAATACCACTTTGAGAACAGTTAATTGTAATTGGAAATGTTCCACGACCTGCAAAATGTTTTTTTTTGTAAATATTAAGTCAGTTGAAGAGTGACACGATGATGTCTCCATACTTTCCTCATATCGGTGATGATCATTAAGTAAACCGAAAATTGTGCACAACGCTTTCACTTCATCAAAGTTAATAAGTTGCGAACAATCACATTATTTTATGAGTTTTATGAGTGTAACCTCCAATGCATTATGATTGTTGTGTTAACATGTAGAACAGACGCACTGGCTTAAAAAAGAGCCGATTACAAGATACTGATACAGCTAATGGTATACAAAACTCCACGAAATCTCCGGACGGAGATTGGAAGTATTCAAAACCAATAGAAGTATTGGACTTCCAGCGAAGCAACAGATATGAACTATAGAGAAGGTTGACGCCCATTTTCCTTGACTAATGTACCATCGCCGTGCTCCAGGCACTGGCCACGGTCGTAAGTTCTTAATGATGAAATGTGGAACATCCTGATCAAGATTGAGCTGTGGCTAATCACATAACCATAAATCATGAAATGAGACCTATGGATGAAAACTGCACGCAGGGGGAGAGCCGTGTTCACTCCAGTTACAGCCCGGAGATCATTAAAGACCTTCATCAAAAGATATTATATTTCATCAAATCAATGTTCTCCGACAGCGTTTAAACACAGACACGTGCCAATAACTTTAGCATGATCTGATGAACTGTGGTATATTCAGCAAATGACGATATCGTTTAGCCGACTGAGAAGTACGGTCAATGCGGATTCACACGCCGAAGACGGACGTATAGTAACCCCGGATGCGTCTCCCACTTCTACTGATGGACTACTCTGCAGTATCGACGGTGAAAGCCAGATGACAATACAGGTCTGCTTAGTATCGCTTTCTCATGCTACTGGACGCCTGTGGGCGGTTGACGTGACCTATAGATAGCGAACTCTTCATAATTATCCCGTAGCGTTTTCACTGAACAGTGTCGGTGCGGTGTTCAACGCAAGCACAAACTTCAAGTAGTCTTCTCACTCTATTTGAGCTTCAAGTTACATTATTTATGATTTTGCAGCAAAAGAGTAACAACGTACTAAAATCACCAGTCTGAATGCACGTACATAAGAAGCTAGATTTGGTTGCGAGGTCCACCCTTTCTCATAAAGGGGGTGTATTACCCCTCAACCATCTTGAGTTTAGTCACTTAACCAATGTTAGTTACAAACGGTCGTCCTGACTTATTTTAAATCGGATACAAACGGTGTTTAATTCATTGTACTCGTTAATTAATTTTCAAAAAAGAACACAGAATAATTGTTTCTTTGAAATAACATAATTATTTTTTATAATTACGTAAATTGAAAATATAAATTTTGTTCACTGATTTCCCATCATACTAACATGTGCTTCAGAATACGTTTTGTTTCCATTAGACCTTTTTCCGTATCCGTTTCTGATACAATGTACTGTCTTTAGCTGTTATGTCCTACACGTAGTTCCAATATTTCCCGAACTATGGTGCGCGTCGGTCAGCAACGAAATCTCGTTGGATAGAGCGCCTCCATGAATAAGTTTTCGTACCGAATGTTTAACGAAATATTAGATAAGATCGAATCTTAAAATAGAATACTCCAGAGAGCCGAATGGTACTGTTATGCAACTCTTATTAGTTCAATAATAAAAATTTCTTCCTTTAAAGAAATTGTATTTTTCTCTAATTGTATTTATATCTCTAATGCATAATTTTAAATCAATCAGATATTATTATACGTTAATAACCTTCCTTAACCAAATCTATACCAAAATATTATCACTAATTGTTTAACTGTTTTACAAGGAGTTAAAATTCTCCCAAATAGAGTAAAAAAGCTCAATCATAACAAAACTTCGGATCGCATCACAATCCCGGCTTTACCGACGGCCATCTTGATTTTAGTCTCATGAGAACAAAGTTGAACTTCAAACACTTTTATGGCTTTGGTTTTTGTCACACAGTTATGAGAGTTGTCTCATTTTAAACATGATTAACATACATCCCCAATAGCTTTTTAAATTTTAAACATTTGTAGTCGTTATTCCGAACAGGACTCCTCAATAAAGTTGGTAATTAATCACTTAAATATTGAAAATATAATAAGTCTACACTTAACAAGAACAGTTGAAAAACGTGCAGATATATACTAAATAAATCTTTAAAATGTCATATTTACGACAAAAAAAACAAATAACGGTCGACCCATATTCTTATGAGACAAAATTCAAAATATTTTCACTACAATCGGCACTGAAGTTCCTTCTTTTACAGTTTGATTTTATTTACTCGCTTCCTAAATTAAATTTGATTCCTTTCTCCACAAAATGACGTAAATATGTATTTATATAAAATGCACTCAAAAAACGAATTAATTACATTACAAGATACGGTTTAGAAGAAGAGTAAATGTTAATTTATTGTAATTTAATGTCGAGATGTATAATGCTGGAGATTGATTTAATTTGAGAAAACATTTTAATTTACACAGTATAGAGCGGGAGAACCCCAAGGAACGCTGATATCGACACAACAGTGACCCAGATTCTCAGACCCGACATTTTAGCTGTCAGCACTTTGTCATGCATTTTGGAAAACCCCGTTCCAGCGCAGGTCACCATTATAATTACTCGGCCGTAGTAAGTAAATAATTGCGACCCTGTTATTCTATTAGCGAGAGTGCACTGTCACGCCAACATTGTAACAGACACCTTGTTACCAGACATCTTCACTGTCTTTATTAACCTACTGTAGATTTTATACAATGGCAAGATGAAAACTACAAATTATACAAGTTCCTTATTTATATACTTCTATACTAAGTAACTAAACTTACAGATGTACTGAATTTAAAAATATTAATTTAATTTAATGATAAGTAAACATAATAAAAATTTAACACGCTTCTCTGTTGTGGCAAAATTATGGAAGATGTCTTCTTTTAAATATATATATAATGTACGCATTGTTTGTGGATTTTCCGATATTTTTATGATTACTCAGAATCAAAATCTCTAATTTTGTTGCACTGTAAAGTTTAAATATACAAACAATATATACAGGGTTTCACAAACTTTTTTCTAACGAAATCCGTCAACGCATAAGCGAGCACGACCACTTTAAAGACACGCTTGCACAAGCCGGGAGCAACAAACAAGTGATGACAACTCAACTGTGACATGTTTGGCGGAAAAACACAAAAAAATGCATATAAATATACACAGAGAAATATCTAGTTTATACGCTAGCCTCCATTTTAGTTTTTATAAAAACGTATTATTTCTACAACTAATTAATCTAAAGAGATCCAATTTGACACATAGTATAAATTTAAATAGAAAAAATAATTGTGCTATATTAACAAAATAGCGTCCGTGGAAAATTTTTAAAGCAAAATAAAATAACAATGGTTATAAAAGAATTTCTAGATACCAATGTTTTTCAAATTTGTATAACATTTCCAAACATATTTTTTCTAATGGAATCCGTCGGCGCAAAGTATTTAAACAAATATTTCAAGAAAAAACATTATTAGAGCATCTAAAGAGTATTTGAACAGTCTCAATAGTTGAATGTGTTTAAAATGCGTATTTACTAGACCATACGTTGTGTTTAACTTAAATTATGGTTATTAAAATACTAGCGGACGCGTCACCGCACTCATCTCCCCGCAGAGGGGCGTCATAGCCATCTTCTTTACAAGTCTTACGTACACCAGGCTCTTCTGAGATAAGGGGTGGTCATCGGAAGATAATATTCCTTTCTCTGGACACACTTTCGAACAGTCGGATGTTTAATTATATTAAAGTAAACTATGCATAATACTTTTATAATTGCTAATTCAGTAAATACCAAACAATGTATTACATTATACTGAACTCTGCATTTATAATTTTATTTTATAATTAATTTTAACATCTCAAATTTAGCTTTCTAGGTAAATGTAGAGCTCAATAATGACAATAGTTGAAAATAATGGACATACATCTGTTTAAAATTTATGCATGACAAAATACACACCTATGTTTTTAGTCTCACCCACACTTCAACAGTAATTGGGGCGTAATCCTATAATTATTTCAAAAAACCTGATAATTAATCAAGCGTTTGAAAGTAAGTCAATCCAAAATTCAACTCAATTTATACAGTCTTAACGTTTTTGAAAAACAAACATCCTGTCATTTTTTGTTTGTCCCTCGAAGGGCAAGGAAATGTGATTTCACTCAGTCTGCCTGTATGCACGACAATAGAGAAGCCTTACTTCGATGATTGTGATTATCACTCAATGGAATTTCGCTGAGTGTTAGTGAATATTTTTACATTGATCTTACAGAAAAATTAATTTGTATAAACAAATTGAGTACAATCATATGAGATTTCAACATGTGACATTTTGTATTCACAGATTAAAAAGAAAAAATAATAAGGTGGAAATCCACAATCTTAAAAGTCGGCGAGAAGGTTTTAGTACGGCGCTCTCTCGCGATGTAGTACCATCACCAGCTCTCCGAAAACGTTTATTGTTTGAATGCTGCTATGGAACTCAATGGACAAAAATGTGAATTATCGTGTGGCAAGATATCTCGAGAAAGATTGCATCTGTAAACTTATAAATTTATATTATTCCCCCACAGGACATGTCGAAAATGAAAAGAGCTATAAGATCTGAAATTTTGCAAGAAACCTTAGCGAACCTTGATACGTGACACGTGGTGTGGTCGTAAATCATAGGAATCTAGGCTACATCTAATAAATAAATAATAATAAAATCAATTAATAATAAATAAATATTTCTTTGTTGCGAGCGTTTCTCAGACATATTTTTGGTTTACAAAACAACTCAATCTCAAACATTATTCTTATGACTAATATTATAACTATGTCAAATAAATCATCCTTATCAGCTACACAGATACAACGCTTTTAGAAGGCTCTTAAATTTTTAACTGGAAAGATTACATACACTTTCTGGGAAGACGTAAATTAATGCGCGATTATACATGGTTGGTATCGAAATAAGCTTATGCCCACATCCAGCCTCACTTTTCGGAAGTGAAGTTGTTTATCACGACGGGTGCTATGTTGGGAGACCTCATTTTTTTCATCATATTACTCTAGAATTTTATGCATCATGCAGTTGGTCAATACCCTGCATATTGTTTCCATTTAAAGCATATTAGCATCAAGCCCATAGTGTTCAAAACGTTGATTGTAAATTGAAAAAATAGCGTAATGCTGCGTTTTGTATTCTAGTGGTGTCCTCCCTCGATGTGGTGTTCCCATACGCGGGATAGAACACTGAAAGAGTTAGAGACTGCATGAGCTGGAACTTGAAGGGTTCTGGCAGCATGTTTTTAAATCCATACAGACCTTCCAGCTACGCAACAGCTCGGTGAATTGCGTGACTACATAATCAGAAAAGTTAAGATCATTGTCAAGATTTGACATCTGGTTTTTATTTTAGTAATAAGAGACAAGCACTTACCACCAAATTCTACCCTAACGCCACTCTCACTGAGATTCTGTATAATATTTTTGGACGCCTTGATGGAGCATATTACTCTTATCTAAATTTGGCTTAAGGCCATTATTGAATGACCAGGTGGTTATAATTGATCTGAACGATGTCCTCTTCAACGAGTTCCGGGTCATATGACAAGTGAAGCTGACAGTTATCCGCATATTGATGGATAGTGCAATTCCGCACACAACTGGGGAGGTCAGAGGTGGACATATTAAACAGCATAGCACCCAGACAGCTTCCTTGAGGAACCCTAAGATGTTTTGCTAGTGAAATTTCACCTTTCAAACTCTCAACCTGTGATCCATCATTTAAATAGGACGTGACCTACTCAATTGGTTTTTTGCCAACCCCATAGATAAGGATTTTAGCAATCAGTAATTTATAATGAATAAAGTCGAAAGCCTGCGAATAATCCAGTAACACTACAGAGATATAGTTTTCCACATATGTTGCATCAATTAAATCACTAAATATATTCACCAGGGCAGTGCATGTTCTGTGATTTGTTCTAAACCCAGATTGTCTGTTTGGTAATATTTGTTCATGCTGTGTGTAAGCTACTATTTTGCGCAAGGCGATCTTTTTCAAAATCTTTCACATTGGCTGGCAATATTGATATGGTTTGTAATTCATGGAATCTTTAGGAACAAGTCATCTTTGATAGTAGACAAACAATGCTAGTTTTCAATCTTTTTGGAAATTTACCACCTACTAGTGGTTGCGTGATGGCTCACTATCTAGTCTACGTCTAGTCTGCTATATTCTGCCAGATGAACATATTGGTATGCGACGTGCAGTACATCATTAAATAATAGCTAAAAACCGATTAGCTCCATAGGCGGAGGAATTAGACCGAGGACTCGCCAAGGCCGGCGCGGCGGCGGATGGAGGTACTTGCAACTGAGCAACGGCGAGTCGAAGATGTGACGGTTATGGTAACAGTGCCAACACTTTCACAATTTCATGACGAATCCGGGCAGAAACCAAGAGTGATGATTCCAAACAGATAGATGATTGTGGGTTGGATTCACCAACCATGAAAAGTGATCCATGAAAGTGCCATCTCGATCCGTGTGTTGTGTTTGGCAATGACGTGAAGGAATGTGCCGAGAGGTGAGGTCAAAGCCAGCCCTCCTCTAATTGCCTGCCATTGTATTCTTCTCAGACACAGTGTAATGACTGTGATAGCGGCTCATCCTGCCCTCGCCCAGCTCTCGGTGGTCAGATTGATGTTCTGCGGGGAGCGCGACCCGGCACACCGCCCTCTTCTACATGCGGGGTTAGATAGGCTACTCATTACCGTGTAACAACTGCTATCGTCTTGAGCACTCACTGCCCGAGGACTGCAATCTGTATACTTAGCAGTGCAAACATGAGTTTTGGGACTAAATTCTAGACTTCGAGCTGAGAGGACATTACCTGACAGAGCGCATAATGTTTTCTCATTTTACATCTGGAAATACAACCACCACAATCAGAATGTTCCACTTCTTCCAGACACCTGAAGTTAGTACTTCGAGCGAATTATGAGTGATTGTGAGATAGCTTAGCAAGGATCTCTGCATCAGACTTTTACAGACTCGGTTAAACGGGTACGTAATTGATGGACTATCAAGCGTTTCGAGCGTCGAATGGTATTCCATTATTTCTCAATACAACGCGACGGCCTGCAAGTCCCACAATTCCCAATACGTAGCTAAAAATAATAGAGTAAAAATTAATATTTTGGAATTAATTTTCTCTTATTATTTAGTTCCATTATAATTTAGTTCCAGAACATGTTATTACTTGTCATACTAAAATATTGGCCTCGCATGCATGTAAAAGTATATTAACACATAATGTGAGTGTAGCGTGTTTGTCAAAATGGCGTCTGTCCTCTCGCGTTGTGTCCAAAATCGATGTCAGTGTTTGGTCTGCCGGTAAATGTGTTATAGTGTGTATTAATAGCTTCATTATAGAGCATTATACTTTACACTGAGAATTCAATTTACAAAATCGTAATTTGCCTCCTCTTTTTTCTTTTGTGATTTTTTCCTAATTTTACTTTTTTGGGAAATTCGTAAAACAACGCCGGGTTAAAGTATGGATTCCAATGCTCACGGTTATTTTATCAATATAATAAACGGTACAACGGTACATATATCAACATATTTGACAAAACGACAACCGACTGCCATTATCTGCTCCTTTTTAATAGATCGTGCAATGGAATTAAGGATAAACGTGAGTCTTTTAAAACGTTTTGCCAATAAAACACTTATTTTATCTTTATTTAGTCTTTTAAAAATTGGATGATACGTAACACATGGGGGAATCAGTATGTACATAATATGAGATATTTTTTATTTACCTTGCATTCCAGTTATGGGTAGTACTGAAGTTATATTATATAGATGGTACATATAAAGAAAATATGTACGCATAAAAGTCTCATGAATCCTACTGTAATAGAAGCCACAGCACCAATTATCAAATAATAGTAATAGAATAAAAGAATGATAAGATAATATTATGTTATATGAGTACACACATGCAATGATTCAATATAACATTATTAGATTAAAAATGAAATAATAATATAGTGAGAACCACCTTTGTATTGCGTTAGGTTAAAACTAGAAAATGGAGGAATATTCAGAGGGAGGTAATTCAACTTGACGTTCCACTGCAGTAATGATATTGACAGATTGTTATCCGTCTCGCTCTTGACTTGGCGTCCGCTTTGCTCTGTAGCGATCGATCTGCGACAGAACCAGTTCACCCAAAACACTCGTAAATGTAACGCAGGCCCTCTGATTGCTATCATGTCCAATTAGTGTTTCCGCATCCTTATAAAGCAGTACTGGTCGGGAAAGTAGTTTAGCTGATGCCGCTGATATCGTTTTATACCTTTTTTAGAAAGTAAACTCAAGTGTTTTTTTTTAAGCTGCATCCGATAATAAATAAATTAAGCAGTGTATGAACAATTAAATTTTGTGAAATTGCACTTGCATCGTGGCCCAACCGAAGTAAATGTTCTATAATTTATACATGTGTATTGCTATACGAGCAATAAATACATACGGTACGAATACATTCGTGAAGTCTGACCGCTGCGCTGCTGCAACGTTGTCACAGATTGAACACTGACCATTCCATCCCAAACTCACTCACTACTTTAAGAAACTCATCCTTAATTCTTATTCGAGTCGTGAACACTTTACTTTTGAGATAGCTCCACAAAATATCACAGCCAAATCTGGCGATCTAGGGAGCCAGGAACGTTGGAAATCTTGAGACCACACGGTAACCGAACAATACTCGCAGTCTCTGTTGACTCACATGCAATGTATGATATCGCACAATCGTGTTGAAACCAGAAGGACTGTGGGCAAGTGTTATGGAGAATTCGAGATTATGTGCACGGTAACCCAGCTGACATTAAAAGACTTTTCTGTGGTCAATGTAAAATCTAAACCGCAGACTTCAAGAATAACACATGTACTAAATGACGTAACTAAAAACACGTTACATTCCATTACCATTACATTTCCATTAATGTTTTGTAAGTAGACAATTATAATGTGTCTGTTACTATAAAGAATATGATTTTCTTTCATTACTCTAGGTTTATTTGTATTGTTTAAAAGTTCCCGTAATTCTCTATCATCTGTTATATTGCATGCCTACATTGTAGCTACATTGTATAGCATTCCACAGTTGTAATAAAATACTTATAATGTTATTATACTTTTAACGTCACAAAAGGAGAAGGCAGCCATCAAATCCAAAGTCGATAGTTGTAATAAATTGTTTCTAATGTTATGATACCTTCAAGTCAACAAATGCAGAAGTGCGATCTTGAAACCAAATTCGATGTTAAAATTATATACTTTTATCATATATATTAATACGAAACAAACACCTGAGTGTTTTCTATATTAATAAATTAAATTTATCGCTCAATCGGTATTTAAAGTGTAAATAAGTAACACGTACATATATGCTGTTATACGGATTGACTTTTTTATTACTCACTTGATTATTGTTATTATACAAGTACAAAAATACTTGTGAGTACAACAGACAGCATTGCATTATTACCACCGCCATTTATAAATATTACTTACAACTGGCCAAATCACATGTCCATCATGACTTCAAAGAGCATACCTGCAACATAGCACACCATTATATTAATAGTGTAACTGACTTTGACACAAAAACAAAATAAGCAATTTATAACAATTATTTAGTAAGAATAATAACTGTCACATTTAATATATAAATCATTATCAATATCCAAAAATGTATTACATAATTGTGATGTGTTGCATGTTGTGGAATGGGGAATTCACGTTGACTATAGTTAAAAACAAATGCCTCAAATAATAGAATATATGGATTGAGATGCACAATGTGATTGTGAAGAATTCAACAATGCCGCCTCCACGTGGTTTTTAATTAAACGCTATATTTACCTTGTAATTACTGAGCACTAACTATGGCAACTCGCTTGTATGCGAGTGATTGCAAGATCCAAGACCTCTCCAAAACATCCTTAGACCTCTAGACAGTAAGTACCCCTGACCAGAATGGCTTGTATGCGGAATGATTGCAAGATCCAAGACCTCTCCAAAAACATCTTTAGACCTCTAGACAGTAAGTACCCCTGACCAGAATGGCTTGTATGCGGAGTGATTGCAAGATCCAAGACCTCTCCAAGAACTCCATAGACCTCTAGACAGTAAGTACCCCTGACCAGAATGGCTTGTATGCGGAGTGATTGCAAGATCCAAGACCTCTCCAAGAACTCCATAGACCTGTAGACAGTAAGTGCCCTTGACCAGGATTCCTTGTATGCGGAGTCATAGCAAGATCCAAGACCATTGCACGAATAACCTTCGGCTTCTATACAGAAAGTACCTCTAACCATAGAGACTTGTATGCGGAGTGATTGCTGGATACACACACACACACACACACACACACACACACACACACACACACACACACACACACACACACACACACACACACACACACACACACACACACACCAACTCTCAGATCTAATGGTCACCTACTTCCAGCTAAAGACGTTTATATGGCCTCCTTTAATATCCCTAGCTAGATTATGGAACCAGATCCCGAACAAGTAAACGAGCTGTACAAAATGATAATGACGACATTATTATCTACACCGTACTTTCGGAACTGACATTCCTCAGTGACTGGTCTGACGACAGTGCTGGTTTCATTTAAATTGCGTACCCTGTAGTGTGTTCAGTTGTTTTGAGTTGGCCATACACTGAAGGATGAAACCTAAGTAGGTAAAAAATGTCTGTTTGGGCTTCATACGCCAAAAACCCTTCAAGGAACTTTATATTTTATTTTTAAAATGTCATTCATCGGTACTGCTTTTAGATACCCACTCAAGCCTAAGTTTAATGGAATCGATTGCACACATTGACGGCTGTAGACGGCCTTCAATGAGGTAACTAGACCAGAATGGCCAGCAGGAGGTGCGGCGAGACATCGGCCTTGTCACGGCTTAGTAGTCTGGGCCAGTGGCTGCTACTTATCACGCCTTTACTCCGAATGCGACACAAAAATAATTGACTCATGTGCCAGATTAAAGACATATCAAACGGTCAAATTTTCTTTAAGTCTTGATGGGTGGTGTAAAGCGTAACCAATCGCTTCTGCCCTCTCGACAAGTTGAAGGACAAGTATCTCACCACTAACAATAATTCCCTTGTGTAAAATCGCGGTACAGAACTCCCATTCAGAACACATTCTCTTTATGCTACTAAAGAAATATTCCCGTAAGACTATCACCTTTGAGGACTCAGATTGTAACCCCACTCGAACTTGTGACCTAACGAAAATTTCAAGTAATAGGTCACCGGTGACCAGTCCGCATCAGGACGCTGCAGAAAAGGAATAACAGTAACTTAACGTTAAATTTAGTCATATAATTCCCAGGATATTGATTATAAAGGAAATTTATACATGGAACGATAATTCTTGGATTAAAATGTATGAATTTACTTAGTTAACCTAATTAAGTGTTAAAACATTCAAAATCTAGAAATTTTCATAAATTCCTATTTTATGGGAATCTTCCCAAGATAAAGAAATATACTTCACAATATTCCCATTCCATAAGTTCCCTCCCACTGGGAATATTTCCGGCCCACACCAATCTAATGAAATAACCTATTTTTCCGTCTACCAGCGGCAAGAAACACAGTAGGTGCAGAAAACACAATAGCGAACAGTTACAATGCAAACAAAAGACGGCACACTCCCATCTAGTTTTTACGAGGTGGAACCAATTGTGGATGGACGACTTCGATCTCCCTGACGAACAACCCGATCGGTGCTTACGTACTCTAGAGTCTCGGCCAGTCCGTCGTCACACTGACTTTCCTGCTACCAATCCCCTTTAAGTAACACTTATTCTTTAATGTAGAAGCTCGACGACAAGTGGTGGTATTTATAGATTAAAATATTCTGTAGTCATAATAAGCTGTTGCATATTATAAATTTCCATATTACAACAGTAGGATATAATGTATCTACTACATAGTTTATCACAAATACTCCAGTATTACCATCCACGTCCAGTAATGAAGCTTTAAACTTTCAGTAGGGCGGTGCAATCGATATTTGTCTGAGATTAATGTCATAACCCTTCCACACAGGGTAGAGAGGGATACGTCACACGCGTAACGAGTACTAGACGCGTACCTTGAGCGCTCAGGTAACATGGCAAAATTGTCCTGCAGCACATTTCACCCCCGAGATGTCCTGTGGAATGATAAACAAACATACATCGTATAAAAAAGAAACTTTTACATCTTCCAAACAGACAAAAAATAATGTTTTACGTCCCCAAAGCACACAGAAAAAACGTTTCAGCCTACGGCAAGCTTTTTTTCCTGGCGCTCAGTCAAATTCAACAGCTGGACATGCACCACATAGTAAAACTCACTGTCTACGTAGAAATGAAGTTTCATGCGAAATTTAAAGTCGAGATCTTTAACGGAATATCTTGCCACATGACACTATTAGGTTTCACAGCAGTGGTCAAATAATAAACATTTCTGTGAAATAGGGAGCATACTACACCGCAAGAGTGCGCTGTAATCAGATCTTGTTACCAACTTTCAACATTGACCTTCACTCTAGTGTTTTTTTCCTGTTAAAGTATGAATAATGTACATGAGTTAATATTTCACCTGTTTCAATCTCATATAATTGTACTCAGCTTGCTTACAAAATTATTTAGTCTAATTTCTCGTTGACCATTAAACCAATGTAAAATATTAGCTAACGCTCTGTCAAATGTGACAGAGTGACATGGGCCATTATCATAGAGGGACATGGACCGACATCGGCTCAAGTGTTTCCTATTTAAAAATGAAGTTTCACGTACAATTTCAAGTCTATAGGTGAGTTAATATTTCACCTGTTTCAATCTCATATAATTGTACTCAGCTTGCTTACAAAATTATTTAGTCTAATTTCTCGTTGACCATTAAACCAATGTAAAATATTAGCTAACGCTCTGTCAAATGTGACAGAGTGACATGGGCCATTATCATAGAGGGACATGGACCGACATCGGCTCAAGTGTTTCCTATTTAAAAATGAAGTTTCACGTACAATTTCAAGTCTATAGGTTAGTTCGTTTTCGAGATATCATGCGGACAAACAGACAAATAGACGACATTTATCCAGCCCCTTAATTGGTAGGCTTAGCTAACGCTCAGCCATTAATAAAGTACCCCCCTACATCAATAAAGTAAAAACAGCTTTAAAGTAATTAGAGCTTTAACTCAAAGAGGAATTCCGAACTTTTAAAGTTGGAGATTACAATTGTGTAACCAGCGGCAAATATAAACAGTTGAAGATTAATTTTGATTTTTACGATACGTTCATGAAAATTGATGATTGATGAAAAATGATTTCTTAATGAAACATAATGACACGTTTTGTAATTTCATTTTTGTAAATCCCTTTAGTCATCTTTCATGTATATAATGTACACAATTCACATTGTTATATTCAGAGTTATATTTTAGATCTCCCTCAATTCTGCTCCAAATGTCTATCACCTCTAGTGAACGACAGAAAACTTGGGGTTGTGACCAAAGTATGTTCAAATAGCTTCTTAAATATTCAAACAGAAAACACACCGATTGCACAATCTATCAGGCATGTTCGACTCAGACTATACGACAAAAAGAATGTTGGAATGAGTGCAATTCCATAGGCAGATTAATATTTAGTGGACCTAAAAATCCATATAAATACAATTATGTTGCCTGTTTTCAAAATGGTGTCTTACTTAACTACCTGACCATATTAATGTGTTCATAAGTTATAAAACAAACAGCAGTGTCAGTCCAACTTAAATGCGGCCCATAAACGTACAGTCCCTTCGAAACTAAGAACAGAAAAGAATACCGATAAGCTAGGCCTTCCGATAAATAAGCTAGCCAGAATACCGTTTCAACTATTCAATATTCCTATGAAAACAATAAATTACTTATATATGGTTACTTTCTTAAACTATCAAAAAATTTAATTTTTCCACAAATTCATATTAGGCAAGTTGACGTTCCGGAGCTATAAGATAATATTTTCCGTGAGAATACACGATGCCAAGGTTTATTTATTAGGTAAATGCAAAAGACTACAGTCATTTTGTTACAGTCTATTTAGGTTATATATGCTTTAGGTGTACACAATTATTGTGCTCATTACATTGTTCCTGATAATGTTATGTTTACAATCATTTGCGGAATCCACATTTAATTCCAATTTGGATATACTCGTAAATGTATTAATGAATGTAATAAACTATAAGCATGTTTAATAAATGTTGCTTTAGTGCTTAAACCGTTGTTGCATAGATTTTTAAAATCTTTAAGGACATATTTTTTGTCTTTGGACAAATAAAGACCGAGTTATAAATTTCGTTCATCTGTAAAACGGGTTTTATTAATGCCAAAACTGTTGAAATGCACAATCCTCAAAGGCGTCAGCCAATCCCGTTGCATAACATATTTGACGCGGGGCTGACTGGTAATACCACACACTACGGCCAATACGTTACGTAGTCCTGTTTATAGAGAGGATATATGACAGATCAACACAATCCCGTTGCATAACATATTTGGCGCAGGACTGACTGGTAATACCACACACACTACGGCCAATACGTTACGTAGTCCTGTTTATAGAGAGGATATATGACAGATCAACACAATCCCGTTGCATAACATATTTGGCGCAGGACTGACTGGTAATACCACACACACTACGGCCAATACGTTACGTAGTCCTGTTTATAGAGAGGATATATGACAGATCAACACAATCCCGTTGCATAACATATTTGGCGCAGGACTGACTGGTAATACCACACACACTACGGCCAATACGTTACGTAGTCCTGTTTATAGAGAGGATATATGACAGATCAACACAATTCCGTTGCATAACATATTTGGCGCAGGACTGACTGGTAATACCACACACTACGGCCAATACGTTACGTAGTCCTGTTTATAGAGAGGATATATGACAGATCAACACAATCCCGTTGCATAACATATTTGGCGCAGGACTGACTGGTAATACCACACACTACGGCCAATACGTTACGTAGTCCTGTTTATAGAGAGGATATATGACAGATCAACACAATCCGCAGTGAACCACTTATCCAACAATTCCAAACTAGCCACTCGGTGTTGGAGTGCAGAGTTGAGCAGCCCGAGCTGTGTACGTACTCGTACATTACTCGGAGTAAGTGCTGTATAATGTAAGGGTTAGGTGAAATGAATGAGACGTTCACCAGCGTCTGTACAATCAATATAAGAGCTCGCCGACACCGCGGCGCCATGCCCGCACATCGATTGTGTCACGGCTACACGAGGTCCGGTCCTCACACAACTAAACATATGGTCAATTACGGAGGAACTGGTTTCTACTTCAAAATAATGATTCACCTTTGTTACCTCGGACTCACGTGCGTTAATAAGACTTCACGACTTAAAAATTTAACGCGTTCTCCTGTACTTACACACGTTGCTTTGATTAATACGGCTACACGAGGTCTGGTCCTCACGCAACTAAACATATGGTCAATTACGGAGGAACTGGTTTCTACTTCAAAATAATGATTCACCTTTGTTACCTCGGACTCACGTGCGTTAATAAGACTTCACGACTTAAAAATTTAACGCGTTCTCCTGTACTTACACACGTTGCTTTGATTAATACGGCTACACGAGGTTCGGTCCTCACTAAACTAAACATATGGTCAATTCTATTTCAAAATAATGATTCACCTTTGTTACCTTGTCATTGGATTAATACGGACAGCTTTGAATGGTTTAATCTTTCAAATACACAAGATGAGTAACATGTGTGCAAACTTATGACACTAAACGCTTAATTATAGACGCTGCAAAACAATAAAAGTTGCAAAACTCTGTGAGTAATCTTAACAGAGTTTTGCGAAAGAAAGACAGACAGGATGACAAGAGCTGTGTGACTCACTGTATTGCCTGCAGTGGATTGCGTTGGTGTCGGCCAACATATTATACTACAGACTTGTATCGGTTCACCATTAATTCTGCTTTCATCCCGATTAGCACTCCATGTATTATCTATTACATGTAGTACATTATTTCTAGTCTCAGGGGCGTATCAAACAGAAGATATGGGGAACAAACCTCCTCCCCACAATCACTGCAAAATTGAACTAGATATAGAATCCGGAACCTTTATATATTTAAAAGTCAATTATTTTTGCTATTGTATCATATATCTTAGCAATAATAAATATTAACAATATATATCAGCAACAGTCACCAAGAGGTGTATGCTATTAGCCAGCCCATAATATTAACCTAAATTGTTTATTTGTATATATTAATTTTAAAGGGTTATTTTACATAGTTTAATCACAATTGTGCATTATTTTAAATACATGCATTATTGCTAGACGGACAACGTACACTAGTTATATATATATATATATATATATATATATATATATATATATATATATATATATATATATGTATATATATATATATATATGTATATATATATTGTAGTGAGACCAATACTAGTGTACAATAGTGTAATATTGTACACTAGATTAATTTCATGTTTTATTGCTAGAAATTTAATGTACACTTGTTTAATTACGTGCAATAAAATTATTGCACAGTAAACTCAGCATGTAAAGTAAAACATTGCTTCGCGTTTATGTATGTAAAGCTTGGAGTTTTTCTAAAAACACTACTTATCGGAATAGTAAGGTGGTCTAGACATTAAAAAACATTTTGCACAATAACAAATTGGATTACTGGAAGTAAAACGTTCAGAGTATAAACAAGTTCGAAAAATATCACGTTAGAGTGGGTAAAATCGCTTGTTTTAAAGGCGTTATTGGAGAAGATTATACAAGAAAGGAAAATGTTTCAGCTCTAATAAAATAACAGGTGCGTAAAGTTGATAAATTCTAAATATTCTTTTGCAAAATGAGGCCAAATGTGCGTTAAAAATTGAATAACAGTTAAGTTAACGTTACAAAATAGATTAAAATTATATTAGACTAATATTGTAAGGATAAATCATTATGATTAATTTTAATTTTATTTTTGATTTAGAAATGTAATTAGGTTTAATTAAATTTGTGCCTTTTATTATAGCTTTCATATCAAAAATCAATTTTTCAATTCGTTTTTGAAGAACCTCAAGTGCAAATTTATAATGCTTTTAAATATGTAGTCATTATATCATTATCAATATTACAGGTTACAGTTAATGTAAAAGCATTTGTAATTTCATTTTTACTGAATTATTGTAAAAAAATAAAGGGAGATTTTTTTTAAATAATAATAATTATAACAAGGTGACGTTTCATAATGACATTTTATGTTCTTATCCAATTACATATGGATTGCATCTATATGGAGAAGTCAACTCCATAGTACACGGAGACTCGCCCAATAACTGTCATGTTGAGGACGACATATTATAGAGATAATTTATCTGCAACTGTTGAAGTGAAGTGGGGAGGAGGCTCTGCACCACCAGTATAGTCTCTTGTTATCAGGTTTGACCACTTCCGAGATATCGTGGTTAGATATGACTCATCCTTATCTCTCTACAAGATTAGGAGGTACTGACCAATAACTTGTGTGCTAAAAATATTTCAGCCGTGACTTTAACCTACTGCAACGCTCGTTTGTATCAAGTTACACTTCTTATAACTGATGACACCAACCTGAATATTACAATAATTTTAATTTGTTAACACATAAGTTAATTGCATATCAGATTTTGTACGCAATTAAATTATTCGTGGAATGTTCATAAGAAGTTCAGACCAAGGAATTATTATTGAACTAAAATTTAATTCCATTACATATACAAAAGCTACTATTTCGACAAAATAATTTCATTGAAATAGAAAAATATTACAGTCAGGAAACAAGTTTTAATAGAGTTAAGAGTTTCTTTTCTTTTTAAGATACAAAATAGTTTTATAGGTATTCATGCAACGTTTTGAGAAATATATTGCTTCAGCCGTCACTTTTATTAATGAGTAGTATTTGATTAATTATCATTACAAACGTAATCATTATGGTATTAACTTAGTAATCGCAGCAACAGATGGGCAGTAGAATATAATGTATAATAATAGTATATTAACTCAAAATATTGAACCTCACATAGATTATTGAACAGATTTCAACAGATGATTTCTATGAAAAACCGTCTGCCTCCCATCGTCGCTGCAGTGAACTGGCGACTGTCCAAGTCGACATACTTGAGACGCTTCCAGCTGTGTAGAAGTTTCGTTCACTCCGGTGTACTCCGCGAGTTCCAGATTTACTGCATGATTTGTTAATTGCAATGGAATGAGACATGACTGTCCAAGTCGACATACTTGAGACGCTTCCAGCTGTGTAGATGTTCAGTTCACTCTGGTGTACTCCGCGAGTTCCAGATTTACTGCATGATTTGTTAATTGCAATGGAATGAGACATATGACTGTCCAAATCGACATACTTGAGACGCTTCCAGTTGAGTAGAAGTTCAGTTCACTCTGGTGTACTACGCGAGTTCGAGATTTACTGCATGATTTGTTAATTGCAATGGAATGAGACATATGACTGTCCAAGTCGACATACTTGAGACGCTTCCAGCTGTGTAGAAGTTCAATTCACTCTGGTGTACTCCGCGAATTCCAGATTTACTGCATTATTTGTTAATTGCAATGGAATGAGACATATGACTGTCCAAGTCGACATACTTGAGACGCTTCCAGCTGTGTAGATGTTCCGTTCACTCTGGTGTACTACGCGAGTTCCAGATTTATTGCATAATTTGTTAATTGCAATGGAATGAGACATATGACTGTCCAAGTCGACATACTTGAGACGCTTCCAGCTGTGTAGAAGTTCAATTCACTCTGGTGTACTCCGCGAATTCCAGATTTACTGCATTATTTGTTAATTGCAATGGAATGAGACATATGACTGTCCAAGTCGACATACTTGAGACGCTTCCAGCTGTGTAGATGTTCCGTTCACTCTGGTGTACTACGCGAGTTCCAGATTTACTGCATAATTTGTTAATTGCAATGGAATGAGAAATGACTGTCCAAGTCGACATATTTGAGACGCTTCCAGCTGTGTAGAAGTTCAGTTCACTCTGGCGTACTCCGCGAATTCCAGATTTACTGCATGATTTGTTAATTGCAATGGAATGAGACATATGACTGTCCAAGTCGACATACTTGAGACGCTTTCAGCTGAGTAGAAGTTCAGTTTACTGTGGTGTACTACGCGAGTTCCAGATTTACTGCATGATTTGTTAATTGCAATGGAATGAGACATATGACTGTCCAAGTCGACATACTGGAGACGCTTCCAGCTGTGTAGATGTTCAGTTCACTCTAGTGTACTCCGCGAATTCCAGATTTACTGCATGATTTGTTAATTGCAATGGAATGAGACATATGACTGTCCAAATCGACACACTTGAGACGCTTCCAGCTGAGTAGAAGTTCAGTTCACTCTGGTGTACTCCGCGAATTCCAGATTTACTGCATGATTTGTTAATTGCAATGGAATGAGACATGACTGTCCAAGTCGACATATTTGAGACACTTCCAGCTGTGTAGAAGTTCAGTTCACTCTGGTGTACTACGCGAGTTCCAGATTTACTGCATGATTTGTTAATTGCAATGGAATGAGACATATGACTGTCCAAGTCGACATACTTGAGACGCTTCCAGCTGTGTAGAAGTTAAGTTCACTCTGGTGTACTCCGCGAATTCCAGATTTATTGCATGATTTGTTAATTGCAATGGAATGAGACATATGACTGTCCAAGTCGACATACTTGAGACGCTTCCAGCTGTGTAGATGTTCAATTCACTCTGGTGTACTCCACGAGTTCCAGATTTACTGCATGATTTGTTAATTGCAATGGAATGAGACATGACTGTCCAAGTCGACATATTTGAGACACTTCCAGCTGTGTAGAAGTTCCTTTCACTCTGGCGTACTCCGCGAATTCCAGATTTATTGCATGATTTGTTAATTGCAATGGAATGAGACATATGAATGTCCATGCGACATACTTGAGACGCTTCCAGCTATGTAGATAGTCAGTTCATTTTGGTATAGCCTATGTCACGAGTTCCAGTTTAATTGCATGATTTGTTAATTGCAATGGAATGAGACATATAACTGTCCAAGTCGACATACTTGAGACGCTTCCAGCTGTGTAGATGTTCCGTTCACTCTGGTGTACTACGCGAGTTCCAGATTTACTGCATAATTTGTTAATTGCAATGGAATGAGACATGACTGTCCAAGTCGACATATTTGAGACACTTCCAGCTGTGTAGAAGTTCAGTTCACTCTGGTGTACTACGCGAGTTCCAGATTTACTGCATGATTTGTTAATTGCAATGGAATGAGACATATGACTGTCCAAGTCGACATACTTGAGACGCTTCCAGCTGTGTAGATGGTCAGTTCATTTTGGTATAGCCTATGTCACGAGTTCCAGTTTAATTGCATGTTTCTTTAATTGCAAGGAAACGAATATGTCTCATTCAAGTCAAAACGTATTTCTGCATGATTAGTTCAATGCATGAAAATAAGAGTTATATATAATAACACATTCTTTGTAAGAATGCTTTAATTTTTTGTAGTATAGTCGGTTTCACGTGCTTGCCATCAGGGTCTGTGTAATTATTTTTTATCAAAAAGCATTATAGTGACTCCTGTTTAAACAGACCATGCTTACTGACACATTTAATTTTATTTTTTAGGTTTGTCATATTTAGAATGAAAAATCCTTATATGCCGTTCTTTTTTTTTAAATATAATAATACTCGTGCATAGCATCATTTATCCGACTGGTCACATAGTTTATTAATAAAACGTAAAGAACCGACATATGCAAGATTTCTGTTTAATAAATACTGTACTAGTACCTGTAGACAGTGTTCGGAGCACATTCCTGTATAGCAAGTATAGTATCATACAAATTGAAGGCGTTTCTACAGACGTTAGCTTAGTGGAGACTTGATAAGACATTTGGAACGGGTTCGGAACTTTCTAATTTGCACAGATTGGTTGGACGTACGTGAACACAATTTCGATATAAACACAGGTCCGACAATTATTTATATTCAAAAGTAACAAGTTCCTGAACTGAGATTTTAATTCCGCATTATTAATTATAGACTATTTGGACCTTAAAATCCTACCGCTAAAATTAATTATTAAGTGCGCTGTGTGTTAGGTTTTATAAAAAGAAATATATCCTTTAAGTTTCCATACAGCCGCTTGTATGAATTTTGGAATGTTTATCTTTACTATAGTTTATATATTCTAATACCAACATAAATACATACGTGTTTCGAAAAAATCGTCATTCTTATATTCTTGAATGTTTTACTTAAGATCCCCTATAACCGACCTCCCCATGTGTAAGGATTTATAGATTTTAGACAATATGGAAATAATACAGTGCGTACAATTTTATTCTACACATCACATATGTTATAAAAATAAAGAAATAATAAGAAGCAAAGAAAGCAGTGAAACTAGAATGTTTACCTTTTATAATATTACTGATATCCTCTGCATTTTGTTTCTATTGACGTATTAAGCTTTTTATTGCCGTACTTTAAAGCCGTTCAAAACATCTTAATGTATAATAAATCTTGGCCGTAATAAGAGAATTAACTCACTACCTAGTATTAAATCACACAAACACATCTGTCACGTGACTGTGGGAGACCAAAGACAATTTGCGTAATATTCTGTGGACTGCGCTGTTACATGACACGGTATACGGAAAAACGCCCGTGCCTCCCACACCACACCCTATATAAAACTGGTTGCACTGACGAACTGGTAGGTGAACGTTTCTCTTCTACATATAATTGTATAATGTCCCCAATCCATGGTTAATATAATATATACCAGATGTCTTAAAAGTCCCACCCCAATATTAAATTCCTTATGAATAGAGATGGAGCCATTTATTTTGGAGGATGTTTATATGATCAACTGAGGAGTTTTTTGACGTATGAAAATTTTTGACCACTCCCCCCACCCTCTCTAAATGGAGTATTTTTGGGGTAAGTCAAACATTTTTAAATAGGAACCCCTATCAGGTACCTGCCACCTTATTTTAAAGCTATTATAAAAAGAAGAAGAATGGCGCAAACTAGATATATGTAATGTTACTCTATCAAATTTTAATTTTGAATAAACCTTCTACAGTTTGTTACATTTAAAGTTATTTTAAGTCAGATAAAACATTCACTCAACAGTTACTATGCGAAATTAGGACACAAAATCATAAAAACGTTATTACAAGAATCAACAAAGTTCAGTTACTGTGTCAAAGAATCTGTCTCACATACAACTGGTGAACAATAAGAGAAGACATGGCCAAACCAGATGTTGGTGTTCTCTGGACTTCATACTGGACATCGGACGTACAAAACAAAACCTAATAATATGTTAATCATGGTTGTTGAAGATCAGATTACAGATCTCAAAACGTACTGTTCCTGGTTTTTTTCACTGAACAAAGGCAAATGTCCTGAAAAAAGTCTGTTTCCTTTACAATCCGTCCTCGTCAAAAACAAAACTAAAAGAAAGAACTATGTCGTGTTTTTCAGCTTAATGCAAAATTGATTTGTTTATTACAAGACAAAATTAGTTGCTCAATATTTTATTCTATATAGAATACTGTGTGTATGTATTTACATATAAACTGTAATATTCGGACTAAACAATTCAGTTATGAGAACTGAAAATTTGTTCCAATCATAGGTGATAAAAAGTACAAATTGAATTGTTATTTCAAGTCGAACGAAGTGAGTCAACAACTGGAACAAAGCCAGTGTACAATAGCTCAATAAAACGTGTTCTAAGTTTGAATCACAGTTATTTTTCAAATAAAGCATCGACTAATTGATGAAATAATGGGCGTCAAGAAACGTGAGTAGTAAAGCTCTGGGCGACAACAATTCCAATTTCACGTGCCCAAGTCACGTGTCCATAGCGATGATGATGATGGTAGGAACACTGAAATAATGCATCCGGACATAACCGGATCAAATCTCATAACAGTTCCTTATCTATAAATCATACACGACAAGTTTTATAAAGACGTTGAGCACAAAAATTCAATTAATATTTACTCATCTTAAATAGTTCATTGCTGTTATATTGTCAATGTACTGTTACATACATGTGAAAATCAAATAATCCACTTAAAACATTATCAAAAATAACCAAGCTTATAATTTCGCACGCATTCCCTAACATGTAAGTTACATACATAATACACAACCAATAACCAATACGTACAATATTTAATACTGCCAAATGTTTACAACATCCAATACTTCGAATTGCTATCACTTGACGATGTTTCCACGTCTCGGATATTCATTTTCATTTACAGTATAATCGTTATTATAATAGACCATGGGAATACTCTACAGCACACATTGGTAAATTTGGTGGTTAGATTATGATTTTATATATATATATATATATATATATATATATATATATATATATATATATATATATATATATATATAATATATATTTTATATATATATATATACTTCAAATATCCGAATATGGCAAACAAATAATTATTTGCAGTAATATGAACTATTTCAGTACTCCCAGTTTTGATAGCTGAGGCGGACTCCTCAGAGCAATATATAAAAATTAATAAATTCTCATGAAAATAAGGCAAATGGTGTAAGAACTCTCTAGTCAAGAGAACAGAGCGAACTCCAAAAAGTTTCGAGAAGTTTCAGGATCACGCGTGCTGCTGTATCTGTCGCATCACAAAGACTTGTTTCCACCATGCCCCGGGAATATACTGTACATGACCTCGCTACTATTGTGCTCAACCTTTTCAATACTTCAGCGTTACCTTAGCGCTATACAATATTTGGGTGTAAACTATCAAATATATTGAACAGCCAATCTACATATTTACAAAGGTTGTAACCATCATACAACCATAATATGTGGTCATCTAATGCATTAATACAATCTCAACGCACTAACAGAAAAAAAAGAAACTATAGTTTTCATTATTAGTGATGGAACAAATTAGTGAATTAGCGAATAAATTGAGAAACAATTTAAATTTGAAAGGTCACATTTGCTCAATCACTTCTGGCAGATTAAGTTCAGTGAAATTTACACTCCGCGTTGTTTCCAAAACTGCTGGTCACCATAATGTTATGATGCAAGAACGTAGCCAGGAAACACATTTGGGGGTCCAGACAAGTGATATTTCCCCGTAGTAAACAGAGAGTAGAGCTCGACTTTGTTTCTTAAAAAGTTCTTGACTCGTTTCTTTCTTGAGAACGATCTTTAAGCAGTTCCTTTTTATTGTTTAAATAAAAATACTCGTTCACTAAAAAAGTAATTGAAAAAATATGAAAATTTTGGGGAGGTCCAGACCCCCTGGACCTCCTCGCTGGCTACCCCCTTGTTATGATGACGTACTCGTATACTATCCGTATATGACATATGGTTATGAGGGAAAAGGTGCACCACCCTAATTTGCTTTTCAAACCATTTACAAAACTAAAAAGTCCTGGATCAGTTCGATTTGCAAATTTGCATTCAAGGAATCACAAGATTGTTCACATTCATTAACATAGGCATGCACATGCACACTACCGTACCTATAGCGATGGAAGAGAAGGGTCTGGTATCCTGAGTGTTGAGCTTGCGGCAACACCACATGTCTGCACAGGACTTTGTACAACCTACGTCACTACATCGATCTTGGTCTCGTCACTTTTGAAGTCAACATTTCCACACAGTGTAAAGTCAACATTACCGATTACCGTACTGTACACTCATATCTTGACGAAAACAGAACCCAAGAGGCAGCACCTACGTCATTTTAGACTGATATAGTTTGCGTAACCATCCTAAACTCATGGCTTGCTAATTCAAGGTAATTCCTACTCACAATTACAAATTATATATGTTCAATGGAAATATAAAATTATGTTGTAGGTTTCTTAGAAATTTCTATTTTTAAATCACCATTACAACAGAATGTTCACAAAATGTCGGTATATCTCCACGGAACATGACCATCTGACTACACCACCTTCCGTATAACATTTTTAACATCAAATGCCGCAATTTAAACTGACTTCCATCAAATCTGTATGCTAATAGTACTTATGCATCCCTTAGAAAAGATCGTTCACATTAAACAAATCGTTTCAATGCGGCCTTCGTCTGCATTTAAGAAACAAATTTATTACACAATATATACAGTTTAAACGGGTCTAAGCAATTTAAATCAACTTCCATTTCAAACATTTTTCAATATCTCTTTGGGATTTCGAGATGGCGGTGGTCGTTTAATGTTCAAAACATGAATTGATTTGTTAACCTTAATGAACTTCAACTATTAAGCATTCCAATTAAAAAATGGAAGTTTCTATTCTTGGAATAATATATTTTAAAAAGTACACAAAACACTCCAATAGAGTGAATATGATCTATACAATTATTTCTTACAGACTACAACTTAACTTGCATCGCTTGTATTTGATGTAATGCCATGAACTTGTTTGTACGATATATTAATTCAGTTTAATATAGAGTTTGAATGTGGCGACCCTTTATATTAATCTGTGGAATATTTCCATCGCTTACTTCATTGTATATATACAATTCAATTTAATCATCTAACATGGTGGGTTTATACATACGAAAAGCATTTTTATCTAGATTATGATCCCAAATGAAGCTGACAAAGTTTAAGATGTGTTACGAAGTTTTATGCTGGTGGTTCCAAATTTTAAATAATGTTGTTCATTTGCCAGCCATTAAGTCTTTATAGCACTAACGTATTACAAATCAACTTTAACCACTAATAATGCACATGCTCAATTCAATATCTCCATATGACGGCCACATTATGGAATCCACTTTTTTCCTAAATTCACCGTGTCGAAAGAAACACCACTTTGAGAGTGTAAATCCTTCTCAAAGTATGGATTCTAAGGAATTGCTATGTTTAGTAATTTTTGTACTCGAATAAGAGAACTGAATGGAAGATTATACATTCAGGTGCACTAAAAGCCTTTGATCAGTTGTTTTATGTTATTCATTATATATGCGAAAGTATATACACAAGGCTGTTTGGCGACATAGTTTCCCACTGTGTGAAAGTGTCGGCTACGAACTCTGACTATCACCGTAGCCAAGAATTGCAGGAGATGACGACCAGTCTTGTGTACAAGGCACCTGCAGGTTTGTAGGGCCAGCATGAGCGTAGAAAGTGAAGGCTACGGACCCTGGCACGCACTTATCAACATAGTCAATAGGCCGTAGTACAATTAGGGGAGACACCGGGGTAACGGCGATATCCGCCCGAGTAGGGCCAGTCTCCGGGAGTGACATCACATTGTACGGCACTAGCCACTGTCCGGCAGTGACATCACATTGTACGACAGTAGCCACTCTCCGGCAGTGACGTCACATTGTACGGCAGTAGCCACTGTCCGGCAGTGACGTCACATTGTACGGCACTAGCCACTGTCCGGCAGTGACGTCACATTGTACGGCAGTAGCCACTGTCCGGCAGTGACATCACATTGTACGGTAGTAGCCCCTGTCCGGCAGTGACGTCACATTGTACGGCACTAGCCACTGCCCGGCAGTGACGTCACATTGTACGGCAGTAGCCACTCTCCGGCAGTGACGTCACATTGTACGGCAGTAGCCACTGTCCGGCAGTGACATCACATTGTACGGTAGTAGCCACTCTCCGGCAGTGACGTCACATTGTACTAGCCACTCAGTTGTAATTAGTGTACTAAGGCAAATACAGGATAAACTGTTATCGATCATCCACCGCCAGGGCGCGGCTCCTTAACTGCAGCGTGGGTGAGTTCGGGGAGAATGAATCATTAAAAACTCCCAATACGGCGATTCAACCCATATATTCTACTTCTATAACCCCCCCCCCTTCATCCCACACTCCAACACTTCTAGTACCTTCTCTTACATCATTGGCGATTACTTTGATTTACTATTCTGTGTTTACTCCAGACTATCTTATAAAACACAATTGCAAGATTTAAGTGTAAAATTTAAATATTTGAAAGACATCAAGAAGTCTTTGATGGTATTTTCTGATACACTAAGGCACAGACAAGACACATTTTAAAGGCTCGATTAAAAATCTGTCTCATTTTGAAAATGAACTCTTTGAATGGTAGGTTTAAAATGTTTCTGTACAGGATTCTGCGAGTTAATTTAGAAGCGAACTCGAGATAGAGGTTGATTTCTTTTCTTTGTTTGAAGTTTGTTATTGATGATGGAAGGATTGTGAATAAAACAGGATTTTTCGGACATTTTGCCATTGTTTAGTGATAAACACTACGTTTCAAGATCTACAATCGTATCTCTTCTTCAACAGATCTTGAAACGTAGTGTTACTGATTGTATTGTATCACTGAACGATGCTACCCTTAAATTTGGGTGTTCTTTCTTGTTGAATTCAGCGATTAAACTGTTCAATAAATAATGTGCTTTACATTGCAAAGTGAAAACGAAATTAGTAACTTCGGACCTTACTCGTTGCAAAATTTCGGCACAAAAGAGCCGCCCCGAGGAAGTACGGTCCGCCAGTTGGAGGAATGCAAGATTTACACCGCGGTTGGTCCCAAAATACTCGGGACAGACAAGCAATAACACGGCCCGATATAGCTGCGAGGGCGAGGCGGGGTCTCCGCTAACACCGACAGCAGACTAGTGGTCAAGACTGGACTGTTTGCTTACACAATGGCCGTACTGCAGACTGCAGAGCGTGAGTGCAGATCACGCTAGCCACGAAAGCGTTCAATGTCGGACCAATTTACACCGAGCACCGCGACTACGAGCGCCACACACGAGCATGGAAAGTCACCATTAGCTTTAGGTCACTTTCACAAGGGAATGAGAAATAGACTCCTTGTTTAAAATGTAGCATGCTACAGTACACGGCTGGGTGGCCGGACCACAGGGCAGTCCTCACGCCACTGTTTCTACGAGAGAACATCGTTACTTATTTTAATAGGACGAATACTATTTCAAAAAGTTAAATTACGTTAAACCGCCTTTATTAAAGAGTCTGAGTTGGGGTTATCAAGCTCTCTAACACTCAACTTCGTGTTATATGAAAGAAAAGTACAAGAATTAAATGCAAACATTTTAAACCATTGATCAGAGTTAAATGTAAATACCAGTTAAAAAAAGTGTGTAAATCAATACCAATCAAAGCTTTAAAATACACTAAATTGTTACAAGAAATTAAGATTTATTCAAGTAAATAAAACTACTTAAAATTGTCTTTGAATAATAATATAAGTACTGTATGTACTCCTCACGAATTATTGCCAAATATTTTTGATTAGATTTTAAATAAACAGACTTGGCTACGACAGTCGCTAATCACTTCCCTACAGTTTGTAATGAAATTAATGTTAATTAGTATAAATGTATACACTCACATTATATTTATTAAATATTGAAGCGCCTTAAGATTCAAATTTAATTTGACGGTAGCAAATATTGTTTTAACCTACGATCACGAACAAAGAAGCCTATAGAACTAAGAAGCAATGCGGTGTTGTACCATAACCTAAAACACTGGACGTGACGCACTGAGAGGCCGGGTGGCGACGGGCCGTGGCGGGCGACTGCTAGGACACTCGGCCCGGTCGATACAGTTCACCGTACAACCCAGACCCGCGCAAACCCTACTCACAACACACACACGCTATACGCTATATGTATAGTTACTTGGTGCTACACTTGCTTGTGTACGTGTACAATGAGGCAAATTTATTACATTCGCCGATTACTGTTTTCAATTAGAGTAAATCGTACCGTCAACTAAAATTTTAACTTATAAACCCATTGATCCTAATAATATTATAAATGCGAAATCGACTTTGTTTGTTTGTTGCTTTTACGCGTATACTATTCAACCGATTGTACTGACACTTTTTGGTCTATTCTTAATTCGAAAATCCCACTGGTCTCTAAAGTGGCGAAAAGTCCTATTTTGGTCTTTAAAGTTGTGAAATATTAATTGACAGTGTCTGCTAAATGTAATTAACTGTTCTGTGTAAATATTTTTTATGACAACACAACCACACTTTTAATTAATTTAGCCACTTTTTCAATTTGTTTACATTTATAGTGTGAATGCATAGAGTAAGCTTAACACTTCTTTTCAACAACTACTGCTGAGCACAGACTAAGAAAAAAACATCCATATAATAAAATTAATAGTTTTAGTAAAAGTAAACTGTACATTTTAAGAAAATATTGAATATTAGAAACAAAAGACAACTTTACAAACAAACTAAATTTAAAGGCTGTTATATAACCCGCCTTAGTTCTCAGATCTGTATTATATTTTCTTGAACGGGAAAAGTAGGCTAAATGAACAAACGCACAAAAATTATTAGGGCTGGAGTAAATTAAAATGGCAAAAATATACACTTGGCAACAAGGAAAACAAATCATTGGCGTAAATATAATAGAATTCATTTGAACCTGAAGTGCTCATAAAAAGCCCATGGAATTGCGTGCGAAGCCGCGGGCAACTGCTAGTATTGTAAATTATGCCAGAATTATTTAGTTTCTTACATTATGCAAATAATTATACAATCAATCAAGTTCAAAATTAAAAAAATGTGTTTTATATCATACATTTATATTAATTAATCTACATTCCAACCAATATTATATTGGGTACCAAGGACGGCAGCAAAGTTCAGAGTTTTATGATACGATCGATCCCCCAGTCAAATTGGTTAAGGTGTATGACAAATATAACATACGTTTAGCTAAACAATCTATTTTAAACAATTTGAAAAGCTTATGTTTAAGACTGTATTAAACATTTTATGTGATGTTAAAGAAAAAAGTAATTATGGCATTTCAATTTGAACAAACATCATTATAATCACATATGTAAGGTTAAATTTGACCATCACATTAAAAATTGTATATCATACCGTTGAAAAACATTATTTCGCTAATGTTTGTAGTGATTAGAGATACTTCTAAAACATATGGTTTATTTATTGTAAAATGTAAAAACAGTAACAATGGAATACACAATACAAATTAACATATTGATATATGTACTGAACAATTTTATTAATAAATTGATATATATACTGAACAATTTTATCAATTTCAATTTATAAAATATAAAATTAAACTTGTAGGTTGCAATAAACAGACCGCCTGCAAAAATGAATAGACAATATGAGTACTGCCCTGCGTTGAGGAAGAGTATTCCCACATATGAAGGCGCTACACCATTTCGCTCAGTTGTACTATAATAGTAGTAGATAAAACAATTTTATCTACATTAATAATCATATAAAAAATAAAAATAATAATAATAAAATAATGATAATGAAAACAAGTATTATTTTAATTGAAATATTGATTTTCATTGTTTATACTGGTTTACGGTCAGATTATATGTACTAAATGTAAGTAATGTACAAATATAAGCTTTTATAAATATTTTAATACATTTTAATAATATTAAATTATTTTACTGCTACTCCAAACTTGACTGAACTATAAGAATGTTTACAATTACCTAATATAAATCTGGAATTGAAAAAGAAATAATGCTTCAGATTTTTGTCATCGTAGTATTTTGTCACATTTAAACTTCAAAATTGTAAAAAGACAACACATTTATTAATTTCGAGTTATTTTTCGTTTTATACTTGTTATGTTAGAGTACGGCGAGCGTCTAAAATACTGGACACGACTACACTAATGCGGATCGCACTGCAATAATTTTGTATGTTCCATTGTTACACGTAGTGTCAAAACAAAGCACCCTTAAAATATTTTATTGCTTTATCACTAACTAGCATGTTTTTGGAATAAACCAAAGAACAATTTTATAATTGGATGTTATTACAGTGTTATATTACTGTGATCATGGGCTTAGTGCCGAAATATATCAGTATTAAAACTAAAATACAGAACATAATAAAATAATTTTATTTTTTATTTTTATTTTAGCATTTACAATTTTGGTTCGATTATAATCTAGGTGTCGAGAGCCGATTTGAACTACATAAGGATACAGTCTAAATTTTGTTGAATTCGACAGATAAATTTTCTTCTAGGAAAAATCGATGGTTAGCCAGGCTAGTTCGGTAGAGGTCGAAATTGGAGGGTATCGAAATAGTTAAAAATACAAAACGCTCATTGTTTTCTCAAATTGTATATTTTTTTAGTTTGATACACTTAAAATCGGCCATCAGACACATGTATTATCTCTGTCAGATACATAGATAAAGAGACGAAAAGTCGCCACTATGCTATTTCTTAAGTGAAATTTCTCTACCAATTTCAAGAAAAACCAGGTTGTGTAGTGTATGAATTGAAAATTGGCTATCCGATTCTTGACTATTACTGAAGATAAAATATTTTGAAACAAAAAGAAACACCTGGAAGTTACATAGATTACTGAGTAATTGTTTAGGAAAAAAATCATTTAAAGACAACATCTACTCTTAATGTAAGCCACGCCACATGTTTCATAACTCTTCGATGATGTTGAATCTAAATGCATTTCATATGGAAAAAATGTATACATCCCCAGTAAACCATTTTTGTTCATTTAATTGGGTTTCGTTTAAGTGTTTAAATAATAAGTCTACTGGCCAAGTCACCATAAAACAATGTTATACGTGGTTGTTGTTATAGTTAGGCTAAATGCGTTAATATTTCAGACATTAAAATCACTTATGAATGTATTGATTTTGTTTAAAGTTTATTTATTCTGATATTTGCTCGTTGCCATCATGGTTACCCTACGACCAAATGGACAATTTCAAGTCTATAGGGCAGATAGTTTACGAGATATCATAAGGACAGACACACAAAAATTAATTGTTTCCACGGCCTCAAGTGATAACCTTCGCTGGCGCTCAGCCAACAATCTAAGAAGAGAGGTAAGCTATTTAGTAATATAATCATTTCCATACAAATAATTCGAAGGTTGAAGCTGAATGAGAAAACCGATTACTTACAGGTTACAGGGGAACATCGTTTTTAGTTTCGGTCCATGACTATGTGAAATCTCAGTGTTTAATTTGGAAGGAATATAGGAAATAAACATAACAAATATATGCGTTAACAGTAAAAAAAGTTATAGTACTTAAATAAGAAGAGAATGTGATTTTTTTAACTTCTCGAATTACAAAATAACAATATTCGAAAAACCGACCGAATCTTAAAATTTTATTTAATGAACATAAGTCTTTTACATACCGTGAAGTTCAAAATACACTGACTATTTAAATAATACTGGCTATAAATACAAGAATTGTGAAAACAATCTCGAGATTAGACGAGACGACCAAATTCCGCGCCAAGTGATCGATCGTGCCTGGCGAGAGGACTGTCAGTGACCTCAACGTCGTAGTTATGAGTGAGTGCCAGCCTCCATGACAGATTTCACTCAATACCTGGCCGTGTTTGCTGAATGAAATCTATTCAACACAGGTATACTCATTACCACCACAGTGTTAATGGGACAGAGATCGTCGCCTAGTCTAGGAGCCGAGAGCCAATTTGCATCGCATACTGCAATCCTATAGATGAGTTTCCGCAAGAACAGAAATCAATCGGCAGCCACGCTAGTTTTGGTGGGAGTTGAAACTAGTTAAAACAGGTTAAAAATACCAAAGGATAAACTATTAGGTTTGATACACATATGAACAATGTAAAATAGCAGTTACACCACTGTCTGCCAACGGGATAAAACGAGTTTCAAAGCCGATCTTCATATGGCACTGAGAATTTTGCTCGTGCAAGATCTAGAGGTCTGGCTGGCATTGTTAGCTGGAACCACTGGCGAGAACTCGACGGTTCGACTTTCTTTAAGAGGAATCAAAAGAGAATGTTTGGGGCAGTTTTTACATAAGACGAGCGTCGCTGCAGCTAGCGCATGCCATGCCGCCGTGCCGCACATTCCTACACGTGGCTGGCCATTGTCCAGTGCATAGTACCGCAGTACAGGGTCCTGTCCTCCTCTTCTGCACAACGCTCGCCTATACATACCGTACAGAGCGTCATCTAGCGTCTCACATTAACGCTCCTAACGGTCTTACTACAACTGGTTCAGCTGAGCACTGCAAGCTCCATCAATCTCTCTATATAGTACAGAATCCTCCTCTCAACTTCTGCACATCGCTCGTCTTTACATACCGTACAGAGCGTCATCTAGCGTCTCACATTAACGTTCCTAACGGTCTTACTACAACTGGTTCAGCTGAGCACTGCAAGCTCCATCAATCTCTCTATATAGTACAGAATCCTCCTCTCAACTTCTGCACATCGCTCGTCTTTACATACCGTACAGAGCGTCATCTAGCGTCTCACATTAACGTTCCTAACGGTCTTACTACAACTGGTTCAGCTGAGCACTGCAAGCTCCATCAATCTCTCTATATAGTACAGAATCCTCCTCTCAACTTCTGCACAACGCTCGCCTTTACATACCGTACAGAGCGTCATCTAGCGTCTCACATTAACGTTCCTAACGGTCTTACTACAACTGGCTCAGCTGAGCACTGCAAGCTCTATCAATCTCTCTATATAGTACAGAATCCTCCTCTCAACTTCTGCACATCGCTCGTCTTTACAAACCGTGCTGGGCGTCATTCAGCGTCACATTAACGTTCCTAACGGTCTTACTACAACTGGTTCAGCTGAGCACTGCAAGCTCCATCAATCTCTCTATATAGTACAGAATCCTCCTCTCAACTTCTGCACAACGCTCGCCTTTACATACCGTACAGAGCGTCATCTAGCGTCTCACATTAACGTTCCTAACGGTCTTACTACAACTGGCTCAGCTGAGCACTGCAAGCTCTATCAATCTCTCTATATAGTACAGAATCCTCCTCTCAACTTCTGCACATCGCTCGTCTTTACATACCGTACAGAGCGTCATCTAGCGTCTCACATTAACGTTCCTAACGGTCTTACTACAACTGGTTCAGCTGAGCACTGCAAGCTCCATCAATCTCTCTATATAGTACAGAATCCTCCTCTCAACTTCTGCACAACGCTCGCCTTTACATACCGTACAGAGCGTCATCTAGCGTCTCACATTAACGTTCCTAACGGTCTTACTACAACTGGCTCAGCTGAGCACTGCAAGCTCTATCAATCTCTCTATATAGTACAGAATCCTCCTCTCAACTTCTGCACATCGCTCGTCTTTACATACCGTACAGAGCGTCATCTAGCGTCTCACATTAACGTTCCTAACGGTCTTACTACAACTGGTTCAGCTGAGCACTGCAAGCTCCATCAATCTCTCTATATAGTACAGAATCCTCCTCTCAACTTCTGCACATCGCTCGTCTTTGCATACCGCACAGAGCGTCATCATGCGTCACATTAACGTTCCTAACGTATACTACAACTGGCTCAGCTGAGCACTGCAAGCTCCATCAATCTCTCTATATAGTACAGAATCATCCTCTCAACTTCTGCACATCGCTCGTCTTTGCATACCGCACAGAGCGTCATCTAGCGTCTCACATTAACGTTCCTAACGGTCTTACTACAACTGGTTCAGCTGAGCACTGCAAGCTCCATCAATCTCTCTATATAGTACAGAATCCTCCTCTCAACTTCTGCACAACGCTCGCCTTTACATACCGTACAGAGCGTCATCTAGCGTCTCACATTAACGTTCCTAACGGTCTTACTACAACTGGCTCAGCTGAGCACTGCAAGCTCTATCAATCTCTCTATATAGTACAGAATCCTCCTCTCAACTTCTGCACATCGCTCGTCTTTACATACCGTGCTGGGCGTCATTCAGCGTCACATTGACGTTCCTAAAGGTACTACTATACTGTGCTCAGCACTGCAAGCTCTACAGTACTGTTACTTGCAATAGTGAGATGGCTAGTCTCAACCTTGGCCAAACGTTTCCCTTCAGCTTATTGTATAATCCACATTCCCAAAGAAGGCAATAACCATATAACTTTTACTATTAACGTACTTAGGTAGCTAGGACGCGGTAGAAATTAACTGTACAAATGAACAATTTGAATTTCAATAAACATTTCTCTGGTGATGAAGATTTTTTGGCAAATATTACATGCCAAATCAAAATTTTAAAAGTATATAATGTCACAATGTATTCTGCATTTCTCGCTGAAAATTTAATGGAGCGAATAACTAGATATTATTAAAGAGTTATTATTACGAAGTAAATGTTACAATCCACATGTCGGACTGCACACTTAAGAACCCACATGTCAAAACGAACAACTGCCAAAAGAGGGAGACCGCTGAAGCGTCACATCCCGTTATAGGGTGAGGGGGTCGTGGACTGAGGAGCCGTAACATCATCATCTAATGGCTGGTTAAGTTAGAAAAAGAACATAATTTATTTGTCGCTCAGTTCAAACTGACATTGCAGTATTACAACGACGCGGTCGTTGTCCGTGTAATAATGTAAGATCCATTCCAGGAACTGATCATTTTTTATTTTTCACAAATGTTAATAAGTGACTGTGTACACGTTTGCACATATTTTATTCGTTATCACCTATCGTACAGTATTCTGTAAAAACAAAATATGAGTAAAAAATATCATTGGAATAAAAACATTTTTTGTGTATAAGGATGTTGTTGAAAATTAATTTTACGATCTCACTTCAGATACGTTATGTCGATAAACCAAAATGTAGTTTTCGCTGTAGCTGCTTGTTACATTCAAGCTCAACAAGCATAAACAATACGTTGGGGTGTACTGTATGACAGAGCGAAATAGGAAGAATTAAGAGTATCATCTATTCTGGAGGAACAATTATGGGGTATGACACTATGACTGTATGACACTATTAGACGAACATGGTCAGGAATCAGGAGTCGATCCTTAGTAAGAGAGAAATAGGAAGAATTAAGAGTATCATCTATTCTGGAGGAACAATTATGGGGTATGACACTATGACTGTATGAAACTATTAGACGAACATGGTCAGGAATAAGGAGTCGATCCTTAGTAAGAGAGAAATAGGAAGAATTAAGAGTATCATCTATTCTGGAGGAACAATTATGGGGTAGACTGTATGACACTATTAGACGAACATGGTCAGGAATCAGGAGTCGATCCTTAGTAAGAGAGAAATAGGAAGAATTAAGAGTATCATCTATTCTGGAGGAACAATTATGGGGTAGACTGTATGACACTATTAGACGAACATGGTCAGGAATCAGGAGTCGATCCTTAGTAAGAGAGAAATAGGAAGAATTAAGAGTATCATCTATTCTGGAGGAACAATTATGGGGTAGACTGTATGACACTATTAGACGAACATGGTCAGGAATCAGGAGTCGATCCTTAGTAAGAGAGAAATAGGAAGAATTAAGAGTATCATCTATTCTGGAGGAACAATTATGGGGTAGACTGTATGACACTATTAGACGAACATGGTCAGGAATCAGGAGTCGATCCTTAGTAAGAGAGAAATAGGAAGAATCAAATAATCTATTCTGGAGGAACAATTATGGGGTACACTGTATGACACTATTAGGAAAAAAGAAACCTAGACATACCAAGTTCATCATACGTAGTGCGATGTTAGAAGACGAACATGGTCAGGAATCAGGAGTTGATCCTTAGTAAGCAAGAAGTAAGAAGAATTAAGAGCACAATCATTTCTGGAGAAACATAATAGATTTTGAATAATTGAATATGTTAGTAATCGATCTGCTTCTATCGGTAATGCGGGAAGGAAAGGAAAGGAGAGCAACATTCAATAAATAGGCAATGGCGTTCCTTTCGATCCCAAGATTTTTGTGTGGGGATCTGCCAGATTCCCAGCTCTTGGCGCTGAGGTATCTGCACCAGTCCCAGCCACATTTTACTAGGAGTGTAGACGTTAGTTAAAATTGCATAGAATTTTCATTTATTGATGAAAATTCATGTAGTTTTTATGTTTTTACTTCCCAAAGTACACTGTATTGCATGATTTAAACTAAACTTTTGTAATCATGCACAATAAACGTTTATGTAAAAAGATTGTTACTTACAAAAAAATAATTCCTAAATTTTGCATTTCCAATGGTAAGGAGAAGCCTCAAAAAATTCCAGGTCAAAAACAATGTTTTTTATTATTACACATAAAATTGAAGTAGAATATTGCAATATCATTGCAATATATTTATAAATAGCTAAGATAATATGAAAAGAAAAAAGATGTAACATGGCCAAACAGCCACGGCCATCTCAATCAAACTAAAACATAGTTGACACATCGAATAAAAAGTATCGATATTTACTGTAACTTTGTAGGCCAGTTCATTACGAGTACTCTGACATAATAATTATAGTTATACTGCAATTTATTGTATTCGAAAAATATTTTTTTCCGAACGTCCTAAAAATAGGAAGTTGGGATCATACGCAATTTCACGCGATGTCCTAAAAATAGGACGTTGGGATCAAAAGGGTTAAGTTAAAAACAAAAACAGATGAACCAAAAACAATTTCGCTGAAACACGCAAGGTTTGCAAACAAATTTAAAACACGTTCTTCGAAAACTTTCTTTGAGGAGTTGTATAATATTGTATGCCAGTCTCAAATTTCTCTATACGTGAAAGAAGTTGCATTTTGCGCTTATCCGTCTCAACTGTTGACGTAACTCTTGACCAGACGTACTGAATCTGCCTCGGCTGAGACCTCGGACCCCCGCCACGTGCCGAGGCCGCATGCCGGTATGTCAGTGTCGCCAGACTCCAGCCACAGCCACTCACGCGGTTGGACTCCAGGAAATGACGGCTCCAGGAATAGATGCGACTCCAGAGGCGCGCGGTTATATTTACTCGACCTTAGTTCTCCCTCCTGTACGTGGCCGTTACAATGCCGATTATCGGTTCCCCTCGGACCACCTATTCAGTCCTCAAGTAATTGGGTTGCAATATTTATGAAATCGGAATCTACTATACACGCACTTCTCGGCACAACGATTAAGTTTGGGGCAGATCTTGCTAGGGATAACCAACTCTCATCTATATACTAGACTTATATAGATCACAATTGTTTTCTGGACTAACTTACATTATTACACGTAACAAACTGTTCTACTGTTTTGCAATGGCCGACCTGCACCGTTTCGCCTCCACCTCCGATGATTTTAAACACCTCTAATAGCCTAAATTAAACTTGAATTAACGTTAGTAATTAATTTTGTTCAATTCAATGATTTATTCTATAGCAAATAACATACCTTATCTTTTTATGATTTTATATCAAAATAATTAGATTATTCAGTATTTTGGCATAATTAATGATGTCTGTGGCCTACAAATTACAGTTGTCTATTTTTATTTCAGATTTTATATATAATACTTGTTTTAACAATATACAAAGTAGTTTATTATTATTAATATGTAAACTATTAGCTATAATATCGCTGTGCAGGATACAGACTCGTCACCACGCACAAGCTTCTGTGGCCCATGTGGGACTAAATTTTATGTATATTAAGTGTACTATGTTTGCTTGTAAATTCTGAAATAAATTTGATTGGATTTGATTTTTATAAGAATTATAGTCGGTACGCTTACTCTATGGAATAATCACCGATATTTCGTGGTAGCTGTCATATGTGTCAAACACAGACACCTATTATACTTAACTGCCAATTCAAATCACAAATGCCACTTGAGAATGACAAACTGTTACTGTAACGAGAGCTGGTGTAAACTATCCAGCGACACTTTTGACAGAGATCTAAACATCGGACGGTAATGACCGATACTGAGAAGCGGAAGGAGGCGATAAGATGAACAAACAGACCGCCAGGAGTGAATACCTTCTAATACAAAGAGAGGTTCACTGTCAGTGAGTGTTGCGTGGGTTTGGTGAGGGTGCGATTTGTTTATAGAGTATCAAAAATGTAACTCTGGCCACAAGGGATGCCTTGTTGTCTTGGTCCCTCGAGAAGGGATAAATCTTCAACGTTTGCTGAGGATCTTTCCAACACCCCGTAACCACGAATAAGATATCAAAATTTTAACTGAAAAAGTTAACAATTCTATATCTGGATCAAATTTGATAATTCATAGCAATAAAGTTTCATACTATAGCAAACAATACATTACATCAAAACGTAGAATTGACAAAATAATTGATTTCAAAATTTTCCGAGTAAAATTCAAACCATCTTCCGGTGTTGCGCTTTTTTAGCTAGCGTGTCTGTACGTATCCAACAATTACAGTATCTGCAAACATACACTACAATATTAAGCACGAGTTTTGTTTTAATCCTCGTGAATCCCATTCGCAGTATTTGTAGCTAATGAACTTAGAATGAAAAATGGGGTTGAAACTATTTTAAGGTCATTTTTAGCCATAACACAGCTATGGTGGGAAGGGTTGATTCAATGCTAAAGATGACCTTAGTTCCAATGCGGAGCTAAACTCGACATTCCCACAGAACTCTTAGTGTTTTCGTTAGAAAACAGATGTAATAAGCAGAGTGTTTTGTTTAGAAAACAGATGTAATAAGCAGAGTGTTTTGTTTAGAAAACAGATGTAATAAGCAGAGTGTTTTGTTTAGAAAACAGATGTAATAAGCAGAGTGTTTTGTTTAGAAAACAGATGTAATAAGCAGAGTGTTTTGTTTAGAAAACAGATGTAATAAGCAGAGTGTTTTGTTTAGAAAACAGATGTAATAAGCAGAGTGTTTTGTTTAGAAAACAGATGTAATAAGCAGAGTGTTTTGTTTAGAAAACAGATGTAATAAGCAGACCATCTAGTTGAAATAAAAATCTTTGTTGTAGCCTACTGCAAAAAGAATTTTTTTTAATGCCAACACAAGAACAGGTTTCAACAAAATTATCTGAAACACCGGGAGAATTCTAGAAAAAGATGGACATATACCGGGATATCTAGATACTCTGAGCACAAATTGATCGGCGATTGCAACCAGAACTAATTATCTGAACAGGGTTTAGAGAGGTTAAGCTTGATTTCGGGTTTAAATGCACAGTTACGCATCGATTATTATAAAGAAATAAGAATTTCATTGTAATAGTTGGCCAAAATATCAATCGAAATATCAGCAGCGAACAGAAACAGACCGCACCTGCAATTAAAGTAAAGCCAATAAATATTTGTTTCACAAAATAGCCATCTCTGTAAAGAAGAGTGATAATGAGTAGTGTTACTGCAATGCAATTTAACTATTTTTATCTGTTACTACGCGTAAATGTTACTAATTCAAAATTAATTATCACTCATATTTTACATATTTAAAATTTAGCTTTCCGAAGTCTCTCAAAATGTTTCTTAAATTTTTATATTTTCCGAAATCTTTAATTGAATTACTGACGTTGCAATCAAATACAAACTTATAAGAAACTTTATTAATATACAAAGTTGTGTTAATCCATCAAGTTTATTTTAACGTAGTTTTTTCATAGGATCACGTTTCCAGCATTAAATCATTACGGTATAGCCACGAATATTGATAGCACATAGTTATTAGTGGATAGAGCTCTGGTTGACACATAATATCATTAATAGTGTTATTAATGACCCGACAAAGTCTGTCTAGAGACTTGAAACTTGGCATATCGTTTCGTCTTGGTCCAAGGAAGAACCTTGTTGATTTTGAAACCAAGACGTCAAAGAGAAGTCCGCCTATACGATATCTTTTCCGTTACGTTTTATCTAGGCGATAGCGGTTGTAGTTACTTAAACCAAGTCATATTTTATTGCATTTTTACAATTTTACATTGCATTGTAAATGTCAGTATTTTGTAAATAGTAATTCATTCCGACACGCACCCAAACTTACACTTCCACACATTCACTCAAGCACACTCTCACTGACCCCAGATCCTATACCTCTCATAAATCCCAGCGGATCATCATGAACTCATCGATAGAGTAGAACGCACTAGACACCAACAGTCGTTTTATACGAGTTTTCAATTGGTTTTTATTGTTGGAGTTCTTTGTACTTTCTGAGAGCTTATTGATCTATATGACACCAACCTGTTGTGGCAGATGTTGCGTAACTGTATTGATTACTGTTGACAAAAAATGCAAACGAAGCAGCCCACTAACACCAGTTAGTGTTGTGGACTACACCAATGGCATGGCAGATGTTATCTGGTCAGGCTCTGATAACAACGGTAGTCTGTGTTGGGCATGGCGGTGCGTGACGTGCGCAGTGCGGCCAACAACAAACACTACACCACCGACCACATCGTCCACAACCACACGGTTCTTTCATTGGCCCAACATATTGGATTTAAATCCTTCCTTCCGAATAAAGAATATTTAAAACGCTTAGAGTATTACACTGTTACTGCCCTAGTTAATTTTGAGGACGACTAAATGCAATATATGCAAAAACATGTTGAAATCGGATCTACGCTTTATGACACAGAAACCTTTGTGGCTGCAGACCCACACAGAAATGACAGCTGCAATGACCCCCTTATGGATGAAATAGATCTCAAAGTTGGTGGCTGAGAATGTTGAAGGATTTGCATTATTGTTTTTACAATATAGCAAAGACTGAAAGATTGATTGTTCGTAGTTTTCTTCATCTCAGTTATGAGAATATTACGGACTTACATAACAAATTCCTGAAGTATTTGGATACGTATGTTTTTCATGGTTTAACATTGGCCTTATGGAAAATCTAGCTCGTTTTTAAGATAGCCTAATCTAAAACTACTTACATAACGTAATAAAAAAGTAGATAGGGTCAGAGTGACCTTCTTCTTGTCGATCTCGCTTCTATTTTGGAGGCAGGAAACATGAAATTTCCACAGATAGTCCAGGTATGAAAAACTTCCCAAAAATACTAGTCTACGGGTAATGCCAAAGTGCCTAAAGTTTACAAGGTTTATCATTGGTCTTATAGAACAAGTGCTAGCTCGTTTCATAGAGTAGACTTTAAAGTAGTTAACAAACTTGCACAATTGTAAATAGGTGAAAAGTGTAATTACAAGAAGACTGCGTGTGCTTACATTCCGCTAATGGTGTGAAATACTGCAGCAGCAACTTGATGAAGATAAACGAATTTTAGCATCGAAACAGACATAAGATTACACTAAAACGAAGAATATTACAGTTACTATGAGTACAATAGCACAAAATTCGCAGATAAGTGTGGGCTTGTGCCACATAATTTTATGGAAAGATAATGTGGAGTTGTCCATCGGTCGTCCAGTTGGCGGTACTTGCAGGCTGTATTGTATTATCATTATAACTCATATTTTATTGGCATCACTGTTACTAAACCGGTATACCTTGCCAGTGCCAAAAACAATACAATGACACGATATCTGTAATCTTGTTTGTGACAACCACCTTTCACTAGCACTATATGAAGGTCGATCTTCTACTAAGTTAGTACAGCACATGCCAAATAGGATAACAAATACGATGTTGCGCGAGGGAAAAGGGTGGGTCTTCTTCAGTAGACCTCCTCTCTCACCATTTTGTGCTCCGACAATAATTGTGTTAATGATTACAGTTGGGCTTCACTGGCAACCCATGAGTTCTGCAGAGATACCACCCTGTTTGACGTATAATCTACCAAACTCCACCAATCCATAAGTCACTACAGTATCTTGATTGTCCTTCAAGTCATCATGATGTATTCCATTCAATGATGACGTTATGAACGCAATACATTGTAATGTTGTTTCTGTAAGCGCATTTTGACTGTTGGCGCAATTTATCCATCTACTATTGAGAAGTATAAAATGTAACACATTATTTGTGATATTACGAGTAAGAAGAAGAAACCGCGCAAACAGAGTCGCATTACAGCAGACGAAATGAGAGCAAGCCGCACAACGCAACGGTGTGGTCTCCGCACGGGTGCGGCTATACGCACGCATGCACGGGCAAATATTCCGGGAGAGGTACCAATTAGGTGTAGGCCTGCTGAGCAGAGGTGCAGGCCGACAACCCGCTAGCTGGTACGGCACAACTGGATAGTCTTCCGACGGGTTCGAATGCACCACGTTCTCTATTTTCTAAACGCGTTTAAACTGGTCCATGAATATGTTTAATAATATAAGGGCCGTTTTTTCAATAGTCGATCGCGGATATTTCCCGCTACATTTGTCACTTCAGAGTTCAAGTAGATAGTTTTTCCCGAGCTGCAGTCGCAAAAACATGGCCGCCTTTATTGATTCTCCCGCCAAATGTGAATTAAAGAATTTTTGAGTTTCCTGCAAGTACAATGGAATAGTGCAGCAGAAATCCATCGGAGAATGTGTCGTGTTCACGGAGAAAAAGATAATGAATAATGATGTTGTACGTGAATATAGTGTAAAAAGCCAAAGATGTTGACAGACACCCACAAAAATCTTCGAATAGCTTCAGCTTTGACATTTCTCAAATTGATCCTTGAATTTGACAATCGACCATCTTTAAACTTTTGACGGGATTCACTCACACCATTGATTAGAGGGTGAGAAGGTCGAAGGCAGTCTGTTCTCTATCCGTATTATATGATAACTCTTAACAGAGAGGTGTTAGGGACTTGAAACCTTCCACATAACATTTGCACAAGGAAGAATATTCTTCATTTTAGGATCAAAAGGTCAAGAAGAATTAATCCGTCTGTGCGATATTTCTAAGTTGTAGTAACTTGAAACTTGTAATGGTCTCTCTTGGTCCAACGAAAGCCTATTGATTGTGGGGTCAAAAGGGCTATGGAAATAAACTCATCTAGAGTAAGAAAATTGGATCTTTAAGATCTAACATCGACATTTACTAAGAAATGCGGCCAAAAATAGTCCAAAAGGTACGTGCTTGAGACAGAGGGAATGTGCAACCCCTATCTCACGAAGACCACCTTAATCCGATTATATCGTCTGAATAACAAACTTCAAACTCAATTATCCTCTCATTTCGGTTGAATAGCATTTAATTGAATATGCCCTATTCGATGACTTCATATGAAATGTAAACTGATTATGTGTGCATAAACATGTTCAGTGAATGCCACTGTCGGTGTAGAGGCCGACTATTTCACTCAATATAGACCAGCATTGAAGGTGTTATAAATTATTCCATCAGAAGTAAAGATTAACTAGCTCATTTTGCAATAGATTCGCCAAATTTGGAACCGTAAAAGGAGTTCTCGTAAAATAAGACAGGCGAACAATATTTCACAAAATGTAACGTTTACTTAATACCATACATTTTAGTATCATTAAATGCATTGCCGTTTATGCATACAACCATCATACCTTTATCAATCCCCCTACCAATTAACTAAAAGCCCTAACATTATTAATCCAAATTTGTACTTTGATAACGATTTCATTTTGCCTGCACCAACCTTGAAGATCGCAAAGTAAATAACAGTGTTGCATTCAAACGTGGTGAATGTTTGACCGTGAACACTCAGAGTAATCCTAAATATGGAACCAGTGTTGCTAATTCTATGCTAAGAAAGCCGCCTTACACAGACACACGAGTAAAGTGTGGCAATGCCGAGGTCAAAACGCCAAAGGTCGGTTCTGGAGCATTTTAATGCAAAACTGTTGCAATGTTTAGCAGCAAAGCTTGTATGTTTTACAGGCTGAGTGTACAACCGTTTTTCTGCGGTTGCTGGAACTGGTACTGGTACGATATCTATGTGTCACAGAAGGCATTGTTGTGAATCATAGTTATGATTTAACTTCCTTTCTTATAGTTGATTATGACACATAATTATGTTCTATATAAACATGCAAACACCAATTAGGTCAGCGGAGTTCATTTGTCACTAAACTAGAATATTCAATCCCTTGTGCTTTATGCTACATACCAACTTCCTGCTGTCCCCGAGTCAGTCAAGTGTTTACTCTAAGCCGTTAGACGATAGGATCTACCGAGAAATGTGTCAAACTGTCAGTACACTCACAGACTTGTGTTTGTCAGCCCACGTCATACGAGATCTCTAGAGTGTTATTGCCTTTAAAACAATAATTATTCGATTCGAAAACTACAATACAGAATCTCCGCTATCATTTTGAAGGATCAATAATTTTACTATGGTATTGTGCTATAATAATATCTAAAGGTAAGACCAAAAACGTACCTACTGAATAAGAATTAGTCTAACAGGCTTCTCTACGATTTCATACAATATAAAAAGCTATGATTCTATGCTTTCTTTTATATTTATTTCAAAATTTTAAAAAATTTCCAGTTCTGAAAGTGCCTACTCTCTACGAAATAGTACTAACCGCACTTTACTACGATTTCATCCTATGTGAAAACACACTGTTTTCTATTATTTCAAAGCTTAAAAAAGGCGAAGCCAAAATGTACCTAAATCTATTAAATACGACTAACTACACTTCACTACGATTTCATCCTATGTGAAAACACACTGTTTTCTATTATTTCAAAACTTAAAAAAGGCGAGGCCAAAATGTACCTAAATCTACGAAATACGACTAACCACACTTCACTACGATTTCATCCTATGTAAAAACACACTGTTTTCTATTATTTCAAAACTTAAAAAGGCGAGGCCAAAATGTACTGAAATCTACGAAATATGACTAACCACACTTCACTACGATTTCATGCAGTGCATAAGCTATGATTTCATGGTTTGTTTTCTACTAATTCAAAACTTGAAAAAAAGCAAGTCCTAAAAGTACCTACCCTCTACGAAATAGTACCAACAGAATCTCACTACGATGTCATGCAATGTAAATTAAATTATCGGTTTGTTAATTATAATTTAATAATCTCAAATAACAATTATTTCGAACCAAAAAAACAATAATGCCTCATATTTCACTAATGTACATTTTTTCACAGATTTAGTTAGATCTATTTAGTTTTAATCACAGATACGGTAAACCTATATCAATTGAGAGCTACAATCAAACCACACAAGTGATTGATATTTTCCTTTCCTCCTCAGCTATTTTATATTCTTCACTCTTGATTCACAAGTGTCTAAATTCGAAATCCGAATAATACGATACAGTGATGCCGCAACCGGCGGATGAATTGATTCCTGGCTAATTGGCTTCATTCAATCTTGATTAGTGATGCATCAATGCCTCTGCCGCTACAAGGTCGTACGTACCTCATAATGAGGCGGGTGAGCGTACTCCATTAATAACTTAACTAGTCTTTCGACAAGTATATCGATTGCTGTACATTATTTTAATCGTAGGAACAGGTCGTTCATTACAGTGTCTCGATGTAAGTGGCCTACAACACTGTTCGCATATGAAATTTGCTACGGAAATAGCTACTCAGGAACATTTTTCGTTAGAGATGAATTTATAGGATGTGAAAATCAATTCTCCTCCCCCCCCCCCCCCCCCGCCGACGCCACCACTACAATAACACGCAACAACAGATATGAAGGGCGACAGTTAGACTAGCAGATGAGGTCTGATTCAATCAGTGTCTTGAAGGCGTCCAACTGCGACTAATGGTCAGATCACTGCCAAGGCTTAGAGCATCTTTCTCACAGACCCCGCTCCCATTGTTAAAACAACTTCTATATTAACTGTAATTGATGCATTTTAGTGTTTTATTTTATTTCATATGACATCAGAACTGACTTTATGGTACGTTATATCCTCTATACGTATTCGCCGCATGAAATACACGTTTTTATTTTAGAATCTTCTATGTATTGTGACGAAAATTACACATTGACGCTACAAAATATAACCAATTAATTAATAAAAAATTAAATACTAATCACTCACCAGTAAATATAATTCACTGCAATTCTTACCTGGAAAACATGAGGTTCATTTAGTAAATAAAACATTACACAAATATAACTGTCTAAAAATTATACAAACATTATACTACTGTAACCTATTTGCTACATAAATATCGTGATACAATATAACATTTACCAGATAGTATTATGAGGTATACAAACTGTCCTTGACTAATAAACAGTGTCAGACTAGGTTGATCTTATTATTTATTTACATTCATATTCTTACTGTCATTTATATTTATTTTATAACAGACTAGCAGTTATCCTCGTCATTCCCACGCAACTTCGTGTTGTAAAAGGAGCAACATGGTCATTTTAAATGCCACACTTAACATCCGGATATTCCAATCTGCTGATCCATTTTATATTTAAGAACAGTGTTTCGGGACAAAGTTGGAGAATGAAACAGCTTTTATAAGTACTCGCGGAATAACTCTCCAACACTCCTTGACAGTTTATTGAGTAGCTCCAGCGATTTCAGCTAAAGTTCAACTGTTTTACGCCAGTGCGGATGAATCCTGAAGTCCAAGTTCCACAGTTAACCCATTTATTATATAATAAACAATGTGCTTTATTAGTTTAGAAATGGAAATAGGCATATTTTAAGTACTATGTCAATTTTCGTGGTTATCAGCTTCAGATGTTAAACGAAAATGCTAATGGGTATTGTTTCAGGAATTGCGCGTGTATGAGCACTTCTGGCACGAATGAATTATACTTCCAGTACCTAGGTTGAGTTTGCCTTGTTTCTTCGACCAGGAAAATGTATCTACTTCGGCCATTGCAATTTACTTCCAGTCTAAACGATTTATGAGCACTTCTGGTACGAATGAATTATACTTCCAGTACCTAGGTTGAGTCTGCCTTGTTTCTTCGACCAGGAAAATGTATCTACTTCGGCCATTGCAATTTACTTCCAGTCTAAACTATTTATGGATCAAGAAGATAGCCACTTAGTTTCCCTGATCAAGAAGATATATACATATAAGCAGGTTTGACATAGAGGCTTCTAGGGGGAAAACAACTAAGATGGGTTTTTATAATAGTCTTTAAACTTACATTAAAAGTTAGATAATAACTTTGACTTTAAATACTGATCAAGTAAGCACTACATACATCATATTTGCTCAAATGTATAGGTAAAAGTATATTTTTAAAAACCTAATACTCTTAGATGTATAATCTCTGTACTCAACAGCCATTCCAGAAAAATGCAATAAAGTGGTGATATTACTATCAAGCTCTAAAGACTAATAATGTAAATAAAATTATAATTATATTTAAATTGATGAAACATATGTGCTGTCGTAATACAATGTTTACACAGAACGGTTGATTACATTAAATTTAATAGACACTTAAATTAATTCATGTGTTTGTTGCAACGCATTTCTCATGGTAAGCTTCGAAACCTTACAGACCAGTGGGGCGGAACCCTGGTCTTCCTTAGTGCGTATCTAGAGCCAAGATAAACATATGTATCACATTTTATGTCCATGTTTTGTATGGATTTTGCTGGTCGTTGATTAATCAATCAGTCAATCAGGACACCTCCACCATTTAAACCTGTTAAACCATTTTTTTCTCTCTCTTTTTTTAAGCCTCAGCTACACAGCTATGTAGGCTTCGATGTTCACTGGTTTATCTCGTGTCTATACATGATTGGCCCTCCCCGGGATTTGAACCCGTGATCTCTCAGTTAGAGAGCCGAGACTATAACCATTAGTCTACGGAGGAGGACTGTTAAACCATGTATTTCACGTGCAAATCATATTCCGCAGCAAACAGTTTAGTTATACATAGGTATGTATTTAGATACATATTTTAATACATCGTAAAAATCAATAATTAATAAAACAAAATATTTTAGATTGTTACAATAGAAACTGTTTGTTTTTCAACCGTTGTTATTGTGGACTGACATTCACTTTGATTAGGGAAATTACTGAGGTTTGAAGACGAGAGCTCGTATTGAGAGTCACGTGGCCACTTCCACAGTGACCAGGTGTATTGTTCACACAGGTAAACAAACTACTGTAGATGGAGTAGTGAGTGCTCCAACCTGACACCGTCACCTAACCAACGCCAAATACACTGGCGAGTGAAGGTGACAAAGCCATACTGGTGTGTCTGTCACCAAAAACACGTCTCGGGTTACCGTCGACTTAGGGACCATCAACTACACCACTACAGACATCTCCAGGTGGTTGGAGAATAATCCAATGTTGTCGAATTGTGCCAATATACACTCCAGTTACTATCCTATAAGCTCGCACGTAACTGTAAACTTTTAATTTATTATGCACAATTCTCTGACGCTCCACAGGTAACAGTGAGCATACATGGTTGGTATTTTGTATTGTCAGAGAGGGAGAGAGAAAGCGCATTATACGGAGGAATAAATATGGCAACCGCGCAAATTACGTCACTGCAAATGCTCTTGGCCACGAATATAGTACAGACCACAACCGCGAGTGGTTTGTGTGAATAGACAATCGCCACTGAGCTGCGAAGTCGTTAGCTTTGTTTCGTGGACGAGTACAATTTTTAATTTTGCACCTACAAAAAAATCTAGTAATGTTGTTTGCTACATGGTAGCTTAGATTATACAATACTGGATGGACTGTGACATGCAGCAGGCAGGAGCAGATAGAGCGAGAACCTGTGTATACTCAGGTACTGATTGGAGTTTCTGCGACGACTGGTTTGTACGTCGTGAAAGTTACCAAGTAACGGATAAATTATCAATGAATCTAGATATGACTCATAAAAAGCACAATGTTGTCTCTGTGCCACAGTACTCAGGAGAAGATAAGAGTGAGAATCCATGTATACTCAGGTACTGATTGGAGTTTCTGCGACGACTGGTTTGTACGTCGTGAAAGTTACCAAGTAACGGATAAATTATCAATGAATCTAGATATGACTCATAAAAAGCACAATGTTGTCTCTGTGCCACACTAATAAGGAGAAGATAAGAGTGAGAATCCATGTATACTCAGGTACTGATTGGAGTTTCTGCGACGACTGGTTTGTACACCGTGAAAGTTACCAAGTAACGGATAACTTATCAATGAAGCTAGGTACGACTCACAAGTAGAATGTTGTCTCTATGCCACAGTACTCAGGAGAAGATAAGGGTGAAATTCTATGTATACTCAGGTACTGACTGAATTCTTTCAATGACTGGTTTGCACGTCGAGAAGGTCATCAAGTAACGGATAACTATCAATTAGAATGGATATGACTCACAAGCACAATGTTGGAGCTGTGCCACAATATTCAGGGGCAGATAAGAGTGAGAATGTATGTATACTCAGGTACTGATTTGACAGGTGGTGATAACTGGTTTGAACGTCGCAGAAGTTACAAAGTAAACAGATAACTTATCAGCGCGGTTAGTTCTGTTCCAAAAGTTAAAAGTTTGACGCTGATAACATCATCTTTTACATCATGCACGACCTTTTAACACGGAATCTCTGAATAACATTGAGCCTCAGTTAGGTTTAAATCAACTGAGGGTATCGTACTGGATCTATAATTGCACCGAGTTCGACTATCTTTTCACCAGTCCTACGTTTGGAAGTTGGGTGAATTGTTTGAATCAGTACCGTTTGTACAATCGGAGTACCTTTCCCGCAATTATTTTTCTCTATTATTATTATTCCCCAGCTATCCCCTTTCATTTTTCCCAAATTATTAAAAAAAATCAACACAGTAGAATACCAGTTACTTAGAAATAATGTTAGAAACATTTAACGTGTGCTATCCTACCATGGACGCAAAGTGATTGTAGGTGAGCCGCGAGACGCTGGTCATGTGGCAGAACAGCTGACGATAAGATATGACAATCAGCTGATCGCTCCACACTCACAACGACGTGTCAGGTCAGGCTTACACAATCGCACATGTTGTCAAACAAGTCACGCAATACACTCGGAGATTACTGCACTTTTGACGTTATCACTGGCAGGGTCAAGCTGTGCAAATTGACCGCTACATTACTTTCGGTTTTGTGAGATTAACAGTAACTGAATTGAGTTATTACCGACTTTATAGTAATTATCTTCATTCTTGCGAAAGCTTACATTTTAAATATGAATAATTCAAGTACTACATAAAAAAGTGATGAATTCGCAAACCTTTAACGTTGAACTGCATTTGTTGGGCAGAACAAGTTAATCTATTAGGCCTGCATTACATTTCGTTGGCCTAAAATAATTTGCCTATTTATTGTAAACGATTAGTTGGAGTAGATTATAAAATAAATGGAGCTAAAACAGAACTTAAGGGAGTGAAAATAATGTATTGAAAAATAATTTCAAGTTGAAAGAAAAAGCGAACTTCAAGCTCATGTTAGCATAAGCGCATTGTCATGTTGTAAATTATGTTATCTTGCATAAAAATATTAAAAGTACAATTATGTTTTACAAAAATTAAGACAAAGAAGTGCTATAAAGTCGTAAATAGCAATCTAACATCTATATCTCGACAGCCTCAGATCTTCAGAAATGTTTCCACTTTGCACCATTGTGAAACGTTCACTAGACAATTCTAGTTAATCGGAATAATCAGGCACTCTAGAGTGTATCTGAATGCGATGACAGTGTTAACAACCCGTTATGTTGATAAGATAACTGATAACAAGCCTGTACCGACCTCCACCTCGGTACTCGCCAGACTTGATATCGAAAACAAAGGCCAAGTGTGTTGATCTAAACGTACCGCAACAACAATGACATTTACATCGTAATGCAGGTGTCGGCACTACAATACACAACACAGATTTATTATAAATTAACAGCGAACTTGCGCTGATGTCATGAAACCACAAAACACTTCCTAACCAGGCTTGTGAAACCAATACACAAATAATTGTGGAATGTGAGTTATGTCTTGTTTACAATGTACTAAGCTTCTCTATTACTTCAATCTCTCCTAATGGATACCACGGATTGCATTTATCTTCTTATTGCTTCCTATCTTCTAATAATCGCCGCGGATTGTGTCGATCTGATTATTGCTTCGCGTCTCCTAATGGATACCATTGTTTGATTGATGTGAATATTGCTTCGTATCTCCTAATGGGTAACAAACATTGTGTTGATCTAAGCATTGCTCGTGTCTTCTAATGTTAACCTCTGATTGTACAAGATTTATCTGAGTATTGCTTCGCTGTATCTCCCAATGGATACCACAGATTGTGTTGAGCTGCTTATTGCTCGTGTCTCCTAATGGATGCTATTCATTGTATTTATCTGAGTATTGCTTCGTATCTCCAAATTGCGCCACTGACTGTATTCATATGTATATTACTTTGTGCCTCCTAATGGGTGCCACAGATTGTGTTGATCTGCGCATTACTCGTGTCTCCTAATGGACGCCACTCATTGTATTGATCTGAATATTGCTTAGTATCTCCAAATGGGTGCCACAGATTGTATCGATCTGCGTATTGATCGTGTCTCCTAATTGATTTGCTTATTTATTTATGTCTCCAATGAATATCGTGGATTGAATTAATCTCCATATTACTTCGAGTAACATTTGGTGGTAATTTATTCCACTAATTAATTAATTGTTATATTAGGGTTTTTTATAGACTTAGTTGCGAGTTTACAAAGCAGCCCAGATGCCAGAAACAACTGGGGAAATTTACAATTACTGGAATGATGAGTCAGGCACAGATGTGCTGGCATATCCGAACCGACCGTCTATTACCGAGGATACCGGGGCTTCTTTACGGCTTGTTTGTAAAGTAAGGCGTGTGTCATCAATCGGTATACTGGTATATAAATATTGTCTATGTGTCAAACGATACCAGATTTATTCCACTAGACTGTTAATATCATGATTTTTAAAACCGATTCATTTTTGTCCTTTGTGCTTAGCATTATTGTTTTATCTCAAACTTTGCTACAATACACTTTGGCGCTCTTTAGGAGTTATTACAATGACTAATCATACAACCGATTTTTTGTAAGAAAGTTTTTTACCAAAAAAAGTTTACCAACCACTTTGGTTGGAGTTTAAATGTCTATAAACAAAAGCAGCATTATTTTTATAATTGTCTATAACAAAATCGCCAAAATTGGTCTGAAAGTTTATTACTTAAATTAAAAGCTACTTGTACAGCTCAGAAAAGTTCGCATTAGTAGATGAAAAGTGAGGTACAAAACCAATACACTGATATATACCAATTTAAGCTAGACCTCAAGCTAAAATAAACTACGATTAAATTAGGAATATCGTTCATTTAATTTTAACACATTTTGACTCACAAAATTGTCATGTAATTTTGTCCTGTAATATATAGACCCACGTAAACTATTAATTAGGAAAGTTATTAATTTTTTAACAAACATCATTTTTGTTATGATATATTACTCTTAAGCTACAAGAACATTTTAGCATATTTAAGGGTATTTTAGAAACAAGTATCAAGGAATGCGTTTCACCCTATGGATCAGCCGATACCTAAAAGTAAACATTCTTTACGGCCCAATCAACTTGAAAATGCACCATTAAGTTGAACATATTGGATTTATATAATTGCGGAATATATTTATTACATTGACTCTTCAGTAAAATGTAGACTTTAAAAATAAGATTAACATTACAATGATTTAAAATCTTGTTTAATAATACAATACTAAGTTTAAAATAGTATTATTATACAGACAAATAAATGTCAATGTTATCGATTGCAGTATACAGCAATAATTTCATGGCCATCAATTATCTTGATAACTGTTTAAAAACGGTTTACTGTTGTAATAAATACATTTTAATCAATTGCTTGTTTTAGTGAAGTCTTTGATCCTTCATGTGGTTAAGACGAAATTCAGTGACAGTGTACAAGAAAGCAGTCCAGTCAAATCAGTAAACTGTACCTCGCACTTTGTTACACACGGCCCCGGCCGACATTCTGCTTATGGATGAAGTAGGAAGCGGCACGGTGGTTGTGGGGCTGACTTTCCGTACAGAAGCGTATAAACGATTATCATAGCCACGAGGGATGTCTGTAAAGTTTCCGACCTAACAAAGATACAAAACATTTTTCTGATTAAAAAATGTTTAACATAGTTTCCTTGTAACTCTACAAACTTCTCCCGGTGACGCTCTCATCTATGTAACCCGTCCAAATAGTACACGGCATATTTCTCTGCAAAATAACTGTTCACGAAGGTGATTGCCTCTTCATTTGACGAAAGTCCTTTGTACTCCGAGCGCAATTTTAGATTAGGTAACAAAAATAAGTAGCTTAGAAATGGTTCTGGTGAGTAAGGCGAATGGTTAAACAGTTCAAACCGTAATTCGTGGGTTTTTCGCCATGGCAACCGCTGAGGTGTAAGACGGTGCGTTATCTTGGCCGTTTTTCTGAAGGTTCTGCCTTCAGCTTGACAAGTAATGATGCATGGAGTCCACTGTTTGGACTGTATTTTTGTTTCGAGCGTATAATGTTGTATCCAATGGTCATCTACAGTAATTAATTGGCGCCAAAAGAGCGTTGGAAATATTCATTCGAACACATTTTTTTTTCTAACGTGAGCAAACGCGGCACCCAACGCCGGTGGGGACAGCTTTATTATGCCTATATGTTGACATAACATGTGACAAACACACGTTCTTTTTATATTTTCATAACATCTGCTATTTCTTTCAGTTTAGTTCGGTGGCCGTGTATCATTATTCGGTGAACTTTGGCGATGTTTTCGTCGGTAGTTGCATTTTTTGATGCAACGTTCGTCGCCTCCCAAGCTCTTACGGCCACGTTTAAATTCAGCAGCCCAAAACTACATTGTGGTAAAGATAGTGCAGAGTCCCCATACACAGAATCCAACTCATCTTTGATTTGCGAAGGCGTATTGCCTTTCAAAAACAAATATTTAATGACAGCTAGATACTAGATTTTATCCATTTTCACAAAAAACCTCACATTAACTAACTCAAACTACTGTTACAAAAAACTGCTGAAACTGACTGGTTGCCTCAATGTATAGCTAGCAACCTATTCACATGGGAACTCAGATTAGTACCTTAGAGTCAATAAAACAAAGGGTTGCAACCTATTTTATATACCATATCAGGCTTACGACATCCTTCCAGTATTTGGCTACTCCTGTACCTCAACATAACCGCAGCAGCCACAGTACCGCATATAGCGACATGGCATCTGATGTGATCACCATGAGTTCGGTGGAAACTCCATGACATATGTGGCAGTCTCCACACTGTGCATCCTCCCGAGCGTATTCGATCAACAAACCGAACATAAATTCCTGGCCCGAAATTACAAGAATACTATTGTCTACCGAACTACCTGAGGTTTGAGTCGATTCTTCATTTGGTTTCTCACTGAATTCTTATTCAACCATTTAACTATGAAGTTTTCTAACCATCACTACTCTTGTGGATACTTCGTAGATTGATGTTCTCCACCGTTACGAGACATCGCACAACGACTTGGAACGATGATAAGCTTTGCGGCCTGTCAAGCGTTCAACCAGGAATAGTGAAAGTCAGAGAGGTGAAGCCTAGTCTACCGTATCGTAGAAACCATCTAGGCCTACATTCTATACCGACCGCAGACATCGCCAAACAGAGCGATGTAAACTTTTCCAACTTTACTTACTTCATCCAGCACAAAACCGAGATAAAGACAGGGGAGTAGAACTGAGAGCATATATTCAAGCACTGCTGGGGTTCTAAGGAACCATATCTCCAAGCGAGTAAGTAGCTATCACGAGATAACAGTTAATACTATCTCATTATATCCATTGTTAATGTTCAAACACAAATTACGTTCGCCCTCTGAAGGCCCTGAGCCAACGATACTGGTATAATTCTCATGATTTGATATTCTTAATTGGCCACTGAGCTGATCACACTGTTAAATCATGACAAACGTTCTGCTAAACCAAAATATTCATTTGAGGCACTAGATCCAAGAACCGGAATGAATAAAGATGCTCATGATAAAGGCACCGTACTGAATTTGTTAAAAATACGAAACGCCATCAAATCCATATGCACGCGAGATAGGAATATTGGAGATAATTTCCCGAGAGGGTTGACAAATCTGCAAATCCTAGAAGAAAACTCGCACTCCCAAAATAGTGATTAGAACCTGCTTGATCAGTATGTGGTTTGCAAATGTTATAATCTTTGTAGGCTATTAGTATGTGTCACTTTGAATTGTTTCAAAACTTTCAAAAATAACTTCATGATGCTCTATGACATTGAAGATGTCATCATTTGACACATCCATGCCATGATCTTAGAGGACTTCAGTACGCACAGGAAGACCATCTCAAATATCATTGCTCAAAACGTCAAAACTGTTCTAAAAATCTGCGTGTACACACTATAGCAGAACTAAAGAACCACGGCATCAATCCTTGTGAAATGTTTGGTCAAGGAATGTTAATACGTAGGCAGTGGTGTATAACCCCTTAATGTATGCCGTGTTCAGTTATACTGACCCTCATAGTTGCACATAGCGGTTAGTTTTGTAAATTCATCACAATATCAAAAAGAAGAATAGAGAATCTGGTGGCTATTAGAGTTTTGGCATGACATCTCTGGAATAACTTTCAGCGTGCAGACTAAACACGAAGTACATTGCACTCGTGAATGTTACAGTAACTTATAATTGTGGTTTAACATTCGCCAATTTTGCAACCAATATGTTCAGTGTAGGGTGTAGCTTGCAAATATATTCTTGTATTGTATTGGGGAACTGAGGAAGGTGCTGACGGAATACCAATGACGTGGCGGCGGAACATAATGACGAGTACGAGACAGTTACGTCCGGTGGCCGGTAGCCGGTAGCGATGACGTGGAGTACGTACAACAATGAACTGACACTTCGCCACAACCACATTGGACAGCACCAAAGACAAAAGTAACTACTCGTCAACTACGTCCGTTCATCTTAATCTTATCAGACGACAAAATTAATGCAAGACACGTTGATTAAAGCATTGAAAATGTACCATACGAATGTAAGCTACATGTTAATTAACCTTTAACTAAAATAAAGAGTTGTCTCCCATAAACCTTTGAAAATTACGAAAAAGCTTTTTTTTAGACAGTCGTACAAAACTGTTTTAATATTATCATCTGGCCTGTCAGGAAACTCTTTTTTGACAAAACGAGTTTGATTTTGAACTTGTCTTAGTGACGGAAACATTTAACCATGTTACGTATACTCTTAACACACTACAATAAAATAAAACATACTTTGTCACCAGCTTGTCACTTCAAAGGATGGGGAGAATATTGTGAACTACAAATACTCAACATGTGGATTAGCCGCGGAACGTAATGATGGGTATGAACGACACAGTTGTATCCGGACAGAGACCGGAAAATACATCTGACACGCCCAATCATTCATTGGTAGCCTCGTGTCAATGGAAATACAAACCTTGTTCTCACGGAATGACTCATTTCATTACCATACACTAAATTTAGTAACACGTCTCAGATAGGTACTCATGTTCACCTATTATAGATTTTATAAGCTCACAAGAAACTTTTTCAAAACTACAATGCTGTTTTTGAGGAACTTTTCAAGCAATATATACAAAATTCTTATTTTTAACGCTTCTAAACAAAACATATAAATATCCAAATGGAAATGTTGCAAATTTTGAGTTTAGCTTCATTTACCTCCCAAGCTTCTAGAATTGGTTTTGATCGGCTTCATTGCCTATTTTTCGTATTCATATTTAATCTTGGGTTTACCCAGTGCCTATTGACATGAGTCCACCACGGGCAATACAATGGTGACTTCTTGGGAGTGACATCAGCCTTTCTCAATATTGCAAGCTACATAAATAAAAACAAACTGGAAAATGGAAATAGGCGAGAGAAGTAATATTAGGAAGTACGTAGTTACCCACAACATTTACTCCTTTTACTCTACCCAAATCCTACAATTGGGATGGATGACAGAATAGCTGACCCCATGCAATTTGCCATGGTTCTGGCGGTTCTCTTCTATCTAGTTTACTAAGCCTTTTAGCTGTTTTCCCTGACCCCATGCAATTTTCCATGGTTCGGGTGGTTCTCTTCTAGCTAATTTTCTAAGCCTTTTAGCTGTTTTCCCTGGCCCCGTGCGATTTTCCATGGTTCGGATGGTTCTCTTCTATCTAATTTTCTAAGCCTTTTAGCTGTTTTCCCTGACACCATGCAGTTTTTCATTTAGCTACTTCAAGGACCCAATGCATATTCCCACTAAGCACAAAATTTACTCCTTTTACTCTCCCAAAATCCTACAATTGGGGTGGATGGATCAATTAGCTGATTTCATGTAATTTCTCACAATTCTACAGGTTCTCTTCTTCTATCTAGTTTTCTGAGCATTTTGGCTGTTTCAATGACCTTAGGCATAATTCCACTAAACACAACATTTACTCATTTTACTCTCCCCAAACCCTACAATTGAGGTGGATGGATGAGTTAGCTGACTCCAGGTAATTTCTCACAGTTCTGCTGGTGCTCTTCTTCTGTGTAGTTTTCTAACAATTTTAGCTGTTTCGTTGACCTTAGGCTTCTTCTTCCTAATTTACTTAATATTTTAACTGTTTCAAAGACCCTAGGCATAATTATTCCACTAACACCCCATTTACTCCTTTTATTCTCTTCAAATCCTACAATTGTAATGCATTAGCTGACTGCATGTACTTTTTCACAATACAGCTAGTTTTCTCCTTCTACCTAGTTTTCTAAACATTTTAGCTGTTTTAATTCCAAGGCATAATTCCACTAACACAATATTTACTCCTTTTACTCTCTATAAACCCTACAATTGGGGTGGGTGGCAAATTAGCTGACTCCATATATTTTATTCAGAGTACTGCTGGTACTGTGATAAAATCTAGTTTTATAAGCATTGTGACTGTTTGAATGACTTTCAGGCATAATTCCATTAACACAACGTTTACTCCTTTTACTCTCTCTAAACCCTAAGAATTGGGATGGATGGATGAATTAGCCGACTGCATGTTTTTTTCACAACACAGCTGGTTCTCTTCTTCTACCTAGTTTTCTAAACATTTTAGTTGTTTCAATGACCTTAGGCATAATTCTACTAACACAACATTTACCCCTTTTACTCTCCCCAAACAGTACAATTGAGGTGGATGGATGAATTAGTTGGCTCCATGCCATTTTCTCACAGTTCTGCTGGTTCTCACCTCCTACATATTTTCCTAAGCCTTTTGGCTGTTTCAAGGATACTAAGCATAAGTCTATTTAACAATTGAGCCGGAAAGATTTTGGTCTAAGTAATGGCCATAAGATGATCACACACAGGTTAACAACTGTTTACATTGGCTTCTGATGGATATGTCAAAGACTGGGTTATCTTGACACCCTTTGTGACTTTCATAACATTCTAACTTTTCAAAACAGGATCTCCACTAATGTCTCACACTCACACGTGTAGTGCTTTGTTGGGGGGCATTTAAATCACATGGGTAAAATGGATACTATTTTGAGTCTAATATTTTCAAATCACAAAATAATGATATAACTGCTCAATCCTACAAGGGAAGATTTTACTTGCACAAAATTAGCAATCTGCCAGACACTAATCCAAGGATGGTCAGTCGGATGAGGAAACAAGTAGAACATTTCATATGGCATTTCATTGGATTGGACAAGTTATTGATAAGATTAGCTGAATAAGTATGATGTTTGAATTAACGTGTTTCTTGGTGTTCTTTAAAAAATAAATTACTTACTTTGTTAAAGAGACATGTTTCTCCACATAGCAAACCTTTTGAAACTATGATAGCAAAAAGTTATATTTATCTATTTACGAGGAAAAAAAGGTTGAGAGTACGATTGGACTATTTACAATTCTATCTAAGGTTTAGCGCTAAAATATCAACTAAATGATTGTATGATTTCCTTATCTATAAAAGTATAGTCAAACTCAAAAACAAAAAATAGTTTATCCTACCGTACTTGATTTATGATTGCGCTATAGTGTTTCAATGCCTTCAACTACAACTTCACAGCGGCACTCTTTCAACTGGAGTATTTTGAACCTTAGACTTTAGAAAAAATAAATTTAACAACTACAAGGTATAAATTTATTAAACAATCTGATCATGTAGCACTGACTATTTTATCTTTGGAGCCAACAATAGTGTACATTATTAGAGCCAGAATCCTACATCCTATAATTTTAAATGTAATATAATGTCAGATGTTATGGCTGATTGGCTGTTGTAATCCCTTGTGTAACTTAAACTTACCTTAGTGTAAACAAGTTGAAATTGAAAAAAGATTATTTCCTCCAATTAACTCTTACACCAGTAATAAAATATAATCAATTTTAAAAGTGAAACAAGCTAGTGAGGATCTATAACTAACAGCATTCCCATTGAAAAAAATAAATAGCCTTAGATTGTGTTCAAAGTTAATTATTATATAAAGCTTTTAATAATATGGATCCTAGAGTATTGAATTAATAGAGAGATAAGCTATCAGCAATTAAATTATGCACAATTGGCTAATCCTGTTATTGTATCATCGATATTATTACAGATAGGGTCCTGGCACATATTAAAATTTATATACAGTAGAATGTTCTGAAATTATTAATGAAGATATATGTAGGTTTGTGAAAATATTATGAGTCATGGAATTGATAAATAAGGAGAACATTTCTTCTTCAACCTTTAGTAATTTATTATTAGATTTTATTATAGTTCTACATGCATGTTCAATTTAATAACAGGAGTAATTAAGCTATATTTTATTTTTTATACTTGTATTTAGAGGAACAGAGGCAGAGAGTTTTAACTTCGCCTCTATAATAATTAAGTTATCATATTATATTTAATATTTATTCACATTGTTCAATTATTTCAAATTTGTAAGAAAGATACTGTGAAATATATATTACAACAGACTATATGGTAGTAAAAACATAATCAAGATCGAACTAGCACTTGAGCTGCTGGGGGAGAAGCATTTACGAACAACTGTGCCCTATCAATAATTTAAGTCATACATTTTCATGAAGTACAAAACCAAGGAAAAATAGGATCCAGATTATACTATTATCAATAGACGACAGGCGTCTTAGTTGCAACATAGTTCCTTTAAAAGATATTTGGGTATATTTGTATCCAAACTCTATTAGTAAATTTACAAATGTGAATATAAAATGTTACTTTTTGCTTTAAATGTTTTGTTATCCCAATAGTTTGTTATTCAACACAAAAACTTAATTCACCAAAATGTGTATAATAATTTATTTCCCAGCTACTTATTAATTACTCATTTTTAATACTAATATATGGTATTCTTGTTATTGCTAAATTACATAGTTTATTAGCTGTTAATATTAGTTCTCATTGCTTTTATATATTTATTATATTCTATTTATTCCTGTTATTGCACTTTTATATAGTTTTATTATTGTTGGTATTTATTATTATATATATTGTATTGTTGTTAGTATCTGGTTTTTGTTAATTAATTGCTGTATTTGCAGAACACATCTTGCAGTTTCATTGTTTATGTTTCAATAGTTTTATATTTTTGTTTACATCTTGTTGTTTATAAGCTTCATAATGTTATTGTATCGCATTCTCTCGATTTATACACTTATTCTTTTTTTTGTATTTTTTATTGCCTTATCGCTTGTATCAGCTATTGTGTAATTTATTGTAAAATGGTTTGTCCGTTAATAAATAAATAAAATAAAATAAAATAAACCTTTATGAAAAGTAGATTCGCTACTTTATAGAACTTATTTATTAGAACTTTATCTCATAAGGAACTTAAGATAACATGAAGTTAAGACGATGAAACTGGAAGAAGTTTTCTGATAACATTGAGGTTAAGCTATAAAAGAAAATGTTTTTTTTTATGTTTAGCCCTGTTTTAAATGGACATGCCCTATAACTAAATTAGAACTGGAAAAATTGTATACACAATTTTAGATACTGGTCACAGAATATGTTGATCTGATGCACGCTAACATTTGCAATCTTCACTTAATTGAAAAATTAATACTCTTTCAGTGAACATCAGCCTAATCAGACCTCTCTACAATCACCATAATACACAGCTAGAAATTTAATTCAAGTTAATATGGAGATAAAACATTTAATACATATGATTGAGGTCAATAGCCTAATACCTTTAAAATGCCATTTTATGGCTACTTAGGCTATTCAACTGCATGTTGCTAACCTTGTAACCTTGGATATCAAGGTTATTAAACATGGAAAACTCCAAAAGAAATCCTAGAACTCATATGAACAAGTTTCATTCCAATGTTTATGTAACTGAAGCTTAGTTCCAGACAGCATAAGAATATGAGAAAATAACCTGATTGGAAAAATTAAGAAATTAATTCCTGTCTGAGTTGAGTGATGACTTGTCATACGCATATTGAAAGAGACTTAAAAAGTATGGTATGTATAACATTTTTGAATGATTTTATTCATTTGAAAGCATAAGAACCATTGCCAATCAAAGCATTAGAAATTCTTGATGAATAATTTTAAAACAAAAATTAAATGACATGAAAGGTGGAAATTAATTGGGACAAGGGGCGGTCCATTGATGATACATCTAATACCCAGTATATTTTTCCAAAACTTCTTCATAATGATATACAATCATAATTGGGGCTTTTCAATGAAAAATAAAATAATTGTAAATATTTTATAATTGAAAGTTACCTGGAGAATTGGGAAGTCCAGCACCCACGTCCTGCGTTTCAGCCATTTTGCACCAATCACTTGCCAATTACCGAACAGAATTGTGGGCTCTGGAATTCCATCATTCCAATTCCGTTGTTCCTCTACCAATTTCAAAGACCAGTGTTCCTCAGAACAGCAGTTTGACAAAATTGAAAGCAGCCGACACGATAGCATTTTTGTAAACTCGTCTAGAGACAGTACGACGAGTACAGAATACATTATTAGAGGGAAAGTCACTGAGATTATTTTGTTTATCTAGGACTTTTTAGGCTCATCCATGTATTTGTCTTCAGAGTTAATATTAATAATCATTTAATTTATATTCCGAAAGCTATAAGCTATGAGGATTAGCTTTTGAGAAAATATTCAAATTTTATTGGTTATTTTTGGTTATAGAGGTTAGAGTACTGTTGGTTTTAACCTGTGACGTGTACTGTATTGTGATTGTGTACTGGTGCTCCACTTTCTTACCTTACTCAGAAAAGTAAAGGATCACTGAGAGAAGGAAAAAATGACAAATGACGTCGTTATTGTATCTGCAGCACGCACACCTATAGGTAAATAACGTTAACCTTAGTATAGTATAGTATCGAAGTAGGCTAACATAACCTATAAATCATATTTTCAGTTCAAGTATGGTTGGGCATAGGCTAGGCTATGTTTAATGTAAATGGCTAATTTAAATTACTTTATGGCTACAGTATAATAAGAGGCCACCACCACAATAGAATCATATTTATGATTATCTAAGCTATTGAAACAAAAAATCAGAAATCAGAAATTCTTTATTGTCAGACAGTAGAACACTGCAAAATAGCGTCAACAATATTATGTAATAGTTAATTACATTAAGTTATTATCAGAATAGCCCAATAAAATTAAATATAAAAACGTCAGATTAATTTTAAACAGCACTAAAGTTTTTGTCAATGCTAAAATAAATCAAACTAAAGCTTACATAGGTGGCTGGTCTTAACATAAAGCTTAACATAAGCTAGTCTGACCAGAGCACTCGACAAAGTCCCCTGACACTGTAGTAAAGCCCGCTGTACCAAATGCCGCTTGACCTCCCTCTCAAAAGAAGGACTTGTTTTTTGTTTTCATAGAGTCTGTGAGTGCATTATATAGTTTAATGCCGCTGGTTAATAAATGTCTTTCAAAAAAAACTTGTTCTATGGGCAGGAAATGGTAATCATATTGGGAGTGACGTAGATTGTGACGATGTAGGGGATTTTTGAGATTTGAGAAGGTGGAGGTTTTGTGTGAACAAATGTCACGCAGTACAAGATATAAATCGATGGGAATGTTTAGAACCTTTGCCTCCCTAAAAAAGCGACCTACAAGAAGCTCTACACGGTTTCCCCAAAAACCGCTCTCAAACGCCCTTTTCTGGAGTTTAAAAACGAATTTTGTACGTACAACTTTCACATCCCCAAAATGACTACAGCATATGTGAGAAAGGGGTAGATAAGCCATAGTAAGCAGCCAAGGTCACTCTGGTATCAGCAAAACTTTGACAGGTTTCTAATAACAAAAATCCCCGAGCTTAGTTTTTCCTACAAACGAGCTCAATATGATCGTGGAAGCTTAAATTTATTGTCAATCTGAACGCCTAGAAACTTTAGCGACTTACCAGATGAAATCTCTTCATCCCCCAAGTGGAATGGAATTTGCTCCAAATCCTGAGAACTTCTGATAGAAAAATGGATCATTTGAGTTTTCTCGTTATTTACTACGAGCTGGTTATGCTGAAACCACTGGGATATTTTTTGTGCTTCTTCAGAAGCCAGAGTCATGAGGTCCAAGTGGTTTGGGGCTTTCACTGTGAGGGATGTATCGTCTGCAAAAAGACAAATTTTGGCATTGGGACCAGAAATGCAATTTGGGAGGTCATTCACAAACAAGAGGAACAAGATTGGTCCCAGTACTGAACCCTGCGGGACTCCTCTTATTACCTCACATGGTTTTGACGAGGCTGTTCTTTGACAGCCATAGCTGTCCAAAAAAAGGAAGCTGAACTGATTGCGTCCTCCCACGCAGGTAAGATGAAATCCAACAGTACGATACACCTCTAATGCCAAGTAAGTGAAGTTTTTTTAGCAAAATTTTATGATTAAACCATATCAAAGGCCTTGGTCAAGTCGAAAAAAACAATCCCATAGCTAAATTGCCCGAGTCCAGAGCCTGTGTCAAAAATGAAATAACAGAGTCAACTGCGTCAGTGGTTGATTTTCCTTTAATGAAACCAAACTGACTTGCAGAGAGAACTCTCCGTTTCTCGCCAGAAAAGACAACAATCTATCCAGAAATATTCTTTCAAATATCTTAGAAAAGGTTGTAACCAGCGAAATAGGTCTGAAGTTACTACAAACGTTCCTAGCTCCTCTCTTGTAGAGAGGGTGACTATAGCGTGTTTTTGTGAATTAGGAAATTCACCCACTGAAAAAGATAAATTAATTAAATAAGCAAGTGGGGAAGAAATTAAATCATGGATCTGCTGCCTGAAAAGCTTAGACGATAGTCCATCATTTCCACAAGATGGCTTAGGTTTTTAAAGCAAGTATCACACGCGATACTTCCTGCTCTGTGGTGGGGGGGACAAGAACAGCGACTTGGTTACAGATTGTGGTGTAGTAGTTTGTGTTGACTCGCTTAGGCCATGAGAAATATTTCCACTGGTGTCATGGTATTGACCAATAGTCGAGAAGAAGTTGTTAAACATATTGGCAACCCTGACAGGATCCCTAACTTCATTGTCATCAGAATCAAGCAAAGTGGGGAAAACATTATTATTTTTTCTGGAAGGCTTTTGCTGTCATTAATGAGAGTCCAAATGGTTTTTGTCTTATTTGCTGATTCAGAGATCCTACTCAGGAGTTGATCCGACTTAGACTTCCTTATTGCACTTTTATAGGAACGCAAACCCTTAATTTTCTGTATGCCAATCTGGAGGGATGTGAGGAATCTAGGTCCTTCGTAAAGGAATAGCAAAACTGTAGCTGATCCTTGAGTCTTAGAATTTCGGGGACTCTCCGTGACGATCCTGTTAGAAGAATTAAGAGGGTGTATTCTTGTCTTTGTCAGAGGAAAAGTTGCTTCAAAGTAATAAGAAATTAGATTTGTAAATTCATTAAATCTATCATTGAAGTCCCCTGATTTAAAACACACTACTCCATGTTTCATTTTTTAGAAAATGCCTTGAATGTTTGGATATTGCGGGACGTTATCCTTCGCGACATTCTAAACTTAGGCAAAGGTATGAACTTAGCTGGGAGGACGATAACAGCTTCCTGACCATGATGATCTGATAACGCAGTTATCACCACATTGCTATTTATCAAGCTAGGATCAATGTTAGTAAATATATTGTCTATTGCAGTTTTTTGAACCATTAAACTCCCTGGTGTAAGAGGTTATGGTATGTCCTTAGACCAAATTGTTTTCATGATATGAATGAAAATGTCTACTGGATGCCTGATTACTCAATAGATCTATGTTGAAGTCTCCAATAACAACAAAGTCTATGACTCCGCCGAACAACTCTAGCAAGACAGTCACCAAACAAACGGAAGAATTCTTCACAGTTATATCCAGGAATTCTGTAGACAGCAATAATTATAATACTCTCACACCGTTCCAAAGCTGAACTTTTTGCAGCAGATAATTGACAAGAAACTCTCGGAACAAAACTGGGATACATCAACACGTTCACAAACCACATTACTATTTGCCAGGATACCATACTCCACCCTTTTGCCGAGATTGGCAACAAAAAGGGCCGACACATTGTTATACTCCAATCAACCATGTCAAAATGGTTGATATTCTATGATTTTGTGGTGGTGGCCTCTTATTATACTGCAATCCTAAGTATTATCTTATTTAAATACGAAAAGGAAAGTGAACTTTGGTTATTAAGAACTTAAGTGCTAATATCTCATGCTTCTTGACACTATCAAGTTCTAGATATTCTGATATGTCGTTACTGTAAGAGTTAACAACACATAGTGTAGTTAGTTGAGTACTGCTGTATAACACCTTGAATGGCAATGTCGCAGGCTGCTTGTACTATCTAGATTTTCCTCTCATTTACACAAGTCTCTGGCACTGTAAGGGTTAAGTTTACAGACACATTTTTGTGTTTAGTGTTCAATGTTTTTCAGTTACCTATTTTTTAAATTACAATTTTTAATACCTTCATTGTCAGCGATAGTATTAGTGAACAACATTAAACTGACTTCTGATTTATTTTTGGAAAAGCAATCTTTTTCCTTTACAGCAGTATAAACACTTGAAACACTCGTGGTTTGTCACCCTTATAGGTTTGGTAATATTTTTGTTATTGATATTATTAATAGCTTAAAGCTGTTAGTCTTTTGCTTCCTTTGTTTCTAAATTAATTAAAATTTTGCTGTGTCCTGCATCCTTTTTCACTCACTTAAATTATTGAATAATTAATTCAAAGCTCAGCTGCTTTGACATTTTTTACAAAATAAAAATAAACATTTCACAGTGAATTCAACATGTATGAAAAGAAAGAACAATTAATAATATTTATGTCTCCAAAGAACATTTGGCTACTCTAAGACAGTAAAGAGAAGAAAAGCTTGGTTAAACAGTAGTATTAAATGAAAAAACAGGAAACATTTACAGGCTGAAAAAAATATATTCATTAAAATAATTATGCCAATGGAATTACTTATCGTATAACAAGAATGACACAAATCTTACTGACTGGGTTTTAAATAATAATATGTCCTTAGTGTCCAGTGCAAAGGACTACCCTACATTTTTATTTTCTCATTAGCATCAAGGTTATTTTCCAGATTTGTGTTTCTGTTCGTGTGATCATTCATCAATCAGCAATTCTAGTGCTGAGGAAGGTTCTTGGTACCATTCTTCATTCCTAACATAAACCTGTTCTTCTATTAGTCAGAATAGAAGTTCTCATGTTGTTTTTCTCTGTACCTAAGTAAAAACAGAGTGGGGAATTCTTAAGGAGGCTATCAATTCCATTCCTATAAGTTATGAATGATTCACAGAACTTGTCTCGTCTATAGCTAAAAAAATAAAAAGAGTATAGAAAAGAGTACATACCAGGATGCAGCATGGGATATGAAAATCTTTATCCTGAATTTAACAACACTGGTAATTCTGACAGAGCAGACCTGCAGATAAGATTGTACGGTGATACCAGAAAAGAAAAATAGCTCTTAACATTTACTCAAAGCACCTATAAGGCTTGGTTCCTGTTATGAAAATTATCAACTAGCAAATGCATCAACCAGACACAAATGAAACAGCCAAAGCAGAAACAAGTAGTGACTATAGTTATATAGATAGGCCTGTTTTCTATTAGTTTAATTAAATAGAAAGATCGTATCAGGCTTCTTTTGAAATCTCCAGGACATTTATTCACGAGGAGCACGATACTATTATTAGCGTTTTACAATGGGTAAAGCTGAAAATTCAGATATAAACAAAATATTTCCTGAATTATCAAGATAAGATACAATTAATACACATGCAATCGCTTTAGAGTATTTTTTAATATTTTAATTTGCTATCCAGAAAAAATCTCAAACGTTTTGTACTATACTACATTATATAAATGATCAAAAAGTATATACTTTACAAGAAAAATTTCAAAGCGTTTGGATAGGTATTTGTCAAACAAAATTAAGTCAGCCCATGAACTGTATTACTGGCTGCTCAGAAATTCATGTTACAATCCGTCAGAGTTTTTGTAGTATTCTAGATGTAAATTTCTAGATTGTTTAATTTTATACAGATATTTATTGTTTTCATTTTTCTGTTTTGTAAAGCATTTACTTTTATATTGGAATATGTTTTAACATTATAATATTAAAAGATTAATGTACAAAGCGTATTAAAACATAGTTTTGACTGTCTCTTTGATATATATTTCTTTGTCAATGCTTCCTGTAAAATAATAACGAATATTATGTAATTATATAAATTAAATATTTTATTTATATCTGTCTCTTATTTACCAACCTTCCTCCAAATATGGAGAGATTGGTATTTAAAATGTTGTGAATAATAAACTTATACCAAGGCAAGTTGTTTAAAATATTGACGGAAGAATTTATGTACAACTTCTTTTGTAAAGTCATCTGATAGAGGATTAATTCTCTCTCACCAAGAAATTTACTAATGTAAATGTAAGCATTTATTCTTGTATTGGTAAAGCTAACCCAGTCAGTTACATTTCATCATTCTTTGATAACCTTTAATCTGGTGTTGTCTTTATTTAGCATAATGTATTAATTGACCAGTATGAATTTTAATGTACTGCATATTTAATGTACTGCATATTTTAACTATGTTGGCAGCTAAGTGCTTATTTAGTCATATCAGTAATGAAAAACAAAGTTTCAGATCTCATAAGATTTTGTAAAAGGTCCAATTTAATTGTTATTTTCTCTTAAGCTTTTCATCATTGAGTGTTTCCTGTTATCTTTTAAACAACTTGATAATTATTTACTAATCTAAAATCATTCCACATTCCTCTCTCCCATCACAGGTATAAAGGACAGAATGTATGCAGTATTAGTCTTTATAAGGTTCCTAAGAACTCTAATTGATTATGAAAGGTCCTCATCGGCTGTGTTTCATAATCAGTTATAGATGAATAAATAGAAAACTAAATTAGTTTTTGTGGAAAAATGTTAAAGATTCATATCACATTCTTAATCAGAAAATCCATTACTCAGAAAACAGCAAAAGTCACTTATGTTAAACCAGTTATTAAAATAAAATTGAATGCTCACGGTTTTACAACAATTAGGGACAATTAACTCATGTGTTTTAGAACTGTATTTGTAAGGGAACTCGAACTGTGTAAGAATTATGTACCAATTTGACAGCTATATATCTTTAATTAATTGTAATTACTATATAGTAATATAGCCAAAGGATTTAATTTTTTTAATTCCTTTTAGCTGTTATAATAGTATCAAATAAAACATATCTTTTAACCTTAGATATGAACATAATCTAAGTGTATAAATGTATGTAATAAGTATATTTAAATATCTTAATTTATCCTATTTCAAGTTGCTTTAATCATTACAATTAATTGAATTGTATTATATGGGTCAAGGCTGTTTGTTTAGCTGTGGCAATGTAGAGCAGAAATCAAATACTAATCATTTGCTACTGAAGTATGTAAGAGATATATTTTTTCCGTAACTGTGAAATAGAATCCTAAAAATTGGCAAGAGAGTACTAATTATATATTATAAGTAATACAATTTTACGTAAGTGTCATGAAATAATTTCAGTTTATCAGGTCCGTATTATTTCATCATTCATTTGCCAGTAATGAAAACAGTGCAAGTTTGGTATAGGTGGTATTGAAGCAACTAAGTTTAAAGTACAATTTAAAAGCAGTTTTGGATTAAGATAGGGTATGGTAAACAAACAGATATAATAACTGAATATGACTATATGTGTGAAACTGGTAAATTTTAATTCAATAATTGAACTAATTGAATTTAATAATTTTTTCCGTTAATGTAACACTTACTTCACTTTCAGGTTCATTTTGTGGGTCACTGTCAACTCTCAAGTCTCATGACTTGGGGAGTTTCGTCATAAAAGAAGTTTTAAAACGTGCTTCCATGGATGCTTCACAAGTTTCAGAAGTGGTCTTTGGACAAGTAAGACTATTTATTATGTTGAATGAATTTATTTATCCCTATAATAATAATTAATAATGCCTATTTTAATTCCATTACGGAAAACTGACAAAATATCTTGTCAAGAAAATTACAAAAGCGATCTGCTTTTAATTTTATCTCCTAATAGTTCTAATAAAATCGTGTAGACTGTGTGAGCATTATTACCAGTCTACTGAATGCTTTTAACAACGACTCTTTTTTTAGTTTTCTCAAACAAGTTTGTAACATAATATATGATTGCAGTGGTAACTAGAAGTTGAACAAGCAGCTGAATCTACTCTCCAAAATTTTGCGCTACTGAACTGTTGTTTTCCTAAGCTGTTTTTACAACAGCAACTAAATTCACATTTTACGGTACCGGTTGCGTATATTATTGTGTTCAAAATGGTAGATTTACGATCGTTTGAATTGGATCGGTATTTATTAGAAAATGCTGGTGAGTGTAATGTGAAGTATTACAATAGTTAATGAAATAATCTATTATATATATATTTTAAGGAAACAGATTAAAATATGTCTAAATTATATACAATAATCCAGTTCAACGTACAAGTAAATTGAGTATAAACACTGGTTAGTTCGATGCAGCGCAGCATTACTATTCTGCTGACGACACATAACTTAATTTGCACCTGTTGGGACACAGGCTGCCATAATAATTTAACCACTATAGGTTAAACTTTACAAAGATTACTAAAGAATTCTAATTCTTCTAAATCACCCTCAAGGAATAATTAAAAATGTATTGAACAGCAACAATATTTTTTTTTATTATTTTCACATTAAAAAAATGGTATGGAATTGATAAAGATCATACACCTAGGGAGTGAAGGAATACAATTTTTAGGTGTATATACTCTAGCAATCAACAAACAAACCACATACTCTGTGTAAACTAGTAAAGTAGTGGATGTAAGTTCTATACCAACCAGCAGTGAGAAGGAATACACCTTGCATGGAAACATCTGTCCTTCATAGAACTAAAATTGAATGAGAGGATTATATCTGCCCTTCAGTTAGTACTTATACTCATTCAAGAAACAATCACACCAGTTCTTTCCCAGCTTGGGTTAAATAGTAGTAACTGACTTATTTTTTTATTAAATAATTCTTTCCAAAGGGATCTAATCTTGTTATACCACACTTTCATGATTTGGCAATTGATGAAATGTATTAAAGGTAGAGATAATTGTATGAATTTGCAATAATTAAAAATACTAGCAAAACTAAAACATCCTTTCCGGCTCAGTCAGAATAAAGGTAGATTTCATACGTGGTTTTCATATCGCATTATTACTTTTGAATGTAAATTTATTTGGTAGTATGACTACTCTAATATTTGGTATGTTACGAAAAAATTTTCATTTTAATCTTGTAAAATTTCCGGATGTATTAGAAAGTCCATCATCTGGAAATCTTACAAGATTAAAATCATTATAAGCATGTTAAGTGATTTCAAAAAAAAAATGGGTTGGTTACAATCACTTTGGATTGATATATTGTATTTATAAACACATTTCTTTAATGATTCAAGGCCGGTATCGACAGTGCGAGGCTGCTCGCTGCAAATGCCTCGTGGCGAATGCTCGGCTTTGCCTCGGACTGTGGATACCGGGGTTGCTCGCTATGAGGCGTTCGCATCACACAATGTGAGGCGAGCCGTGTGCTTGTCGGTTTTAGAGCAGTGCTCAAAGGTGCCTCGCTCCGAGTTGTGCGTCAAGTGGATACCTGCGCTGTCTGCCTCGCACCGTACAATATACAATTCTGCACCCCAAACCAACAAACCTCCACAACGAAACTGTCATCATGGATAATCATGAAATGATCAGACAACTAGTGAAGTGTTTTAAAACCAAACGTTTACTGTGGAATTCAAAATGCCCTGAGTATTATTATTAAAAACAAGAGAGAAGACTTGTGGCGCGAAATATCGCAACTGTAAATGAGTCTCCAGTAGCTAAGAATCTCAGAGTAACAGCTAATCTTTCCTTGGTGGTAATACCACTGCGCATGTACGTGTCACGTTTCTTCACGGCAGACTCTATCAATGTAATTAAATGTTCAAAATCTTGCTTGGACATTCGCAAGAAATTTGGCACGTCTTCTAGGAGTCTGTTCCCGTATTCAAACCGATTTCGATCATTTTCTTTTGACTCACCACTCACCAACGGGGGTTTTAAAGGTTTACGTCGCTTATTCTGTTGTTTTTTCCTAATAATCGTCGCTATCACAATAAAAGCAGCGGCAGACACTTGCGCATTTCTAGAAAAAAAAAAAAAAAACATATTGTCCCGACTGTCTTCACTACGAATGCGGGTGGTTCGCGTGCTCGCAGTGAGCATTCGTGGTTACAAACTAGCTGCTAGCTGAAGAGCTCACCATGAGGCAGATGGCACGAGGCGTTCGCAGCGAGCAGCCTTGCACTGTCGATACCGGCCTTCACTGTTATTGTTTATTTCTCAAACTGTGTATGGCCACTATAGAAATCATGTTAGAATGAACGTTTTAAGTTGCCTGAGAATTCTAAAACACTTTTCCAATTTGCTCTATACGCATACCCATTCCGTTTTTAAACTTTAAACGGTTCTCATCTTGAAACCTTAGGAGATATAAAAAATATGTAATTATAAAGGTTCCTTGGAATTGCCTTAATATAAGACACAATGCAATTGCAAAATAAAAAAAAAACCTGAATGTAGTTTTTTACTCCATTAGAGTTCAGTCATACAGAAACATTGTCAAACCTCAAAAACACTGGCATTTCCTTCAATCTACTATTTATAATTCTTGTTTTCACTAAAATATTATTCTTCTGCATATTAACCTCCACCAGACATTATTATGCATAGGAGTAAGCTCAGCATGGATGGAGTAAAAACAATGTGTTGTACAAATTTGACTAAAACCGTTTTGTTTAGTTACAAAATTAATTCTTCTATACAATGGCCAAAGTGAATAAATATTAGAATCTGCTGCCAAGACTTAGCATATACAAGTAAACCGAAGAACTAGCAACTATTCTTTATTAAAAGTTAAGTAGTATTTAGCCTGTCTAAAGAAATATAGAGTACAACCATGGAGTATTTACTAATACCTTTTTATTCACTTCAAACAGTACTGAATCAGCTGTGATGGCTTGTCCTCCCCTCCCAATAACCATCCTCTATAATATTCAATACTAGTAAAATAACAGCTGATTCAAATTACTTTCAAACGTACTGTTAGGTCACTTCTACTTTCCTACTGAAACTCAACTCCTAGACGTTTAAAGATGATGACCACACTTAGAGTACATACCTACCTTCATATTGTGTTAGAATGGATGACTTTATTGTTAGTAATTAAAGAGTTAACCTCCTGACTAATGCTAAGAAAATCAGTATAAAGTTACTGTGTGTTAAGCAAATGTGATACGATTGATACAGGCTCTTACTGCTGGAGAGGGTCAGAATCCAGCTCGCCAAGCATCTATCAAGGCTGGACTGCCGTACACAGTACCAGCATATCTTGTAAACATGCTGTGTGGATCGGGACTCAAGTAAGCATGCTACGTTTTCCATTAAGTTATTTAGCAAATATGATCCATTATCCTAATTAATTGTTATTGGTTGAGCTTTTATGAAGGGGCCGAAAAAAATGTCTTCTGTCTGTCTACACGATATGTCGAAGACGAACTGACCTATATACTTGAAATTGTGCTGGAAGCTTCATTTCTACTTCAGAAACACTGAGTTTGATGATTGTGTATGTCGCTCAATGATATTGGGCTGAGCATTAGCAAATATTTTTACATTGCTCTTATGGATGGAAAATGTAATTTAAAAAAATGTGAATGTATCATGTGGCAAGATATCTCAATAAATATTTCATCTGTGGACTGTACATTCACATTGCATTTGTTTAGTAAATTAGGTTTAATAGCTCTGTTTGTGTTATAAAAGTCAACACACCAAGTTACTAAGTGAAGGTGTTGCGGTTTTTAGGCCATATGTGTTGCTATGACACATGTTAAAATCTCATATTGCTGTACTCAGTTTATTTTACAAATTTAATTATTCTGTGATTTTCTCGTTGCCATCATGGTTACCCATAAGATCATTCTAAAAGTTGTCACAAATGCTCAGCCAAAATCCATTGAGTGACATACACTAACTTGGTGTTGTCTATATGAAGGAAATGAAGCTTCAAGGAAAATTTCAAGCATATAGGTCAGTTTGTTTTCAAAATATTGTGCAACTAGACAGACATTTTTTAGGCTTTGCTAATGCTCAGCCAATTATATTTATACTTTTAGAAATTTAAGTTTTTCATATTCTCAACATTTCACTTATTCTTTGTTGGCTATGTGAGGAATATGTTTTGTGGTACACGCCTTACATATTCCCCAAACATTCCGTAAAATATTTTTTGGAATTATAAAGAAATAAATTTATAGGAATTAAAAAAGATTCACACCACCTTTTCATAGAAATCCTCCTAAAATAGTCCATGTCCAAAATTGTTCAGAGATAAATAGTGAACTTTTTATATAGTCAGAGAGTTTTATATAAGAAAATAAATCACACACATTGTAATTGAGACCTCATAAATTAATTTTATTGTTAAATGTTCTACATTTTTTTCTTGCATATTTGAATAACCATTAAACATAAGGAACTAAAAAATTACTTTTTATATTCTTTGTTATTTACTATTTTATTCCTTATAGTATGCATATGGCAATGTTTAATTTACAAATAATATTTGTTATTAATGTTTATAAAAGCGCTTACGTATAAAAAAAATTATTCACCTCTTGATACTTTTTACATTTGCCATAATATAATAAATTATTTAACAGCTTGTCTTGGATGGAAAATGTCAAATATTATATAAATGTGTATTGTAATTGCATAATATTCAGTAATGTAGCAAGTACAATATATTGCCAATTTGGTAAAGAAAATGTAAAAAGTTAAAGAACACTATAAATTTATGTAATCTTTCCATTATTTTATTAAAAATGTAAACGATAAACAGACAAAATATTCTTGTCAAAATAAATGTATTGTGTGTTATAATGGATTTTTATCAAAATAGGCTTGGAAGTTATGTGTTATTTTATTACTTTCTGTACAAATATTTGATGTTCCAATTGAATGTATCCGTCAGAGATTGACACTGCATTGCGTACTCCTCTGTCTGTAAAGGATGAACAGTAGCTAATAAAGCCATTTGCAGAGCAGTGGTGGTGGGCTGTCAGTCGTTGCAGCTGGGTAACACAAGTGTGTGCGTTTGTGGTGGTCAGGAGTCCATGAGTCAGGCCCCCCACTTTACACATCTCCGTGGCGGCGTCAAGATGGGCAACACAACCCTCATTGACCACATGCTCTCTGACGGACTTACAGATGCTTTCTTCAACATCCACATGGGACAGACTGGTGGGTAATCGTAAGCTATCCCACAGTATAGCACTGTATTAACCCATTGGCCTACTAGTATTTCCAGCCTCTCAACTCCACAGTAAATCCAATTAATTTGGCCCAAAATGGAGAATTTTACTTAAAATTCCATTACTCTAGTTGTACTGTTTAGATTTTAATAAAACTTGGGATATTTAATAAAAGCATCCTAAACTATATTTTTCACAAAAAAAAAATTTAAAATTTAATGTTAATTTTTTAATTTTGTTAATTTGTGTTAATTTTATGTTAATTACAAAATAAACACTTTTTATTTTTTACTGACAATTATTTATTATTATTATTATTATTTCGAATTATTATACAACTATTATAATATAATTATTATAATTATTATACAATTATTATTTCGAATATTTACTCCTACCTGATTGCCTAAAAACACAATATTTTTAGGTTTGTTTGGCTCGTCATTCCATATTGGAAAATTCCATAATCCAGTTACACCAGAAGCCACACTGCTAATAACGTCTTTCAACATTCTGTAAATGTAAATCATTCATAGGATCATCGGCATTGTTTTAGGCCTACGTCCATCTCTTCAAAATCAATATCTGAGAGGGCATTGTCAGACTCACCGTCGCCGAATTCTTCATCACCATCAATCCTCTACTCTTCTTCCACATGATTAGAACCGATTTCACCATCAGATTCACTTAAAATAAATCCGTCATTGTCAATATAAACGATCAATTTCACTACTACGTAAAGCTCCATGCCGCGCCATTGTACACACGCTTAGTATGTTTACTCGAGTCAGCTGTTTACTTGTTCCGATCGTCTGTTTATGTTCCCCTTCCCCAACTGCAGTGTTGCCAAGCTGTAAAGTTAAATTATTCAATTCCCATTATTGCAAAGAACATAGAAACGAAGTTAGGACTGAATGGTGCTGACATCTTTTGAGAAATAGGCGAACTACTTGGTGGCGAGATGGTTTCGTCAAAGTATTTTACCGTGCATAGCGCTAGTGGCGAGATGGTCTCGTCGAAGTAGGCTAATGGGTTAAGCTAGGAGAAATATAATCTGAGAAAAAAATTATCATTTCATATTTTAACCCTTTTTGATACCCTTCCATTTTAACCTTCATCAAAATTAGTGTGGCTGATGATCAATTTCTTTTTTATGAAAAATTCCTCTATCAATTTCTAGAAAAACATTCTTGGACTAATGGTATCTTTGCAAAGTTAAAGAAGGTAGCAAAGCAATGACATTGCATGAAGGTAGCAATTAATATGCTACAGAGGAAGCAGAGTAAAGTAATTCTTATATTTTTGAACATGTTAGGTGGTTTAAATTTTGTTTATTAACTAAAATCAAATTTTAAAATTTCTTGAATCTAGTGCTGTGTTTTTTGTAATCTTTTTGTACTTGTGCTTTTGTTAATTTTATCACAAGTTTATTGTACAGCTACTATCAGAAATCTTATTCATTTTCATCAAGAAAAGGACAGGTTTCAGATAATTACAACATAGTCTGAAATTAATTAATTTAACAAGGTAATTTAAGATTTAACAAGGTACTTTAATATTTTTCACAGTTTACAGCTATGAAAAGCAAGTATACAACAATAATACAATATGTGTGTTTATTTTATTTACAGCGGAAAATTTGGCAACTCAATATGCGATCTCAAGAGAAGAGCAAGACATATATGCAGTAGAATCCCAGAAGAGAACTGAAAATGCCCAAAAGCAAGGACACTTTTTAGAAGAAATAGTACCGGTAACGATAAAGAGCTCCAAAGGAGACAAAGTGATATCAGAGGACGAATATCCCAAACATGGCACTAGTTTAGAAGGATTGGCAAAACTGAGGCCAGCCTTTACTAAGGTATCTTTAATATAAGATTGCAATTATTGTTGTTATTAGCTTATATAGTTTGATTATAAGGCACTATTTCAATCAATAATCACATATGGAATAACTACCTGGGGAACAACAGCGAATAGCCATTTAAACCAAATACTAAATTTACAAAAAAGATGTTTAAGGGCACTCTACGGATATGAATTGGACATAAATGACAATCAATTGGACCAGCACTATAGTTTAAAGGGACAACTAACACCAAAAGGATTGTATATATTTAAAATTTTACAGATATATTATGAAAACAAACAATTTAAGGAAACCCTGGACAGAAGCTATAATACTAGGCATTTGGCTAAGTACAAAATACACACCCCAAGGACAGACTATGGGCGCAGGCTACCAGAATATATAGTACCGAATCTATTTAATCAACTGCCTAGTGAAATAGAAAATTTACCAAATCTAAAGAAGTTTAAATCGGCAGCCTACATTTGGTTAAATACAGCTAGACCTCTATATCAAGTATAAAGACAAAACTTGCCATTTGTAGATGTCTTAGAAATAGGCCTAGCCTGGCCCAATCCCCACTAGCCTGCACTGACATTCCACTACACTGCACAACACTCAAAACTATTTTCATTACTCAGATTCACTCTCACTGTACTAGACTGTTGTTTATTCACACTACTTTATTCACCGACTATGAAAAAGCCACTAAACCCACTTTACTCAGTGAGCAAACATAACATAAACATAACCCAAAAATAAAACATAACCTAACTACGATTAGCAGAAACTGTTTCGACCAGACGACACTACTGCACACAACTGGAGACAGACAAAGAGGAACAAATTCAGACAGGTATGCACGTATTACACACCACTGAACTCCTAGAAGAATATATTGTTATTATTAGTAGAAAAATCGTTTTCAAATATCTAACCATGTTATTGTAATTTATATTGTTTTTCGTTATGTAATCGTTATATTATTTTATTGTTATTGTTATTGTTATTGTTATATTAATTTCAAACCATATTCATACAATTGCCAAATATAAATACAAACATGATGCCTGCCCTAAACCGCAAATAAATCGTCATTAGTAGTTTAATTTATTAAATTGATTTAAGCGATACAACTTATTAAAGACATTATTGCCAGTAGAAGTGGAGCAGTAGAAGTAAGGAAATATCGCTGGACCTCGCCGACAAGTTTTTTATGTAACTTGGCGAGGCCAAACTGTGTAAAACAATGTAATTGAATAAATAAATAAATAAAATCTAGTAAAATAACTCAATATTTAATAGACATCTGAACGCATTTATCAAATTAATTCTAAAAGATAAAGTTCTTTATTTTGAAATAGTGGCAATTTACTGGAGATATGGCAGTCAGAAAATTTATATTGGCATTTATAATGCTCTGTATAAAGCACTCAAGAAAGATTCCTAGTTGGTATTTTACATATTTTCAATCTGTATTATGATTTTTTTAAACTAAAAACTTTTAATAAATCACTAAAGGAAAGTAATAACTACTTTAGTTATCAACAAAAAAAATAACTTGTGTAAAGAGTGACTCCCATGAGTAAGTATGATTCCAGCTGACGATATTCATAGCGATATTCTAGCATTAAGGAATAAAGACAGTTTGTGGATGGATTAATAATTTATCTATATATATATAAAAATGAATGTTTGTGTGTTTGTCCTTTATGGAATCGTGAACTATTTGACCGATCATTATGAAAATTTGTATGTATATGTATTTTTCCACGGAGAAGGTTTATATGATATGCCAATTGATGTAACTTGCCACCAGGCGGCGCTGCAAAAGATAAAAGTTTTTAAAGCGTTTGCACATTATAAACTGCAATTACACGACAGTTACGTCATGTTAAATAGCCAAACAATGTTTGAAGGCGCTAAGTTGTGATGTATATTTGTATTTAAAATACATTTTTCGTTGAACATAAAGCTTGAGTGTTAGACCACTTTAGAATAAAGTACATGCGAGTGTACAATGACTATGCACGTACACTTTTTACATATTTTCTTGACCGTGGCATCAAGACAAACTCTACATCGGCGTTGGAAATATAATTCACTGAACCAAAAGTGCTCATGCACGGGCAAAGCTTACGAAAAGCGTGTGAAGCCGCGGGAAACAGCTAGTTATTATATAAAATACACTGTGAATTATCATAATTTATAGAACTTATGTAGTTAGTCGTAAATGTCAACCTAACCTTACATAGCATGGTGTTAGCACTACTAAGCACCTCGCTGGCATCGAACAGCACTATGTCAGCACTTTTGGGACTTAATAACAAATTTCTTTAAAATCAGAGCCATCATTATAAAAACTACAATTTAGATTGAAAGATGGGGACCAAATAAGTGCCTCACAAATGTAATTCTGTGGGTGCTACTAAAATATTAAAATTAATTATATTTTCTATTTTTTTATCCTATATTTCTAAGCTTTTGATGTATTAAAGATACAACAAAAATCAAGTTTATTTAAATTTGTGGTTGCTTTTCAGTGCTCTCCTGTTTAATCACAAATCAATTACAATTAAGTTTACAAAATATTGAAAACCGTAACTGATACAAAGAGATAAAATTCTTCAGGTTTTTGTAAATAACATAAATTTATTAAGTGTTAACTTTTTTATTATTCCTTATTGTATTAATCATTTCTTTATTCTAAGAATTGAAATATCATTTATCGATCACTTATTCCTATTGAATTGTCTGCAACACAATTTTGTTATGACCGAGTATGATGTTTGATGCGGCTCACAGAATGGCAGTGTGACAGCAGGCAATGCATCAGGACTCAACGACGGTGCTGCTGCAGTGTTATTGATGACATCAGAAGAAGCTCAGAAGCGAGGACTCTCTGCTCTCGGTCGTATTGTAGCATATGCACAAGTTGGATGTGATCCTCAGATCATGGGCTTCGGTCCTGTGCCTGCTGTCAAGATGGTGGTCAGTAAATCTTTATCAATACGTATGTAGTCAAAACCATATAGGTAAAGCTGTACTATAAATCTCCTAACTATTTGACTCATAGGATTTCATTATCACTCCCCTTATCACTGTCTACTTATTATAATATTTTTTGCTCATTTCCAGTTTCTTGATTTATCGACTGTAATATACTGTTTCTTTTTCCGCTCTATTCCAATCTGTTCATAACCCCTACGCAAGAATATCTTTGAATATAAAATATACAATATTCAAATACAAGCTATAGTGGAAACCTCGATATATCGAACCTAAAGGCAAAATACAAATCTTCAATAAATAGAGAATTTTGATATAATGAGGTTTGATATATATAGGCTGCTTGGTACAGACTTCAATATATAGAGGTTTGCAATTGTTGTGAGGTGACAACAGAAAATAAAAGTTTTGGTGGTGGGCGTTTTTAAGTCTCGACATATTAATAATTACGGTACTGTTTTTTGGTTTCTTGCACTTATAAACTGAAACTTAATTAGCAGTAGACAAAATTAAAGTAAAAAATTTAATATATTGAAGTTATTTATGTTAAACCTTTGATATATAGAGGGAAAATTAGCATTGAAGTAAGGAGCGCATTGAAAGGGAATGACAAAACTTTGATTTATCAGGGAATTCGATATATTCAGGTTCGGTGTGTCAATGTTCAAATGCAATTCTGCAAAACAGATCTCAGAGTTCAGCAGAGAAATTTTGCATGCATTTTTATAACAGGATTTGTTTTTACTACATATTGACAAGAGACGGTGAATGAAGCCAAGAGACAGTGTTCTACTGTATATTGTGTTGTGTTCTTAGTGTTTGCTGATTTATTGTCAATGTCATTCTTTCATTTCTGAAAGTACTCAAGTAAAACCCGTTTTAAATAATTAAAAAATACATTTCTCTCAAGTTACTTACAAAAAACCATAATTTATGTAAAAACTGATTTTATTGAAGACAACCAAATTCAAAGAACCAATCATGATATTTGTAAAAATAATAAAACTTAAATATCAGGTGTTGTACAAGGCTGTCCAGAACGTAAAAGGTATATTTTGGTTGAAATATAATATTAACAAAGTGGAAGAAATATTTATTTTATACATTTAAAAACTACATTTTAAGCTACTTTCAACATAATCCTGTTCTAATTGAAGCACTTAATCATAGCGTGACAAGTTTTTTTTATTTCAACTTGGAAGAAGTACACTGCCTGAGATCTTAAACACTTTTTAACACTGGCTTGAAGGTCTGCGGCAATATTGATGCTAGATGTAGACTATATGGAGGATGACTAAATCTCTCCTACCCAAAATTATCTGAAAGCTGTCGGGTATGATTGGCCATGTTCAGACGTGCATTGTCATGAATAAATCAAATTTTTGAGCTTAGTTTTCCCAGACACTTGTTTTGTATTGCCTGCTGTAGTTTCTACAGTTTTCCCCATTCCTTTCTGCACTGATTGTCGAGCCTCATTCAAGGAGAGCAACTAGATCATAACCCTTACTGTCCCAAAAAACAGTCACCATGATCTTGGCATTTTCTTGGTTTGTCTTTATACAAGACTGCCTTTTCAACAATTTATTTTACATACATGTTTTTTTCATATAAGATACCTTTGTAAATATAAAGGCTGTACACTGTCATTATTCCCAAACAAGGAAATAATGACTCATCCCTAATCGCCTACAAAAATTAAATTTTGTATTTCTCACAGAGAAATTGTAAAAGAAGACTCATTAAACTGGTGATGGATTTCGATTCGTTTGTAATTTTTTGTACTCATAAAACTAATTGCTGAATGTACTTCACAAGTGGCGGGATTTCCAATTGCAGTGCACGTTTAACTAGTCATAGTGAGAAATGGAGAGGCAGACCACCATTATCACAATTGGAGCATACTGAGCATAGGAATCCAAATGTGCATTACTTTTTGGACAACCCTTTCAGCTTTGCTGTGGAGTGCTATCCCAGGTCAATAAATCTTAAGTTGAAAACATGCCTGAATATTATACATGTCTTATTATTTGTTTATGTTTACAGATGGTAATAAGAGATCAAATTGTTTCAGCTAGAGAAAGCGGGTTGGAGCAAGGATGATGTGGATTTGTATGAGCTAAACGAAGCTTTTGCCTCTCAATCACTGGTTGTTCTGAAAGAGTTGGGACTGGACTCCTCAAAGGTTAATGTCAGTGGAGGAGCCATTGCTCTGGGTCATCCCATCGGAGCTTCAGGTATGTAACATGCTTGATTGCTTGGGAAATATACAAAATACATTTGAACCATTAGGTATTAGATATTCATAAACTTATTTGTATTAAAAAGAAATGGTTAATAACCAACCTTATTGATGTCCAGGAGCAGCAAATCTTTAACCGTGAATGTCAAGATATTGGGGTGCGAACGTAGATCGATAGGTCTAGTCTACTGCAGGGAATGACTATTGAGAGTTTTTGTGGCTCAAGAGTTAAGGGCTGTTGTTAGCCTAGACATAAGAGGTGCCACTCCCAGTCTGCTTTGACTGAAGAGCCTAGCACAGAGCTGCCCTCCCCTTTTTCCAAGGAGACATGACTGATTAATGGCCAAAATCCTTCCTCATGGATTTTGACAGGAGGTGGCCCCTACCCCCACCTTACCCATCCAGAATATCCGTCACACCGGAAAAAGTGCAAAGTTTTTTTGAGGAATAAATGCAATTTCTTAGCGTATTGTCCTAAGATAACAAAAAAAACTAATGCAAATGTATCACTCCTAAATAAATACATATTTAACACTGCATATTTTTGTTAACTTGAGGTTTTAAAACAAAGAATTCATTAAATGTACAATGTTATGTACAATTTTGATTTTTTGAAGTATCATAAAATAGTTTGTTATTTATCTCAAATAGTTGGAGGGCCTTCACTTAACTATTAACTTAGATTGTATAACTTGTATAACAGATAGAGGTGACTTTATGTATAGACATGGAAAATCCATTAAATCAAATACTTTTCCCTTTGAATTAAGTTGTAAAACCATTCTAAAATGTCTTTAGATGATGCACTTTAAAAATGATTTCCCTTTATTTGAACTTGGGTAATCCAGAAAAAGTGCATCTTGTCCAGATTAGTGTAAATCCTTGACTACTTTCAATTCCTACAATAACCTAATACAGCCTGCACACATTCTGTAAGTGATAATTGATCGGATTGCAGGAGCCAGAGTTCTGGTCACTTTGCTGTATGGATTGCAGCGGACTGGAGGTAAGCGAGGCGTAGCATCTCTCTGCATCGGAGGCGGGATGGGCATCGCTCTTGCCGTCCAGAGAGACTGATTCTACTGCCCTTCTACCTGACTAGTTGTCAGTAAATTGTATTTTCGTAAGCAATCACTTTACTATCAGTATTTCCTTAATTGAAAGTGATGTTTTTAAATTTGATGGCATTTAAAATGTAATTTAACCATCTTTAAATTGTTCAAATACCTCAGTTGTATAATCTCAGCTATCATATCATTCATTATTTATTACATAAACTACATATATGTAAAGCATTTGTCTTAGATTTATTTGGAAATTATTTTAATGTTGGTAATTAACACAATAATTGCATTAGACTGATGATAAAAAGATATGCTCTGGTTGTTGAAATGTTCTTCCATGTTTAGTTGAAAGAACGGGCTACACATTTGCTACTTATATACATTATGTTTGTATGTTTTATTTATTGGTAAGTAACATAATCTTTTTATTACTAGACCTTGATATGGTTACACCATAGCTATTTATTCTCAATGTATTAAATGTATTTATTTAATACATTATAATTTTGTGTCAGGTAATTAGCCATGGAAATAAAAGTACGAGAATATAACTTGTCAAAATATTTAAAGTACACTCTAGTAAAAATAACTTGCCAAGGCAATAAATTACCAAACCATTTTAAGAAAATTAGATATATTAGGGGTTATAAATTACTTTAAAGTATCTGCTGTTCATATTTTATGTCTTGTTAGAAATTAAATAGGTGTACTTTAATCAATTAAAGTACTTAAAGTATACACAATAAATATGTTTAATTGAAAAATTATTGAAATATAAACAGCTATAAATTATTTTAAGAATTATGCTGTGTAGCATTACTTACTGTTAATTATTGTATTATTCTTTTAAAGAAGAAAATTCAGTTTGCTCAAACTATTAACACGTTCACGATGATGTGTACCCTATTGGATATACACTCTCTATCATAACTGTCATCGTTTACCCGATCAGGTACACCCCGCTTATGTAAAATGTGTCGTGCGCCCTATGAGGTAAATGTTGCTGTACATTTCATTATTGCATTTTTATTGTTACCTGTCTTGGTGGTTTGTTAAATGTGATCCCACACTTAAATAAATACCTCAGACTATTGTGTACCCCGTCAGACACACGATTGCTAAATTGTGTGTCAAAGATAAATTAATTTTTTTAGATACCCCTTGAAGTAAAAGTATAAAAATTGAAAAAAAAAAACATATTAAAATAAACATGCAATTGTGGTCCCTACATACATTTCTAGTTATACTTAGACATTTGACGTTAAAAATCCAATTACGGTTTTTTGCCATTGTTCTTTAAAAATTCGACGGCAAATAAAAATGTCCTTAAAAACGTGGACGTTGTGAACATGTTAATGAAGAGTCCTGAATTGTTTACTTTTTTCACTTGATGTGTTAATTATTCTGTTTAAACTCTATCTACTCATTCAATGTTAAGAATAATCATGTACCCTCATTGTGCCTATTTGTCGTAGCAGTTTAAATTTAAACAGTACTGTATGTATCATATCATTTTAATTGCATGATTCAGATTTCTACCAACTTATTCATACTGTATACTCCTGCCACACACCGGCATTTGGGTTGCATAGCTATTGCCAGTTTTTCTAGTTGTAGCAATGGGTTGTGAGGTCGCTGTGCGACTTCAGCTTCGGCCCATACCCGTCCAACGGTACATCAAACTGCATAGCAACCATTGTATGTGTCCCTGACAGTAATGAAATGTATTAGTGTTGCAATGGTTCCCCCTCTCTTTATTTCTCTGGTTTTTTTCTATGTATGAGGGAAGGTAGACGATGGGCTTATATTAAAACGCCCTGAACTTCTCTTGAAATCCCCTTATATTGTTGATAATATATTTTTTAATTAGAATCAGAACTACTAGGTACTGGTATGATTTTAGGTCTTTATAATTTTACGCTTATCCCATATACTTAATAAGAAAAAATGTTATGGCTGTTTACAAAGTCTTTTTTTGTACTAAATGTACATTATTTGCCGTTAGACTCTAGAAACATTTAAACTTCTAGGATTAAAAAACTACAATAAATTGAATTTATATTGTGCATAAAATATAATTAAACCCTTGGTAAAGACCAAAGAAATGATAATAATGAAATACAGTATAGGCGTATACACATAATTAGCAAATGAAGCACTTGATTAAGTGAAAGCATATTACTTGTGAAACCTTTGACCAAAAATGTATCACAAATTACTCATACAAGAAGACTGATTAATTATTTTACATAAATAGATCATAGTAGTTAGAATTATAAAAACCTTAAAAATACAATATTGTGCAAATTAATATGAACAAGCATAATTAATTAGTAAATATGATTTACTTAGGCCAAAGCTACGAGGGCTGTTTTTTTTTTCAACTTCCGATGTGGTATAATAATAAAACTAGGGAGAGTAATTAAATAAATTTATTATCAAAAGTTAGGTACATTATTAGTTACTTTTCAACATAATCGCCATTTAAATTGAGGCATTTTTCATACCTGGGTACAAGCTTCTTAATACCTTCTTCATAGAAGTTTGCCGCCAGTGATTTGAGATGGGTTTTCATGGCGTCTCGCAGCGCGTCGTCTGTTCGGAAGCTCTGCCCTCCTAGCATCTTCTTCAGTTCCGGGAAAAGGTGATAGTCACTCGGCGCTAAGTCAGGACTATACGCCAGATGGTCAAAAACATCCCATTTAAAACCGTCAAGAAAACGCTTTGTCAAAGCAGCACTGTGAGGATGGACGTTGTCATGAATGAGCACTACTCCCGATGTGAGTATTCCTCTCCTTTTGTTCTGGATAGCTCTCTGCAAACGTTGTAATGTACCGCAGTATCCTTCCGCATTGATTGTGGTACCTGGCTATAAAAACTCAATAACCAATACACCTTTTTGATCCCAAAACACGGTGGCCATAATCTTTTTGCTGTTGAAAGTTTTTTTGAATTTTTTGGGTTTGTTTGGAGAGTTTGAATGCATCCATTGTTGGGACTGCTGTTTCGTTTCTGGGGTGTTCGCCATCAGCTTCATAACGGTTCAGAAAAGACGTTGCTGACGCCATTCGCCGAGCTTTGTGGTCATCAGACAACATCTTCGGCACCCATCGCGCACAAAGTTTTTTGTAGCCTAACTTGTCAGTTACGATAGAGTATAGGGCTGACCTTGAAATCTCAGGAAACTGATTGGATAGCTCCGTAATCGTAAACCTTCGATTGCTTCTTACACTTTGGTCAACTCGATCAACGAGGTCTTCGTTTGCGACCGACTTTCGTCCTTGGCCCCCTTCATCATGAATGTCAACTCGTCCATCTTTAAATTTCCTACACCAATCACGCACTGCACTGTCACTCATAAAGCTTTCACCGTATACTCGTTCCATTCTACGGTGAATTTCTGCTGCAGATAACCCTTCAGCTTGCAAGAAACGAATGACACTTCTCAACTCACACTTGTCGGGAGATTCTATCATGGTAGCCATGTTTATGTGTCGCTAGATAAATTGGAAATGCTGTCTGCCGTCCGAAAATGAGTGAGGTTGTAGTGGGAGAGGTGTGCAGTCGACTGCCGCGCATTGCTGGCCGATACCGCTCGCCCAGCCATCTAGCAGCACGATCGGAAGTTGAAAAAAAAAAAAACAGCCCTCGTACATTTAGGTACACTTACATGACATTTGTATCATTAATTAGTATGGAATATGTCCCTCTTTTACTTTTATGACTTCCTGGACTCTTCTTAGCATGAAATCTACAAGTTTTTTGCAATTATTTGTGATTGCTTAATCTCTTATCCACACTGAATCACTGCTTCCACCAGTTTTGTTTTTGTCGTACAGTTAATTTTTTGCAGTCTAGCCTTACATATTGTCCACATATTTTTGATAGGATTAAGATATTATTATTCTTGGAAGTATTTCATCATTGCCCCAGCAATGCTTTGTATTTTTCACTGTTCATCATACTTGCGATTGGAATAAGAGTGCCAGTTCCTAAGTATGAAAAACAGCCCCAGAACATGCTCTAGGTGGGATGTTTATCTGTTTGGTTAAAATGGCTAGCAGAAAGTGATAAATTGACTGCCTTTCAAATGAATTCTGATCGCTGGCCCTATACAAGGAAGTGTGTCTCATCAGAAAAGAACACTTTTCTCCAGTCTTCTGCGCTCCAGTGAGCGTATTTTTTTGTCCAATTTAGTTGTTTTTTCATCATAGGCGATGTCAGAAGTTGTTTTTTATACGGTCTCACGGCTTTTCTCCCTCCTTCTAAGAGTCATTTGCGTACCGTTGAGTCGTGAATTTTTACTCCATCCCTCTCAAAATCATGCTAGAGGTCATAACTTGTTTTTCCGGGATGTAGTTTGCAATCATACAAAAGAAACGTTTCATATCAAGTAGTCTTCTGTTTTCTTCCACATTTTCCTTCCACTGCACTTCAACAGACCCTATTTCCTTTTTTTTTTGTTTACAGTACCCAAACTTACACAACACTCCTTTGCAATGTCCCTCTAATCATTAGTGTATACTCACTAAGTGTTATGATACTTTCTATTTTCCTAGGTGTGATATACATATCAATAAACAGTTAAACCTGATTGCACAGTTTTCACAAAATCAATGAAAATAACTCAAACTTGCATACATAACCTAAGATATAACAAAATAAAATACTAATGTAACACAAGTCACATGTTTAGAAGAATATATCAATAAGGTTTTTAGGTTATGTTGTTCTCTTGAACATAACAGCTGTCAGAATATGCACAGATCTCTGTTCACATTAATTTGCACAATACTGTATGTTTGTACTCAAAACCAAATTAATGTATACAAAACTAATTAATATTTTCAATAACTATTTGCATATAGAATTTATATAATCTGTAGAGTCAGCTATTTTACAAATGAAGCTTACGTGCCTTTTAAAATGAATATTTTTCACAACTAGCTTGTATTGCAAAAAGAATAAGAATATAAATTATAATTGTTATATAGCATGTTACTATTCAATAGTTATTATAACATTACCACAACCACCATTGGAATTATTTGTTATAGATAACATATTTCAAGTATAACATTATAACCTCACATAACTTCTGCTAATTTATTTCAATGAAAATTGTGAAAAAAACATATTATATATAATCGTAAACTTGAGTGGTGCCACATTCAACTGTCATTCTTTGTATCCTAATCATATCTAAGAATAAAATATATATATATATATATAAAAATATAAATTTATATATATATATATATATATATAAATATTTACAATGTGTGTGTACATATATATATATATATATATATATGTATGTATATATATGTAATGGTAGCACATTCACCCGGCAAGTGAGAGATCCGGGTTCGACTCCCGGCGGAGCGAGTACTTTTTGTGATTCAACGTTTATTGAAATTATATATATATATATATATATATATATACAGGGGTTTGTCCGGAAAGTAATAGGACTGATTGTCTTTTACCGAGACTGTACTTTGGAGCGTGCGCGCACCGACTGGATTCGGTAGAGGACATTCCTAGCTACCGAACAAGCGGCTGGTCAGTTGTCTCCGAGCACCTGAAGAGTCAGGACAGGCATTTTCACGTGACGTGTTCTGTGAGTGGTGCAAGCCGAAAATGCAGCGTTCGTTAGAGAAGAGGTACACGATTAGATTCAGTGTGAAACTCGGTAAATCTGCGACAGAGACATTTGATATAATCAAGCAGGCTTACCCAAATGTTGCTTTAGCAAGAAGTGGTGTGTTTCGGTGGCACCAGGCCTTTTTGGAGGGCCGGCAAGAGGTCACTGATGAAGACCGTTCTGGAAGACCTTCGACTTCGACAAACACCGACAATGTGACTCGTGTGCGCAAAGTTTTGAACTCAGACCGTCGACTAAGTATTCGTTTAATTGCCCAGATGTTACATTTACCGAAATCTGTGGTTTATGAAATTGTAACGGAGCATTTGAACAAGCGCAAAGTGTGTGCGAAGATTGTCCCAAAAGTGCTCACTGGCGACCAGAAATTGCGGCTCACACCGCCTTTCTTGTGAACAGCTACCTGACCAAGGCCGGCATCCCAACTCTTCCACAGCCGCTCTACAGCCCAGATGTGGCCCCCCCAGACTTTTCTTTGTTTCCTCGCCTGAAAAGGCAAGCATTTTGAGATGACAGATGGGATCCAAGCAGCTTGCACCGCGGCTCTCAAGGCTATTCCGGAGAATGCTTTCTGTGACGCCTTCAATGCTTGTAAATCGCGCTGGCAGCGCTGCATTGACGCAGAAGGAGCCTATTTTGAAAGTTTTTAAAGAATTGTAACGATTTGCTCAATACATTTTTTTTAATCGACTCAGTCCTATTTTTTTTTTTTTTTCCTTGGGGCGGCCTACTGCCATGCACTTAAGCCTCAAGGGCTCTTTGTGCACCCCGGAAACACCATGAGGCCTACCAGTCTACAACTTCAGCAGTTCAACAAACCGCCGAAAACAACCTATCAAGTCCTCCTGGGAAAATTTCACCACCCCTGTCCAAGCTACCAAAGATGGCATACCGCTCTCTTGCTATTGCAGGGCAATCAAAGAGCAGGTGCTCAGCAGTCTCCTCCTGCTCATTACACCTTCCACAGAGCGGATCCTCCTGAAGGATGCCAACTCTGTGTAGATGCTTCCTCAGGTGACCATGCCCCGTAATGAGACCAATGACCTTAGAAGACATTGATCTGTTTAATGAGAGAAGGTCCGAAGCCACCTTGGAGGAAGGAGACTGTAATACCATTCTACTCACTCTCAAAACCCGGATGCAACCTCCACCTTCTCCCATGCTCCGCGCGAATCCATTTCGAGACAACCCTAGAGGATTCACACCTTGGAACACCGCAGAACGGTTGAGGGCCCGTCATAATTGTTGCTGAGCCCTGGTTGGCCAGGGCATCAGCTCTTTCGTTCCCAAGAATCCCCTCATGACCAGGAACCCAACAAACGGTTACATTGTTGATTCTGGCAAGGGAGGAAACGGTCTGATAGCAATCCCAAACCAGTTTGGATTTGATTGCGCAAGAATCCAGCGCCATGAGCGTTGCCTGACTGTCCGTGAAAATGTTAATCGTCTTGCCCCTGTATCGCAGACGAAGATTCTCACGAGCACATTCCATAATGGCTGTGACCTCCGCTTGAAAGACTGTCGGATACGGACCCATAGGAACCGCCAGCTCCCTACATGGTCTCACTCCCAGAATTCCAGCGCCTGTGCCACTCTTTGTTTTGGAGCCGTCTGTGTACCATTCGAGCTCCACTGGTGGAAGAGGTTTCTTCCCCTCTGACCAATCATCCCTTGAGGGTAAAATAATCCTAAAGGGTTTGTCAAAGGAAAACTTTTGTGGCATCTGATCAGAGATCATGTGCAAAACATCCTCCTGTATCAGAGTGCTAATTCTGCAGTGCCCACCGCTGCAGCCCGACCAGAGTCCCATCTGCTGAAGACAGTAGGCACTCCTCCTGGCCATAGCTCGAATGACAATGTCCAGGGGGGCGAGATTAAGACAACAGTCCAGAGCCGCGCCTGGCGCACTAGGAAAAGCCCCAGTGATCCATAATTATGTGTTTACACCACCCAATACCTTTCCAGGGAAATTTTTCTCAACCGAATGTGAATGCCGATTTGTATGTATTCATTCTTTTTTTAAAGCTTTATCCAGTCCAAGGTTAAATTCTATCTTTTGAGCATACCAAATAAAAGTAATTTGGTGTCAAATAAAAATCTCAGAAGCTATTTTAGACTGCTTTTAAAATCTTTTAGAACGTCCATTGTGTGGATTTTAATAATTTGTAATTAACACCAGTGTTGTAAGGCAACACAAAAATGATAAAGAAAGTGCTGTTAATGCTGAAGATGTTATTCTAAAAAAAAGTTATATTGTTGTAATTTGTATTAATTTTTTTAAATTAGTGGTATTGATAACCAAGTTAATATTGATCTCTATTAGCAGTAACATGCGAATTTGAACAGTTTTTTTAAGTTATATTGTTCATATCATTAAATTTTTAATATTCTACGTATGAAACTGTAAAAGTCTTTATTTCAAGTATGTGATCTTTATTACGTATTGCATTGATTTATGTGGTTTTCATTCATAAAACAAAGTTTTAGTATTGTAATAAACGACAAAACAGATGGAGCATCTCGTTTGTGATAAAACATTGTTACAGAGTAAATTACATGCATCGGAGTTGTGATGTTAAATCATAATTTATCTTTACAATGTATGCAACAATACAATTTGTGTTTAAAATTTAATTTAGTTAGCCAGCTGTTTTAATTTCTTCATTTAAATTTTAAACTATGACAGATGTTAAAAGTGTCAACTATAGCAGTTGTTTTCAGAGAAAACCATGTTTAATTGGTACCTTTACCGTCTAACTGCGTAATGTATGAAGGGCCTATTTTAGGAATGATGAATATAATTATTAATTACCTCATCATTTGATGTATGTAATGTACGTAACTTTGCCTCTTTTAAATGTATCACATTTTTTACCGTGTTATAACTATTTATTATTTGTTTGAGTTTATTGCTTTTATTTACCCTTTGAGAACCAATGGACAATATACTATAAAATGTTGTATTTATGTTTATATCCTTGAAAACTTCATTTGAAAGTCTTTGATATTGTTTAGAACAATCTGATTTTTTTCTACCAACAGAAACAAACCAGTGTGACTATTATTGTTACACTGTGTTCGATAAAAAGGCTGTTTAAAAAATGCAATATACTATATTTCAATTAATGTTAAAATTTTTTTTATTCAATTCAAATATTTGGAATACCTACAGTCCTTTAATTATACTTTTAAAAATTAGACATACACATTTTAGTACAGGAATTATAAAGATATAACCTTTAAAACCCAGATCATAAATTATTTTGTAGATCTCTGCAAATTGCTCATTTTGACATATACCCAATGTTACGTCATAACAAAAGAAACACAAAACTAGTTGCATTGAAAAATGTTATCACGGTCCTCAAAGGGTTGTTTTCTATTGTTAATGTTTTGCCTCTTAATTAAATGTTACAGTAATTTATTAGGAAGTTTATCAGAAATACTCTTCTATCAGGAATGCCAGCAATTCTTATGAAATAGACATTTTACATTTAAAACAAGTAAGATTGAGTTAAATCAATTAAAATTCAAGTTGCGTTTTGTGTATCTGTAATGTTGATGCCTATTACAATTAATTATCAATTTGGTAATAGGAATAATTAAACAGTTCTTTATTTAAAGTAGGCATTTGGAGTTTTTCGATGTGCCACTTTCAAAGAGTGTAATGGTTATGGTTGAATTTCTTTGTACTGGCTTAATTGTTGTTTTAATACTTCCATTTCCAGTTTGTTTTATTTATTTATTTATTAAGTTCATTTGATTTGATTTTTATTTATTTAGTTCATTTTATTTTATGTTTTTGGTACTATGTTACAGACTTTAGTGTGTGTGTGTCTGTTTGTTCAGCTGTAGATTATTTTATACTCTTAGCATCCACTATTTCATTTATTATTGGAATATTATTCATAACCCTTTTAGCACCAACCATGAGTTTTATGGGTCAGTGTTAAAACATGCCACTAGTACTGATGGACCTGCCATACAGTCAGAGCAGTAATGTGTTAAACAAGAAATTTGCACAAATTGCATTATTAGTTTTACACCAAATCTGACAACCCTCTTTTTGTTTGCTGAGAAATATTCACTATTTAGTAAAAAATATTTATATAAGAAACAGAATTTAAGTATTTTAAAAATTTAATTTATTTTTATGTCTAGTTGTCATTTTCAAAACAGAATTATGAAACATATTTCATTTTAATACAAAATGAAGTTAGCTAATTAATACTGATTACAGAATAAAATATCAAATTCTTACCTTGGGTATATCATAAATATATTAATTGTTATAAACTGCAATTATGAATGAAAAGATTATAAATAATGCAATCAATGTGACAGTGTATATGTTCATGTCAGTACTTAATCATTAGATTTTTTTACAATTCTCTGAACTAAACATAAATCTAACAAACATTAAAGTAAAATTTTAATATTAATTTTGACTAAGCTTGTAGTGCTCTTAATAATTACTTTAATAAATCCAGACCTTGATCAATATCAATGGATAGGATACGGTCAGCTTATTAAACAAAGTAAAAAATACAAACAAATGAAAGATCACCTTTTGTTAATTTTTATTCCAGTTATAAATTAAAATATATTATGCTAACTTAGTCCAAAATTGTCGCAATGTTGCCATAACACTGATTCTCTGTAAATAGCTAGAGCATAGAGAAAGGAGACATAAAAAGAAATGCAAAGAGGACAATTTACATTATAATTAGGAACAAAACATCACTAAATAAGAACAGTTCATAATGTTCAATAAGTTTGTATGAAATATAATTGACAACTTGACATATGCAGAATCTAAAAGGGTTAGTTGTGATAATATTTCATATATTGTTAAATTTCTCATAGGTATATTGTGTTTTAAATGAATTTTAAAATAAATGTTAACTACTGAAATATTTCATATTTTATAACATTGTTCTTTTACAACAAAAGGGCTAGACTTGATATATCTTGTGATTTTTATTAATATTAACATTAATATATTCAATATCAGTTTAAATTGTTAATGTTTTATGAATAAAATTGTAATTGAGTTGCAATGTAAGTTTTAAATACTTACGGTGCGATTTGTTTTATTTCTTATATTTGCTTAAAACTCATTTGATAAAAATATTCATGACATAAGTTCCTGTATGCGCTATTGCTTGAACTTCAGTATTGTGCCACTATTTTGTTGTGTTTGGAAGAATTATTATCATTAGATTAGTTTGTTACTGGTTTTTATATCAGATGTTTATTAAATGTGTTTATTTATGTATGAGCATGTTTTATTACAACCCTCAAGCACCAAAGAACCTGTCCTAAAAATTCTATCATTACTTGGTTTGATCTAATTAGAAAGGAAATAAATAAATCCATTAACTTATTAGAATAATGAATGGTTAACTAAAATCCTTTTTTTTATTATTTTATTTTCAGACATGTGTTTTTGTATTAAACCATCATCACTGTCTAATACCTAAAAACGTGTCTGGAAATTAAATAATGAAAAAAAAGGTTTTATTTGACCATTCATTATTCTAATATCTTCTTTATATCTAATATAAAGATAACCCTGTAATGTGGAGTTAATAACATATCATTAACTTGTATTTTATGTTGAAATTCCTCTAATTTATATGTTTGTCAGTCAAAGAACAGTATGGAAAACTCCATGGACTAAACTGTTCCTTTCCTTAAGTTATCGTATATTTCCACATTACCCAATAACTAAAAAAAATATATAAACTAACTATTTCTAACATTTGAAACTTCAAAAGCAATTTGCAGTCACGAATAGCATATAAATTACACACATTCTCGTGACATGGATACTCACATTGGCTGATGCACTATATTATATAACTCAGAGATGTGTATTGCAGGGTGTTCCACATATTTCTCTTAATTCAATTCAATTCTTTATTCACACATTTGATTTGTACAATTTTTTTTTAAATATATACAAATATTGTGTTTTGTCAAGTAATATAATGGAGTAATGTATAATCAATGAAAGACAAGCAAGAACGAGATAGCTTAACTTTCTAAGTAAAAATTGAAAGGAAGTCAAAAATTAAACTTGAGGAACTCCTTAAGAGAATAAAACACTGAACTCTTTAGGAGGTTTCTCAGCGATCTCTTAAACCCAGAAAGGGAGGTTTCTGCTCTTGTTTGTTCCGGTAACTTATTGAACAGCCGAATACCAAAGTAAAACGGACTCTTCTCAAACTTGGCCGTTCTGTGCTGTGGAAAGCATAGTATAGTTTTATTTCTTGTATTGAAATCATGGAAGTCTGTAGTTTTAGGAATTTCATCAAGATTTTTATAAGTAAGAATGAGAACTTCGTATATATATATATATATATATATATATATATAATGAATGCACTGTAAAGATATTGAAATTTTTAAAATATTCTTTGCAAGGAGTTGGATTTTCGGAGGTTAAAAATTATTCTCAGAACAGACTTCTGGGATCTTAAAAGCCTGTCTAAATAAGATGGATTATCCCAAACCGCTATACCATAGCGTAGTAGACTTTCGCAGTATCCTCGGTAAACGTCTATGAGAACATCTATGTTACAAGAGGGCTTAAAAATTCGTATTGCAAAGGTTGCAGAGCTCAAGCCCTTCAAAAGTTCAGCTGTATGAGGTTCCCACTTTACATTTTTGTCCATAATCAATCCCAGAAACTTCGAAGACTCACAAAAGGTGATATCAGCTATCCCCTAGCTATAATGATCCATCCCCTCGGTCCTGTCAGCCGAATGCCCACAGATCTGAAAATGTATTGCACTGGTCTTCGTTTTATTCATAAGTAATCCATTCACCTGAAACCAATCTGAAAGCTGAGAAATCGCTAAGTCCATAGTATTCTTTGCAGCTACAGCGTCTCTACCGGTGAGGAGCAGGGTTACGTCATCTGCAAACATTGTAATTTTAGTGTTCTGAACTGTACAGTCTAAATCATTAATATAAAGTAAAAACAATAACGGCGATAAGACGCAACCCTGAGGCACGCCAATACTGACCACACTCCAAGATGATGAATGCTTATCATGAGTACTGTCCAGAGATACACTCTGTTGTCTTCCAGACAGGAATGACCTGAACCACCTCAGTGCTACACCTCTCCATAATGGTATAATTTATTTAGCAGAACCTCATGACACACACAGTCGAATGCCCTAGACAAATCGCAGAAAACGCCGATAGTTTTCTGCGATCCATCTTGGGCCTGTAGAACATCAATTGTGAATCGATACAGGGCTGATAGTGTACTCTTTCCTTTTTGGAAGCCATGTTGATTTATAGAAATTACGTTATTGGTCACTAGATGAGCTGTCAACCGGGATAAGAAAACCTTTTCATACACTTTTGAATAAACTGAGACCAAAGCTATGGGTCGATAATTATTAATGTCCTCCTGCGAACCTTTCTTATGTAACGGTTTCATTATTGCGTACTTTAGTTTGTCTGGGAAAATCCCATATTCCATGGACTGATTAATTAACAGGGTAAGAGGATCAGCAAGTTCCAAGACACAGAATCAGAAAATTGGAGTTGGCCCAGATGAAATCCAGACAAGATAGTTTGGAGACCACAATTACACGCCTTAATGATCAGCTTAACTACCAGCCCAATGTTTCACAAAGACCTGTTCTTCATGAACAGAGTACTCAAACTGCAATAATTCCAACACAGACAACTTCAAGGTACCCAAAATCCACTCCAAAAACATTTGTTAACAGCTCACTTCATAGTACAAGGAAAATTCAACAAAAACAAATTAACCACATGAGTATCTCACTTCAAACAGCAAAATATGCTGCCAGCCAAATAAAAAACCATCCCATTCCTTGTAATAACTTCCAGACATTGGACACACTTAAGTTCGACACAGCAAACCTACAACCAAGAATTGTTGAAGATAACCTCTTACCTTTAAGTAAAGAGACACCACCCCTGGAGAAAAGACCACCTTACACTGCAACCAAACTTGGGCCCAAAGAAACAATAGAAGAATTTTACAACACAAACATTGAGCAATTTAAAGCTAACTATCTAATAAACCACTCCAATAACAACCTCTTCTCCTTCTTTTTTATTGAATGGCAGCCACAGAAAGGAGAGAACTTGACCCCCAACGCAGTAAAGAAGAAGTCATTTAAAAGGGAACTGCTAATACTACATCAAAATGTGCAAGAGGTAAGGAACAAAGTAGACAGATTATCTCATCTACTTCAAGACATTCAACCTGACATAGTCATCTTGAGTGAGCATGGTCTGAACTCTTAGAGAATACTAAACTCCCAGAATACTCCCTCAAAGCACACTTTTGCAGGAAAGAAACCAGAAAAGGAGGGGTTGCAATATATGTGAAAGACTCACTACAACAAAAAACAGAGCCACTGGAGATATCGCATCATTGCAAGGAACTCGTATGTGAGGTGGCAATTGCTCAGAATAGCGGTCGGAAAACAACACCTTTACGTCTCTGGCATATATAGATCTCCAAGCGAAAAGTTGAATGAAGCCTTAGACATTCTTTCTAACATCATCGAAGAAACTAAGGCTAAAAACCACTCAATAATCATTATGGGTGATATAAACGTAAACAGCCTAGTGCCAAATAATGAATCACGAAAACTTGAAGAAACACTGGCCAGCCATAACATGATGAGATTGCCTCTACCCCCAACCAGAATCACTTACAACTCCACCTCCTCCATAGACTGTATATGCTCAAACCTATCTGCATCCAACATCAATGCCACAGTAATACACACAGGCTTGTCAGACCACACCGCACAATTGAGTAAAATATCTCTTGAAGCACAGAAAACAGAAACCTCTAGTCTTATTCAACGACAAATGAAAAAGGACAATCTTGACACTCTAAAAACTTTACTGCACAATGAGGACTGGGCTGGAGTATTTGGAGCCCAAAATGCTGAAGACGCATACAATGCCTTCTTAAATACTCTGGCAATATACATTGATGCAGCTTGCCCTAAAAAGAAAACCAGAAATAAGAAGAAAACAAATTTTAACCATAAAGACGGTGAAGCTCTTACACTGAAAGAAACTTATCTTCAATGCCTTAGAAAGTACCAGACTACAGGAAGTGACCTGCATAAAACAGACACAGCCCTTGCTAAGAAAAACTATGACCTTAGACTAAAAATGCTAAAACGCCAGGCATCATCTAACTGTATAAACAGAGCTGACAATAAATCAAAAGCAATCTGGCAAATAGTAAACAGTGAAAGGAAGAGTGCAGAACAAGGCAAAGAGCAGCTGAAACTGAAGATAAATGGAAAAGAAACAACCAATCCAAATGAAATCGCTGAACATTTCAATGAATTCTTCACCAAAGTTGCACAGCAAACGTTGGACATCAATAATCAGCACCAAAAAGGTCAACAGCTAACACTCCATGTAGCAAATTGTAGGCTCAGCCAACTTCACAACACCACTACAGAAGAAGTACAAATTATGATTAAAAGCATGAAGTCTAAAACCTCAGCAGGGCTTGATGAAGTATCATCAAAGTTACTTAAACACTGCAGTGAAGCCCTTACAACCCCCTTGGTCAGCATCATAAATAAGTCACTATCATCGGGACTCTTTCCATCCGCCTTGAAAGTTGCAAAAGTATATCCTAAGCATAAAAGTAACTGCCAAAAGACACCTAGCAACTATAGACCAATTTCACTGATCTCCACATTTTCCAAAGTAATAGAAAAAGTTGTATTAAAGAGACTGATGGACTACCTTAAACAACAAAACTTGCTAACTAATAGTCAGCATGGGTTTGTGAAAGGCAGATCCACAACAACTGCAATTGCTGAGCTGGCAGAGTTCATTTGCGATCAACTGGAAGCAGGAAAGCTTGTGACTGGCATAATGCTTGACTTCAGCAAAGCCTTTGATTGCCTGGGACACAACCTCATCCTGCAAAAACTTCAAAGCCTGGGTATTAGTGGCTCTGCTTACAGGTGGTTTAAAAGCTATTTGGAAGAACGCACCCAAGTGGTGGAGATAAGACATCATAGCAAAGGGATAATACAAAACATCAGATCCAAACCGTTACCTGTAAGCCGAGGAGTTCCACAAGGATCAGTCCTAGGTCCTGTACTGTTTATCTTATTTACCAATGACATGCCTCATCTTTTAAATGCCTACTGTTCTACTTTGATGTACGCCGACGATACTACTCTTCTGCTCACTGGGAGCTCTGCAGAAGAGCTAGCAATTGACTCATATACTGCACTAAATATGGCATACCAGTACTGCCACTCAAACGACCTAGTAGCCAATATGACCAAGACCAAACAACTAGCATTCGGTAGAAGACGAGATGAAATTGCAGCCCTACCAGAAGTTGACATGCAACCCAAGGCAACATTTCTTGGCGTAACAATTGACGAAACTCTTTCATGGACTCAGCATGTTGACAACCTTTGCAGGAAACTAAACACCAGCCTCTTTGTTATCAAAAGAATTTACCACATTAGTGATTTAATCACTGCAAAGACAACTTATTATGCCCTTTTTGAATCGCATCTGAGGTACAGCATTGCTATATGGGGAGGCACCACAGTCACTAACCTACAGAGACTTCTCCTGATACAGAAGAAAGTAATAAGAACTCTTAAAGGCCTAGGACCCAAGGAAAGCTGTCGTGAAGGTTTCAAGGATCTTCGCATCTTGACAGTTGTGGCCCTCTACATCCAGGAAGTGATTATGTTTGCCGACATGAATGAACTCCCTCGGGGAACAGATGTACACCAGTACAACACTCGACATGCTGACAACTACATCCTGCCAGCACACCATTTATCACTGTACGGGAGGAAGCCATTGTACATGGGACGCAAGCTATCGTACATGGGACGCAAGCTCTACAACCTGCTGCCAACCGAGATAAAGGCTCAGAAGGGCAAGAAACTGAAGATGGCACTGAATAGATGGCTGGTGACCAGGCCATTCTACACGCTGGAAGAATATCTACAAGACACATGACCATCTTAGACATCAAGACTGCTCAATTCAACTTATTTATTTTGTAAATTTTAAACTTTAACATTGTATTATTCTTTGTTTGAAGGTTATTTTTGACGATGGAAGGATTGTGAAGGAAACAGGATTTTTCCGGCGTGCACTAGTTTTTATTAAGTGCATGTTTATAGAGTTAGTGAAATTGACAAACAACATGTAGGTTGTGATTCCTGACTTAGGCGTGCCACAACGCTTTGGTAAGATTTGTTTATTTTAACCTAGTTTGTAATATTATGTATTAGGTTAGTTCTTTACCTGAAGAAGAGATCAGATTGCAGATCTCGAAACGTAGTGTTATTGTATTATTGACGCCAATACATTTCTCTATGAAATTTTGTAAATAAAGAGATTTTGACTTTGACTTTGAATCTCAGGATTTTAGGAGGAGAACCATCCCAACCTAAAGACAATTTATTATTCAATGATATAATTACTTTTGATACCTTGTCCTCAGTCGCCGGAGACAAAAACACAGACGAAACTACAGGAGGTCGAAAGTGACGAATTTTTCTGTATGACTCATCCACGTTGGCTTTGGGAGCTAGAGCCGAAGGTTCAGTTAAAAAGAAGCTGTTGAAATGCTCCGCCAGGAAATTTTTGTCTGATACGTGTATTTCTGTGACCTTTAGGGTTATATATTTTTTCTCTGAATTTCTGCCGGTTTCTTTACGCACGATACTCCATGTAGTTTTGATTTTGTTGTTCGATTGTTGTATATCTTTATCATAGCAAGTCTTTTTAGCTAGTTTTATTAACTTCTGTAGAGTTTTGTTGTATATATTATAATATGCTCTAAGGTTCGAATTTCTTGAGTTTTTTTAATAGTAAACTCAGCTCCCTTTTTCTGTTTAAAGACACTCTCAGCCCATTAGTGAGCCATGGTTTTTTCTTTAGGTTTTTTTTTCTTTTCAAGATAACTTTTGGAAAAGATTCTTCAAATAAAAGAATTACTGTGTCCAAAAAGAAGAATTGCGTTATTCCTACTAAAACGCCTAGCTAGAACAGGCATTGCCTTGTCCTGAACTTCAGAGTTTATAGAAAATCGAGTTATCTGAGCATTATGATCTGAAAGACCAAGATCAATTACTTGGGCAGTGGTTTCCCGGTTATTTGTTATTATGTAATCAATAGCGGTTTCTGATTCTGGTAGCGCTGAATATGAGAAAACAGACCATAAGACTCAAACAAATAAAATAGTTCCTTTTTCTCTGTGGTGTCTGAAATAGCATTTATGTTTAAATCCCCGCAGATGACGATATCTTTTATTTTAGTTTCATTTGTTATTTTGGTAAGTAGAGTGTCAAAAAGATAAAAAACCTCGGCCGCTAGTACGGATGGTGAACGGTATATACAAACAACCAAGAGAGGCCGCTGCGCGCCGTCTCCGCTCAGCTCGACTGCCGCGCACTCAAATACTTGTTCGACCGATAACGCTTCCAGATCAGCTCTGTTTCTAATTACATATTGAGAGGTTAGGGGACTTCGTACAGCAATGAGCACTCCTTCCCTGATACTTTGTGTACGCCCGAAAAAGGAAATCGTATCAAACCTAACTAATTTTTTCATTACATTTCTGCTTCCCGATAGAAGTCAATGTTTAGAAAGCAGAGAAAATCTATGCTCTTATTTAAAAACTGCAATTGTGCCTGGAGTTCCTCGAATTTACTAACAATACTTGTAATATTTACATGTAACAGAAATGAATTACAACTTAGAGTCCTTTTTACATTGATTTTCACTATTTTTAGAAATGCTTCTAGAAGGGTTAGTTATGTCGTGGGAGAGTGCACCTGTCGAGTTTCTAAAAAAACTCCACTCTGTGATTGGGACGACAATGAAGTAATGTCTATAGATGACGAAGAAACCTGTGCACCCGGTTCCGTAGAAAGTTTGAAGGCTTCAGATGGCCGTATACTTGGAGATTGAGTGGCGTTACCCTTCATGGTGGCATCATACGTAGCACCGACGAGGCTGCACGATGGTGTATTTTGCTCTTCTATCAGCTCCGTCGCAATTGCTTCATTGGCTGCAGAGGGAGAAAGAACACAAGGCTCTATACGTCGTGTATATGGACTATTAGCGACAGCTATTTCCTTAATACCCGAAACCCGCTTATCCGAACTTGTAGCAATGGCATTTTCTGAAATACAGTCAGCAATGAGCCGAGACAGAGCATCCTTTCCCTTTTCTGTCAAGTGTAGTTCATGGCGTGTAAAATATTTACGATCCATGGACTCTGTGTCAACAATTTTCATTTTAGGTACTTCCTCTTCAAGTCGCTTTAGAAGCCGATTTACAAGAAAGGTCTTCTCATTTACTTTATGTGAGTTCTGCATATCGAACCGATAAGGGATTGTGACTGCAATAATCCTGGGAGTTTTTAATTTCTCAATTAAGTTTTTGTATCTTCTAAATACATTATTTTCATTTGAGTTACTGATGTTGTTTGTACCAGCAATTAACACTACCCAATCGTCTTCGCAGAACTCGGAATCCAATATGTTGGGGAAAATGTCAGTGCCAGGTTTACATTCAACCATCACTTTGTATTCATTATTATCCAGATGAGACATTAGGTGCATAGACATATGCCGACCATGACTATCTGAGTAAACGTTTACTTTTCTTCTTACTTTCTTGTTCGGCCTGTTGTGTTTTTCGGTGTTGTTTTATTCCTGCTTTGATATTGTTTTGAGATTTTGTATTAGGCTTTGCATCTTTGGTTTCAAAACTTGGCTTTACATTATTTTTGTCTTGCTTGTATTTTTCCGATTTAGGGCTATCGTTTTCCTCCGGAGATATTTCTGGTGGAGCCACGCAGTTATTTTGTTGCTATAACTCTTTATTGTTCACTGATACAGTTGCCTTGATTTCTCTCTCAGAAACCTGAACAGCACATTCCTTAAACATTTTTTCAGAATTCTGTTTCAGAGTACTGATTATAATTTCTTCATCTCCATTTTTTCGAACGGTTTTATTTATGAAGTCCTTGAGAGTTTTTATTTCCGCTTTCAATAATTTAATTTGATTTTCCATAGAATCCTCTAAGCTCAAAGATTCTTCCAGAACTTGTTTTTTGTTAAGTTTTTCGATATCCAGACATTTCTTCATGTCAGAATTCTCTTCATGTATAGCACTCAGCGATTTTTTCAAGTCATCATTGACCTTAAGAGCAGCGTCCAATTTGTGTAACAGTTGAGTAAGCTCGGGGATCAGGTCAACGACAGCATCATTTGAGTATATGTGAGCAATAACTTTAGGTATACTATGAAATTGTATTGCTGAGTCGATTACTTCATCATGGATTAGTTCCTCTTTCAGAGACGAAAGATCATCTTGAGTTGTTTTAAGTAAATTGCTGCGTACACATCGAGTCATTATTGTCGCCATTCAGCGCGCCTTCAAGCTGTGTTCCACTACTTCAGTGCAGGTATGCAACACACGAGAGTATACTAAATCCGGAGAGGATGCGCTGGACAGGAGTACTAAGTTTGTATGGTTATTTAAACTCTAGTGATAGCGTACGCGTTAATTATGCGATAAAACTTATTAGTCAGTAAAAATAAAACAAAAAAAACGCATTTTCCATTGGGAATTGTTTATTGAATGACCCGACCCGATCCATACTCCAACCTGCTAGTCACCTCTATCACTTGTTATGCAGCTTGCAACCTTATCTCTTTTCATATATTTCTTCATGTACCCTTGACATTTGTTAATCTTTTACCCACTATATTTAAAAAATAATTAAAATCTTTTTCTTCCCTCCAACCTATTTCTTTTTATATTTAATTAAATATATCATTGCAAGAAAATACAGTTTTTGCATTTATTTTCTTGTGTTTGGTAGAACTAACCATCGGTTTAATTACATCATACTTTACTGAAAACCTTTAATGTGGTGTTTTTATTTTGGACACCTAAATACCTCCCTGGTTTGTCACTAATGAAGAGGAAAACTTTTCATATAAAAACTTTTGAGTATTGGTAGGATTTTGTTATAGTATTTCTTAAATAACTTAAGGAATATTTACTAAGCTCAGATTATTCCTAACCTCTCCATCTAACACAGATATAAGAGAAAAGTATATGCAATTTTAAGCTTGACAGATATTCAGGAGGTCATCTTATAGATTATGTGATCATCACAATCTGAGCTTTGTAATCAGTTATAGACATATAAATAGAAAACCAATTTAGGTTTTTTTAAAAAAATGCTTTTATGACCATGTCATATAGAAAACCTGTGACACAGATAACAGCAATCACCACTTCTAACAAATTTTTGAACAAAATTTCAAGTTCTACGTTTAAAAAAAAATTGTAAAAACTATCTGTGTGTTTGTAAGAAATTGAGGTGAGAAAAAATAGAGAAACTGTGTACAAATATTATGTACCACTTTGACAATAAATTACAACTTTTATGAATTATAATTACTATATACTAATCTGTATAATAATTCAGTTTAACTACTATAGTAGTATTAAATAAAACATATAAATTAATCGTATGTGTGAGATTAATCTGTGATCAGTATGTTTAACGTAATATATACAGTATGCCAATTTGCCTTGTTTTGAGGTGCCTTCCTCATTAGCATAACTGGATTGTACAGCTCAAGGTTGTTTGTGTAGATGTACCAGTTTTAGAGCAGAAACGAAATGCTGTTTGCTCACTGGGAGTTGTAAATAGTAAGATTTTTGCCCTAATTGTGAAATAGAGTCCTTTAATAAGAATACATAATACAAGGTAGGAACATGCCACACCATGTGTCTTGTAACAGGCCTCACTGAGGTTGTATAAAAATTGCAAGTCTATATTCTGCGAAACGGACAGACAATCATACAAAAAAGAAATTGTTTACATCCCCCCTGGCAAAAAAATTGGTTGGACATGCACCATCATAGAACTCACTTTTGTCTATATAGAAATGAAGTTTCATGCAAAATTTAATTTTAACAGATAAAATATTTCTTGAGATCTCTTGCCACGAGATACATTCTCATTTTTGTTTATTTATGTTTCATAACAAAGTGTTTAAATAATAACAGTTCGGGTATTTTTATTTTCTGAAAGAAATGTTGTAATTTCATGTGTGTGTTCTCAATTTGTTTACAAATTTATATATCCTGCTATTTTCTTGTTGTCATCATGGTTATCCATAAGGCCAACACAGAAATATTCACTATGGAGTGACATGCACCATCGTTAAACTCAGTTCCTTTTTGAGATATTGTGCAGACATTCAGAGAGAAATGACATTTTTACAGCCCACCGAGTGATAGGCTTCACTAATGCTCAGCCAAATAATATAAATTCAAAATATTATTATTAGTTACAGTTATATTCATAGCTGTAATAAATATTATAAATAATAGTACTTTACATAATCATTCTGAAATAATTACATCCGTATTATTCCATCATGTTCATTTAATAGAAGTCAAACTGGTGCAAATTTGGATTAAAGTGGTTTCGACCATATTGGATAAAATGCAATTTCAAAGCAGTTTGGAAGCAAGATAGAGAGTATGGTAAATAAATGTGTAGTAGTAAATTTGGCTAGATTGTATGTGTAATCAGGTACATTTAAATTTAATAATTGCACATTTATATTTCTTCAGTTTGTTGAAAATTGATTTTTTTTTATTTTCAGGTACATTCTGTGGGTCACTGTCAACTCTCAAGTCTTATGACTTGGGGTGTGTTGTCATAAAAGAAGTTTTAAAACGTGCTTCCCTTGACCCTTCAGATGTTTCAGAAGTGATTTTTGGACAAGTAAGCATTTTAATTATTATGCTGGTTAACTTATATTTTTGTAAACCATAAGATTTATCATGATCTTAATAAATTGATAATGCAACTTATAAATCGTAGACAGAATACTTAGAAAATTCCATTCATCTGTATGAAAATATTCAAAATGCCTTGAAAAGCATTTGGTATGTAGTATTTTTCCTTTCAATTAAAGCAATTTTTATGAAATTGGGGAAGGTCAGTCCACCCATAGAGTAAAGAAATGTAATTTTTAGCTGTGTATAGTATAGCAGTGGTTAAACAAACCACATACTCTAGTAAAGTCAAGGGTGGAAGTTCTATACCAACCATTAGTGAGAAAGGACTACCTTGCCTGTATCCAACTGTGCTTTCCGTATCACCCCTAATGAATGGGCAGTGTTTATCAGACCTTTAGTTTGTACTCTGTGGAGCCTTGTAAGTGAGACATAATCATTCCTTTGAGTGACTCCATCTTGAAACCTTAACCTGTAGTAGCATATGAAAGTGCAAAAGATCCTTTGAAAATTGTGTTATAAGAATGATTTCAAGTGCCTTGAAGGTTGTTGTTTCTATTTAATCTACCATATTAAATTTTGGAAACTGGAATCTGTACTATTCATCAGGTAAAATTTTGAAATGTTCAGAGAATTAAAAGTTATAGAAAATACAGTTTAGAACACAGCAAAGTCAAATGTAAAAACAAAGAAGCTGTGTCCAAATAAACTAAAACTGAAAACACAAATCCTCTAATGATGAGATTATTAATGCTTAGCCATTACAAAATAAGTTTGGTCTGCAGTGCAATCAAGGGTATTTTTTACTTTGTGTTTTAGCTATAATTATGGTAATATATTTGAATTTATATTATGGGTTTTTATTTATATTAACATACAGCTTCTGTATTGTTTTGTTTACTCCTTATGTTATATACTTTTGTAATTACCAATTTGTTGACATGTTCATATTTAACTTCAAGAACAAACCAGATTTTAGCTGTCCAAGTCTGTTTCAATTTTTTTACATATGACTGTGGTCAATGTTTGTAATTTACTTCTTAACCCAAGATCTGTTATGACCATGATTACCTTTATAATCTAGTGTGCCCAAACATAACATATGAGTAGGTTCCGTCATTAATAAAGCAAATTTTATGGATGAGACACAATGTTTTTGGTACTAATTGATAGAAGAGATTCAAATTTGTAGAAATCCATAGCTAATGCTCTCCAATCCATGTTTGAATCAACAGAGTGAATAATTGAAAGCGAAGAGATGATTCTTTGCTCTAGTGCTACTAGCCTAGAATGTTAAAAGAACAGGATATTCAGCTCCTTGGTTTTCAAAACTGTGATGTAGTGCTGAGTCACCAATACCAATACAAAAAATGAAAATTCTTATTCTTTTCATTGCACTAATATAACGGTTTATATCTTGAATACATTTTTTTCATAGCTTTTATTGTCCTTTAAGAGTTAAAGGTGCTACAGGTGGGACGTATTAGTTTGACACGTAAGCTATTTTAAAGTGTGAAATCTTAAAAATCTTTCAAAAATCTGTATTATTGTCCTGCACACTTCAAGTTAGAGATAAGAAAGTATTATCAGAAGTAACTTATCCTTGGACTTCCAGTACTCCACCATTCATTACAAGATAATCTCTTATCTTTCATTCAACTGGATTGCCTTAAACTAAATATAGTAAACCATTCATTTATCACTACAAACTGTGCTGACCTTCACATAATCAGCTATCTAGAGATAATAATTGACAGCTCAATTGGAATAGAAGTGGTTCCCTGAATTGTAGTGATCACTGGCAAGGGTTCAAACCTCAATGAGGGCATTATCTTTTCGAGTGTTTATTGTTGTTTCAACGACTTCTTTGAACCATTTTAGCAATATTATATTAATTTTAAACTGTTTTCAGATTAATATTTTAAAAGGTGCTTCAGACAAAATCATTAAAATGATGTCACTATTTTGACATTCAAACAACCGTGTCATCTGATTGTTATTGATTCATCATACTACATGTCTGAATAACAACATCATGGAATGTGACATTAAATATGTGGCCTCTTCGTAAATTGTTGAACAATTAGCCTTTCAAGTTTTTAAGAATTTGAGAAAATTACTGATATTTCTGGTACAAAGATATTTTTAAAATATTTCGAATACAAATTATTTTAAATTTTATTATACTGCGATCATTTGATCAAAGTGAAATAGATAAAAATAATTTAGACAAATCTGTAAAAATAATTTAAGGAGGGAAAGAAGATTTAAAATCCCTAAGGGCAAAATAGAAAAATAAACTTAATGTGAAGGACGAGAAAATCTTAAAACCTCTGGATGAAAATTATCTGTTTAAGAGTGAATCAAGATTTGAACTCTTAGAGTCTTAGAGGATGAAACATTTAAATTAAGGCAAGATTTAAAGCAAAGAGATAAACTAATTAAGACACTAAATACTATAACTATAAATCAGATAACCACAAAGATAAACTTGAGGAATCTACAAGTACTTATTCAGAGCTGACATTTGATCACAGAAAACTTATTTAAACTACTTGTCTATTAGAAAATAACCTAAATACCAAACAGAATTTTCAGGAAGTTGATTTTGAGTTGTCCTCTGGTAAACGTTTCACCCCTCTTTTCCACAAGACTATCACAGCTAAAGTTATAACAAAACCTCAAACAACCGACACATAAGAAAATTCACTCTCCTAAAACAAATGTAGTAGTAGATGAGCCAAAAGATCACTCCACAAATACTACTAATGAATAAAAAACAGGGCCCAGCACCATACCAGAGCCTCTGAACTGAGAATAGTATGGAGACAATGTCTAATCAGAATAAAAATGAAAATATGGTGATTATTTGTAACACACATAACAGCTATGGTGGGAAGGGTTTATTCAATTTGAATGATGAGTTTAGCTCCAGGTCACCTTTTCTTCTGCAGCATTTGGAATCTGACAGTCACAGACTTGACTCCTGGAATCTGGAGTCACAGACTTGACTCCTGGAATCTGGAGTCACAGACTTGACTCCTGGAATCTGGAGTCACGTTCATCTGAAGAGACCCTAAAAAAGTCGGCAACAGAGAATCTCAAATTAACTTTACATCGTTTCGACATCAGAGACACCTAGATTACAAAATATAATATAATATAGGTGAAGAGGTATTAGGTTTAGACATGATCTTCAAGTATGATGGAGCAACTGAGTTGTCAACACATAACATAGCAATGGTTGGAAGGGATGATTCAATGTGAATATTGAGTTTAGCTGCAGTTCAACTTCCTCTTAGTGCAGGATCTGGAATCTGACACTGTCGCAGATTTGACTCCTAGAGTCTTGAATTGTGTTCGTCTGAAGATACCAAATAACAGTCATTGACGAAGAAGCCGAAATGAACTCTACATAGTTACAACATCAGAGACACCTAGACTACAAAATATAGTATAATCTTTGTGACGAGGTATTCTTAGTCTCATCAAATGCACTACAATGATTATACACGATTTCTAAAAGAAAAAAAACACAAGATAATCCTCAATGAAAACATAATGATTTATGTTATTTATGATTTACAATGATTTATGACATGAACTAAATAATATTCAGCTGGTGGAGTGCACTTGAATAACAGGAAAACAACTTTTTGGTGAACACAATTTGTAATAGAGGTTATTCCACAAAATCCATTCATACATAGAGAGGAAACTAGTCAAGTGAGGATGTTAACCCTAAGTCGGAGCAGAATATGCAATGTTCAGAGGAAGACATCCACCAACTTCAAAATCAATGTACGGTGCACAATATCTCCCATTGGACCTCAGTCCTAACATGCTCCAGGATCAGCTTTGGTCCTTCTCCACCTCTGCTTAGTTTTCTCATTCCAGACACTACCAAAAAAAATTAGGCTACAAACATATTGCCTAATAGTTCAGTTTTGTCAAATACTTTTTTAAATGTAAAGAAAACTTTAATGAAATCTATGAGAGTTTAGAAAGTAAACTAAAAGTGCTTACTGTAACCAGACCTGTTTTCTTATGTACTGTACCTAATAGATATGACAAAAATCTTAATGGTCCGGAAAACAATCAAATACAAAAAGTAAATAACTACATCATGGAGATAGCTGCCAGAATTGATGGAGTTTACATTATTAATCTTAATCATTTGGGACGACAACACTATACTGTCCATGGTCTGCACTTAAACATGCAAGGCACAACAAAACTGGCCGTATTATCTTAAAAGCCCTTACTTGGTGAAACAGTCAAGAATTACATTTCAAGTATGAGAGGGTTCAACCTCCAGTAAAAATAATAGAAAAGAACATGACTGGAATAATTACTGAACATAAAGACTATGAAAAAACTGTGTTTGCACACTGTATTTCTGGCGACTTTGAGGATGAGCGACAGATGACTGCTGGTGTCACAGTGATTTTTAAACAACAATTTGGAAGACCACTTGCTTCAAACTGCATAACCAGTCACCTTGCTTATCAACAAGTCCCTGATGGAGCTGGAATCTATTCATTGATTACAAAGGATAAATACAAAAATAAACCGACTTTGACTGATTATGATAAAGCTTTTGAGGATTTCTCAATTGATTTTAAGAGAAGAGGTTTTACAAGGCTCATATGTTCGGCTATGGGTTGCGTTCGTGATAAAATATCCATAGAACACTTTGTAACCAAAATAATGAAATTTCATCACCTTACTGGAGCTTCTGTGGACATCATATTTTACAACCAGTGGTCCTCCAGAGTATTATGGAATGGCTTAACACATGATGAATTTATCACTGATTTAAAATACAATATTTTGTCAAAGTATCCGCAAGCTACACCATCATCATTTGTTGTTGATCACATGCAGCCTGAGACCTCTTCACTTCAACTACTGTCATCAACCATAACTACAAACCTAGGACCACAAGGAGACAAGGAGACGGCCCTACATCAGGATCATCTTGATTTCCAATCCAAACAACACTTGGAAGCAGTGTCTGGTGAAAGTGAGGTGAACCATGGGCAATATGGTGTCAGTGATTTTTGTTCATCTTTTTCAGATTTAAACTAAACTTTTATGACAATGAAAACTGCTCTGCATATAGATATTATAGTTTGAATGTTATTGATCTGGCTCATAATAATGCACTATTAAGTTCACATAACAATAATCATTTTAAACTATCAGGGATGAAAAACTACCAACATTTAAAATACCAATATACTAAAACCATTATCAAACTAAATTCCAAAAATAAACTAAATTTTGACAACATTCAACTTCAACCATTTAAAATATTACATCAAAATGTTCAACACTTATCATCACGTATTAATATACTAAAAATTAATTTAGAAGAAATCCAACCAGATGTAGTAGCAATATCTGAACATAAAATGACTGAAGCAGAAATCCTGTATCTAAATATTCCAAATTATAAAATATGTTCATTTTTACAAGGTCCATCTCACTTGGTGGTGGTGTATTGATCTTAGTTAGAAATAACATTAAAAATAAAAAATTATTAATTCTTGAAGTCTAAGATCTTATAGCCAAAAAAGAATTTGAATGTTGCTTATCAGAGATTGCTGTAAATACATTTTCATTTATTTTAGCATGTATTTATAGATCCCCACAGCAAGGGCTACTTGAATCTTTTCTAGGTAGACTTGATTTGTTATGTAATACATTAAATGATAAATTCAAGAATATTATCATAGCAGGAGATTTTAACATCAATGTGTTGAACAAAGACAGTACATATAGGAATTTTGTTAGTATTTTAAATTCTTATAACTTAGTTTATAAAGTAAATTTTCCTACTAGAGTTACCTCCGAGTCAGAAACCAGCATAGATAACTTCCTCACTAATATCACAACTAAGAAATTAAAAACATCTGGCCTTATAACATGTATATCAGACCATGATGGGCAATTGTTTGAAATTATTGGTGTACAAAATACTCTTCATTATGTGAATAAAAGGTATTGTAGAAAATTTTCAAAAACTAACACAGATTTATTTTTAAGGCTATTGGGTAGTGAAAATTGGTTAGAAGTTTACCAGGCTAGCGTAGAAACTAAGTATGATGTTTTTTACTCAATATTTGTTCATGTTTTTGAAATTAGCTTTCCTAAATTAATATCTGTTGAAAAAGAGAAAAACCTAAATAGCTGGATTTCAGATGATGTAAAGATTAAAAAGGAAAAAATTGCGCAATTGGAGAAAACATATAGGGTTTGGAAAACTAATGATTTAAAACAATTAATTAAGCAACTGAAAATTGAAAATAAAATTCAAATAAACAACGACAAAAAAAGGTTTATTGACAGTAAAATTAAGAAATCTACAAATAAGTCAAAATCAACTTGGAAATTTATCGAATCTGAAATCAACAATGGTAACAAGATCACTGATAACATACAATTAGTCCGGGATGGCACATCCATATCAGACCCAATTCTTGTTGGTAATATATTTAATGATTTTTTTATAAATGTATAATGATATATTTGTGCTTCCAAATGCTCAGAAAGATTTTGTTAATCAATCGGGTAATGAAAAACCGCCTCAAGCCTAAATTTTTTTCAAATTTAATGAGGTTGATGAAAGAATTTTAAAAACGATTGTAATGGGTTTTGAAAACAAATTCTCAACAGGAATTGATTATATACCAATCACCCTCATTAAACAGTCTTTTCCGCTAATCTCTAAACCATTAACCCACATAATCAATTCATCATTAATATCTGGCCTTTTCCCATCCAAATTAAAAATTGCTAAAGTCGTTCCACTCTATAAAAAGGGGAATTTAAATAGTCCAAGTTACAGACCTATATCTTTATTACCTGTATTTTCTAAAATTTTTGAAAAAAATAGTATATAATCAACTTTTGGATTACCTGGAAAGTAATCACATATTGGATCATCAGCAACATGGTTTCTGACCACAAAAATCTACGATAACTGCAGGTGTTAATTTCATTGAATTAATAATAGATTTGGCTGACAGGAATGAAAAAGTCATTGAAAATCTTCCTTGACTATTCCAAAGCATTTGACAGTGTGTCCCACGATGAATTACTTAAGGTACTTTATAATTTAAATATTAAGAGTAAGGAACATGAATGGTTCAAATCATATTTAAAAAACCGACAACAATGTATTCAAATTCAAAATAGTTTTAGTTATTTAAACAGCAAATATAAATATACACAAAATTTTTATTCAAACCTTCAAACTATAAAACATGGTGTCCCACAGGGATCTATACTTGGCCCTCTTCTATTTCTTTGCTATTTAAAGGGGTTGCCGGGTGTGATACAGGTGGATGGGTCAGTGTGCCTCTACGCTGATGATACCAACATCACAATTTCAGGTAAAAGTCAAGAAGAAATTGAGCTTAAATCATCTCTAAGTCAACTGTAAAAGAATTTTCAGACGCTAAAAATCTCCTAATAAATATAAATAAATCAAATTTTATTTCATTCTGTACAAAACAAACTAGATCAAAATTAAAGCCAAATATTTATCTAGAAAATTCAAAACTGAATCAAGTAGAAAACTCAAAATTTCTTGGACTAATATTGGACCAACACTTAAGTTGGGATAAACATGTTGACCATGTAGTAAATAAAATGTCCTCAGGTCTATACGCTCTACGACAAATGTCGAGGGTATGTAATATTGAAACCTTGAAAACTATTTATTTTGCATTAATTAATTCACACATGTCTTATGGTATAAGCATGTATGGAGCTACAACAACAAAAAATCTAGACCGAATTCTTCACCAACAAAAAAAAAGCTATTAGAATAATGTTAAATTTGGAACGCAATGAATCTGTCAAACAGCATTTTTCTAAATTAAGAATCCTTACCGTATATGGTCTATATATTTTTCAAACTATCATGCTTGTGAAATCAAATGAAGATAGTATACCTAAATTAGGAGCAAATCATGATTATAACACTCGCCATATAAATTATCCATCAATCCCATCACATAACTTAGAACTTTAAAAAAAAAACCCACAGCTATAGGATCCAAATTCTTGTTATTTCTTCCAAAAACGTTTCTAAAAATTTCACAAATTTGCATATTTAAAACAAAGTTAAAATCATTTTTAATTGAAAAATCAGTATACTCATTTAAAGAATATTTTGAGGTAACTTAGTTCATCCAACAATTTGGTAGTTAATATGACATTATAAATAGTAGCAAAATTGTAAAATCAGTGTTGTCATTTGCATAACATTTTGAGGCAAACTTCTTTATTTAATGATTTATGTAGTCACTAAATGGATATTGTAATGTAATGGTTGACGCTATTCTGTATTTATACTATATGTGTACATTTTATGAGTCGTGAATAAAGTTAATTTGAATTGAATTGAATTGAAAACAGAATAGTATCACAATAACACATAATTATAAGCTACCCACCTGCTGTGCTTCACTATAACATTAATTGAACTATTGGAAAATTAAATGAGTTTGAAGTATTTCTTTCAACTTACGAAATAACGTAGGAATAATGTACAAATTATTTGTTTAAATGAACACAATATGCAACAAGATAACATTAAGATAAGATACAATTTTTTAAAACATTGAAATATTTCTCTTTGGCAGATGGTTTTTTGTTGTTGTAGTAAATCAATAGGAGTATTGATTATTGTACAAATCATCATGTATTGTCATTCATAAAGTTCTCCATTCAATTGTTAGACATGATTTAGCTTGTTTAAATTAAAAATTAATTTTTGAAGGTTCATATATTGAGATTGAATTCTTGGCCATAGTATCTCAAAATTGTTTCTAAATAAATTGCAAAACTTATATTTAAAGCTTGGAAAGGAATCAAAGAGTAAAAGAATAGTGATCTGTTATAAATTGATTAATTATTATTCTGACAATTCTCATAATCTAATTGAGCAGAGAACCTACAAAATTAACACCTATAACTAGAAGCAACATAGATCGCATTTTAACTTGTGCTTGTTTATATCACACTTGCAATATTTAATCTTAATCTTAACCTGTATATCTGATCATAATGGTCTACTGATTAAATTTCCAAAACCCATTCCACAGATGTATAAAATACAGAAAATGGTTTTTCATGCAAGTAAAATTTCTTAATTCCTAGTTGAGCTTTATTACCAGATGAGCAATAAACCATTTACTAGCTCAGTAGAAGAAAACTATTCAAACTTTAAGAATAGAATAGAATAGAATAGAATAGAATCTTTATTCACCACAAGATATTCCATAGAATACATAGGCAAGTCATGTAACTATGAGATTAATATTTCTACACACAAGCCATTGTTTACATAAATATAACCTAAGCCAATGGACTATTTTAAGACTACAGTAGGCCCTATAATATAAATAACAGCAATATAGTATTACAATACTAGTAAATATTTTAATCAAAATAGCATTTTATAAATTACAACAGGCCTAACTTAAACATTATAATAAACAACACATTGGACATTACAATAAATAGATATTATTTTACTTAAACATATATTTGTTTAGCACAAAGTGACAAAAGATTCTTTGAAAGCGTCAGGTCAGGCTAAAATCCAATTCGGACCAACTCTCAGAAAGAAATTCTTCCACTTTATAAAACGGATTTTTTAATAAAAAATTTATGATACAGATTTTAAATTTATCATTTTCTAAATTCTTGACTGGGTCGGGTAACTTATTCATTAATCGGCTTGATATAACTATGGGATTTCTTTCACTTTTTAATAGCCTATTTTGTGGTAAATTAATTAAATTTGCAGATCTAGTATTGTGGGAATGAATGGAGCTTCTTGTATGTACCTTGTCTAAATTAGCTCTCAAGTACATGAGACACTGAAAAGGAAATATTTATCTTGAAAATAAACCAATATTTTTCTAAAATTCTGTGAATCATGCTATAAATAGGTATACAGAATTTTGATATAAAGAGAAATACAAATTTCTGCTGAAAGGAAAAATATACTGCATACATTGGCAAAAACTAGCACTGATTTTAAGGGGTATGTTAAGAAAGTTTAAAAATTAAAACTGTAGTTAGGAAAGCAAAAAGAATTGTAAATAATAGTCGCAAATACAATTCCAAAAATAAATCCAAAGCCATTTGGACCATTATAAAATTAGAATTGGGTGGAAATATAGTAAAAGATAGGAAAAACTCATACTAGATGTCAATGGTGTAGAAGTTGAAAATCCTATAGATGCTGTTAATAAATTATTAACCTTTTATTGATTTTTTTAATTTACTTCAAGTTCCATCTGTTATGTACCAACAGGCCTGAATGTATAGTTGACATGACTGTGAAAATACCACGTATGAGTTTGAATGGTATGAGGAGCTAAATAAAAATTACGTTAAAATTAAAAAAAAATAAATAAAAAAAAAAAAAACAGTAAATTATGTGGCTGTAATGTAATTTTGATTTATAAGGAAATTTTTCAACCGGATGTTTTTGCACATAATCTTCTGTCTGAAGTTATTCTAATTTAAAAAAATTCAAAAACTGATATTTCTCATCTATTGTCTGATATCTATTCTCAGTAATATCTCAAAAATGAAAAGGCACTCCATAACAGACTTAATGACTTCTTAGAATCATTCTTATAACACAAGAGATAAGATTCTGCTATATTACTCACCACATAATCTGGTAATGTTTGAATGAAGTCCATTCATAATACATAAGTATACATCTATATAAAATGTTATCAGTACAATTGAAACTTCTTGAAGAAACACCAGTCTAAAATTTTGAACATTGCATTTATTTAGAAATGTGACAGTATCAATGAATGACAATCTTGATGAGTTGTAGTTTTATTATTTTAGGTTTAGTTACTAATAGTTGTTTATGATAATATACAATATGAATTTTATAAAATGTTTTGTGCAATAAAGATATAACTATTATTATTATTATTATTTCTGTCTGTCTGTTTGTCTGTCCACACGATATGTCAGAACCAAACTGACCTATAGACTAGAAATTGTGCATGAAGCTTCATTTCTATGGAAATGAACACTGGGTTTTATTGTAGTGGATGTCACTCCATGGGAATTGGTTGAGGGTTAGCAAATATTTTTACATTGATCTTACGAGTTATCATGATAGCAACAAGAAAATAGCAGAATAAATAAGTTTATAAACAAATTCAATACTCCCATAAAAGATTCAAACATTTGATGTATCAACAGATTAGCCAAACTATACCAACACATACACCATTTTAGAGAGACTCGGTTTGTAGACTTTTATTAACACTGATGTTAAAACAAATTTAATGAGAAAATCTGACTATATCATGTTACAAGACATACTGAGAAAGATTTTGTATGTAAACTTCAAATTTTATATGAAACTTGATTTCTACAAGAATGAGTTTTACCTTTTGTTTAGTTGATAAGATTTGTTTTATATGCATTATGGTTTTAGGTATCATTTATTTATTTCTTGACTGAATATCACAAACTGTTACCTCTGTTTTTCTGAAATGAACTAATAGTGGTGGACCCTCAAATTAAAAAAGGAATCTTGTAATATTTTTGTAACAATTAATTTTTATGTTAACACATTAACTGCCAACATAAATAATTCTAGAGTTCCCTGTATTGCCAACATTTTCTGTAGTCGTTTTCTGTGATATTGTTTTTGTGGAGAATATAACAGTAAATGAAAACGATACATGCAAATTATATGATATGGGCTGTATGGCTTAACTTTGGACCGATTGGGTCAGCAGATTTATCTTTCATCCGAAATTGCCTGAAAAAATTTCTTGCCGACCCGATCGGGCTGACATAGAAATTTCAGTACACATTGGAATATTTAAAGGATGACTGAATAAACATTCCCAACTGCTTCCCGCTCACAGCCGATACGTCGCATAGTTTGCGCCAATTTATGTAACCTCACTTCCACTCGCTGCTTTCATTGTGGTTATTCGTTAAATAGTTGTATGATTGTTTATGTTAGTCCAAGCTTTATTAAATATCAGAGATGAATGGAAACCTGGATGAAAGTGATATAGAGATGTTTTTGGACGAACCGATGAGTAGTGAACGCGATATGGAGATAATTATGGTGAATTGGAAAATTATAGTGGATCTGAGTTTTCTGATTTGGAAGAAATTGTCGATGCGCTGGTACCACAAGATTGCAGAAGAACTGCTTCTTGGAACAGCTGTTGTCAGTGCGTGGCTAGCGTACAAGAATGATGTAGAAGTTACTGCTCAACGTAGAAGAAGTCATGTGTATTCCATCATAACATTCAGAGAAAAGTTAGTCTAGAAGACGAAATCCTGTCTGCAGTGCCATCACTACATTTCTGAGTCAACAACTTTCGTAGGCGAGAGAAAAAACAAACGGAGATCAAGGAAAAATTGCAAGATTTGCTACAACAAGGCTATGCGTGAGGGAGGTTGTCAAGCATCAAAAAATCTGAAGAAAGTGACAACGTTCTGTGAGCTGTGCTCAGGAAAGCCTTACCTCTGCAAAGACTGTTTTAAGAAAGTCCACAAGTAGATCTTAATCTGTATTACAAAAGTATTAATCCACTTTTATGTATCCAATTAAAAATAAACTTTGTTTTTATAAATATTGAAATATTATATATTATTTTATATCCAATAATTCCAATATAAACGCTCCCAAAATTGTTTTTCTAATTTCATTCACAACAATAATGAGGTAAATGAAACGAGAACAATTAATAAAACAATATAATCACATAATAAAATCAATTAACGAAAGTATAGAAGAAAAAAATATCAACAATTGGCAAAAATAAATTTGCTGACCCGATCGGGAGATAAAAGTTCATAATATTCCACAGCGTTTTAGTGAACCTAAAAAATAACGAAACAACTTCAAAACAACGTTCTATGTTCATTCTTGTATCTATTTAGAACATTTAGTCCACTGGTTTGCCACCAGAGCAATGCTCATAGCTGCAATAAAGTAAAACTATGTCGGCAGTGCATAGTAGCAACAAAAAATTCGCCAGCCCGATCAGGTTGGCATGGCATAACATGCTAAAATATTACTCCACAAGTCTTTACATTTGTTGTTACTGTTTCATGATTTTTTTACCATTGTAACACTTTAATTTGAATTTAGACCTTGAGTTAAAAAAGGGCAAATTCAGTGGATTTTATGGTTCACTAATATGTTTATTTTGCTGTTTCTATTAATTTTCACAAAAATATTTGTTGGCACATTTTAAAGCTTATAAAACACAAAGACAGTAGAAATTCAAAGAATATCATAAACCTAAACATTGCATTTTTTAATGTTGATTTAAAATTGTATAGTAAAATATTTTTGTTTTAATAAAAAAATATTGTCATTCTTTACATGAAATTATAAAACTTTAATATTATAAAAAATCATAACTTCCAGTTCTGTAAGAATGAACAACTTTATCATTATTGATAATAAAGATTCTGTTTATTTGAATGAAGAGTTCACCTCATAAGTAATCCTAAGCATATCATAAATAATTCACCTTTTAAGAAGGAAATGTGATACAGGCTCTATCAGCTGGAGAGGGTCAGAATCCAGCTCGCAAAGCTGCCATCAAGGCTGGACTATCATACTCAGTAGCAGCGTATTCTGTAAGCATGCTCTGTGGATCAGGACTCAAGTAAGAATGCTACACTTTTTTATTAAATGAATAATTCAAAATTGTAGGAAGCCAATATCCTAATTAACTGTTATAGTTTACCCTTACAGTGCCAGCATCTGTACAGTACGGACATTGGCAGTTTTCATTGAAATGCAGACACCCGTACCCGTATAGTACGGACGGTCAGTTTTATCAAGATTATAGAATGCATGATTAACCAAAATGCCTGATATTTGGATTTTGTCATGTTCTCTCTTATGATTCATTTATCGGTTGTCCATTTAGGTTTCGTATTTTGGTAGTCCATGGGCTTGAATAACAAAGCTCAGGTGATTCAGTCTAGCACCAGTGCAGACAGTCTGTAATTGTTTACATTGTGTGTAATTGATACTTGTTTCTAGTTACAACTGTATTGTTTATTTGTTATTACCTTTTTTTGTATTCAAGTAGTGAATAAAAATTGGGGGAAAAGATAGAATTTTACAAGAAATTTGAAAAGAGAGTCCATCCAACTTGCTTCTGTGCATTTTTGTATTTGTTTTGTCTTGTAAATAGCGTTCTTATTTTTTTTAAGTAAACATGTGATATTGTCATGAACCGTAACCATAATAAAGAAATGATTAACATATTTTAATTGATTGAAATCTTATAACTAAGTTACAACAAGTTCAAAACATTAGTAAACTAATATCACAGATCAGGTGATCATGAACAGCACGGAAAGCCTTACTTTTCAGCCATTTTTCCATTGTAACTTTAAATTTACTGAATGGAACATCTCATGCTCTTTCTGGCAACTTCTTACATAGTTTATTCATAGAATTATTTTTAATTTTATGTAATCTAACAGGTATTTACATAATTACCTGTTTAGATGTAATCTAACTTCTCTTGTGATGCCTACTAATATATTGTCTATTTTTATAGCTGTTCACATTTTCTTTTATCTGAAGTAACAAACGATATACAGGCTTGTGAATGTCATAATTTGAGATTCCTTAAATAATGACATATGTGATTTGATTTAACACAATTAGAAACATTCTGTATGATTCTGAAGTCTTTTTTTGCCAGATGAATATCTTTTTTTTAATTTGTACTGACCCCCCAAATAATCACACTACATCTTCGAGAATAGAAAAAAGCATAATACACATTAACAAAATTTCCTGACTTACACAGCTTTTCAGTTGGTTTTATAATGTCATGTATAATATATTTTATAACATTATTTGAAAATCCATAGTAAACTTCAGTATTTAAACCACTTAATTTATAAATGTATTTTAAAATATTAGATTCAATAATTATATTTCACTGAAAAGTTTTATTTACAACATTTAAATTTTATATATAATAACTTAATAACAGGTTTAAAGTTATTTGAATTTAAATTTGAATTCCAATTAGGAACTACATAATATTATTATTGAAGTCAACAGGGTCTCTGTTTTCTAATCTTTCAGGTTTAGAGTTTGTTTTTACAGTTATTTACAGTTATTACTCATAACATATCTGCTAGTGGTAAATTTCTTTTCTACCTCGATTCTGTTCTTTTATTTATATAGGTATACGAGGGGGTACCCAAAAGTAACCGGAATTGTATTGCTGGCAGCCGGCAGCGTGTAGTACACATTCCTGCCGCTAGGCGCAACCCATTGCGAGCTCAGTGACCCCAGTTCCGTTGTCCTAGTGCATTCTGCTCGTTCGTAGTGACTGTTTTCGCTAACCCTGTTTTGTTCTTGTTTCGTTTTTTGTCATGGCAAGTTTAAGTGAACAAAGTGCAGCTGTGAAATTTTGTTTTTTTACGTGGTAAAAATGCTGCAGAAACTATTTTAATGTTGAATACAGCTTACAAAGATGATGCTATGGGGAAAACTCAGGTCTACGAGTGGTTCGCTCGATTTAAAAATGGCGACATGTCGATTGAAGACAAACCTCGTTCTGGACGTCCATCAACCTCTCGAACGGACGAAAATGTTGAGAAAATTCGTGAACTTGTGCTCATCGACCGTCGACCAGCACAGTTTTCACCATCAGTCCGAAAAAGTCCGAAAACTTCCAGTCCACGTAGCTCCTGAACCATTAGAGATATAGAAAAACTTTCAGAAGCAAAAATGTCTTATTTTGTAGAGTAGAATCTAAAAACAACATAAAATACAAGGTGTTCCATAAAAGATTTTAAAGTTGGCCACCATATTGGAAAATGGCGGTCATCTTCAAAAAATTTGAAAGTGTATTCCTGAGTAAAACTTAAAATTGAGCAAGTTCCAAATTTAAAGTGTGGTGCTAAGTCATGTAATTAAAAAGTTAGCTATTGGATCACTTTAAAAAACTCACCCTGTATATATATATATATATATACGGTATATATATATATATATATATATATATATATATGTGTGTGTGTGTGTGTGTGTGTGTGTGTGTGTGTGTGTGTGTGTGTGTGTGTGTGTGTGTGTGTGTGTGTGTGTGTGTGTGTTTGTATTTGTTTTCTTGTTAGTAATTTCATTTCTACACCCTTATTTAACTTAAATCTATCATAAAGTGTTGTTACTAGATCTCTTAGTTTATACAATTGAGGTGTAAAACATTTAAACTTTGACCTGCTTATCTATTTGATTATAATACCTATATGTCCACAGCATTCTTCTAAAAACAAAGTTTGTTGCCGCCAGTCTGCTTGGTAAAGTGTTTTTAACTAAACTAATTATTATATGATAAAGACAAGCATCCTGTCTAGTTCAGTCATAACAATGACAGTAGATATTAAATGATCTATAAGTAAATTAAAAAATGAAGCGTTGTCTCGAGAAACTTTGATTTATATTAAAATCACTTGTTAGTATTATCTTTTTTATCATATTAAGGGAGGTAAAATACCTCAAGGTCTTATAAATATAATAAATTTATTTAATTATATTTTAGTTTAATTATTTTTAATTTTATTAATAAAACAAACACTTAACACCTTTTTCAAATAAAAAGTTATAATGGAGTATTATGTGTTGTGGCACACAGAATGGCAGTGTGACAGTAGGCAATGCATCAGGAGTCAATGACGGAGCTGCCGCAGTTGTGTTGATGACATCAGAAGAAGCACAGAAGCGAGGACTTTCTCCTCTTGCTCGAATCGTGGCATATGCTGAAGGTGGTTGTGATCCTAAGATCATGGGCTATGGTCCTGTGCCTGATGACAGGCAGATGGTCAGTAAATCTTTATAAATACACAAGATGATATAGGTACAGATGTACATAAATGTCCTAAGTACGGCTCACATATTTTCGTAAGCAATTCTATTAAAAACATTTATTCAATACTGTATTATTGAATTCTTTACTCATTTCTGGTTCCACGACTTGTGATATTCTGTTTCCTTTTCCAGTCTATTCCAAATTCGTCTTATCATACCATCCACACCAATTAATTACTGTCTTACCATCCTCATCCCTATTATTTGCAGTAAAAATAGCCTAAAATGTAAAATATCTTATTCTCTAAATACAAGGTAATACTGTAAAACAAATCAAAAATGAAGCAGAAAGATTTTGCCTACATTTTTAAAATAAGAGTTTTATTTGGGAAGTTGAGTCCTCGTGGACTATTTTAGATATTGATGAGACAGGTAAGTACTACCCTTGATTGTATTAGTTACACAAGAGATAACTCACTCATCCATTCTGACTACTCTTTGTGGACTGAGACTCGGGTAATAGATACAGTAACAATCAAAATTATGTTATGCTGCCCTAGCACCAGATCTCAGAAATAATCCCCTGGACCTTAATATACACCTTGTACACATGGACAATTTATTGCTTCTGACAGTGACTTCTGGTGATCTGCCTCCGCCTGGGAGCTGCTGCATTCTGTTTGCTGGAACAAACGATGTCGCTGCTGACGAGTCCGACAACATCCTCGAACGTCTCGAGCGACAATTAACTGCTCGTCTCAGTTCGTCGGCCGTTATCGTTTCCACGGTTCCACACCGGCATGATCTCCCTGAAGACCACCCTATGAGCCAGCGAATTGACTTGGTCAACTTTTACATCGAGGGGCTGTCTATTCGACATGAGGGGGTGGAGCTGCTAAACTTCAATTTGATTGGAAGACGGTGGTTCACTCGCCACGGAATGCACTTGCGGCTGCCTGGCAAGCGGCTGTTGGCTGATTTGGTGTTGGAGTTGGTGTTTGCCGCGCGTCTCCCGGCCTCGCCTGTTGCCGCTGCCCCGTCTCATTCCTCTCCGCCGTGCCTTCCTGCTGCTACCCTGGACAGTACATCGTCTATGCAGCCTCCTTTCACTGCACCGGGGCCCCACCCTGTCGGTGCCTACTCCGAGACCGCCGCTCAGGAACTTACCACCAATGGCATACATAGGTCAAAATAACTATTGTCTACTGACAGAGGTGAAAGTAGGATAGGGGCACCAGAATACGGTTTAAATTCAATCAGTCGAAATTCAAAATCAACAACTTCCAAATTTTCAAAATTCAAAAATGAAACTTTTAAACTGATTCATCTTATTGCTCAAATTGCTACCAACAAGGTTAATGAGCTGACACTCTTTTGTGAAGAACTTGCGCCAGATATATTTATAATCTTGGAGCATGGCTTCACTAAAGAAAAACAAATTTTTCAAAATCAACAAGTTTGAATAGGCTGGTTCTTTTTGCCGAAACACGTCCAAAGGGGGTGGTGTATCAATCTTTACTAGACGTTTAATTACTTTTCAACCGATCAAAGTCGGTTACAGCTGTGAACTGAACTTTGAGGTTGAAGGAATAAAAATAAAAACAAATCAGTTCGGGAAAATCTTGGTCTTTGGGTTGTACCGGTCACCCAATGGTTGTGTTGATGCTTTTTCTGAAAAGCTTGAAATTCTTTTAAATTTTTTCAACACATCTCAAACAAAATTCTTTATTTTGGGGGACTTTAACATAAACGTGCTAGATCATACCCACCTCCTTAATACCCAGCGGTTTCGCGATTTATTGACTTCATTTGGCTTGATCTGGTCAGTGAACTCCCCAACTCGTGTATCTGGCACGACGAGTACAGCCATCGACAACGTTGTCACTAACATTTCACAAGTCAGAGTTTCCGTGCTTGATGCCGCCATCTCGGACCACCGCGCTCAGGTGGTCGAGGTCATTGGGTGTTCCCCGAATCCCCGAATGTCGAGGGCCAGGCTCCAAAAATTCTAAGAGTAACTCGACAGCAGAACATTGAACAGCTCAGGAGTTTTCTCGGGGGTGAATCCTGGATATTTCTGGATCATTTCCGTGATGTAAATGGGACGTTCAATGCGTTTAACGAACGTTTCTTATTTTATCTGAACAGTTCATGCCCTTTCAAAAATCAAAAAGGTTTCAAAATTTCAAAAAAAGCTGTATGGATTACTCAAGGTATTGAGATATCCAGAGACAAAATCAAGTTCTATCACTCTATCTACATATGCACTGAAAATGAAAATTTTTTTCGAAATTACAGAAGAGTGTATAGAAGAGTAATTAAACCCGCAACGGCCTATGACATTGAAAAAACCTTAAAAACATGTGACAACTTTTCTAAAACGGCCTGGTCAATTATTAATAATGCATCAAACATTTCTAAAAAACCCAACAAAATCAATATTATCGACAACGGTACAAAAGTAGAGGATCCCTCGGTGGTTGCTGGATTATTCGGTCGTTATTACGATTCGATGACTGTGATGGGCGGAGGGACCTCTCCCCCGCGTAAGAGTTTCCCGGCGGCCTATGACGTCCATGGCTTTGGCCCCTGTGAGTGGGGGGGAGGTGGCTCGCGTCTTGCGGAGTCTCAAGGCGAAAAAGTCCTGTGACATCCATGGGGCATCGTCATGGTTAGTTAAACAATGCTCCAAGCAATTGTTGGCACCATTGACCAAACTGATAAATTTTTCATTTGAAACCGGCACCTTTCCAGACAAATTAAAATTGCGAAAATCACTCCGATTTTCAAAAGGGCGATCCTTGTGTGACTAGCAATTATTGTCCAATTTCTGTTTTGCCTGCCATCAGTAAAGTCTTTAAAAAATTTTTTTGGCACGACTGGAAACCTTCCTTTCAAGATTTGAAATTCTGGATCAAGAACAATATGGATTCAGAAAAAACAGATCAACAGTCGATGCAGTCACAAACCTTGTTGAACTCGTTGTCGATGGGTTGGAGAGAAGAGAACATGTGCTCAGCATATTTCTTGACCTCTCCAAAGCCTTTTACTGCGTGCACCATGCGACACTGCTGCACCAGTTAGAGAAATGCGGCATTCGAGGTTTGCCGCACAAATGGGTCATGTCTTATCTCAGTGACCGGGTCCATTGTGTACAGATCGAGAATGTCCTGTCAGACAAAACACAAGTAACCCAATGTTTTCCCCAGGGATCAATTCTTGGCCCAGTTCTTTTTAATATCTATGTCAGCGGACTGAAATCATCTATCGTGGTAAAGTGATTCAGTACGCTGACGACACGACTAAAGGCAAAATCAGCTGCCGAATTAGAACTCAAATCATTTCTTGATCTAAATTTTTGCATTCGACATTCCAATGAAATGAACTTGCAAGCAAACAATTCAAAGTCAAATTTCATCAAATTTTGTTTTCAGCAGCGCAATGAACAAAACAAAATCACTGTGATGGTGGATGATGAATTCATTGAGGAAACATCTTCCACAAAGTTCCTTGGAATACATCTTGACAAGGAGTTCACTTGGAACGGTCACATTGACAGGGTTTGCTCTAGAGTTAACTCAGGCATTTATGCTTTGCGTAACCTAGCACAATTCTGCTCCCTTGAACTCTTAAGAATAGCCTATTTTGGCTTGGTCCATACTCACTTGGAGTACGGAATCAGAGTTTGGGGAAGCTGCTCTAAATACAAGCTGGAAAGGGTATTTAGACTTCAGAAAAGAGCTGTCAGAACCATCTTGAAATTGAAAACAAGAGAGTCGTGTAGAGAAGCATTCAAGGAGCTTAGATTATTGACTTTACCCTCTCTTTATATCTTGGAGGTCGCCCTGTACTGCAGGTCAAGGTGCACTTTGACTCAAGGCACTCATATGTTCACTCATATGATACTTGGTATAGAGGTAGGGACAACTACAGAATTCAGCTACACAGAAGTACAGCCTTTGAACGGCTGCCATCTCAAGTTGGTGTCAAAGTAATCAATTACCTTCCTGAATAAATCAAAAATCAAAACCTGAATCTTTTCAAGACTCGTTTAAAGCATCTTTTGGTGTCTAGTGCCTTTTACACGATTGAGGAGTTTTTTCAATACCGCTGGGACAATTAGTAACCCCCCTACCCGATATTCTGGTGTTGAGAGTGTGATTGTTTGCATGATTGTTGAGAGATGTATGTATGTTTGAGTGAGCTTCAATGTGTATGACTGGCTAGGAAGAATATGACGCTTACAACACAATTGTAAAATTGTAACAAATGCAATAAAGAATTTATTATTATTATTATCTCTTGAACCAATACAATCAAAGGTGCCAGTAAGAGTGTAAAATTAAAATTAACTTGTTTTCAAATTCGAATAAACTATTTTCTCTTAAAATATACATTTTTTAATTTATATGCTTAAAAAGTACAGGCAGCAATTTGCTTAATTGTGATCTCACATATAGTGTTACATCAGATTGTACAGTACTTGTAATGTATTTCTTTACAGACAAAGTTTTACATGCAATTTATTTAAATAAATATATTCTGAGAGACAATTACTCAAACTAATCACAGAATTGTTCAAACAATACTTCCCGTCATGTCTGTAAGCGGTTATTTTACTCTCAACACTCACCGAAGTAAATAAGCTATAGTCAAGTAAAATACATAATTGCAATAATATTTATGTATATCTTGAAGGTTTTCCGGTTCATAATGCCTCAAAACTTGACTAACATAACACAGTTACTATATTGAGGTATTTGAACTCCACTATAAAGACTTATCTCCAGTCAATAGTGATGTTAAATTGAAAACATGTCTAAATATTTATTCACAATACACCAGATTGTTTTAGTTGGAGAAAGCGGATTGGGACAAGGAAGATGTTGATTTGTTTTAGTTAAACGAAGCTTTTGCTGCCCAAGCACTGGCTGTTGATAGAGTTGGGAGTCGATTCCTCAAAGGTCAGTGGAGGAGCCATTGCTCTGGATCATCCTATTGGAGCTTTTCAGGTACGTGACGTCTTAGAATGCTTGAGAAAATAACTACAGATTGGTTTAAAATTTTGTATACTTGATTTTATTTATATTTACTTTTGATCACCTGAGAAAGCATCATCACAGATTTTGCAACCTCCAGGAGGATCTGCTCTGTAGAATATGTGATGAGCATGAGGAATCTGTTAAACACCTGCTCTTGGACTGTCCTGCAATAGCAAGGGAGCACTCCGCCATCTTTGATAGTCTGGACAAAGGTGGTGAATTTTCCAAGAAGGACCTATCGGTTGTTTTCTACGGTTTGTAAAACTGCTGAACCCTTAAACTGGTTGGTCTCATGGTAACTCATGAATATTAGAGTGTTCGAGAAGCGCGACTACCCCATGAATATTAGAGTGTTCGAGGAGCGCGACTACTTCATGAATAAACGCGAATACTTCATGAACTGGGTGGCCTCATAAAAGGCACCCTAGAAGAAGAAGCTTAATAACAACAACATTACCTGATGACAGACAAGGGGCGGTCAGCAATCCATTTGAGTAGTGCCGGTTTGAGTTCCTTCTCTCCTTTCTCACTCACCTCTGATAGCAGGTGGTTGGGAAGCTTCCTCCCTGTGTATGTGGTCTTCTTTTCGAACTGTGACAGTCATTGTGCTGGAACGTCATACAAAGTAGTGTCTTTGATGTTGTGCTGATAAACTTCACCTCACTTTGGTAGGCCCTCTCCTATTGCGTGCATTACATTTTCTTGAATGTATAGTGATACAATAGTGAGGATCTTATGGGTTTTAAGGCTCCTTTACAGCTGTCAGGTGGTTGCAGTCCTACAAGTGTTCTGACAGAGTTTTTGTGAACCTTTTGAATCTGACCAGCTCAGGTTCCTCCTCGTGCTACCCCGTGAGCCTCAAATAAAACGAAATAAGCAGCTCTTATAGTCGTTTCCCCAGTAGAAGCTCTGATGTTTTTGATTGCAAAGAGGTTGGAACTCAACTCTGTACAGAGCATGTCTACATGAGATGTGCATGACAGGTTTTCATCAAGAGTTACACCCAAAAACTTGACCTCATCATTCATTGTCATCTCTGGTATACGTGGCAATACAAAACCTTATAACTAACAAATATATTACGAGAAAATCCAATTTTACTGAAGATAGAATTAGGAATCTCAGAGCAGTCTTTTTCTGCATAAAAGATTACATTATACTACACAAATAAAAACAATTATTGATTAATTTAATGCTATTTTTGATTTGTATTTCCATTCCAATTTTACACTGTGAAAGAAAATGCGTTGGGTTGTGCTATTGCTTGGACTTCAGTATTAATGAAGTATTGTTGTGTTTGTTACTATTGTTGTCATTTGTCAATAAATAAATTTGTTACAAATTTTCATAGTATATTATATGTTTATTTACATATGAGGATGTTTTATTACAACCTTCAAGTATTAGGAACATATCCTACTACCAGTATATCATGGCTTCTTTGAACAAATTAGGAAAAAAACTCAATATTTATTATTTTAAGAAACACATTTAACTTCTCTTGTTTATAATATCTATCTGTAAAATAACATTAATGTCATACATACATGAATCAATGTTATTGAGCATCTGTACATCTTCCAACCAATGACTAAGGTGGTGAAAATCGTCTGAACATAATTTATTTAGGTATAAAATATTTTATTAGAAAGATTATAATTAAATCTGACTGACAAAAACTGTACTTTGTTTAAATAAAACTTGAAATCATTTAATCTTGTGTTCATCTATTTTTACACAGGCGTTTAACACCTAGTGTATATATCTATGTGGTACATGAAAAAAATATCTGTCATGTGTATCTATAAAATGTAACAGACAAAACAGTTTAACATTTAGTTACTTGTTACTGTTTTTAAGGATATATTATGATTCTCTTGTGGTGGTGGCATCTTATTATACTGCAGCCAAACTGACATTGTTAAGTTGCAAGTAAACTGAGTGAATTATAGGAAACTGTCAGTAACAATTTAATTTTAGACTGATAGACTACTATGATATAATTATACTAATTATAAACTGGTTATTTAAAATGTCACTGCACAATTCAAGCAGTTGTGTCTAGATACAAACACTCAACTAACTCACTAAAATATAATATTTAGATTAGTAGGCTACTTTTAAATAGACAACGTTTTCATTTTTCCATAAACAAGTCTACGTTTCTATTTTGATAAATATATTTTGTTAATTTATTATTATTTATTTCAATCCGATATTTTATTCCCTATCCCTCAAGCACCATCCAGCTCACTCCAATACGTTATTGGTTTCTCAGCAAGTAATACCAGAAAAGCATTACCAGAAATAGAAATGGTCCGTTCCTAGCCTCACTAGCTTGCATTTACAGTAATGGGTTGAATTAGTGTAAATTAATACATGAAAATTCCACTAGACCAACAAATTTAAAGTAGGCTATAACCCACAAACAAAAACAATACTTATTTCAGCTCTTAGTTGAATATTTAACTTTTACATGTTATATTAAAATCGTTTAGACGTAATTGTGAAACTGGATTGGAAGGCCTCTGTTTTTTCCCCTAGCTAATGTGTGAGTAGGCATTTAATTTTAGTGGCAAAAATGTATACCAGAAAACAATGTTGTTTGGAAAGTAATAATTGATTATTTCGACCATTAATTAATTACATAAACAATAATAAATGTTTAAATAATGTAGGTATAATACTAATTCAAATCTCTCCAAGACAATAATTCAAATTTGTCTGGTTCAAATAACATAATCACTGCCAAACAAACTACAAAATAATCCTCTATTAAATAAGACACAATAATAAAGTAAGGCATTATTACAATATTTAGTTTTGAAATTATATTTTTTATTATGAGAATGTAATTATGTTATTCAGCTAGCCATATTTCTTACGTTAGAAAAACGAGTAAGATTTGGTTAGTTAAAATTAAAGTGAAGTTCAATACGATGTCAATTGTCAGTGATCAAAAGATACTTATTTTCTGTAACATCTATAGTCAGTCTTTTAGTATTTTCAGTAAACATTACTTCATTTCTATCCTGAATACTGTAGATCTATGAGTAAGGATCAAATCTAATATTACTCTGTAGACCTCTTACGGTTGCAGACACCAAAGGGAAAAATTAGATGATTGTAGCCTCTGCCTACTTCCCAGGTTTTAGTTATTAAGCACATCCTTTTGCAGTTAGCAACCTCAACCAATATTACCAGGCGATTGTGAAACCTTTCGTCATCAGATGTCATTTCAATGTCTATCAAGTAATTGTGACAGCATGGACACCAACCATAGGGAGAGTCTTTACTCGACTACGCTCTAACTTATAATATGTGGTTCAGGATAAGGTTTTAGATTTGACTCTAACTATTCCTTCACATAAAACTGGTACACAATTACCATGTGATCAGAGAAGAACCACTTTCTGACTACAAGCATTTACAGTTATAAATTGAAACGAAACGGCTAAGTATGACAGTGTAGAGTTCCAAAATTTGATAACTGGATGCTGCAAAGCCCTACTGGCAAGTTTGGAACATTAGGAATTGGCTGTCTGGAAGACAGATATATATATATATATATATATATATATATATATATATATATATATATATATATATATATATATACATGAAAAACAAATAGAGCTTTTTTAATTAAGATGTAATAATTTTAAAACTATATAAAGTCTTTTTATTCAAAATGTAATCTTTCGTGATAATTAGAGAATAGGTTACCCTATACGCCTTCTTTAATCCGCCTCTGGACTGAAAACTGGCATCGACCATCTGAGTGGAAAAGTGGAAAGAGTAATGTTGCCAACATTGATAATGTTCGGTAGAGATATATCAACAAAGCTAGCAAAAAAGTAATGGCAACAGGTTTTATATTTACCGACTATTGGTGGGTAATCTTGCCAATACAAAGAAAAGGTTGACAACACTGTTGGCAACAATGTTTGCAATGTGTAAACGCGGCAACATAGCTTGGCTATAACTAGGGTTTCGGTCACGTCCGACTCAGTATATCTGGAGCCGACTGTCACTGATACAAGATTAGAGCTTTGGGTAAGTTGGTTGAAATAAGTTCAAATTACTTTTCGTTACATGGATCTAACAAATTTTGTCAATTACGCAAAGTCTAGCTAGTTACAATAATAGGCAACTTTTATTGTAAACGTAACTTGAACTTAGGTCATAAAACTTGTCAGATTATATCGAAGTAAAATGTGAATGCCAAAAAATTAGACTTTTATTAGTGTAACATATATTTGGTATTTTGCACGGCTTGTCAATGGTTTATGTCTTAATAAAGATAAATAATTATTTAAAAAAATTAAGATCTTCTTTATATTACATTCTGGAAATGTGACCTTAATCAAAAATTATATAAGTTGTCGAAAGCTTTGTATTAACAGTTCTACAGCCATGTGTGTTTTAAGGAAATTTATGTACTAAGTTAATTGATGGGTTTCTACCCAATTCCTAATTGGACCCAGAGTCACATCCTTTTTTTTTTTTGTTGATGTTGGTAGACTGCAATAACCAGTCTAATCTTATTATAAAATGATTTTATTACAATTTCAAGTAACAATGTGAATGGGAAACTTATATCAATACATGAAAATACTTTTCTTTTATTGGTCAAAATTGAAAGTATATTTATTATGTATTCCTTTTCCACATACATTTAAATATTACATACACATATAAATTACTCAGAGAACATTTAACATTATGCATTTTTGTATTAATAGTAAAATTTGCTTCAGTCATTGGGTAGGGTAAGATAAGCGGACCCGGTTTTTATATCGAAAAATGTAATCATCGATACCTAATATTCGCATCTCAAATCCTAGACTATCAATCGATTTAAAAGTATCTATAACAGTTCTCAATTATAACAATCATGTGTTTTAAATTAAAATATGGACTTAATATTTACAGTCATGAAACAAATTATAAACAAAATTAGGAAAACTGAAGACGACCATATTTGCTCCTCTCACAGTTACAGTTATTTCTTTTCCACAAATTTCACATAATGGATTTTTCGGTACGAGTCCAACATGTTGAAGCCATGTAAAACATGTCTTATCATCTTTCCAAGCAATGTCGTGTAGTTTTCTAAAATTGACTGCCATTTTTAATCATCAATATGTTACTTATATGTAAAATTGAAATATTACCTTACGTGTATTATTTGAAAGAGTTTACAGCTGTTGATATAGATTATTTAAGTTATTTGTTCAAAATAATTAATCAGTATCGATTGATTATATCGGTGGTTATGATTAAGTAATATCATTTCCCAATTTCGATATAAAAAACCGGGTCCGCTTATCGTACCCTACCAGTCATTTAGAATTTTGTATAGACTATCTATAACATCTCTGATTATATTATCGTAAGTAGTATTTTTTTTTAACACTTTTCTATTAGTTTCATGCAAGTTATACTTTTAGAAGCTGTTGTAAAAAAATAGAAAAAATGAAATAAATAGTTACAGTATAATTCTCTATTAAAGTTATAAAATATTAAATAACTACAATTTGATGATAAAAGGGAAAGAATGTGCTTTTACTATTGTGTTACTCAGAAACCGTAAGTAGACTATGGTACCTAAAAAATTTTCCAATTATAGAAAAGAAGTTTACTTATACAAACTTTACATCATTGTTACATTTTTGTTCAGAACACATCTGTAATTTTTGTGCAATGTTTTGTGTTTTTGTTAAGTTATATTTCACTTGTTTGTCGCTGTTGCCACTTTGCATATAGCCTAACATGTATATACAAATTATAATTAGGATTTTATCAATATAATTAAAATCCTGAAAACACTAGCTCAAAATAGATTGTGTGCATTTCATAAAATATGATGGATGCTCTGAGGATTTTAACAAGTTTTATTAAAGTAACCAGTAAATAAGGTACTGTTTAGAAATGATTATCAATTAAATAATAATATCGAAAGATTGTAATTAATGCAGACATTATACACAACAACAAACAAAATATCTATATGAATTAGGCTTAAACCCATAAATTCCTATCATTTTTCAGACTACAAATTCCTTTCAGTTTTAAGGGATTAAACAATAAATGTTTTGTGTCTCAATATACTTACTAAGCATATTTTCTTGTTTTTTTTATTTTTCAAATGAACAATTACAACACTTAAGTTGTGAATAGGATAGAAAATATTAGGTAATTGTTAAAAAGTGGTAAAATACAAAAAATTCCTCTTAAACAGAAAAAATCCCTCTTGGGCAAGGTGGTAGGCCCTTAGGTAGAATGGTTGGCTCTTGTGTAGGATTTTTAACAGTAAGACTAGTATTACTTTATCAGTAATTTTTTATTAATTCTCTGATACTTTTAAGTGTTAAAAAGTAAAAAAATCAACCTAAAATATTTTGCTTTCATCTAGTATTTGAAGCTGAAATGTTACATATTCTACGTTCAATTTGTAATAACTTATATTCTTATCAATAACATATTCTTTCTCAAATAAAGGTAAAGTGAAAGGCAGACCTTTTTTATCAAAAATGTGGAGTGGTGTATGGTTGGGGACATTTGTGATTGGTATGTTTCCAATTTAGTATGAAACTTTCAATTGACACTTTACAAATCTTTGATACTTCACCAAAAGTAATTATGTTTTATTTTTCACTTCGCTATTTCTTACAAATTGTCCAGTTTAAGAAAAAGATTTTCTGACAAGTTTTGGTTATTTTCTAACCCTGAGTTTCCACATAACAACCAAAGTGACCCCATAAATATCCCATGAAAATGAAAACTCCACGATAACCCAAGTAGGCACAATTTTCAAACTAACTTAGGCTACAATTTGTATTTAAAAGTATTTTTCAAAAATTTATTTGTAAGGACATTTTTCAGTGTTGGAGTTTTACGATAATCTATGTACATTAAATAAACTTAAATAATACCAAGAATATTGTCATTAGGCTAGTTTAAAGTTTAACAAGATTATCATGCTAGTTCAATTGAAACTTGTCCAATGACCTTTTGTAATTTGTCTTGTTGTGACAGAATGATACAGAATAAATAAGATGAAGAGTTGCTGAAGTTATTGGTTTAATCTAGACTTCTTTTAAATGTGACATAACCTGCTACACTGTTACATAATTTCCAAAACTTGTTACATTTTAAGGAATTGTCTTATGAGAACAAATTCAAACAAATTCAAAATTTGTTTGTTATTTTTGTTAGAATACGTTTGGTTTTCAATTAAAGTGACATGTACTCTGTTGTGATTCTGCGTCAGTGCTCAACTTTCTAAGCTTAAAAGAGCAGAGGATTACTAAGGCGAGGAGAAATGCTAAAAGACATTGTTATTGTATCTGCAGCACGCACACCTATAGGTAAGTAGAATTTATGTTTAGGTTTGTTTTTTAAATAAAAAATAATAGCACATGTTGCAACATCTTAAGTTTACTAATATAACATAATTACATTTTGTTATGAATAGAATAAGTAGTATATGGTATAGCCTATATAATGGTAACAGCCAATTTGATCTATTTTATGTCCTAAGTCTATCTAGACTAATCCTTAACCTGTTGGCATGCGCATTTTTAACCCTAATCGTGGCAATCGTCATTTAAATCACCAGTTTCTGTCTTATATACATACAAACATTGTTTTTCCCTATGGAAAATGTGTGGCATGTATAGTGTTGAACTTGTGAATTTTACTTGGCAGTAGAAATGGTTTTTATTATTAAGTGTAGTTTTAGTATTATACTCCTGATTAGGCCTATGTATTTTTGAGTTAGTTCTGTTTTAGACAGAGAATATCTTTTTACAAAATCATTAAAATTTGACAAGTATTCTTGAGTAAAATACAGTATTTGAGTATTTTGAAATATTAAGTCTCTCTAGAACAGAAACTCATCCACAGGGTACAAGTAGTTTGATATCAAAGTTTTAGTTGAATTTAAGCGGGTAATGTTTCAACTCTTTCAGTTCAGCAGGCAGAAAGGTAAGAACTTGACAAATGTGTGCTGGTCTCTTTTCAAAGAGTGTTGTATGGTGGGATAGGAGGTGAAAATCACTGACATTATTAGAATTCAAACAAGTTCCATAGAATTTCTATACATTGCTTCAGTATCTTTTCACATACTCCTGGAGACCTATACATTTTTACAACCTTTATACAATTTTTTTAAACTTGGCTATCTTGGATTTTTAAAGTTTTAGGAATAAAAACATTTTTAAATCAAGGTTCCATCCTATTACGATAACATTTTAATAACTTAGGTAAAGTTTTGTACAGATAATACATTCCAATAAGTTTCAATTCAAAGTATTGTTCTCCATTATTTCCTGAATTCTAATTTATTTCATAGTTTGACTGGTTTTCCATACCAATTACAACAGCTTCAGTCTAGTTATAGTTATAAAACCACCAAATTGCATTTAAATTCATTATGAAGACGTAAAATATGTGTACTATTACATACATTCATATATACAAGGTGTATATTATGTCTGGAAACACCCAAATATATCCTTTAATAATTTAAATATAAATTTGAAACCTCTTACAATCGTGATAGAGATTGGGCATCTACTTTTTGGAACAATGTTTTGTTATGTCACACCAACGGGGGACGTCCTGCCGAGGGTATCGTGAATATTCTTAATGGAAGCCTATACCTTGTGATACATAATTTTAAAGGTAATAGCTTACTGAATTGAATGCCACAAACCGCATCTCAAAGGAATTATTCTATCAGAAAATAGAGCATTTTTAGTATTGAAAATTTACTGATGTTCAACAATGTAATTTTAACATGGTTCTTGCCACAAAATGTGTTACACTAATTTTTTAGCATTTTTTAAATGTTCAATTAAAATAAAATAAACAATTTATTTTTAAGCTGGTTTCATTAGTACAAATTTTATGAGTCACTTTCTCTGATTACTTATGAATCTGTACTTGGTGTTTTCCAGTCAGCAGGAAGGTTTAAAGAGACAAAGGTCACTAGCCTATGAGAAACATTATTGTGTTATTAATCATCTGGTCTACAGGTTTCAGTTTGTTGAGCATGGAGCTTTCACTAGACAGGTCTAAGCTTAGGAATTACAAATGGACAAAGGTCATATCATTCCTGTCGAGTTAATCAGTGTCTCTGAAGCATTGCTGTCAACAAGTTATCTAATTACAGTAGTTCAGTTTTTATTTGGCATTTGGAATTGTCTGAAAGAGAACGAATTACTCTGTTGATGATGCGAGGATATGGCGATCGTCAAAGATCTTATCGGGAAGTTTGTAATTTGTTTAATGACACTTTCCCAGAAAGGAATCCCATAAGTGTTTCAACAATATCAAAAACTATTGAGCGTTTTGAAATGACAGGGAGTGTACGTAATCGGCCAAAGTCGGGTAGGATACAATCTGCAACAGATGAAGAACATGCACTAGATGTTTTGCAAACATTTATTGAAGACCCACATACATCGCTCAGAAAAGCTGCACAGCAACATGATATGCACCCTATGTCTGTGAGTAAGATTTTGAAAATTAATAAATACAAACCATTTAAAGTTCATTTAGTCCAACAGTTAAGTGAGGATGATTACGACAGAAGAGTTGAGTTTTGTGAACTTGTGATGCGCAAATGTGATGACAATAGAGATTTTCTGACCAACATACTATTTTCTGATGAGGCAACTTTTTTCCTAAATGGCAATGTTAACAGGCACAATTGCCGTTACTGGGCTAGTGAAAACCCACATTGGATTACTGAGTCCCATTCACAGCAACCACAAAAACTGAACGTATGGTGTGGAATTTTAGGTAACAAAATTGTTGGACCCTTTTTCATCAATGGAAATTTAAATGCCGAACTTTTACTACAATATGCTCCAAAATGAAATAATCCCAGCTATTCAAATTGCATCAGGAGAAATACTTTGATAATGTATGGTTTCAGCAGGATGGTGCTCCACCCCATTATGGGAGACAGGTAAGAGAGTATTTGGATTTAAGGTTTCCTCATAAATGGATTGGCCGAAGAGGAGAAATCGAATGGCCTCCAAGATCTCCGGATTCCTTCCTTTGGGATATTGGGGTGGATTCCTAGATCCTCACACGTCAACCTGAGCTTATTGTGTGCCCCTTTGATGTTAGAGGGGTAAGCCTATCTTCGTGCCCTTAATTAGGCTAAGAAGCTTTTCCCCGATACTAGCATCTGGTTCGTCGCCTGGTTGTTTATCACCGAAAAGAGCCCTTCTCCTTGCTCCCAGTCTCTCACAGTCCAGTATTATGTGTTTTGCAGTCTCTTCAGACTTATTGCAGAGTCTACACTCCGAGTCCTCATTTCGTAAACCTAGAGTGTTTAGGTGTTTCCTGAAGTGGCCGTGTCCAGTGATCAAGGCAATCACTTGCTTAAACCCGATCCCTCCCCAGCCCCATCAGCCATCTGGTGAATCCGGAGCTAGAATCGGCAAGCAGTCTTTTGCCGAGTGCTTGTCCTTGGTGACTCTGCCACCGCAAGCGGTGTGTCTTCCTGGACCATTTGTTTATACTTTGATAAGCGGCTGACTTGCTTATACCACAACTCGGTTCTGGACCGGTGTATGGCATGCTTGCTCCGCTTTTGGCAAGCCTGTCGGCGCATTCGTTGCCACCTATTCCTGTGTGGCCCGGTACCCAACCAAGACGCACAGTTGCGTGATCCAAGCTTGCAGAGAGTGTTAAAGCACTCCCACACAAGCTTGGATGAAATGCTGTTGGAGTCAAGAGCTTTAAGAGCTGCCTGACTGTCTGACATTATACAGATGTTCATTTCCTGGTACCTTCTGGTGAGGCCTAGGTTGGCACAGGCTAGGATACCATAGATTTCGGCTTGAAATATGGAGCAGTTCCGACCCAAACTGCCGCTAAGGGCAGTTCTAGGGGATTGACTAAACACTCCATATCCAGTTCTACCTTAATAAGCGAGCCATCCGTGTACCAGACAAAGCTCTTTCTTATTGTTGGGATGTTATCTTGCGATTTCCACTCATCTCTGGAGTAGAAGTCAACAGAGAATGGCTTATTGAATACGAACTCCGTTCTCATTGTGTCGGAGACCATTTCGAGAATAGCGCTTGGGTTTACAGCTTCAGTGATGGCGCCATGGCTCGCGTTAGACGCGCCATTCCTCCACAAGCCAGCAACCATCAGCCGATAAGCTGACTTACGCGCTTCAGCTTTTATATGAACATCAAGAGGTAGAAGTCCTAAAGCCACCTCGAGGGTCGCTGAGGGACTGCTCCTGAATGCTCCGGTTACAAAGATTGTGCCAAGCCTTTGTAAGCTTTCAAGCTTGGCTTTGGCAGTTACCTGATTCACCTTTGTCCACCAGACTAATGAACCATAAGTGATTTGAGGCCTTACAACTGCTTTGTAAAGCCATAGTGCTATATGGGGTTTTACGCCCCATGAGATTCCTGCAAGTCTCCTGGACGTCATGAGCGCCCACTTTGCTTTGTGCAGGATATTATTAAGATGATCATTCCACGTAAGCTTATGGTCTAGAGTCAGTCCTAAATATTTGACTGTCTTTGACCACTCCAGCTGAGTGGATGCGAGTTTCAGCCTAGAAAGAGACTCTAGGTTCTTTTTTCTAGTGAATGGTACAACTACTGTCTTAGAGGGATTTACTTTCAGTCCCTCTCCCTGACACCAGTTGTGTACATGTTGAAGGTTGGTATTCATGATATCAACAACAACATTTGTGTATTTTCCCTGTACCATAAGGACTATGTCGTCTGCATATCCTTGGACATAGATTCCGTTGTTAGTAAGGTCCTCAAGTAGACCATCTACTACTAGATTCCACAGTAGAGGTGACAGGATGCCTCCTTGAGGACATCCCCTTGTGGGTGCGATCACAAGCGATACTTCATTGAGATCGGCCCTGATCCGTCTGGAGCACAGCATGGCCCTAAGCCACCGGCACAGAGCTGGCTCGAGGCCACGTCGCTGTGCTCCACTTACCATTGCAGTGAATTTGGCATTGTCGAAAGCTCCTTCAATGTCTATGAAGGTGCACAATGCCAATTCCTTGGCGGACAGGCTATCCTCAATCCTACTGACTAATTGGTGCAGTGCTGATTCACAGGATTTGCCTTGCTGGTATGCATGTTGGTTGCGATGAAGGGGAGTGTCTGAGAGAACTCCCCTTCTCAGGTGCCTCTCCACCAGTCTTTCTAATGTTTTCAGTAGAAACGAAGATAAACTGATGGGACGAAAAGATTTAGGGACAGAGTAGTCCGCTCTCCCTTTTTTAGGGATGAAGACCACCCTGTTGAGACGCCAGACTTGTGGTATGTACCCATAGGCTAGGCTCGCCCTGAATAGTTCACATAGAAGGGTAAGGAGATTCTCCGGCCCTTGTTGAAGCAGGGCCGGGAAAGATTCCATCCCCCTCCTGCAGATTTGAAAGGGGCAAATTTAGAAATTGCCCATTTGGCTTTAGAGAGAGTGACAATCCTTCTGGCAATGGCCCAGCTACCACGACAAGCTCTTGGCCGTGAGCCTGCCTCGTGATTACCAGACGTTCCAGTGTCGTCATTCTCAAAGATACAATCAGGGAAGTGAGTCTCAAGGAGAAGTTTGAGGCTATCACTAGACCCGGAAGTGTGTTGACCTCCCTGGGACCTTAAAGATCCCAAGTGACCGGTTGGACTTGAGGCTAGCAAGCGTTGCAGTCTAGCTGCCGCGCTTAACTCATTTACCTTCTGTGTAAACTGCCTCCAGGAACTTTGTTTTGCTTTTTTAATTGCTAGGCTGTATTCTGTTAGAGCTCTATGATAGGACTCCCAGATACGGCTCCTTTTGCATTGATTGTACAGCTTCCTGACATTAGCCCTTTTGCGAGCGAGGTCTGCAGTCCACCACTTACTATTGGTTCGACTCTTTCCCCCGTCGCAATGGGCAATTGTCATGGAAGCTATTGATTATAGCATTCTGCAGGTCAGAAGCTATCTGATCTATGTCTGTGAAGCATCGCACCCTTCCGCCTACCGATCCCAACTGTGACTGAAGGTCAGACTTATATCCCAACCAGTCAGTCCTCCTGGGATTACGATAGAGGACCTCTGCAGCCTCATCTTGCAAGTTAAAGAGGATATACCTGTGATCCGATAATGAGGCCTCTTCGCTTACGTGCCACTTATCAACCATTCCAAGTATTCCTTGTGTGCAGATTGTTATGTCAATAACTTCTTGTCTAATTCGTGTTGCGAACGTAGGGCGGTTACCTTTATTACATATAAATAGGTCCCTACTTAGAAGAAATTGTAAAAGTGCCTCACCTCTAGGGTTAGTGTTGGTGCTGCCCCATCCAGCAGAGTGATGGGCGTTGGCGTCACAACCTAGAAGAAGTTGTTGACGTCTGGCTTGTGCTTCTTCCACCAGGAGCTCTAGGTCTCTTGATGGAGGGAGTTCCCTGGCATCATATGGCAAGTATACGGAGCCTACAATTGTGCTCTGCACTATACCTCCATTCTTAAGATCTCCGGATTTGTCACCAATCGATTATTTCCTATGGGGTCATTTAAAATCCAATGTTTATAGAAGAAAGCCTCATAATTTGGAAGACCTAAGAAACAGGATTATAGAGGAGATTGCTTTGATAACTGAAGAAATGTTAGGCAACTCTGTCGAATCATTTTACACAAGATTGGCTCATTGTCAAACCGTAGAAGGAACACAGTTCGAACAATTGCTTTGACACCAAATGCAGGTAAAACGTTTGTTGTAAGACTTTTCTAACAGCATACATTATTTTTTATTTGTAATAAGAAATCAATAACATAAGTATTTCCATAATTGTACTGTAATAAAAACTGGCAAATTTGTGCTAATAGAACCAGCTTAAAATGAAATTTTTGTTTTATTTAATTGAACATTTAAAAAAATGCTAAAAAATTAGTGTAACACGTTTTGTGGCAAGAACCATGTTAAAAATTACATTGTTGAACATCAGTAAATTTTCAATACTAAAAATGCTCTATTTTCTGATAGAATAATTCCCTTGAGATGCGGTTTGTGGCATTCAATTCAGTAAGCTATTACCTTTAAAATTATGTATCACAAGGTATAGGCTTCCATTAAGAATATTCACGATACCCTCGGCAGGACGTCCCCCGTTGGGTGTGACATAACAAAACATTGTTCCAAAAAGTAGATGCCCAATCTCTATCACGATTGTAAGAGGTTTCAAATTTATATATAAATTATTAAAGGATATATTTGGGTGTTTCCAGACATAATATACACCCTGTATATATATAAAATATATATATATATACACACACACACACACACACACACACACACACACACACACACACACACACACACATACATATTATGTGTGTATGTAATAACAGTAACATAAATCAATAAACTATGTGATTATGTAAAACTACTTAGTCACAATAGTTGAGAGTTATTAAGCTAAAATTAAATATCAAAATTGCAACTCAAAAAATCATTTAAACTATAACATGGGTTTTGAATATTCTGGTTGTAGATATTATGCTTAGTCTTAAAACTACCGGATTTTGCACCATCAGATAGCCTATTAAAAGAATACATACAGTTTAGTTTAACATGGGTTTTGAATATTCTGGTTGTAGATATTATGCTTAGTCTTAAACTACCGGATTTTGCACCATCAGATAGCCTATTAAAAGAATACATACAGTTTAGTTTGAAAGAGGTGTCAGTTCAGCCAGTCTTTGAGGAAGTATATTAAGTTTAATTCCACCTATAGTATTATACTGGTGAATATAATTTTAATAAGAAAATTCTCTATATTTGATTTGGTATATAATAGTAACTGAAAAACATAAAAATTCACAGTATGATTCTGGTACTGGTATTTCTGGTGGTTAACACTTGTCATAGCCTGCTAATAGGTAAAATATTCACAGTCTGTTTGGTCTATCTAGTACACAACAGTAAAACTTCGTAGTCATAGCTTCATTGTTAAACTGTATCATTACAGTATGGTTCTGTGGTACCGGTATTTCTGGTGGTTAACACTTGTCATAGCCTGCTAATAGGTAAATATTCACAGTCTGTTTGGTCTATCTAGTACACAACAGTAAAACTTCGTAGTCATAGCTTCATTGTTAAACTGTATCATTACAGTATGGTTCTGTGTGTGGTACCGGTATTTCTGGTGGTTAACACTTGTCATAGCCTGCTAATAGGTAAATATTCACAGTCTGTTTGGTCTATCTAGTACACAACAGTAAAACTTCGTAGTCATAGCTTCATTGTTAAACTGTATCATTACAGTATGGTTCTGTGGTACCGGTATTTCTGGTGGTTAACACTTGTCATAGCCTGCTAATAGGTAAATATTCACAGCCTGTTTGGTCTATCTAGTACACAACAGTAAAACTTCGTAGTCATAGCTTCATTGTTAAACTGTATCATTACAGTATGGTTCTGTGGTACCGGTATTTCTGGTGGTTAACACTTGTCATAGCCTGCTAATAGGTAAATATTCACAGTCTGTTTGGTCTATCTAGTACACAACAGTAAAACTTCGTAGTCATAGCTTCATTGTTAAACTGTATCATTACAGTATGGTTCTGTGGTACCGGTATTTCTGGTGGTTAACAATCGTCGTAGCATGTTATTAGGTAAAAATTCACAGCCTGTTCAGTCTATCTAACAGAAAACAGTATAACTGTGTAGTTATAACTATATTGTGGAAGTGTATCGGGAGTGTATTGACTATGACTATGACTATCGTCACAGTATGGTTGTGGTACCAGTAGGCTATCTCTGGTGGTTAACACTTGTCTTAGCTTGCTAATAGGTTAAGTATTAACATATACAATCACACCCTGGACAATTAATTTGCTGCATCTTTTGAAATTAGGTAATATTAGTAAGAATAACAATACTGTATTAGCAGCTTGCAACCTTATCTCTTCTCATATATTTCTGTATTTGCCCTTGACATTTGTTAATCTTTTGCCCACTATATTTGAAAAGTAATTAAAATCTTTTTCTTTCCTCCAACCATTCATTATTTCTTGTTATATTTAATTAAATATATAATTGCAAGAAAATACAGTGTTAGCATTTATTTTTTTGTGTTTTGTAGAACTAAACATTGTGTTTAATTACTTTATTGATAACCTTTAATGTGGTATTTTTATTTTGGACATCTAAATACCTCTCTAGTTTGTCACTAATGAAGAGGACAACTTTTCATTCCACATCTGAAAATATTTTGTAAGAGCTTCAATTCAACTTAAATACAAAATTTTTTGAGAATTGGTAGGATTTTGTTACAATATCTCTTAAAAACTTAAGGAATATATACTAAGCTCAGATAATTCCTAACACCTCCATCTAACCACAGGTATCATAATAAATTATATGCAATTTTAAGCTTGACAAATATTCAGGAGGTCATCTTACAGATTAGGGCATCATCACAGTCTGAGCTTTGTAATCAGTTATAGACATATAAATAGAAAACTAATTTAGGTTTTATAATAAAAATGTTAAGACCAAGTCATGTAGAAAATCGGTGAGAGATAACAGCAATTTCCACTACTAACCAGTTTTGAACAAAAATTTCAAGTTCTATGTTTAAAAAAACAAACGGCCAAAATTATCTGTGTTTTTGTAAGAAATTGAGGTGAGAAAAAAATAGAGAAACTGTGTACAAATATTACGTACCAATTTGACAATAGATTACAACTTTTATGAATTATAATTACTATATACTAATTTGTATAATAATTCAGTTTAACTACTATAGTAGTATTAAATAAAAACATATAAATTAATCGTATGTGTGAGATTAATCTGTATGATCAGTATGTTTAACGTAATATATACAGTATGCCAATTTGCCTTGTTTTGAGGTGCCTTCCTCATTAGCATAACTGGATTGTACAGCTCAAGGTTGTTTGTGTAGATGTACCAGTTTTAGAGCAGAAACAAAATGCTGTTTGCTCACTGGGAGTTGTAAATAGCAAGATTTTTGCCCTAATTGTGAAATAGAGTCCTTTAATAATAATACATAATACAAGGTAGCAACATGCCACACCATGTGTCTTGTAACAGGCCTCACTGAGGTTGTATAAAAATTGCAAGTCTATATTCTGCGAAACGGACAGACAATCATACAAAAAAGAAATTGTTTACATCCCCCTGGCAGAAACGTTGGTTGGACATGCACCATCATAGAACTCACTCTTGACTATCTAGAAATGAAGTTTCATGCAAAATTTAATTTTAACAGATAAAATATTTCTTGAGATCTCTTGCCACATGATACATTCTCATTTTTGTTTATTTATGTTTAGTAACAAAGTGTTTAATTAATAACAGTTCTGGTATGATATAGGAGAATACTACAACACAAGAATGATTCAAAATAAAATCTTGTCTCCGATTTTCACTCTATTATTTTTATTTTCTGAAAGAAATATTTAAATTTCATGTGGGTGTTCTTAATTTGTTTATAAATTTATATATCCTGCTGTTTTCTTGTTGTCATCATGGTTTCCCTAAGTCCAACACAGAAATATTCACTAGGAAGCGAAATGCACCCACGCCGAACTCAGTTCCTTTTAGGGATATTGTGCAGACATTCAGAGAGAAATGACATTTTTTCAGCCCACCAAGTAATAGGCTTCACTAACACTCAGCCAAATAAAATAAATTCAAAATATTATTATATTATATTATTATAAGTTACAGTTATATTCATAACTGTAATAAATATTATAAATAATAGTATTTAACATAATCGTTCAAAAATAATTACATCGTATTATTCCATCATGTTCATTTAATAGTAGTCAAACTGGTGCAAATTTTGATTAAAATGGATTTGACCATATTAGATAAAATGCAATTTAAAAGCAGTTTGGAAGTAAGATGGGGAAGTATGGTAAATAAATGTGTAGTAGTAAATTTGGCTAGATTGTATGTGTAATCAGGTACATTTAAATTTAATAATTGCACATTTATATTTCTTCAGTTTGTTGAAAATTGATTTTTTTTTTATTTTCAGGTACATTCTGTGGGTCACTGTCAACTCTCAAGTCTCATGACTTGGGGTGTGTCGTCATAAAAGAAGTTTTAAAACGTGCTTCCCTTGACCCTTCAGATGTTTCAGAAGTGATTTTTGGACAAGTAAGCATTTTAATTATCATGCTGGTTAACTTATATTTTTGTAAACCATAAGGTTTATCATGATCTTAATAAATTTATAATGCAACTTATAAATCGTAGACAGAATACTTAGAAAATTCCATTCATCTTTATGAAAATATTCAAAATGTCTTGAACAACAGCATTTGGTATGTGGTATTTTTCTTTAAATTGAAACAATTTTTTATGAAATTGGGGAAGGTCAGTCCACCCATAGAGTAAAGAACTGTAATTTTTAGCTGTGTATAGTATAGCAATGGTTAAACAAACCACATACTCTGTGTAAACTAATAAAGTCAAGGGTAGAAATTCTATACTAACCATCAGTGAGAAAGTATACTAACCTATTTTATATATATATATATATATATATAATATATATATATATATATATATATATATATATATTTATTTATTTATTTATTTATTTATTCTATACTAATCATCATTTTATACATGACTATGGTCAATGCTTGTAAATTTATAATCTGGTGTGTCCAATCAAATTTTGTGGATGAGACGCAGTGTTTTCGGTACCAATTGATAGAGGAGATTTGAATTTGTAGAAACCAATAGGTAATACGCTCCAATCTATGTTTGAATGGACGGAGTGAATAATTGAAAACGAAGGTCAATTATCTTTGTAATCTTTGCTTACAGGTTTATTAATTGAGCAGTTATATAAAAATGACCAGTTAGCTATTGAGATAATGAATGCATTGGTGTACAGTGTAGCAGTCCCAGTTTGCTCAGTCTAGGGGGTGGGAAGGGTAGGTGTGGTTTTCACAAAGTTAACGGCGTAGTAGAGTTAACTGTTAACGGTACTATCCGAGGGCGCCACCTTGTTTCCCAGTAGTAGTGTGGTAGGAGAACGGAGTCAGAACAAGGAAAAGACCCGTTACTGAATGATGTTGTAAAATTAATGACCTTATAACCAACCAAAGTAAGAGTGAGTTAAATACAAGGTAAATTTAAGAAAAGGAAATACATGTAAGAAAGCTAAACTCATTCAATGTAATCATTAAGTTTATAAAAATTCTAAGAGCCTGTTTTTTTTTTTTTTATTGCACAAGAAACATTTATCAAATGAAATATTTATTAAAATTATGTAATTTTACATTTCATATCATGGAAAAAAGGTTTTATTACCATTTCTGTATTTGGATCTCAACAGTCTGAGGGTACAGGTAACCCTTAGATTTATCAATACAATATACCCTAAACACCAGTAATTATACACTAAACAACATTACCTTGGCTGGCCACTAGTACTCTGGTATTTTACCCATAGATATCAATCAAACAATACTTACATAAACTAGACACATATTTTACACAAAGCACATTAAACATCAATATGTATCCAATAAAGAAAGATATTTATAAGTATATTATTCAACTACGTAGATCACAACCATACGCCTCCGTAAGGGCTCACGGTCAGGGAGGAAGGAACAGTAGCAGGTATAGCACGGGCACTGGGTGGGTAGTGGTACGCAGACCTATGTGGAGGCACACAAACCGCTTCCGAACAAATCCCTGAGCACAATTCAGACAATAGAATCTACAAAAATATTTGACACTAAAAGATGTATAATAGTTGCTTCAGAATAGCACGTAAAATTTTTATGTTAACAATAATAACAATGAAACCTAAATATTCCGTGAAATAATCTTAACATGAAGTATTTTGAGAGATATATAATCGGTTTGTAATGTAAATAACCCCAAAAATTAATTATTAGTCATCAATTACTCAATATACAGTAGTCAATATAATGAGATATTGTTAATTAAATTCCAACAATAAATTATTAACTAAAATAAGCTTTAAATAGAATTCACTTGAAAACATCTTTTCATATTTGTTTCCTATTCTACAAATTGCCTTTTCTTACTTACATTTTGACAAAGCACGTAGCATAAATTACCAACATTTATTATCCTGAATTTACAAACAACAGCAAAAATAAAACAGACTAACAGATAATTTTTAACTTATAGGCCACACAAACACTATTTATTACCTAAAGTACATTTTGTTGTTATTTCAAATGCATTATTTAAAATAAAAGTTCTAACCATTGCAACAACATATGTTTGGATCTAAGAAAATATGAACCATTAAAACACTATGATAATATTTACAATTTGAAAGGATTTATATTTATGAGTTACAACTTACAAATTAATAAAGGCTCAAGTAATTTCTGCTTCTTAATTTCACTAATATATTTACTCTGGTTGGTTTGAGAAAAGAAAAATTAATTCCAAGTATCTGTATTCAAAAGTATTTATAATTTCTTGGTAGCACACATTATTTGACTTAAAAAGAATATTAAAATAAACTCACCTTGGCAACAATCCAGTAATGGGCCAGGAAGGGAGCAATGTAGGTAAAGACATTATATATAACCTCGTGGAGACTCAATTTCCAACTGAAACAATCTTCAAACTATCGCCATGAGAGAGAGAGAATAAGCCTCGTGAAGCCTGACAGTCAGTAACAAAGTCCAACAGGAAGTAGGAGTCAATTGTTGTTTGGCCAGCTGGAGCTGCAGCTGTTTAATAGCCAGCTGATATGGATTTTCCAGGTTGATCAGGCCTGTCTGCCAAAGTTAATAAAATCTAACTCTTACTCTCTGTTATAAAAATTTAAGGTTCACAAAAAAAAAATGTTACAACAGCAATGTTATTTTGGGTTTGGAGTTGTCAGTAATGTAGAGCTCACATTTCTGTGAAAATAACAGTGAAGGGAAAGGTTGTTTCATGAAGCCAGTATTAACAGTGTAGGTGTAGTATATTTTTCAGGTAAACAGGCATACTTTTAGTGTACATCTGTTATTTAACCTCATTGGTGATAGTCATTTTAATAGAACATTCTACATTTATTTTCCAATAATTGCATGTATTTTTTAGTGTTTTCACGATACACTGGTTTTGGAAACTGTAGCCTATGTGACTGAGCTTTAGTGAAGTCTATCATTCAACAATGACACAGTGTAGCATGTTTTATGTGGTGAAAGGTCGTTTGTTAGTATAGCTCCTTAAAATTTATGAAATTACAGTGATTTTTAAAAATGTTTCTACATGAAAATTTCAGTTAAAACTGAACAGTTTTTTAGGTGTTACAGCTGGTAGGTATTAGTTTGACGCATAAGCTAATTTTGAAGTGTGAAATCTTAAAAATCTTTCAAAAAATTTGAATTATTGTCCTCCACACTTTCAGTTAGAGATAAGAAAGTATTATCACTGATGTAACTTATCCTTGGACTTGCAGTACTCGACCAATCATTACAAGATAATCTCTTATCTTTAATTCAACTGGATTGACTTAAACTAAATATAGTAAACCCTTCATTTATCACTACAAACTGTGCTGATCTTCACATAATCAGCTATCTAGAGATAAGACTTGACATCTCAATTACAATAGAAGTGGTTCCCTGAATTGTAGTGATCACTGGCAAGGGTTCAAACCTCACTGAGGGCATTATCTTTTCAAGTGTTTATTGTTGTTTCAATGACTTCTTTGAATATTATTTCATTTTAGCAATATTATATTAATTTTAAACTGTTTTGAGATTAAGATTTAATTTTAAAACATATGCTCTTGTTGCTATATTTTAAAAGGTGCTTTAGACAAAATCGTTAAAATGATGTCACCATTTTGACATTCAAACAACTATGTCAGCTGATTGTTATTGGTCCATCATACTATATGTCTCAATAACAACATCATGGAAATGTCACATTAAATATGTGGCCTCTTGAGAAATGTAATATCTTTAAAATGTTTCAAAAGGCACTCCATAACAGACGTCTATTTCTTAGAATCTTTCTTATAACACAAGAGATAAGATTCTGCTATATTACTCATCACATAATCTGGTAATGTTTGAATAAAGTCCATTCATAATACATAAGTATACATCTATACAAAATGTTATCAGTACAATTGAAACTTCTTGAAGTAAGACCATTGTCTAAAATCTTGAACATTGCATTTATTTAGAAATGAGACTACAGTATCAATGAATCTCTCAATGACAACCTTTATGACTTGTAGTTTTATTATTTTAGGTTTAGCTACTTACAGTTGTTTGTGACAATGTACCAGTTTGAAATGCACAATATGAATTTTATCAAATGTTTTGTGCAATAATAATATTACTATTATTATTATTATTATTTCTGTCTATATGTTTGTCTGTCCACTATATGTCAAAAACAAACTGACCTATAGACTTGAACTTGTGCATGAACTTCATTTCTATATGAGTTTGATTATAGTGGATGTCACTTCATGGGAATTGGCTGGGGGTCTACAAAAATTTTTACATTGGTCTTATGGGTTATCATGATAGCAACAAGAAAATAGCAGAATAAATAAGTTTGTAAACAAATTCAATACTCCCATAAAAGATCCAAACATTTGACCTATTACATATACCAACATATTACCAATCATTATTGATAATAAAAGATTCTGTTTATTTGAATGAAGAGTTCACCTAATGAGTAATCCTAAGCATATCATAAATTCATCTTGTAAGAAGGAAATATGATGCAGGGTCTCACAGCTGGTGAGGGTCAGAATCCAGCTCGTCAAGCCGCCATCAAGGCCGGACTATCATACTCAGTACCAGCGTATTCTGTAAGCATGCTCTGTGGATCAGGACTCAAGTAAGAATGCTACACTTTTAAATTAAATTAATAATTCAAAATTGTAGGAAGCCAATACCCTAATTAACTGAGATTATAGTTAACCCTTTCAGTGCCAGCGTCTGTACAGTACGGATGTTGGCAGTTTTCATAGAAATGCCTCAGTTTCTAATGTAGGAGGTTGTAACCTGTATTCTTTAGTTCAGTTTTAATAATTAGTGTTGTGTTTAGTTTTTTATTAAGTGTATGTTTGAGAGTTAGTAAAGTTGACACACAACATGGTGGTCGTGATTCCTGACATATTCGTGTCACAACGCTCTGGTATGATTTGTTTATTTTAACCTAGTTTGTAATTATATGTTAGGTTAGTACTGTATTTGAAGGAGAGATCAGACTGCAGATCTCGAAATGTTGTGTTACTGATTTTTTCTTTCTCTGAACAATGGCAAATACCCGGAAAAATCCTATCTGTTTAGGTTTCGTATTTTGGTAGTCCATGGGCTTGATAACAAAGCTCAGGTGATTCAGTCTAGCACCAGTGCAGACAGTCTGTGATTGTTTACATTGTGTGTAATTGATACCTGTTTCTAGTTACAATTGCATTGTTTATTTGTTATTACTTTTTATTGTATTAAAGTAGTGAATAAAAATTGGGGAAAAAGATAGACTTGCTTCTGTCCATTTTTGTATTTGTTTTGTCTTGTAATTGGTGTTTTTTATTTTTTTAAGTAAACATGTGATATTGTCATGAACCCAATATTTTATTTCAGTTTTGATTTACTTTTTGAGCAAATGTATGTATGAAACATAAATTTTATGTTTAAAACGAAAAACTGGTCAAAAATGTACAAATCTGGACCGGTTTCAAAAAATGGAAAATTTGATGTTGGCCCTAAAAATTTGTTTGTATAGACTTATAAATACATGTAAAATACCTTACTAATGTCAACTTAGATTTTTTTATTGAAGATTTTATATGGCACAAAACCAATAATGGTTTTTAATAAATTTTTACAGGTTATTTATTTTTGGAAAGGAAATTTAGTTTTAAATTTACATATGAATGTACCGTTTATTTGAAGTAGAAATATAACAAATTAAGTTGATATCTTTGAAAATAATAACTTTGTAATATTTTTATGGCAAAAAACACTATGGCATTTCTCTCAAATATGATTGCGTCCAAAGAGTTAATTAGAAACATAAAAACAGTACAGTTCTGTGTTTACTAATTCAATATACTGGATGCAGCAGCTCCCCCAAATGGCACTGGTCACTTTTGAGAGAGTGTATGATAATGATCCTTAAGAGTTGTTGCTTCTTTTTGTTTTCCTATATACAGGAAGTGTAAAGTGGAAGTGTAACGCTACAATATTTTTCTAAATTTTAACATATAAAATGTATAAATTTTGCACAATATTATACCCTGGCTTAATGATTTTCTATGTAATAATCATCACACAAATGTAGGGACATTTGGGTGATGGTTCTTGGGGAGTAAATACAATAAACTAGAAGTGAATTGAAACACCCGGATCTTTAGACCGAGGTGTAGGTTATGTATTGCCTTCATCAGAACTACAAGGCAAACTCATCTCTGCCACTGGAAAGACATCACACTAGAAGTAGATCACAAGAACTGGAAGTAAGCGTTTTTTATTTTGCCCAAATAGGTTTTTGAGATATATATATAAATATTCTTGATTGTGGCAACAAGGCAAACTCAGCTGTGGCATCAGAAATTTAAATAATTTAAACCAGAAATGCTCCTATACCTACAAAAAAATTATCATCGAGAACCATTATATTACATTTGACTAAGTAGGCTACAGACTTTGATTTTTAAAATTGCAAGTGAAGCCGCAGGTAACAGCTAGTGTAAATAAAAAAAGCAATAATTTTATTATAATTTTAAAGGGTTTTATTATCTAAATATAATCTTATAAACCATATTTCATAAGCGGCTGTTGAAGTATTGAATATTTAAAAGCTGTATTGGCTACTCCTGTATTCAATAAGGAAGAACAGTAACTATAAAAAGTCTATTTGCAGGTCTGTGGTGGTGGGCAGCCAGTCTTTGCAGGTGGGGGACTCAAGTGTGTGTGCGTGTGTGGTGGACAAGAGTCCATGAGTCAGGCCCCCCACTTCATACATCTCCGTGGCGGGGTCAAGATGGGCAACACGACCCTCACTGACCACATGATTTCCGACGGACTTACAGATGCTTTCTTCAACTTGCACATGGGAGAGACTGGTAGGTAAATGTGAGACGTATCACAGCACAACTTTACTGATGTTGTAAAAGTTATCCGTACATTATACAGAAATCCATTATTTCACAAAGAATTGCGTGCATACTACTTTTTAATTGAGTTTTAGCCCCTAGGAATTCCTATTTTTCATGATTTAGCTGATTTGATAAACATACAGCAATAGCTTGAATTCTATAAGAGATGGGATATTAAAATTCTGCTAATTATACTTTAACCCTTTGAACGCCGATTTAAATTTAGCATTTTTTCAGATTACGCTCATTTAAGGTGAAAAAATGAAAATGAAAATTCCTTAAAGCTAATTTTTTTATTCATTTCCTAATGACTAATAACACACAAAAAAAATTTTACAATAATGTAATACTTGCATTAAAATAATTATATTTTTTCATAACAATGGAATATATAAATAAAAATCAAATTCAGGTTACAGAGTAATCATACATGTGATGAAAAATATGAAAACATCCTCATTATCGTCACTGTCAGTATAATTGTTTAAAAGAATATCACTAATATCATCTTTATCCACATCATTATAAGCACTAGAAAACGTAGCATTCAAAACTTTAGCAACAAAATCGTCATAATCAGAATCGTCTGGGTGATCAGCCATAATTACACAACAGAAAAGAAACAATAAAAACTTGATTATAACACCGAAAACATGGTAACAATAACTTTTTACAACTGTTTGTATAAGGAATGACAACGCAAGAACACTTCCCAAAGGCACAATGCGTGCTCCATTGACAGTCGGTAATGGCGGATAGTATCGTCATTGGCGTACAGACGGGAGTGGGAGAACAGCTGCCAGCAACAAAACAATTTATTGCTTACCTACTGCGGCCAGCTGACAGCTGCAACTGGATTATTTGGTCAAGCCAGTACATTACTTAGTATTGTGGCTTATATATTGAGCTTATAAACTTCAAAAACAGTAATTAAATATATTTTTATCGATCTGCGGATTATTTCGTCTTTGGCATTATAAGACCTAAAAACATCGCGGATTATTCCGTCTACGGCGTGCTAAGGGTTAAATGTTTTAAATTTAAACTTTAAATTAAGCTTAATGTAATTATTTTGCAGTAATACTAATTTATTTCAAAATATTTTATAAAGCAATAAGATGATATGGTACCGTAAAAAGTTGACAGTGATTTATTCCAGCATCTAGTAGTCTTGTCTGTTATATCCATCCAATTATATTGTACAATACAATTTTATTTATAATTCCAATATTAATTTCGATGAACAATATGGATGCTTAACCCAATAATTTGTAAAATGAGTAAAGCTTTATCCAAGAGTATACAAGATTCAATTCAAGCAACTTCAAGAATGGCTGCCCCTTGGATGGTTCACGACTGAGTAATCCAGCTCTTATAAAGCATTCTCTTGATGGAGGTTTAGAGTCAACATTAAGGGTGGTCCTCAGGTTAAGATGTAAAGAAGATTTCTTAACATTAATTTAACATGGTAATATAGGCTTAATATTTTTTTTTAATTTTCAGCAATGAGAAGCATATATATAAAAATTAATAACATTCATGTGTTTATTTTATTTTTAGCGGAAAACATGGCTACTCAGTTTGCAATTTCAAGAGAAGAACAAGATAAGCAAGCTGTAGAATCTCAGAGGAGAGCTGAGAATGCACAAAAGCAAGGTCACTTTGTAAAAGAAATAGTACCAGTAACGGTAAAAAGCTCCAAAGGAGACAAAGTGATATCAGAGGATGAATATCCTAAACATGGCACTACTTTAGAAGGATTGGCTAAACTCCAACCATTTTTTGTTAAGGTATCTATCAACATATGATTTTAAGTGTTATCATCAGATAATATAGTTTGGTCTCATAAAATAACTCATTTTTATAGACTTTAAAACATGTTTATCAAATCAAAGATAGTCTTTTATTTTGAAACAGTGGTGATTGTAGATCTGCAAGTCAGAAATTCTATATTGGCAGGACTCTGTTCCTTTACAAAATATATTTTACAAGTTTATAAATAAATTGAGTTTTTTTACTCACATCATATTGCATTTTGATACCTTTAAAATATGTTGATCTTTAAAAATCCTCCATAACAGTGGTTTTTGTGAAATTTGTCGTTGGAATTGAAAACAAAAATGTTACTAATAACAGAACTAAAATTTCAAGTTCAACACTTAGTAAAAATATTGAAGATATTTTCATATACAATTTTTTTTCAATACCAAGAAATATATATTAACCCATTAGCCACTCAATATTCTTGTGTCTAACTTCCTTGTACAAATTAAATTAAATATGCAAAAAATGCAAGGGTTTAGCAAAACTCTCACAAAACATAAAAATTTTATTGCTATTTGGTTGACAGCCATTTTTTTTAGCTAATGAAACAGGTTATAATATACTGTAATTTATAAGCACTAAAGTATATACAAATTTTTTAATTTTGAGAATAAGTGAAAAAAATTAATTTTAAAAGCAAGAAATTGTGTTTAGTATAAAACACAGTTATAATCCTTACACAAATCATAGCAAATACGCAAAAAGCGCGATGGATTAATATTATACCTTGATTCACATTTTTTCTGGGATTAAAACATATTTATATGTATAGTATATGTACTTTTGTTTAGTTTTAATACATACATTTAATTATTTGAGCCCATACTATTGTTTAAACAAATATTTAATAACGTATGTCTTCATCACGGTACCTTCTTGTGATCAGTGTTTTGGTACCACGTCAGCCGTCACGAGACGGTACTGTGATAAGTGGTTAATGGGTTAAATTTGTATACAAGGCAATAGCGTGATATGATCAATCATGCAATCATGTTAAAATAAGTCACGTTTTGCAGTCAGCTGATTGAATGGACAGTCTTTGGTACTCTTATAGCTCAGGTGTTGTTCTACAATGTCATCAAATTTCATTCAGTGGATTATTTAAATAAAATATATTTATTTTAAATAACTCTTCTTAATTAGAGATAATATTCCAGTTACATTTAAAGCAAAAAAGAGTGAAAGATATTTAAAGCAAAAGAGTGAAAGATACATGCCAGGGAGTGCCTCATAAAAGTAATGCTGTGAGTGCTATTAACATAATAAAATTTAGTGTGTTCGCCTAAGTAAATGTAATATAAATCTCATGTACATAATTGTTGATTTTTCCATTTACAAAACATTCCCGTACTTCGATTTTCATGTATTGCATACTTTTAAGTGCTCTGCTCTCATCTCACAATAAATAACTACAGTTGTGCAAAATATTGAAAATCATATCACGATTAAAGGTTCTATTATAGACAAAGTCAACATATGTTACTTTATAAGATGTAAGATCTATAAATATATTACATCTATCTTTAAATATGTTACATCTTTTAAACCTATTTACATACATAATATAAGAAAACTATCTTATAACTAGAAGTTATCTGTGGCTATGCATGCAATTTTGTCAGTTTTGCATTTTAGCATGGAAAGCCTTACTTTTCAGCCATTTTTCCATTGTAACTTTAAATTTACTGACTGGAACATCCCATGCTCTTTCTGGTAACTTCTTAAATAGTTTATTCATAAAATTATTTTTATGTAATCTAACAAGTATTTACTTCTTGTGTGATGCCTATGAATATCGTGTCTATTTTTAAAGCGGTTTACATTTTCTTTTACCTGAAGTAACAAACGATATACAGGCTTGTGAATGTCATAATTTGAGATTCTTTAAATAATGTTAAATAATAATTTGAATTCCAATTAGGAACTACGTAATATTGTTATTGAAATCTACAGGGTATATGTGTTCTAATCTTTCAGGTTTAGGGTTTGTTTGTACAGTTATTTGTAGCACTTGTAACATATCTGCCAGTGGAAAATGTCTTTTCTACCTTGATTCTGTTCTCGTATATATATGTGTATGTGTGTGTGTGTTTTCTTGTTAGTAATTTCATTTTCTACACCCTTACTTAACTCAAAACTATAATAAAGTATTGTTACTAGATCTCTAGTTTATACAATTGAGGTGTAAAACATTTAAACTTTGACTTTGATCATAATACCCATAACTACACAGCATTCTTAAAAAAAAAAACAAAGTTTGTTGCCGCCAGTCTGCTTGGTTCAGTTTAAATTGATTTGAGGCTTTTGATTTGTCATATAATTAATTTAAAAATCTAAGCCATAATATTTTAAAGCAATACCATCATGATCAGAAATTCCAGAATTTGACATTTAACATTCTTTTTACCTAAACTATTTATTATATGATCAAGGCAAGCATCCTGTCTAGTTCAGTTGTAAAACTGACAATAGGTATTAAATTATCTATAATTAATTAAATTTAAAAATTAAGCGTTATCTGGAGAAACTATTCTTTTATTTATATTAAAATCCCCTGTTAGTATTATCTTTTTTATCATATTAAGGGAGGTCAAATACCCCAAGGTCTTATAAGTATAATAAATTTATTTAATTTTGATATTTTACAGTGTAATTATTTTTTATTTTATTAATAAAAAAAACACTAACACCTTTTTCAAATAAAACATTTTTTGTTCTGATGGAGTATTATGTGTTGTGGCACACAGAATGGCAGTGTGACAGTAGGCAATGCGTCAGGAGTCAACGATGGCGCAGCCGCAGTGGTGTTGATGACATCAGAAGAAGCTCAGAAGCGAGGACTTTCTCCTCTTGCTCGTATCGTGGCATATGCTGAAGGTGGATGTGATCCTAAGATCATGGGCTATGGTCCTGTTCCTGCTGTCAGGCGGCGGGTGGTCAGTAAATATTTATAAATACACAAGATGATGTAGGTACAGATGTACCATAAATGTCCAAGTACGGCTCACGTGATATTTTCATTATCTATTTTCCAGTCTATTCCAAATTCCTCTTGTCATACCATCCTCATCACTATTATTTGCAGTGAAAATAGCCTAGATTGTAAAATATCTTGTACTCTAAATACAAAATAATTCTGTAAAACAAATTTTAAAATTAAGTAGAAAGATTTTGCTTGCATTTTTAAAATAAGAGTGTTATTTGGGAAGTTGATTCCATGTGGACTATTTTTTCCCTCGAGATATTGATGAGACAGGTAAGTGCTATCCTTGATTGTATTAGTTACACAAGAGATAACTCATCTATTCTGACTACTCTTTGTGGACTGAGAGACTCAGGTAATAAATATTTAAACGGTAACAATCAAAATTATGTTATGCTAACCTAGCACCAGATCTCAGAAATAATCCCCCGGACCTTTAATACACCTTGTACTCATGGACGATTTATCTCCTGTGTAAACCAATACAATCAAAGGTTTCATTGAGAGACAGTGTCAAATTAAAATTCATTTGTTTTCGAATTTGAATAGACTATTTTCTTTTAAAATATACATTTTTTTATTTATATGCTTTAAAAGTACTTGTATCAAGTGTGATCTCTCATATAGTGTAAATTTACATCAGATTGTACAGTACATGTAATGTATTTTTGTATAAACAAAGTTTTACATGCAGTTTGTTTAAATAAGAGAGACAGTTATTCAAACTAATCACAGTATTGTTCAAACAATATTTCCCATCATGTCTGTAAGTGGTTATTTTACTCTTAACACTCACTGAAGTAAGTAGACTATAGTCGAGTAAAATACATAATTGCAATAATATTTACTTATATCTTCAAAGTTTTCTGGTTCATAATGCCTCAAAACTTTACTAACATAACACAGTTACTATATTGAGGTATTTCAACGTCACTATAAAGATTTAATCTTCATTCAGTAGATGTTAATTGAAAAAATGTCTAAATATTTATTAACAATACTAATACATCAAAATTTTTCAGCTGGAGAAAGCGGGTTGGAACAAGGATGATGTGGATTTGTATGAGTTAAATGAAGCTTTTGCTGCTCAAGCACTGGCTGTTGAAAGAGAGTTGGGAGTCGATTCCTCAAAGGTTAATGTCAGTGGAGGTGCCATTGCTCTGGGTCATCCTATTGGAGCTTCAGGTATGTGAAGTCTTAGAATTCTTGAGAAAATAACTACAGATTGGTTTAAAATTTTGTATACTTGATTTTATTTTCATTTTATTTATATTTGTTCATCTGAGAAAGCATCATCACAGATTTGTATTCTCCAGTGCTCTGTAGAATGTGTGATGAGCATGAGGTTTCTGTTGAAACCTGCTCTTTGACTGTCCTGCAATAGCAAGGGAGCACTCCGCCATATTTGATAGTCTAGACAAAGGTGGTGAATTTTCCAAGGAGGACCTGATTGGTTGTTTACTACGGTTTGTAGAACTGCTAAAACCGTAAACTGGTTGGCCTCATACATTTCCTTGAATGTATAGTGATACAATAGTTAGGATCTTATGGGTTTTAAGGCTTCTCTACAGCTGTCAGGTGGTTGCAGTCTTGTAAGTGTTCTGAATGAGAGTTTTTGTTTTGGAGAAAACAAATCTGACTAGCTTAGGTTCCTCCCAATGCTACTAAACCTTATCTCATGTGAGCTTCAAATAAAGCAAAAATAAGCAACTCTTGTAGTTGTTTCACCAGTAGTAGCTCTGATGTTTTTGATTGCAAAGAGGTTGGAACTCAACTTTGTACAGAGAATGTCTACATTTGAACTTTCTACATGAGAAGTCCATGACAGGTGTTCATCAAGAGTTACACCCAAATACTTGACCTCATCATTCATTGGGATCTCTGGTATACATGGCATGCATTCGTATCTCCTTCCAAAAGCCATTTAGGCAGTTTTGATGATGTTTACTGCTAATTCGTTATGACGGTAGTGGTTGGCCATGTTGAGAGATATGTACAATGTGTTGCCATATTTTCAGTTGAGATATTCTGTCCCGTAATAACCAACTTAGAAGCTCCAAAACTTTCCTTAAAGGTATTTTAAAAGTGATTCCTTTTTGATTTAACTTGAGTGATGTGGAAAAAGTGCAATCCTGTCTACATTAGTGTCAATATTAGTGTATCTTCAATTCCTACAAAAACTAGCATATCCTGCGCATGCTGTAAGTGATGATTGATTGGGTTGCAGGAGCCAGAGTTCTCGTCACTTTGCTATATGGATTGCAGCGGACTGGAGGTAAGCGAGGAGTAGCATCACTCTGCATCGGAGGCGGGATGGGCATCGCTATTGCCATCCAGAGGGACTGATTCTACTGCCTTTCTACCTCCTGTAGTATCAGAAAATTCTTTTAAAAGTATAACATATTTTATCATATAAAGTCTTCATGATTTGATTTTTAGGCTGAGGTTCAGGTTGCTTACGGGTATTTCTTTTATCAAGTTCTATGTTGTCAGTGGTGTGAAAGTCTATCTGAAATACTCATCAGAAGTGCCAAAAAAATCTCATGAGATACTATAGGAAATCTAATATAAGTTATACTGAGTCCATACAAATCTATTATATGCTGCATTAAGAAGAAGGTGAAATGGAGTTAAACTCAACATTCTTCACAAAAAAAATAAGTTGTGTTTTTTGTATTTGTAATGCCCATTTGACTTAGCATATTAAAATTAACAATTTGATTGTAAGACTAATAATTACATTTTTAACAATGCACTATAGAACACACTTTGAGTATTTCAGTATACTTATTTTAATGTTGTCAAAACCATGCGTATTGGTTATGGTTAATTTCTATGTACCTTATTTTCTTTGTACCAATTACTTATTACTTTAATATCTCATATTTTCTTCTTGTCTTTCTCATACATAAGTTGATTTGATTTGATTGCTCTAGTATTAAACTTAGAGTTTGATTTGTATATGTATATTTAATCACAATTTATTTTTTTATTTTATTATCTGTTATGTATTACATAAATATTATTTGGAATTCAGTATTTAATCCTATTAACTCCAAGGATTATGGGCCAGTCAGAAACCCTGCCACTAATACTGGTAGACCTGCTAAACTATGTTCACCGTTCATATGCCTTGAAAACTTATTTTCCAAACGTCCCTCGTTATGGGCATCTAGAGAGCACTAAACAAACAAAAAATAATAGTATTAACAGTATTAGTAACAGAAAGTATTAAAAGTACCATAATTTAAATAGTGACGTGGTAAATGTACTTTGAAAGATATTAGAGTACTAAATGTAATGTAACATTATTTGTAAAAGATAGTAGTAATTTGAGGGATGGTGACCAATATGCCTGCAATACATCCATCATTTTAAAACGCACGCAAATGAGAGCGAGATCCATAAGTTATTCCATAATCAAATGAATTATAATAATCAAAATTGTATAACTTTCTTTACTTAATCTATTGTTAATCAACTAATGTAATTAAGTGAATTATTCACATTCAAATTGTAATATTCTTAGTAAATCAATACGAACAGATCTTTTGCAAGCAGGTTACTTACCATATTTCTTTAATGCATTTAAACATACAATATGGCAATTTCATTTAATATTAACAAACTTCAAATAATTTAGGATGAGATTTTTATTTTTGACACTAATTCAGAATCAGAAATCAGAAAATTTATTTGTCATTTAACACAAGAAACAGTGCAATAGACATCGTCACAGCCTAAGTTATGATTTAAACCTTTTCGTATAAAATACAATGACTAGACTACTTTAAAAACACAACATGTAGCAATAAAACTTTAAAAGACATAACATATAGACTTAAAAAATAACATCAATGTCAGGCATATTAAAAAATTCTTGTACATGATAAAATGGGTTTTCTTTTAACCAGGCATATAACACTCTTTTAAATCTACTTATAGGCACAGATCGGGCACTAGAAGGTAATCTATTAAAAAATTTGATGCTTATAACTTTATGTGATGCTTGAGTTTTTGCTAACCTAACATATGGTAAATCTAACAGCGCATTAAATCTAGTATGGTAATGATGAAATTCATTCCTCGTGTAATAGTCCTGCAAGTTATTCTTAACATTACATAAACAAACAAATATATACAGATTTATCACAGTAAGAATACCTTCTTGAACAAAAAGAGGTTTGCAATGTGCCCTATAAGGAGAGTTTGTTAAAATTCTTAAAGCTTTCTTTTGTAGAATTAAGATTCTCTGTACATCACTGCAGTTTCCCCAAAGAATAATACCATAAGAAATTATACTATTAAAAAAAGCATGTCTTATCTCTCATTAATAGCATAAAAAAAGAGCAGTGTAAAGATATCTATGATATCAGTAGTGGCCTGTTAAAGAAAGTGTTACCGTGTGTTGTGGAGCCCCTAACAACTTGTGTCAACGATTGTCTGGTTAAAGGTGTTTTTCCTCAAGCTCTAAAAGTTTCTAAGGTGGTCCCTATATTTAAGAAGGGTGAAAGGTCATCTCCTAGTAGCTACAGACCGATTTCTGTTGTGCCAATTTTTTCAAAAATGTTAGAAACAGTGATGAAGCACCAGGTGAGTGATTTTTTTGAGTTGCACTCTCTTTTTTCAAATTCTCAATTTGGTTTTCGAGAAGGTAGGTCAACTGTGGATGCAGTGGAGGGTCTTGTGGTATCTGTATTGGAGGGTTTTGAAACTCACTGTAGCACTTTAGCAACCTTGTGCGATCTCACAAAGGCGTTTGACTGTGTTCCGCACGTGACTCTTCTCAAAAAATTACATTATTACGGCATAAGTGGTGTGGAGCTAAATCTTTTTCAGTCTTTTTTAAGCAGTCGCACTCAGAGAGTTTGTATTGGCAGCAAACTGTCTGAAATAGTAGATATAAATTGCGGAGTACCACAGGGATCGGTCTTGGGCCCTTTTTTGTTTCTTGTACATATAAATGATTTGCCTGTAAATGTTAATTGTAATTCTGTTGTATTTGCCGATGACTCAACTTTTTTCTGTAGAAACAAGCTAGAGATGCTATCTGGTATAATGGATAATTATATTACTGAAAGTTTCATTTGGTTTCAGTCTAACGGTCTTATGCTAAACCAGTCTAAGACTCAATCTATAATTTTTAGTTTATGTAATCGTGAAACTGACTTAGGCTTTAAGATTAATGATAGTGTCAAATATTAGGTATAACCTTGGATTCTAAATTAGCTTGGAATGCCCATGTAAATAATGTTTCTGTCAAGCTCTCCAGAGTAATTTACTTACTTAGACAAATTAGAAAGCTTGTCCCAAAACAATATGTAGATATATTGTATATATAGAGAATTGTAAATTAACTGTTAGTTACAGTTAATCCTGTCTACTCAAGGTAGGAGTATGTCACACAATGTGTTGTGTAACAGGCTTAACTGAGGTTGCATGAAACATGTTAAGCCTATAGCAGGATGTAAAACTTTTGCAGTCCCTCGAGTGATGTTTCGCTAATGCTCAACCAATAAGATGAAGGTTCTTGTATAAAGGTTTAAGACCATTTAGCTTTTACAGTAAGAAGAGGTCTACTTAATTTAAATATACTGAGACATTTGATACTTCATGTTTAGAACTACTCGTGTATGATTGTATTATTTCTTTGTAAAAGTATAACTCTATATAGAGAGTCCATAGTAATAGGTAATTTTAAAATTTCTAATTATACATATATGAATTTTGGAATTAGTTTTTGTTTATATAAATATATGAATTATTTTTATTCTATTATTATATGTGTAATTATAATATAAGACATAAATCTGGTTTTCAATATGCCACCCACAGGTATGTGAAAAGGGGCCTATGTATATGGGAAGAAAATATTCAGTGACGTGGGAGAGTACATGAAATATGTGCCTGATTACAATAATTTAAAACCAAACTGAAATACTATCTAGTTTTTAATTTTCTTACAATTAATTAAATATAATATTTTTTAATTTAAAATAGATTTGTACAATTAGGCCTAGTACATTTTTTGCTTGTCACATGTTTACATACAATATAAATTGTAATTTTTGTAAACTAATATGGTATATAAATCCCTGACTATAATGAGATTAGACTGTTTGAAACTCTACACAAAGAAAAAAGAAGGAAATATAAGTAGCATCTGATTTTAATACTGATATTTGGAATCTGAATAAAAATTTAATGAATGAATTTCAAAGAAGAGTGTTTAAGGGTTTACTTGATTCTTCCTAGCATGTTTTTGAGACAAGACTAGGGTATTGCAAAATACAAAAGCATGCATAGATTTACCTTATAATTAACAAATATATTATAAGAAGAAAAATCAGCTTTACTGAAGATAGAATTAGGAGTCACAGAGCTGTCTTATTTTGTATAAAAGATAACAGCATACTATACAAATAAAACATTTATTGAGCAATTTAATGCTATTTTAAATTTGTACTTCCATTACAATTTTACACTCTGAAAAAAATGAAAGAAAAAGAGTTGGGTTGTGGTATTGTTTGAACTTCAGTATTGGTGAAGTATTGTGTTTGTTAGTATTGTTATCAATAAATAAATTTGTTATAAATTCTCACAGTATATTATATGTTTATTAAAAACGCTTATTTACATATGAGGATGTTTTATTACAACCCTTCTAGCATTAAACAACCTATCCTACTAACTATATATCATGGCTTCATTTGATCAAATTAGGGAAAAACTCAATATTTATTATTTTAAGAAACACATTTAACTTATCTTGTCTATAACATCTATCTGTGAAATAACATTAAAGACTACATGAACCAAACTATTCCTTTCCGTAAGTTATTGGTATCTGAACATCTTCTAACCAATAAGTAAGGTTTTGAACACTGTCTAAACATCATTTTCCGAGGTATAAAATAATTTATTAGAAAGATTATAATTAAATCTGTATGTATACCTTTGACAAATACTGTATTTTTTTACTAAGACTAGAGATCATTTAATCTTGTGTTCATCTATTTTTACACAGGTTTTAACACATAGTGTATATATCTTTGTGGTACATGAAATGGAGGTTGAACAAATAGCCTATATAGAAATCAGAAAACCAATTCCCTCACAGTATTCTCTGTACAAGCTGTGCAGCAGGGTAACATTATAGTCAGAAGACCTATAATAAATACCTACCATTAGAATTTTAACTCTTGTACAATGTAATTGGTAAGACGGAGAGTATTCAATATGTTAACTAACACAGTCCATATATTCTCAGGTATTTTATTAGCTGTTATACCATGATCTCTTTTGTTTTGTTCTACCAACCCACAAATGAAACCCGAAACTACATCTGCTAAATAACTGGCATAGGAATTGTAGAAACAGTGGTAATTCATAATTGCACTACTAGTACACTGCAATAATTGCCGCTACTATAACAGATTTTGTTTGGCAATTAAGTTCATGCTGCTGTTTAGGAACCAATGAAAACATGTGTGACTTACACCATTATTTCTTCTAATAGACAGTAGATTATGAATATGCACTTACATCCAAATTGTGAAAAATACTTACATGTCACTTTCCCTTTCATTACCTCAGCTAAAAAAATATTAATAGTTAACTGCTGCATCCATAACTAATGCACATGTGTTTTTATTTTAGTACAAAATTGTCTATATTACTACAATAACCACTTTATTTCAGTTATGGGTCTGATGATACTTTCTTTGAAAACGGAAGGCCTCACAAAAATAAAAATTGTATTATTGGAGTGTTTGTTTTAAAATTAATTAAGAATTTCAATAAGAAAGAGCTTCTACAATGCTGCATCCATTAAAAACTTTGTTTGAAGCAATAGGCAGACACGAATTGCATATAAGTTATACACAGTGCTGTAACATAGATATTCAGATTGGTTGATGTACTATATCAAGTAACTCAGAGGTTTTGTATTGCAGAGTGTCAAATATATTTATCTATAGTATGGCATAAGATCTTTCAACATGAAAGATTCCATCTTTAGATGCAAATCAATTAATAAACTGATAGATCAATTTTATTAAAAACAACTATGTAATAATTTTTATAAATGTAATGATTAGTTTTCCTAAACTTTTAAAATGAAATTTAATTTATTCTTAATACCTACGAGATATGGCTAGAAAATAATTGGATGGAGGCTGAAAACAATTTTTTACTTGGTCTCAAATTGTCTTTACAATTTCATGTTATTCCCTTCAATGTACTCCCCTACTTGATCTCCACACTGCTCAATTCTTTCAAATAAATATTCCATACAGTAATATGTAAATTACACAACCACAAAGTTCTTTTATCTCTGTTTAGCGTGTTATTTTACGTAACAATTGATTTCTGGTCTGGGACAGGGCCCAAAAGTAATATATGAAGCAGTTTCAGAAATATGCTGGGTTGCAATCACACAACACAAATGGCTTGCAACAGATTGGTATTACACAGTTAAAGTTTCAAATGAGTTCGCAGGAAATTGGCGGGCGGATACAGTCAAATCATTTGTAGTAAATCACACACAGATGGCACAGACATGAGTCAATAACACGATCTCTCTCACACACACTCATACAAAACCAACACTTTTCAATTGCCTACATCTATTTGAGGCCAAAATATATAACCAATCTTATTCAAAGTACTAAAAACACGTTGGGCTAGATGGAGACACACCGACCCTGTTCAGTGTTGCAATCAACATGAGGCCTGACACCAATCTCGTACAGGCTTTGTTGGTAAGTCTTGCACCAACAATCTTGCACGCCCCTTCTCAACGCAAGATGGGGTGACTGACGAAATAAGAAAAGAAAATTTAGAGCCTGCTAAGAACTCTACAGCCTGAATGGCACACATTTCAAAAGAGGAAGTTACATTACATCATATATATATATATATATATATATATATATATATATATATATATATATAAAACAAGATGACAAGAATAAAAAAATATTTGAACATGTTTTTGAACAAATAACATATATTACATAAAGATAACACTATGTTGTTACAATACACATATTGTTAACTAAGTTATTTTCTAAAATACATCCATATTGCTCCTCACTAACCTTGTAAGTTTACAATCTCTATAAACTATTATGGTGGTTTATTTACATTGTTTTCACAACCTTTTCAGTAACAGACATAAACATAAATAATTGTAGAAAATAACAAAATATAGTAAAAATAAATTACCTGGTTTTAATATGGCAGTGATAGTTGTTTGTTGTACTAAACTGAATTAATTACATTTTAATATACAGAAAAAAATCTACTTTTAATGATACTAATGTATATAAAATTATTTGTACAAAGACGATATTTAAAACCTAATAAACAACAAACATTGTAATAAATTAATAATACATCAAAAATTCATAGTAAACTACCTAAGTAAAAACTTTAAATGTAGTATTTTTAAAGAAAACTACAGTAATATAAAACTGTATTTTTAAGCACATTACATCTTGTTATTATGTTGGAGCTTATATTACTAACAGACAAAGTGAAGTAAACCATATTATATTAAATTGTCTCATTTTTCATATCTTTCTCGTTTCCATAATAGTTTTATCCATACCAATTTTTAACCAATTCTAATTATTTTTACTTTTTATTATTTATACCATTATTGTAACTACTCTCATTTTCAAATAATTAAAATAGCAAAGTTTAGAAGCATGGATTAACATGGCTTCATGCAAGAATACTTAACTGTTATGAACATCACTGTTCATTGTTCATTGTTATGGCTGCAGTCACTGTATAACTTTGGTGAGCTTGACAGACTTTTTCTGTTCTGAAGGCTTGAGAGAACACTGAGAAGTAAGTTTTGAAGATGATGATTAAGTAGACTAACTTCCAGAACTTTTCAGTAGAGAAATCGCATTAGCAGCAGTATATAATGCCCAAGGAGACAAACAATAGAGTGGCCAGCTTAAAAGTAGGCTGTTTGGTCCAGCCATTGTTTACCCTAGAAACAAAAGAAAGGGTACAATCAATTATGTACAAGTAACTGTATACTACTCGTAAGTCACCTTGTATGTACCAGTACAATTAATACATTCTTTTTATTATACCCAGTATCATTACTTAAGGGACAAACACCATAAATACAAGTAGGGGAGTTAACTGCTTATTGAGTTGACTTGTATCCTGTTTCCCGTTCACATGAACAATATGGCAATCAAATCCTAGATATATCCTGTTTTGGTTATAGGATGGTCACTCTTTTAATAGTATAATACTGTTTTAGGTGTATCTAATGTATTAAATAATATACTAATAAAGTATAAAAAGTCAGTAAACATAATTATTATAAAGCACAGAAGTTTAACAGAAAGATGTTAAAAAATTTAATAACTAAAAAAAGACTAATATTAGCTCTAAAATATTTCTGTACCAACATTTTCACTATGAACATTGAGTGAAAATCGAAGTTCTTAGGCATATATGCGCGGTGTCATTTATTTTATTTAGACAGCAAAGCCATTTACTTTTTTTGTAAACTAAAGTCATCTTTCTTACTTTAGGCATTTTAGGATATATACCTTGTGAATGGTTCCACTATTACGTCAGTAATTTACTTCATGGCTCTATTAGATAAACCATAACTATCTTCACTGCAAGACATACTTAAACTGTTAACATACTTTATAACATAAATGGATTTCAGCCAGTTCATGTTTGCAAGTTTTAGTCAGCTTGGCATACTACATACATATGATGAAATTTTGGGTTTTTAAGTTGTATATGATTCTTTGTACTTCTTTACCATTTATTACTTGAAACTGAGATTTATTGTTGATGGAATAATTGTACTGTATATAAGTGGATTTAAGTTAATGTTATCTTGAAGTGTCTTTTTTGCTATTGTTGTGAAGAAATAGTTGCCCTTCTACATGCTCTGGATCTTTAAAGATGGTAACATTAATTTGTAGTTGTGTGTGACTTTTTTAGTTTGTTGTGTTAAGATGGTTTTTGTGCCATCAAAATAGTATATACATTTTGGTTTTAAGTTTTTTTTTATGTCGTTAAGTATTTTAATAAAAAAAAGCATCTATTTTTTCTTAAGTTGGCACCTGTAGATATGTTCTTAATATGTTAAGATTCAATTGTTGGAATAATTCTGTGGTGTTTTTTCTGATATTTTGCATAAGCCATATAAACAATCTTTATGTTAAATCTATGGCTGTTACCATACATCATATCTAAGTCCATACTATCATGCACTTTCCTGGTTGAATTCATTTAAGAATGAAACATATAATTCACGTATGATTCATTAATCTTATTGTAAAATGTTGGACTTATCTTAAACTTAACACCTGAGGAAGATATCATGCACAGGTTGAAGTATAATATTACTTTTTTCAACTAATGTAATTGTTCAACTAATGCAAATATTTAGCTATTATCATTGTTAATGATTTTTTGTATCACTGAACAATGGCAATGATCCAATAAAATCCTGTCACCCTTACTTAAACTTTCCATTAAAAACAAGCTTAACACCATTCGGATATTTACATTTTCAGGTACAACATATATATCCCAGTATTTTTTCGAATACATCATATTTCTCAAGTCAAATATCAAGAAAAAAAAACTGTTACTCACAAAACAAGAAATGAAAATTATGCCAAATATTAGGAAAACTTAAAAATAAAATGTTTAATGAATTTAAACAGGAATTTATGAAATTGGATGCAATGACTGTTACAAAATGTATATTGGACAAACAAGAAGAGCAATAAAAACAACATATAAAAAGCATTTATCACACACAAAATATTGAAGAATTGAAAAATCTGCTGTAGCATTTAATCAAGAAACACAATAGCAATGGACTTATATGCTTGGGAATCACTTCATATAAAGAGCCACAAAGAAACTTATTAATAATGAAGATGGCCTATTAAAAATTCCATTCCACTTTTATTTTAATTTATTAAAGACTGAACTGTATTCATGTATAATTTTTCATACTGGCTTAAATATTTCCAAATTTTTGTATTTTCATGACAATGAAACCTTTGGTTTCAAAAAACCTCGTCCAAAAATAAATAATATTGGAAAAGTGTTGTCTTAATGTCTTAATAACTACTAGTTTTAGATTTTCATAATAACTCCAAGTCTTCAATATCCCAGTAATAAGTCTTCAGCCAAATAAACGTTTTATTTGTGGTAGGTACAAAAAGCAATATATAAGTAATGCTCATACTGCAATTTTAATTGATTTTTTAGACTAAAATTGTTATGAAAATTGTCTATATTAATGTTTGTACAGAGATAAAATGTAGTTGATTCGGAGATGGAATAGAAGATGAAACTGTCTCCAGATAAGGTTAAATATGCTGAATACAAGAAAATATGTTGGTACAGTCACCATCTTATTATAACTGATATGTCTACAGTATTACCTGCTTATTCTGGTAAGATGAATCAAAAGACTCTGGGGGTCGTAATGAAACTACATTCACTCTGATAGTGTCATTTAAACTTTGACATGGCTTGATTTCTTATGTCTCAACTACTATAAAAGTTACCGTACTTAAATAAATGACACAGTACACATATAGTAAAGATAATATCCCGTTAAACTGCAACTACAAAATTAAGTAGGTAATTTTGGATCACTCTAATATATATTGAACTAGATATTACAAATCTTTCTGTGAGAGAGAACTATGTCAAAACCAGGATGAAACAAAATACAAAGATAACAATAATTTTTAAAATATAGTTTTAAAAGCATTATAAAATTATACAATACAATTTTTTTAAATAAACAACTGTATTTAAAGCATATTATGTGTTTATAAAGCATATTTCTTAACAAAAATGTTTTTCAATAATAAATGTAACTCAACTTATTTAAACTCAAATTCATACCTCAAGAACAAAATGAGTAAATTAAGTATATTTACCGCTCATGCAGTTGACGCCTTCTTTTTAATTTTGATAGTGGCAGGGTTGGCTGGAAAAAACCCATCAGCACTGGTTTTGTGAAATGTTGAAAAGGCATGGTTCATTGAATACTCTGCAATGGTTGAAATATTAGGGATGCATACCTTTGAATAATTTTGTACAACACCACCCCATACAGTGTTCATTTGTTCCTGGTCATCAAAAAAGTAGGATCCCCAAAATTTCGACGCCAAAAACAATTCTGATGGTAGATTTGTATGTTTTTCAATACACTCTACACTTAATTCTTCAACAACAGCCACAGTTTCGCATTTAGTGTATTCCGAAGGTGCATATACATCTTGAATTAAATTGTCTCCAAAATATAAACATTTAGGTTCCTTTTTACCACTGTGCCTTCCGAATAACTGGTAAAGTTCCTGCCAATTACCTTGACTGTAGATTTTCCCTAATTCAAGAGAATCCCCATTTACAGGATCAGTTTCTTCAAATCCATTTAGATCAATAAATGGTCTGCAACCAGTAAAAAATCCAGGTTTTCGAGCAAAACAAACAACAACATCAAATAAACTTCTCCAATTTTTACCAAGACACGTTTCAGCAGTCATTGAAGCAAAATCACAGTTGGATCCAGTAATCAAAAAGGTAATTTTTGAATCCTTTATACTTTTTAACCAATCTACAACAGCTGGATCACATTTTTTAATAAATTTTTGAGGGTTGGACTTCAGTTCTTTGAAGTACCCTACATTCTTATTGAAATGTTCTCGGGAGTACATACTAACAAGCCCTGCTTTAACATCAGGCCAAACATTATACAGATCAGCTGGTCGCCCAAGCTTTTGATCAAGGGAATCTATAATTCTAGCAAAAGCAAGAGAAGCTGGCATATCAAAATAATCACATAAGGGCCTCATTCTCTCCGAGAGAGGGCCTTCCCAAGCGGCAAGTGTGTTTTTACAAAAATCATTTGTTACTTCCCATTTCCTATCCGAACCATATGTATTTACCACTTCTGCAACAGTCATGGGCTTTGTTCCATGACTAGCTTTGCAAATTAAACCATTTTCGCCTACTTTCAATATATTTCCATGTGCAAAATCAATTATGAGCCCCTTCTGAAGAAAATCATGGGAAGTGTTATCTAATGGTTGTAAAAGATGGTCTGAACTATATCCTTTTTCTTCAACAAGAAATTTTGCTAATAAATTGTACTCCATTTCAACATTAGAGGAAATGTGGTATTCACACAAAGTATTGTCTAGATCGAATCCTATACAATCATAATCTGCTAACCTCAACTTAGGAGTGAGTGTAGGTTTACTTACAAACGTGGACATTCTTGACCAAGAATTGTTCGTAGAACTCAAAAATCTAATTTTATTTTCTAAAGATGGAACAGTACAATTTGAAAATGTTCTAACTTTACATTCTGAAACATCTACTAAAACGTTTGACCAGCAAGCTACACTTCGTTCCTTTTGTGGGCACCTTTGTACAAAGATACTGGTACTTTTTGGTATCTTGAGAAAATGTTTACATAGCATTCCTCCACTTGAAAAAATGTACATATTATTTTTTTGTAATAAAATTTGGCGATAACTGATTAATCTCAAGTTAACTAATTGCTATTGAAGGATAACGATAACATCTGGCATAACCTATTTTTTAATTTTGAATTTAATATTTCAGACACAATAAACATTTAAACCCCAATCCAATTATAAATCCTCGAATAGCAATTAGTTATTGCTTTATTGAAGTGTATTGGGTAGTGATAAGACTTATTGGACTTGAAATAATCCAAATCCAAAGAACTAGTGACTAATTTGACTAGTGAAAAAAGTTCATTTTTTTTCTCTTAGGCTTTGGAAATTCCACGAAGCCGCGACGTACACTTGATTTCTCAAATATTCACTGAACTATTGCATATATTTAAGTGTTGTGGTTGCCGATTCTTTCTTTCCAGATCCTTTGAGGGTTTTAAATTCTATATTTTGTTATTGGTTAATGGATTACATTTATGTTTATTTGTTCACAAAGTGTTATTGTTAGTCTAAAGATAGAGTTGGAAAAGTTTTTAAAGAAGGGATTTTCAATGCATAGGAAGATTAGGGGGTTTGGTTTTAGGCATCTTCTCGCCTGGGGCCGATCAGGCATTTCTAATTCGAAAAGGTGGACCACGGATTTTAGCACCCAGGGAATTGCAACATTTATGGCTGAATAGTGTATGTTTTTGTATTAGTAGTCATGGATTTATTTTAGCAGTTTTAATGTATGAAATTATCTCATTATAAACATCTAAATCATTTGTGCTTAGAATGTCTATTAAACTATGGAGTTACTTACCGCATTTATTTTTAATATGAAAAAAGGTTTGTTCTCGAATATATTCGTGCTTTGGGCAAACTAGAATTAGATGATCCAGTGTATCTTCAACACCTAAGGTGCAATTTAGGCACAATGATGTAAAATATAGCTTCATCCAATATAATCTACTGTTATTTCTGGCATGGCCGAACCTTAGCCTACATATACTTATTATACCAAATCTACTTATCTTAATGTTTCTAAACCAAGGTTGTTTAGGAGGTACAGTAACTATTTTCTTATACCATCTACCTGTTGCACTAGCAGTGAAGAGTTGCTTGAATTGTTCTAATGCTATGTTGCTCGTCAATGATTTATGGTCTAGTAATGGTACCTTGATATCTACGTCAAGCCCATCAGTTATAGCTTCTTTAGCTAATTTGTCCACATATTCATTATGTAGGATACCACAATGTCCTGGAACCCAATGTATTACAAAATGTTTGTCCTTGTTCACTACTTCATATAAAACACTGAGGGCTAAGCAATCAGTAGCATTGAAACCGCGTCTTGTTTTCTCTAGTGCTCTTATAGCTGCTTGAGAGTCGCTGTAAATGATAACATGGTCAAAATCGTTGTCATTTGAATATTCAATTAATATTGCTATTAATTCTGCCGTATAGTTTGACACATACTTATTTAGCTTATATTTACATTTAACATTCATCTCAGGTATGTAAAAGGCTGCGCCTGTGCCTTCAATGGTCTTTGATCCATCGGTAAATATTTTGACACAATGATTGTTTGGAAAGTTTTGGTTAGAGGTTATGTTGTTAGCTAGGAAGCATTGTTTTAAAACCATTTCGCTATTTTGTCTTTTACTTATATTTCCGCCAATCGTGTGAATGCAAGTGAGTTTTACATTGCTTCTGACCAGGGGTTTTTCAAAATCCTGTTCACTTTTGAACTCCCTGTACCTTTCAGGACTTCCACAATAGTTGTCTATGTTCTCCAAGGATTTTATATATGAGGGAAGTTTTTTCTTCCGCCAATAATCCAGGTTTGAGGTTAACATCCTTAAGTACATTAGTTTATACGAGGCTGGATTGTCCTTGTTAGTTCTTATCTTATAAACTAACCTATCAGTCAACATTTGTCTTCTTATATCTAGTGGCCCTATTCTACATTCAGCTTGTAAAGCAATGATAGGTGTGCTCTTCATAGCCCCAATTGCAATTCTTAAGGCTAGATTTTGAATAAGGTCTAATTTTCTTAAATCCTTCTTTGAAGCCGTACTTAATATAAAACTGCAATAGTCAAGTCTGGGTCTTATAAGACCTTTATATACTTTTAAGGCCAGTTCTGGGTGAACACCTTTTTTCCCACATGTGATAGATTTTACTATATCAATATCTTTTAAACAAGTCCTACTTATATTCTCAATGTGAGATCTTAAAGTAAGTTTACTATCTAATATGATTCCAAGTATTTTTCATTGTTCGACAACAGGAATAAAACTACCATCTACTAAGAGTTTTATGCTACCAACATTTTTCTTTCTTGAGAAAATTATAACTTTACTCTTTTCTCCATTAAATTGTAAGTGTAATTGTTTAAAAGATGCCTCGAGTGATTCAAGTGCATGTTGAGTATTACATTGCGTTTGAGCACAATCTTTACCAGATGTATATATAAGAACATCATTCGCATATTGTAATGATTTGGTTGGTTTTGGAATATAATGATTAATCTGTGCCATATAAATTGAGAACAATATAGGGCTTAGGACACTCCCTTGAGGAAGGCCTTTATAAACATGTCTTTTTATTACTGAATTTGAGCAATTTAAAATTAATGTCCTATCAGATAACCATTGGTGGCAGTACTTAACTAGTTTATTGGTAAAGCCAAACTCAAGCATCTTTTTACATAAAGTCGGAATGTCAACATTGCCATATGCACCCGAAATATCCAATGATGTGGCTATTAGTGTCTCATTCAAAAATAGTGCAGTCTGGATTTCAGTTAAAAATGTTAAGATATAATCATTACAACCTTTTTTCCTCCGGAAGCCATATTGGGTGTCAGGTATAATATTCATTTTTTTCTGTGAACCACTCCAACCTATTTTTAATCATAGTGTTGAGAATTTTAACCATACAAGGAATAAGCGATATAGGCCTATATGAGGATTCATCATATTTATCTTTTGATGGTTTCAAGAGTCCGAAAATTCGAAATTGTTTCCACTTTGGTGGGATGTCTAAATGGCCATTCCAAATATCATTGAATATGTTCAACAGAATTTGTAGTGCATTTGGTGGTAAATGTTTAACCTCTTCATGCATAGTGGCATCATCCGATGCCAGATATTATTTTTGTTCCAGACAATTTATTTATTGTACTTTTAGTTACTTTAATGCATGGAAGGATCAATTGATGCCATCTTAGATTATAAAAAAATCCACCAGTCATTGCTAGTTCTTCTTCTTTCTAATTTGTTGGTTAGTGTCTATGGAAACACATTTTTACATTGTTTGGATGTTGTGCAGATATCATCATTGTTTTGAGGCAATTACATAAAGTGTGCAGGTAAGAAAAAAATATGTTTCTTGTCCATTAGAACCTGCAGAATTCAAATATAAAAGCTTATTTTATCATACAGGTATTATTTTTATATCAAGTTGAGAAATGTTGCTGGCATCACTTGATGCCAGCATGCATTAGTGGTATGTAGTAGGTTTTGAGGTTATGTTTGTGTTGGAAAGTAAATATAGATTTACTTTGATAAAAATATAGACATTTTAACCTAATACTGCTTTTTATTGATTAATTTTGATTTTAAAAGCTATTAAGGTCGAGATTGTAAGTACCTACTTCAAGTATGTTTTACAGCCTACATACCCACTCTTGGCATTCAAAGCTTCTGTTTCTGCCTCACTTATGATTCCTGCCACACTGAATAGGAAGCGGGGAAGACCGTCAGAAAGCAACAGTGAAGCAAGGCCCATAAAAAAAACGCACTGCTCCACCTAAAGTACACTTAGAAGTGAGATATGATGGCGTTGGACACTACCCAAAAAGGTATTTATTTTATAATTTCTTGGGTCAAGTGTTGTTTTTTAATTTATTACTTAGAAATAGAGAATAGTCCTTTTGTTATAGATGTGTTTTATATCTCTCGTAATAGTAACTTAGTCTGGCAATTGCAGGTAGAAACAAATCAAGCACCAAGATGCCACGAAAAGGGATGCACAAGTCGTACACGTTTCACCTGTGGCAAGTGTTTGGAACCAGTGTGCCCGAGCTGCATGGAAATATTCCACACTAGATTACAATATCTAAAAATTTAAATAAACTACTTTCAATCAGTTATTTTGCCTATTATTTACCCTTTGTAGGTTAACTGGCATCGTATGATGCCACCATTAAAACTACCTTTTACGCATACTGGCATCATATGATGACACATATTTTTTTAAGTCCTAGAAGGTCCTTATTGCACTAGAATGGTATATTTAGGTTTATTAAATTAATTTTACAACATAACATTGCGCTTTAAAAAAAAACGTAAAAAAAATCATGCATGAAGAGGTTAATCATTCTATAGGTTATACCGTCCAAACCTGGGGAGGTACTCTTCTTCTTAGAATATATTGCTAGTTCTAATTCCATTATAGTAAAATTATCATCTAAAATGCTATTACTATTATTGGTTGAACACTGGTCTAATACCAATTCTCTTTCATTTGGGACATAATCTGATGCAATTTTTTTCATAAATTTATGACATAAACTTTCATTTTTGGCTAGTTCATTCTGATTGATTTGTGGTACTTTATTGGACTTTAATTTATTCACCAAATTCCAAGCAAGAGATGAGGACTTTTGTTCACTTATAACATTACATACTTGGATCCAACCTAATCGTTTTGCGTTTTGTATTGTTTCTCTAGCTTCCATTTTTGCCACTTGGAATTTGTGGTAGTTGAGGGCTGACATATTATGTTTAAAGGTGGTGAATGCTAATCTCCTGCGTGCTACTGCATGAGAGCAATCATCAGTCCACCAAGCCTTATGCCTAAAGTTGTATTTTTGGTTATTACAGGTTTTGAACTTGGGTATAGCCACCTCAGCGGCATAAAATATAATATCATACAGGCCTTCAACTTCTATATTTAACCGTGATCTTGGAATATTATTAATCTTATCTTCTATTACCTTATTGAATTTTCCCCAGTCTGCTTTCTTAAAGTTATACTTGTTTGAATTATTTACATAAGAATCGAAGTTGCTATCATTGCTTATGCTAGACACGTCAAATTGAATTAAAATTGGAAGATGATTACTTCCTAGTGAATCTTTATTAATTTCCCAACTCACCAACATTGAGTGCAATTTAGGCGAGACTAAAGTCAGGTCAATAGCAGTAGCTTGGTGAAATAATGTTGGTAGAGTTGTAGGCCTACCATCGTTAATACAAATAAAGGATGAATTGCTGCATTCATCAAAAATAACATTACCTCTAGAATTAGCCCTTTGAAAACTCCAAAGGGGGTGGTGACCATTCATGTCCCCAGATATAATAGTATAACCATGATCATTATTAAAAATCCTTTCCCCCCAGAAGGACCGGGGTATATATTTGTTCGTACAGTATACATTATATATATATATATATATATATATATATATATATATATATATATTTATGGGTACTTTAAAATTAAGTATTTGAATTGTTAATAATTGTAAAGAATTGTCACTGTACTCATAAGTTGTTTTATACCACATAGTTTTATGTAGAATTACGGCTACTCCACCGTAATTGTCATCTCGATTTACTCTAAGTATGGTGTAATTACTATCAACTAAAGTATCATTATCAGTTAACCATGATTCTTGTATTAGTCCTATATGTATTTGTTGTTTATTAAATAATTGAATGGCCTCTGGCCATTTAGGTTTTAGCGACCTAGCATTCCACTGTAGTAGGTTAAGATAGTTCTGCATACTTTTTATCTCTTATAGCTAATATTAGTACCTTTACTAATGGCTGGTTTGGTTACTTTATCTGGGGGTTTAGCATTTTTCCCGGAGTTAAGGCTATCGCTTGAGAGCCACGTAAGGAAAAGTTCATCAACTTGTTTTTTTGCTAAGTTAGCATTAGAATAGTTAATTTTTAAACATTTTCCTCTCATTTCCTTAATTTTCTCGTGTAAACGAGTTACCAGCAGTTCCTTGTTTTCCGTATTTGTCAAATTTACAGAAGTTGTTGTTGAAAGTGAGGTATGACTACTTATATTTTCTGATGGGGAAGTATTTTTGGAAGTACTGTATCTATTGCTAGTATGTTGCCTGTAGTTCTTATTGCTAGTGTAACTAGCAGAATTTTACCTAGATATAGGTTTTGTATTATAAACATGCGTGTTTATGCCAGAGTTGTAATCATTTACTTCCAAATCGTTCAAAGGTGAAAACCTATTGTTAAAATTAGTGTGTATTTGTCTATTACTTGTTAAGTTGGGTGATTCTGGATAATCAGTTACATAATTTGTTTTAGCTGTATCTGCATAGGATTGTATTTTAAATTGATTGGTTCTGGTTGCTTTGTAAGTAATGGGGTAGTGTAGACTAGCCTTAAAATAATCTTCCTTGTTCGAACTCATCCGATTTTTAATGAGTTTTTGTCTTTTGAATTCTGGGCAGATCTTAGATGAGCTGCTATGTGGGCCATAACAATGTAAACATTTTAGGGGTTTTGTGCATGGTTCCGAGTGGAATTTAACTCCACAATCCCTACATAACCTCTCTCTCTATTGTAAGGTGAACTAGCCACGTGACCAAAGGAAAAGCATCTAAAACATTGTTTTACTGGAATAGCAAAGGTCTCAACCTTCATGCGTACATAGTTGAGTTTTATATATTCAGGTAAGCTGTCTGACTCAAAAATAATTTTTGCAAAATGGGTATTCTTTAAGTCATTATTGACTCTTCTTTTAATCCTATGAACTTGTACTATTGGATATTCACTAATTACCTCGTCCAACATTTCTTGTTCAGTTATGTCTGGTTCGACATAAACGACTCCAATCGAGTGTATTCTTATAGAGGGAACAAATACATTTAAGTTAGTCAGATAGTGAGAGTCAATTAAATTGTTTGCAGCAATGTAATTTTTGCACATCACTGACAAGTTGTTGCCTGCACGAACAATAAAATCTATATCATGGTGATGTTGCTTAATAATTTTGCCTATTTGAAAGGGGTTTAACTTTGACTTTTCTTTGTGCTGAATGATGATTTCAAAAGGTCCTTTGTTACTTTCTTTTTAATATCTTTTTGTATACATTTTCTTAATGTTAGTCTCATTGGTAGTTTTTAACCGTTTTCATCTAGATCTCTTTCATGCCTTTTTCGTTTTAAGTCATTTACATTATTTTCGTTAGTGTTAGTATTTACTAGACCGTAATTATGATCTGTTTCCATGTTAGGTGTAAGGATACTTTCAATCGCTCTTTCGAGCTCAGAGGCATTCATAACCTCTTGCTCTGGGTTGGCTAGACCTGATTCAGACATGTCAGGTCCAGCCGAGACAAGCAAAAAACTCAACTGTATCTATTAAGGTGTTTAAATAGAAAAGCAAATGTAAGTAAAATAAATGCCTTGTATTGTTAGAATTGTTAAAGTAAAATTAATGAAAGTGAGATTACATTATTTTACTACCCAACAATACCATAAGAAGACAGAAGTTCTATAAGAAGGCTCTAAGTATAAGGTAATTAGTCACGGGAAATCGGCAACCATACACTATACTCGAAATCCAACACGAATTTGAACTCTCGCACCACAAAAGTTTTTAGGTTATGTACACATCCGACACTGAAAACTCCATGAACACAACTGAAAGTTCATTTATTCATTTCACCTTTCAAGTTTTGGATGGCCATTATAAACAAATACAGAAGAGACCCAAAGCTGCTCTTCCGTACTTCAAACATGTTTTGTATTCTGTACTTTGTACTATCCACTATTCATACCAATTCAATTCTTAGGTAGTTCATACTTCAAATCCATGATACTTTGACGCTAATTGGGGTTATATTTGCAATATATAAATACAATACGACTACAATTTCGAAACATTTTCAACCTATTCTACACATCTACATATTAAAAAAAAACATTTTTTTCTGTTTCTAAAGATATGTGTTTAACGGTTTTCATCTTCTAGTCTAAACAAGGGAAGAACGATCGGTCATACACAGGAAGAATGGCTTTTCTATGTTTGTAATTTAAATTAAAATTATAGTCAATGTGATTCGATTATATAAACAATAAACATGAAACTTATTTATCGTCCAAATACAGGAAGATATACTGAATTGAGGTAAAAGTGTCGGTGTTAAAGGCCTTGAGAATTGTAATTCAATAATCATAACCATTGATGGAACAGTCATTCCCTATTTGAAATAAAAAAAAAACATTAAACATCCATTCCTGCTAGAAAAAAAACCGTTTTGAAGATACTGTGCTCTAAATCAGTAGGGGATTCGATTGTTGCGAGAGTAGCAATACATACACATTCATCTTTCTCTGGAAAAATCATTTAATTACTAGTTTGAATTCATTTATGTTGTATATACCGGGTGTCCCATGAAGAGGTTTAAACGTTTGATTTTATATTACTTGCCCATTTATACACCGGACATTTTCATACTCTACACAGTTCATTACATAGTTTTTAAAAATACTCTGTGAAAATTTCAGCTCTCTAGCAATTGTTGAAACAAAATGGTGGCATTATGAATAACTATAGTTTAAAAACAGCAAAAAAAAAAACAACAGTATTTTTGGCTTAGTAAAACTATTTATTTTCATATTCTAGAGAAATAATTCAATCAGAAAATTAGAACATATCATATTAAAAACCTAAAATTAACTACAGTCTACAATTATTCGAACTCACAGCGATACACTGATAAAAGCGCTTAACAAATTAATCGTAAGGTCTTACAGAGAAATTCTGCGGTGTATCCGGAGAAGTTCCTATTCAAATGATAGATTTAATTACCTCACCCGTCGTGTAATCGTATCTTTTCAAATAAAATACCAAGATGTTCTAACAGATACGTTCAATAGTATCCAGAGTTCCTCAAGGAAGTGTGCTTGGTCCATTTTTATACGTACTATATATCGATGAACAAACTCAATTTGCGACTTTCGCAGATGATACTGTATTTATGTCAGTCTATAAAGATTGTGTTCGAGCATTTCATTACTTACCACAAAGCTTAGATGCAATTACTAATTGGTTTAAGACAAAGAGAATCAAAAATTAACGAAAATAAATCAGTTCACATAATGTTTAAATTAAATCAAAATCCTTGTCCTCCAGTTACATCGAATGACGTTCATTCACCCCAAGTAACTAAAGTAAATTATCTGGGTATGCGCTTAGATAGGAGGCTTACATGGAAATCATACATTTGGACAAAGAGACAACAACTAAATATAAAAACAAATAAAATTAATTGGCTACTCGGATATAAATCAAAACTCAGTTTGAAGAACAAGATAATATTGTATAAAAACTATCCTAAAACCTGTATGGACATACTGTGTGCAGTTGTGGGGCACAGTAAGCAACTCAAATCTGTAGATACTTCAACGGTATCAGTCAAAATTGTTAAGAAAAATTACAAAAGCGCCATGGTATGTATCCAATAAAACTTTACATCAAGATTTAAACATCCCAACAGTCAAAGAAGAAATTATCTAATTCAGTCGCATTTATCTTTCAAGATTAGATCATCCAAACCACCTTGCGGAAAATATACTTGATAACTCTAAAACTGTGTATAGATTCTACCGAACTGCTATCCTGGATCTACCTCTTAGGTTCTTGAATTTATTTATGTTAATGTTAACAATGGTAAAATCTAACTCAATTTTAATTGTTAAAACACACACACATAACAAACTATATACAGGGTGAGTCAGAAATATGGTAAAATATTTTAAGACGTGATTCCAGAGCTAAAAATAAGAAAAAAAAAATGTTATATAAAGGTAGGTCCGGAAACGCTCCATTACTGAGTAATGGCTGCCGAAAGATTTTGCTTTGTTTTCAGTTCACCTGGTGAAATTAAGTGATTCTGAAAGGTTTTGTTCTTACTTTTTAACTCAAATAAGATGGATTTATATGGAAAATCACCTGAAAAATCAAATAAAACCACTCTAGAGGTTGTAGTGTGAACAGTTTTTGAGAAAAAGTATGAAATTTGCCAAAAATCTAATAACAAAAATACCGTCTTAAATGTTTGATGTCCAATAACATTGTTAAATGACATCATAAACAAATTGTTTTTCCTAATACAGATTGTAGAGAATTTAATTCTGAAAACAACCATAATAAGCAAAGTTAACTAAATGTGTAAAAAAGTTATGAAATTGACTCCTCACGTATTACACTACACAGCAATGTTTTGCTGTTTTATAATAAGGAATGAGTATCTGATTGGTAACAGCTGGCAATAATTAATCATTTAAGCAACAACTGTTTAAAAATTTTTAAATAATAAATAATCAGCTGGGAATTTATTATTAGATGACATATGTCACCTCATTGTTGAACAAAACAACAAACTGTAAAGGTACTATGTGCTTGTGTTAAGTATTTTAACCAGTTATTTCCATCCATCTTATTAGTGATTTTGTGTTGTGTGTTCCATTTATTAAAAATGGACGGTAATATTCATGTGTATTCAAACTCTGAATTAGCAGACATGTATTTTAATGTATGGTTTGGGACACTGCAATATTACTTCAGCAAGACGTCTGTATCAAGAGAACTTTCCTAACCGCAGGTGTCCAAGCGCAAGAGTTTTGCCACTATTCATCAACGCCTATCTGAAACAGGTTCCTTGAAGTCTTCGGAGCATAGTAATGCAGGCATCGCCCGATCATGTAGGACTGTTGAATTAGAAGAGTTGGTTCTTAATGAAATTTCTGATTATCCTGAAAAGAGCACTAGAGAATTGTTACTACAGTTCAATTTCAGCCAATCTAGTATTCGGAGAATACTACACGAGTACCAGTTAAACCGATACCACTTCCAGCATGTCCAAACTCTTTTGCCACAAGACTACGCTCCCCATGTTGTTTTTGTCGATTTGTTGTTGTTGTTCTTCTGTTAAAATGTGCTGATCCAAACTTTTTAAATACAATTTTGTTTACCAATGAGGCTCACTTTACAAGAACAGCTATCATTAACTTACATAACAACCACATTTGGGCAGACAGAAATCCTCATGCTATCAAACCTAATCGCCCACAACATCAGTTTTCAGTAAATGTTTGGCCTGGAATCTTAGCAGATCATTTAGTCGTATTCGTGCTTCCTCCCAGGCTTAATGGCGTGGTGTACTTGAACCTTTTAAGAGACGAGCTACCTAACCTGCTTGATGATGTACCTCTGCATTTTCGCCAAAACATGTGGTTTATGCATGACGGGGCACCTGCGCACTACTCTCTGGCTGTTCGTGGACACCTAAATGAGAGTTTCACAAATCAATCGATAGGCCGAGGTGGACCAGTTTCATGGCCAGCAAGATCACCTGACTTAAATCCTTTGGACTTTTACCTTTGGGGGCATTTAAAAACATTAGTCTACTCTTCCCCAATAGATACAATTGAAGAACTCCGATTAAACATTTTTAATGGAATAGAAACCATTAAGCAGACACCTGGAGTGTTTGAACGGGTCCGAAACTTGATGAGAAGACGCCTGGACGCGTGCATTTTGAACAATGGAGGTCATTTAGAGCATCATTTTAATCTTCCGGAGAGACTTAAACCGATTGTAGATGTTTATTGTATTTAAAAATAAAATTTTGAACCAGCTGTTACCAATCAGATACTCATTCCTTATTATAAAACAGCGAAACATTGCTGTGTAGTGTAATACGTGAGGAGTCAATTTCATAACTTTTTTACACATTTAGCTAACTTTGCTTATTATGGTTGTTTTCAGAATTAAATTCTCTACAATCTGTATTAGGAAAAACAATTTGTTTATGATGTCATTTAACAATGTTATTGGACATCAAACATTTAAGACGGTATTTTTGTTATTAGATTTTTGGCAAATTTCATACTTTTTCTCAAAAACTGTTCACACTACAACCTCTAGAGTAGTTTCATTTGATTTTTCAGGTGCTTTTCCTTATAAATCCATCTTATTTGAGTTAAAAAGTAAGAACAAAACATTTCAGAATCGCTTAATTTCACCAGGTGAACTGAAAACAAAGCAAAATCTTTCGGCAGCCATTACTCAGTAATGGAGCGTTTCCGGACCTACCTTTATATAACATTTTTTTCTTATTTTTAGCTCTGGAATCACGTCTTAAATATTTTACCATATTTCTGACTCACCCTGTATACATACATATTATTTTAAAACACACACACACACACACACACACACACACACACACACACACACACACACACACACACACATATATATAATATATATATATATATATATATATATACATTTTTATTTTTAAAACGCTAGTACTGTGCAAACGTGTTTAAAGGGTTTATAAAATCACTTTGGATTTGCTTGCCATGTTAATTAACATGTTACTTTCAATAACATGCACCCTTAGTTGGTGGTTGAGAGTGATATATAACAAGTTAAAATTAATTAAGAATATAGTTGCTGTATAAATAACGGGTTAAATGGAAAATAGAATTTACTTTCTTTTAACTTTCCATAATAAATTTGAACTTAATAAAATAACGAACTGCTTGCGGAAGCAAATATTGTTTAATGGATAAACAATAAAAATAAAAGGGCAGTCGTTGGACTGAACGACAGACGTGTAGCTGGCTATGAATATATATCTTGAAAAAGTACGTTTGCTATTTAATATTTATTATTAAATATTTATTTTTATTTTTTTAAATATTTTAATTATATTCTTTTATATTTAAAAATAATATGAGAGAATTAATTCTTTGACATAAACGGTTTTATATTTTCTATTAGTTTTATCCACATTTACATGTAACATGTTTTACATTTCATACATTTCGATGATCACTAACTAATAAATATTAAATTAATTCATATTTATACATTCTCATTATTATCATTTATATTAGTTTCTACAATTTGGACAGTATAATTTTCTCTACGGTCTAGTATTTCCGAAATAATTACTTCATTTTTATTGTCATTATATTTTAAAACTAAAATTATGGGTTTATAAGAACTGAAATAAGAAATAAAATTCTGGAAACAATTTTGCCAAATATTTTGTAAGCACAGCATCTATTGTTGTTTCATATCCCGTCGTACTTGCATTCTTATTCTTTAAAATTGTTAAATTTAATTTATCCTTTAAAAAGTCAACTAACGGTTCATTTGAAAAAAATTAATTCTCATAACAATATACAAGGATTATGATATATTTAGGTAATTAATACGTTGTATATTTTTATCACCTCCATATTCAGACCAGTGTGCTTTAGTAATAAACCTCATGTTATAAAGGTTATAACGTAAACAAATTGTACATACAAAAGATACACTTTTTAGATCAAATTTCGTGATGCCATTTAAAAATGAAATTATATCCAAACATGTGCTCCACAGTGTTGCATATTAGGCCCTTTTATGTACATTTTGTACACGGCTGATATATCAACTCATTTAGAAACATACTGCATCTTTTGCTGATGATACAACAATGCTAGCCTCTTATCCTGATCTAGTTCAAACCTCAGAAATACTTCAAACTACTATGCTTATTTTTTACAACACATTATCTGGTTGGCTTAAGAGTTGGAGATTTAAGTTGAATTAACAAAAATTGTCCACATATATCTTACCCTTAAATAAGGGAATTGCCCGCCTGCAACTCTTAACAATGTATAACTCCTTCAGTAGCATAGTACAAGATACTTAGGGATTCATATCCTTTTTTGGTCTCTAAAGTTGTCTAATGTGAATTCAAAGAGCCAGTTAAATGTATTCAACTAATGTGTAAACATTGTATTATGACAGCACGACCATATGTTTCATTATTTTAACCAATATTTTCAATTTGTTTACAATATTATGGAATGAAAGCATAACACAAATAACAACACTTATTATTTTAACATTTTAGGCTGACCTATTTATTTAATATCGGTCACAAAACAGTACACGAGACACTAAATACAATTTGTATGTCAAATAACCGTCGAGGTGACATAGCATTTATTTTTCGTTAACGAGTTATACGATACTTATTAAGTATATAAATACTGATATAACTCCTAAACTGGACTGAGGCAATGTATGATATGTATTGAACATGGATTGGGAAGCAAGAACTTTGCTTTATCATGTATTATCTTTACATGTTGATGGCAACTGTCATAATGTAAGTATTGCAACGTGTTATATTATTGATGTCGATTTATTTTTTAATTTTCAATAACAATATCCACACAATTTAGAAAAATATACTGTTTTGAATCCAACCTCATTACAAAATGTGTGTGTGTGTGTGTGTGTGTGTGTGTGTGTGTGTGTGTGTGTGTGTGTGTGCGCGCCACATGACACCGGGTACGTATTTAAGTCAAATTGATGGATAGATGTTGCCACTGTAAAGAGTTAATGTTGGTGCCGTTCTAATCTTACAGGCATTTTCAGCAAAATGGATTATGTTGTTAAGATAGGAATTACTCAAAATATTCTATACTTATCAAATTATTTGGACATATGTTATTATTGGCGTATCGATCTTGAGTTCAGAGCATGCAACATTTTATATGGTTTAGGTATGGGTTCTCCCAATAACTATTACAGACTTTACGTGTACAAAGACACATCTTACTATCCACGTTACAGTGCTCTAACACCTAAATAGATTCCATACGTTTTCGGGGTATATTAGATACCATTCTTGTAAAGTGTGAATTATATAACGAAAAGAATATTACTTTAAAAATTAAATGTTATAAAACAAGAAATATATCTTTCCATACGTAAAGTTATACAAGATACTACAAACAACTTGCTTAAGTGGGTTTTGTACATCCCTATCTTGTCCATGTTAAATTAAACTAATTGGATGTACCCTACCTCAGAAACTACCTCGCACATAAATTTTTTAATGGAACTTTAATTTTAATACCGATTCCTCTGAAAACTTATTGAGATTTATTAAAAATGTAAAGTTTTGGAAAACAAGTATTTTTAAGAAACAACTTTTTTATACAGACTTGCTTTGTAGTAAGGTTTATTCTCACTGTCATTAATTTTTTTAATTATTCCTCAAACGTTCTCTTAGCAATTTCAGATTTCGGCCACTTTTTAAACAATTCTTTGGCTTCACTTTTAAATGTCCTTGTCGCTTTCGCGCTACATTTTTCTGGATGGATCCCAGCAGTCTCTAATGTGTTGAATTTTACAAAATTATCATTATTAAAGGTCATACCTATATCTTAATAAACACAACATGTTTTAGGGTGGCCAATTGTAAAAATGAGTTTTTGGGCATTCAACTGTATATTACACTGTTCACAGATTTGTTTCGATTTTGGCTCTTGTCATATAAAAATTTACTAGATATACTATCTTTCTATATCGTTAAAGTTTTGTTGCTTCAAAACTTCTTGTGAGCTTTCTCTGAAAAAGAGAGTCGTATTATCAGCATACTGCACGATTTTATCATCCAGCAGCGATGAATGTGCATCATTGACGTACATCAAGAAATGGATCGAACTGAGTATTTAAGCCCTCGAGAACTCCATAAGTCTGTTGAATTGGTTTGGAAAATTGGTTTCAGATCTGAACCATTTGAGCTCTCCGACTGAAAATGCAGGCAGACTAACAATCTTTTAACACGCAATTTAAAATATTTTACATCACAACCAAACTTTCTATAAGCAAGAAAGTATACGTTTTGTTACAAACCCATATTACTTACCTACAATAAATGTAAGTCAAAATTTTAATACGTATTAATCGATGCATGTCATCATATAAATTACATTATCAATAATTTTACTCATGCAAAGCATTGTGTACTATATTAGGTCCCTAGTTAAGATTACCTGTAATATATATATATATATATATATATATATATATATATATTACATTTGAAGATGTCTTACATTTGTATAAATGATTATGCCAATAAATATTCCGATTCTGTATTCTTATTTTTATACATCTTAATTTGTCTCTTTGGTCTCATCTTGATTATTTGGCGCCTGTTAGTCATTTGAAGCTTTGTGGATATCCGCTGTGTTGCTTGCAGTCTGTAGTATAAGAGTGGCAGCCATTATCGTTCTTCATCTTACGTCTATCTGAAGTAGTAGGGTCGGGTCACTTGTCCACTGTAAACTGCAAATTTAAGGTAAAACATTAGACTTAGCATGTAGTTATTATTATTACGGTTTTCTTATGGTTTATTTCTTTAAAATTTAGTTACATTTAATCGTACACTTTGTAAACTCGCCCTGAAACTTGTGAAACTTTCGGGATACTTCGCAGTTAGTGCAGCCATTAGGTATTGGTATTCTGACTGCAATTTCTGTTGCGTTTTAACGAGTTACAACTCGAGGCTATGTTTAATTTAAATCTTATAAATATTGTTTGTATTCTCAATAAATCAGTGATCTTCATATATACTAATATTAATACCTGCAGAGCACATAGATATTTGAGATGACTTATGGGCATGGGCTGGCCCACCTGAGGGACTTAGCCTTTTCATAAACAATCATTTGACTAAAGCTATTATTATCAAACTCTTGTGAAGCCTATATATATATATATATATATATATATATATATATATATATATATATATATATACACATTAAATTTGTATAAATGGCAATAGTCTTATTTAATTTCAATAAACATTGAATCGCAAAAAGTACTTGCTCCGCCGGGACTCGAACCCGGATCTCTCACTTTACATATACATATATGTATATCTCCACAGAAACAGATTATTGTCTTAACAAATAAACTATGGTATAATGGTTCAAAACATTTATGAAGTTTCATGTATCTAAGTACATTTCTCAAGATAAATATAAATTGTATAAATATTTACAAAAAATATAACAAAAAGAAAGTGATGAATGAAACAAAAATAAATAAATGTGTGTGTGTGTGTATATATATATATATATATATTGGGTACGGTCCAATAAGCGGACCCGGTTTTTTATATCGAAGAATATAATCATCGATACCTAATATTCGCATATCGAATCATAGACTATCAATCGATATAAAAGTAATAACAATCATATGTTTAAATTAAAATGTGAATTTAATGATAACAAATATAATAAATGAACATAACCAAAATCAGGGAAACTCATAACTTTAACTAAATGAAACAGAACGAAAACGTTTTTACTAAAGTTGTGTCCACCATTACCTTCTTTTTTTGCATCTGAAGACGACCATGTTAGCTCCTCTGACAGTTACATTTGTTACCTTTCCACAAATATCACATAATGGATTCTTAGGTACTAACCCAACATCCTGAAGCCATAAAAAACATATTTTATCGTTTTTTAAAGCAATTTCGTGAAGCTTCCTAAGATTGACGGCCATTTTAATACACAATGTTACGTGAAATTAAAAATATTACCTTAATTGTATTATTTGAAAGTGTTTACAGCTGTTCATATAGATTATTTAAGTTGTTAAAAATAATTCATCAGTATCGATTGATTATATCGATGGTTATGATTAAGTAATATCGTTTGCCAATTTCGATATAAAAAACTGGGTCCGCTTATTGGACCCTACCCTATATATTTAATACACACATATATATATATATAGCCTATATTGTTTGTTTACTTTTGTTTGTATTATGTTTATTTGTATTTTATACGGTTTATGGCTACAGTATAATAAGCTGCTACCAACATAATCGGATTAGGCCTATGATTATTGATTTAAAATATCGATACTATCGAATATGACATTTGACCTGTAGCCTAGATATTCATAAATAATAATTGCTAGCTTTCTTTACTTATACAAGTGATGTCATTACCAGCTGTTGTTATTTCGTTTATGTAGGAGAAGGCTAGTGGCAAGAACAATGGTGATGAACATATTGGCTCAAAATGTTTTTATAAACACTCAGGGTGGCCACCCGACGGGAAAGCCAGGAATTTTTCTGAGAACCGGAAAAAATTTCAAAAACAAATTTTGCATCTCCAAGAAATTATAAAATTAAGACATAATTTGACAACTGCTTGAATCAAGAACTGATTAGTCACGAAACATCGTATTTTATGCGACGTGGCTCGTGAAATTGTGAATGAAGATCGACATATGAGCTACATCTGACGCTGGTTGATCTAAGGTTACCTCCACTAGTGTAGTGAGTTTATTATGGTTAGTTCTACTCCTGTGTTGTGGCAAGCCTCCCCCTCCCCCCCCCCAAAAAAAAACCTAACAATATATTGGACAATTAAAATCGTTTCTGACTTTGGCAATAAGCGAGTGGTACGCTTTAAGCGGCAGAGCGTTAGTAACCGCGATACAAACGGGTTATTTTGTATTTAAGTATTATTCAGTCGCCGAAGTGGGATCTCCGGACGAAGTCGTCCAACTCTTATTCTTTAAAGAAAATAGTGTTTTGGAAAGACGTGTGTTAGATAGATAGCTCAGGCCTAAAATGTGCAGTGTTATAAACAGGCTTCAGAGTTCGGTTCGTTGAATAATATAATTTTGACGGTTTGATTAGAAGTGCAGCCGGGTTTTTTTAGTACACCAGAATGTCAGTTGGATTTATACAAAGCTTATTAAGATATCTTTTGAAGAAAAAAGGAGTGGGTTAGTTGCAACAAGTAATGTCGAGAAGGGGGAATTTGCGTCCTGTTGCACAACAATGACAGACTGAGCTGAGGGTTAAGTGGCAGGAGAAACATTTAATGACTAGAATTGGCGGCGGATAAGCACCATTGTGTGGTACTGTCCTGCTGCTCACGTCTCCCATGGCTAGTGTCGAGTGTTCACCATATGTACAACACAAACATTAAACTTTTAAGTCCCCGCCCAATCTAGTGCTCACCATCCACCGCAAACCGCTCATATTGTGGCCGAGGCCTCGGTTAGTCTATGAACGATTACTCCTTACACACGTTCCGATTGTCAAAAAATTACATAGGTTAAAACAAAAGATATGATGTTATGTTTTGATGTCACTGTCACATCCAAATCTCGACTGAACTATGTTTACACCGGCTAAAAATGGTGTAAGTTTTGTGTCCAACTAAACATCGCTAGTATAAACGGGCGCAAGAGCTCTCGCAAGCTTTGCCGCAACCAGTGCCGGACAGTTGGTTACAAGAACTGGAGAACAGTGTCGGCTACTAAAATATCAATTAAAAACATTGTCGAGACATCACTGTCGTGTGTGAACAGACTTTATCTTGACTCCCGGAACAACCAGTGATACAACTGTAGCGACAGTTCTCGTGAGTAAAATTGCTTATATTGTTCACATTGAGCTACAGTAGTTGTGAAAATTCTCTCGCAACTTTACTTGCCAGTGTAAACGCAAGTACAGTAAAGCCACGCATATCATCAGTTTTCGTCGTCAGAGCGGCATTGGTTGGACGATGGCTGGAAATCCCGTCAGTTCTCCGGTCAACTATTTACCGGAACGACTTCCACGCACACGTGACGATCCTTCGGACGATTCGAACTGTTCAAACCAAATAGTCCAACGTGCATAAAGATCTTTTATGTTTTGTTGTTTCGTAGTCCTTGACTGAAATCGAACTGACTAACTGACTGAGTCTGCACTGTCTATTCCTAGACAGAAACGATTGGCAGTACTCAAATTACCGATTGTTGAAACATGTTTTTGTAGTTATTTGTGTATAAAACTATTTAGAAATATATATCAACTGAATAACGTCATTTATAAATAATATTATTATTGAATTTAGTTTATTTTTGTTTATATTTTTCAACTCTAGCGTGTCTGCCGGTTTTATGTGCGGACTTAAGCTCCTTGATAGTAAACAGACGATTGCTAATTCGTATTTTATCCGTACGTCATACTTTGCGTAGTTGTAAATGAATATATTCTCATTTTTTAACCTACCATTTCTATTACTTAAAAAGGAAAAATGACTTAGAATTTTAAATATTCATTTCCCTGAATGTCTGCAAATTCCTTTGAAGTAACGTGGTATTCTTAGGTTTCCCCCTGTCCCACAAAAGATAAATTAATTACGCAGAGTTCAGATGAAAATATTTGGTTTATTTGTTGATTGTGCTGAACCGACCTTGTGTACCGGCAATATCATTGTCTTGTACCGAAAGTTCGTCTACCGCTATACTGGGCGTAGTACCTCTGACCCGAATACTGGGCTGCAGTCTGCTAATTTATTTGTTATCTTTGTATTTTCGAATATACATGTATTTTCTAAACATCACAGAAAGGAAATTTATTAGGTATACACGATGGTATGTCGACACATCGAAAGACACAGAGATTAAAAATAAGGAGCTTAAAATAGGTGATAGCGATAAATCGTGACCGAATTTCTTGCATATCGCTAGCGGCGAAAAGCTAAAGCACCGCAGCTTTATGGCATTTCTTGCAAATACTGCTAGTGATGATAAGTCATCGTTGCACTTGGCGTAAGGGTTAAATACGAGGTCTGTCCAAAAAGTGTCCGACTGCCGACCAGTAGGCAGCCGCAGCGTAACCGACTGGCTCGAACCGGTTATTGGAGGGGAGGGGCGAGCCTACTCCGTCCCATATTAGGCATTGAATACGATCCGGTCACTCAGTGAGTCACAGCGCTCTGTTCCGTACACTACTGCCATGTGTGTGCGTCGCATTTCAATATGACTGAACGTGTTGAGCAGCGCATATGCATTAAATTTTGCCAAAAACTTGGCCATTCAGCATCAGAGACAATTACTATGATACGAAAGTTTATGGGCAATATACAAATAAAAGAGTGGTTTAGGCGGTTTAAAGAAGGCTGCATATCAGTGGAGAGTAATGACCGATCTGGCAGGCCTTCAACGGCCAGAAACGCTGAAAATGTTGAACGTGTTCGTGCAGCAATTAATGAAAACCGTCGATTGACTGTCCGAGAGCTGGAAGAAGATTTAGGAATACCAAAATCGTCAGTTTGTAATATTTTACACGAAGATTAAAAAATGAACCGTGTTTCGGCAAAATTTGTTCCTCAGCTGCTGACAGAAGACTAAAAGAACTGTCAACTTGAAATCGCACAGGACAGTCTGGATTTGATAAAAAGTGACCCAGGGCTATTTTAAAAAGTTTTACTGGTGAGTCATGGGTTTATGGCTAAGACCCTGATACAAAGGCTCAATCTTCACAATGGAAAACTCACGAAGAGCAATGGCCGAAAAAAGCAAGACAAAGTCGAAGCAATGTCAAGACAATCCTGACAGTTTTTTTTTACCAGGACGGTGTTGTTCATCACGAATATGCTCCAAGAGGCCAGACAGTGAATAAGGAGTATTATCTTGAGGTCCTAAGGTGGCTACGAGATGCAGTGCGAAGGAAACGACCTGAACTGTGGACAAGCCGTGACTGGATCCTGTACCAAGACAACGCGCCAGCTCATTCCTCAAATCTTATTCAGCGTTTTTTGGTCAAACACTACATCAACCAACTACGACAGCCTCCCTACAGTCCTGACATAGCTCCTTGTGATTTCTGGCTATTTCCGAAATTAAAAATTCCTTTGAAAGGAAAAAGATTTGACGATGTTGAACAAATAAAACAAAATGCGACGAAGGACCTGTTAGCCATTCCGCAAAATGAATTTAAGGAGTGTTTCTATAAGTGGGAGGAGCGTTGGAATAAGGTAGTGGCTTGTGGAGGGGAGTACTTTGAAGGGGACCAGATTGCCGTTGCCGCCGAGTAACGTCAGTTCATGCCATACGTCAAGATCAGATACTTTTTGAACACACCTTGTACAGTACTGCAGTTGTCTATTTGGTTTGAAAATAGACTAGATAATCCAAAATTTTCAACCAGGAAAAAACAGGGAATTTTAAAAGAGGTTTTGAGTGGCCACCCGGTTAATGGTTTTAATAATAAAAAACAAAATGTTGTATAGCTGCTATACAAAGTAGAAATTGGGACAAAAAATTATTCCTCAATTTTAGCTTAATCACAAAATCTGAAAATGCTTAGCCAACCCAAACTTTTTGTTACATCCTGTGTATATGTGTACATGTATGTATATGTGTATGTATATGTATTGCTTGTTCATTTAAATTATGTGTTATTGGGCCTGAAAACCAAATTTTGAAGGCAACAAAAAGAAAGTGAATTGTTCAGTCCTTTATTAAATTAAGAGGATCTGAATTATGCTATTAGTCTTCGAATTAATTATTAGCATTAATTAATATAAAATTGTGATTTTTCAGGAATTTAAAATGAGCCACCATAGAGAATGGGATTTGTCATGTAAAGTATACGTGGGTAATCTAGGAAATAATGCTTCAAAAAATGAACTGGAAGATGTCTTTTCAAAATATGGTCCTCTTAGAAATGTATGGGTTGCACGAAATCCACCTGGTTTTGCCTTTGTTGAATTTGAAGACCCACGTGATGCTGAAGATGCTGTACGAGGTTTGGATGGGACGTAAGTATGCTTAATGTGCGATTATCTAGTATAAATTAAATTGCATTACATTTGAGTTTGTTTTTGTATTTGGTGTAATATTTTTGTTTTTGGTTTCCAGTAAAAATATTAATTTATTTTTCTTTCTGTAACTTCTACAATGAGTACAGTGGCTTTGACTAAGAGTCCCCAATAAATCCTGTTGGTAAATATGGTTGTTGTGAACACTAGATTTTTCCCATCTTTTAGGTAGATTTTGAATAGAAAATCAGCCTATTGCAATTGTCCTCAAGATAACACTGAAGACAAATTTCTAAATAGCTTCACCAAACCCCAAAATAACTACCAGATCAAAACGTTTTCTATGTCTATGATGTCCAAACAAGTTGAAACTTGGTACAATAATTTATATTTTAAATATATCGGCTAAGTCCGTTAGTTAGCTTGGTATATAGTTTTGTATTAATATGGTAGCCATTTAAACTTCAAAACAAAATTAACCTTTTAACAATTTATTCAGCTGCCCATGGTAACAATGTTTTCAAATGGTTTCTTTTTTTGTGAAAGATATGAGACCAAGACTTGGGACTAATTCTCAAATTTCAAGGATTTGAGCCTGGCTGTTAGGAGTGGAAGTGAGTGGCTAAACACTTGAGTTTTGATTTACCCCAATCTTACGTACGGAGTGGTATTGTGGGATACCTGTGGAAACAACCAGTTGACAAAAGTGTTCAAATTGAAGAATTAAGCAATTAGCTCATTTGAATTTCAGAGAATCTTGTAGAAAACTGGCCAAGACATTCATTTGTATGAGACGAGAGTCATAAGAAGAAACTATCGAGCTGGTAAACACAGAACGGTAGCTTACGAACATCTGTCCTCACAGGCAGGTGTTCACTTCATCAACACGCTGCCCAATTGGATAAACGCCACAGCACCCAAGGTGCCCAGAACCCATATGAAACATTTTTCAGTGTTACAGGCATTTTATAATGTTACCAGAGTTTTTTGCATTTGACTGAGAAATTGCCCAATGAGGATATTGACTTCGGCGTTATATGTGGGAAATTAAGGAATGGATTAAAGATGCATGAATGTTTAATTGTATTTTTGAGTGTAATCGTGATGTGGAGAGAATGTACAATATTTTAGCTCTGAACCTTTAAATTTTAATGTTTGCTATACCTGCAAATCATGTTTCTCCAATAGACATTGATTGAGTCTATTTTTAACCATTTACAGCCGCTGCTGTGGCACACATATAATTGTGGAGATGTCCAATGGACGCTCTCGTCGGTCAGGTGGTGGTGGAGGACGCAGGCGGTCTCCCCCGATTCGCCGTTCCAGGTATTATAATTTTACAAAGTAACTTTCACTGCTAAAGCCATACTTTTAATATATTAAATATAGCATACAAAGTACTGTACATTAGGTATTACATGGACAATTTTCAAAACTTGATTTTATTTGCCAATTTTTCAAATTAAATTCTGATTTTTTAAAATTTATCTGTATTTAATAATTAATTTTTCATAAATTCACTTGTAATATTTCTTAAATTGTTGTACTCCTGATAACTACTTTAAACATTTTTTTTTTATTTGATTTTTTGCTGTGATAAAATATGATCATGTAATAAAACGATGTGCAGTAATTTTGGTGTATGATCAAATAAATGCTTGAAATGGGTCTATAATTGTACATATTTTTCTTTAGTTGGAGGAGGTTTTTCCATAATTATTTTGTGATTTCTGAATTATCTGTAAAATCAATACCTTTTAATTTTTATTATAAAATACGCCTTCAAATTTTCACCCTGAAAGTAATTATTTAAACATTTAGATATCGGAATGTGGACTAAATGGGATAATTAGTATTATTAGATTTTATAACTATATGTAGTCGGTAATAACTACAATTATTACACTATTTTTATCTTAGGAACAAGGCCTTTAGAAACCGAAGGTTTCATCATGTGACAAAATATAATTGGAGTTTTTATTACTGATTCCATCTAGTTCTAAATTATTTCCAATTGCTCTTCAATTTTTTATGTAAATCTTTAAATATCTTTATTTAAATATATCCTTTTTTTTAAATGAATTTGATGTTCAGTGACTAAACTCTGTCGATTTAAAAACAAACAGAATACCTTGTAAGTTTTCACTTATTCTAATTTCATGTCCATTACATTGTGCTATATTTTTTAATTGTGCTACACCTTTGTCCTTCGTTGTGAACCTAGTTTCAAATTCCATCCAGAGTGATATGTGCTAAGTTTTATATATCCAAAGTCTATCTTTTTTAGTAATTTTTCTGATCTGCATTGAAAATACATAGCAAATATATATGCAATAATAAAAGATACTGGAGACAACAGCTAGAAGACACAATTCGCAGACAACTTGCAGTTAGTTATGCAAGCTTGTTATCCCGCTCAGCATTGCATAGTTTATTATATAAAAGACTGATGGATAGTTTTCATGGGAGTGCCGATGGCCGAGTGGTCTAAGACGTTGGACTTTGAGTCTGAATTAGAAATAGCGCAGGTTCGAATCCTTTGTCAGTACCATCGACCTTGTACTGTATCGACTCTCCTCCTTATTCTGTTTGATAAGATCCTCGCACAGGCCAGTGGCCCATGAGGACGGGCAGAATAAGGCATAAACGGAGAAATTGTCGACCATGTAACAAAGAGTTTATATACATATGGGACAAAAGGAACCTAAATTTAACACATTTATCATACAGTCCCGTAGGAGAGATTCACTTAAAAACGTTTTCATTCATATTGATTGTGTTGTATTGTGTATTCTTCACATTTTACAGTATACACATTCAGTGTTAGCTTTATCAAGGTTGTTAAAAATATACACAAAATCCTGCAATTTTATTTGACATCTGATGGTTAGTGCAGTGTTGTTTGAAAATTGTTTGGTTGTCATCACGTGTTTTTCTACATTAGCTAACATAATGGTTTTAATATGAAAACTGAAAAAAAGTTATAAAGAATTATTCTTTCAAATAGACTAATGTTTGTAAAAACAAATGGGATGAAAGATATTGTTTTTAATTTTTACTGTTATAGCTACCCTTTGTTTTTTTTTCTTGTAGAAAGGTTAGCTTTTAAAAAGATGTTTAGAAGGTGGTGGCTAGTGGATAACGCTATCCTTCATTCATGAGTTGGTGTTTAAAGTTCATTCAGAAAAATTTAATTAATAAAACAAAGTTTTGACTGCTTCTGGTAGTTTTCAATGAAATAACTGAAATAACCTTTGTAGGGCCATAAAGTCGCATTGTATGATTGACCTATTTGTCCAAGGAACAACGAGTCCCTTGTTGAGTCCTCTATGGGCTTTTCTGTGACAAATCATGAACATGATGAAAGAAGTTAGCTTTAAAAGTTTTTCTATTCTATACATTTTTGTATGTCCCACTGGCCTGCAGCTATACCCGATATGGAAAGATTTAAAAATATATTGTTTGCCTTGAAAGTAAATCAACAAAAATGTATTGAACTTTTCATTACAATACATGAAAATTCCTCAAAATAGGCTTCTTCTGTGGTACCTATTGACTCTAGCCTAACCTAATTCTCTTTTGTAGGCATCAAATGTGCCATAGTAAACCTCATCTTTTAAAGATGCAGGTCAAGGTACTTGGATCCCTTCAATTGTCTTGAATTGTTTCCTTTCATAGATCCTTTTAAGTGCTTTAAAGTTTGGGGCCATGTCTGGACTGTAATGAAGCTGAAAAATGTTGGTTTGTGACAAGTTAGTGACAAGTAAGGTTTGTAATCCGTGTGTTGTCTTGATGTCCTTTACCGTTTATAACAGATATAATTTGAACCTTGCGGTTTGTGTTCAGAAGTTCTTTTACTCTTGTTTTATTGTGTTCTTAGGTGACTTCATAGCTCTTTACACACTGCCTTATAAACGTAAACTCCAGTTATTCAAACATGTATCTGGATAAGGAAATATCTTCCAACAACCTCTCAAGAGAGCTTGTTAAACCATTTAAAAGGGAAAATCCTAAAATGCCTTTGTTGTACTGTAGGAATTTGTGTGTAAAGCTAGCTAGGTAGGTAACAGCTTTTGAATGAGTGATACATGTGTGTGCACTTGTACGCATGTGTGTATGAAACTACGTACATGTAAAAATAAATCTAAAAAAGAATAGAAATAATATTGAAACAAAGTCCTTGTCTATGATCATAATACTGCAGTTAGTTATAAATAGATAGGTCTAATTGTTAGGCAGTAGATTGAATGAGACCTGCGAGTTTTATTAAAATACAACCTAACAAAATAGGACCCAATGTATGTGGATAAAAGCTTGTTCATTCATATTTTGTGAGAAACAGTAAATGATTTGTCATTCACCTGTATGTTTTGGTGAACAATTTGGTTGATGACAGTTTGTTTATTATTAATCTCTTTTGCTGGCTCATCTTAATGCTTACATCTCACTACAGGCTTTTTTTGCAGGTCAATCAATCTACATTTTACAGTAGTACTAATAAGTAGTGGTTAACGTCTCAGTGTTTGAATAAAACATGAACATAACTAAAAGCTAGGCAAGTACAAATCAAAACCAACATCGCGATTGATGTTTGAAAAATTTTTCAAAATACATTGCAGGTGTTCTTGTGATAATCCAGTTAAATAGTTTTTAAACAGAACAAACCAATAAGAGCTTATTTTGAGGTTCTAATACTTGATATTGAGACTGGTATATGGCAGACAATGTGGAGAACTGCTTTTTAATGTGCAACTCTTCACTGAAAGAAGGAGGAAATACTGAGTTCCATACATTTAGAAGTGTAAAAGCGGGAGTTTGGTAAAACGTTAACAAAAATTAAAATGGGGAAATCAAGAAATACCTTGTTTATTTTGTATTACAAAATTATTTCACATACATAACAATCCATGTTACGGTTATAACACAGCATATATTTTTATGAGTTAATATTATAATTGTTTTAGACCTAGTTCATACAAAACCCTGGTAGTCAATTGATTAGCGCTCAGCTTATCGTTACAGGGATGCAGGTATAAATCCTGTTTCAGGCATGGAAATGTCTAAATAACAGAAATTAATTGACCTTAGTTTGGACTAATGGGATTAAACAGTACAGGATTCCAAGTAACAGTTTTGGATTATCCATCTAAAAAAAATAAATAAATCTACCATATAAAATATTGGTGGAAATTGGAAGGAAGATGTTAAGTGTTGTGGTAAATTTTACAGAATAATATTAAGGACCATTTTTAATTTGATGTGTAAAATATTGGTAGTTGAAGGAATAATTTTCGTTGTAATGGTCATGGTAAAAGAATAATATTACTGAATATCCTCTCAATGTCGGGCATTTTACTGTGATATGTTCATAAATTAGCAAGTCCCTTTTGGTCAAAACACATGGTTTTAGAAAATACATTTAAATCCTGTTATTTTTGTATAAAATACCAAAATTTTTGGTTTTTCTTATGAAATTTTTTTCTCAAAATGGATTATTTTATGTACTTTAATATTGTTAATCAGTAAATAAGGTATTACAACTGTGTAAAATCTTTGTAGTCTGAAATCTATTAAGTAAAGTAACCAGTGATCTAAATTACAAATCTGTTTCGTCACATTTAAGTTGTCTCTGGACATGTGCACTTTTTTCATCTAAAACCAAAGAATGGACATTTAGTTCATTTAAACTATTATATGTACATTGCTACTCTCATTAAACAGATATTCAAACAAAATACTAACAATATGTATTTACATTTGATGTTAATATGCAATGATGAAACATTGAGTACACAAATAGAAAACACAAACACGTCAGAAGATGTATAAAGCTAATTGTATAATTGTTTTGCATCCTTTGCTATTGAACATATAAAACAATTTGTTATGTATGTCTTTATATATTGGACATGGCTGTATAGGAGAAAGCCAAGACGTCTAATATATTTTGTTGGTGAAAGTGGTTAACATGTTTTACATCTAACCAATATAAGGATAAAAACATTTAATTTCTGTTAAGAGGATGGTTATTAACAAATTGTTTTTAATTTGGATGGTTATTGTTAACATTATTTAGTATAATACTTGATAAATTAAAATTAATTTAAAGTATTATTTCCTTAAATATTTTTACTGTCTTCCACATACATTTGGCCAAGGCTCCTCTTCTGTTTGGATTAAGGAATTTCAAAGAATAAATTTGGATCTGTGCTTTTGTAACTTAATTTGTAAATTATTGTAAGTATAATCATTAAATTTTTTAAAGATTTCTCAAGTAAAAAATGGTATATGGTTGGTAGCAGAAATATTACAATCTATTTTGTTAAAAAAAAAAATGGATTAAATCAACGTTACTGATACAATTACTGAAAATGATCCTGTAAATTGCACTAAGTATCGTGATGTGATAATTCAGTTTTTAAAAGTATTTTTAGAAAAAATTGAATAATTACAAATTTAGGATGGCTATACAGATTTTAAAGCGCTTTTAAACCGTAAATTCTTAGCTTCATTCTTATATTTATATTTCTGAAATGGCATTAAATATTAGGTTAGATATAGTTAACCTACCACTGACATAACTTTCTTTAAATATTATTGAAAATGGTCATAAATTTGGCAAATGAAACCTTGCATTCTGTATTTTGTTCTAAAAGTAATTCACTATATTTTATGAAGATAAGATACGTTTACTGGAACTACTCTGGAAATTTCAGAATATCCAAACATTTTAAAAGAGTATATTAATAAAATAATTATTTCCACAGATTTTGTTCAAATTTCAAAATATATGGATAGCTTCAAAATTTTAAAGTGAAAGGAGGTAGATGGTCATGGTAAACGTTATTTAACACTGCCTCTTCTATTTGCTTCTTATTATAACTGTGTTTTCATGCCTAAAAGAAAACCGGATTTATTATTTACTGGTATAAGCAGTCTTAACACAGATAACAGTTAAATCTGTATTTATTATTATTTTACAGTATTCATAATAATGCATTCAAAGTAACAGCAGTTTACTAAACCTTTTCTTTATTTGATTTGTTTTTATTGTTGTGGCTTTGTGTATGTTAAAAGTACATAAGTACCAGTATCACCTACTTCGGCAATTCATATTTTAATAATATTTAATACTAGTTCACTTGCAGCCTTGCACACAATTTCCTAAATCAGAGTATGTAACCAGGGTGATGTAAGTACTTTTGATGTGCTGTGATATTTTTCAACCGGAAGTAGTTATATTAAAAGTACATAATATTTAATTGTTTATGGTTAAGAGGATCAGAGGTTAAGCGAAATTGTGACAGGCTGTGTAATGGGTATTTCACGTTGGATCTTTTCTGGTTCTATTGAATTATATTTACAATGCCCTGTTAAGTTTGCCTTGTCCCAATCAAGAAAATATTTACACATGTAAGTCTCACAAATTTGCTTTAAAACCGTCATCACTGTAAAAATAACATAACACAGTGTCAAAGAAGCTAACCAGTTTTGTGTGTCTTATGTGCTAACATTCACAGCTTGGTTTATTAAGGTGGGTTTTATACAGTGTTTAAATATTATTTCCAATACATTAGGTGGTATAAATTTATCATTCGTTTAATCTGCAGTAAACATGCTCTAACTGTCAGTGTGGCAACTGTCTATACTAAATTTGCTTTACACTACTAATTAAGCTGTATTCTTAATATTTGCTAAATTTTAAATGTAGAAACAAATGTTTTAGCCTCTTTGGTGAACTTCTGCTGGAAGTTTCAATATCTGTTTAATGTCAGTTAAACTCAAATTGCTTCATAAAAGTAATCATTATATTTCTACATTTAAAAATATTCTAGGAAAACTTTTTCTTTTCGTAAAAACCTTCCTTGGATTTCAATGAATATTATTAATCCTGTTCTCGAGATGAGCACTGGGTAACAAATTTAGCGATTCATTTTCATTTGTAAGATTGTCCTTCTTTATTCCAGTCATTTAACCCTTTTCTTGTATTTGATTGGTTTCAAACTAGCGATAATAAAGAGTTCATATTGTATTCCCTCTTTTTTATCTGTAATTTATGAAGATATCTTTCTCTGACTGCTGATGTAATGGTTGAACCTAGTTTGGTTTGTATGTGCTGATAAGTGCGTTTTCGATACAAACAGACATTGAAAAAAGAATACTATTTTTACTGTGATACTCTGTAATACTGTAATTGTTTTATAATGGTACTTTAAATAGGTTATTTTGAATTAGAAACATGTAAGTTTTTCATCGGGTTTATTCCAAGTTATTTTTAGGATTATATTATTTTTTTCAGCTTGTCTAAGTCAGTTTATTGAATATTTTTCTGCGAAGTTACCAGAGAAATATATGAAAACAATATTGACAACTGAATAGTCTTTTACGAGCAAAAGGTGAAAGTGTCTATTCTAATATTTTGGTTGGGTGGCAGCAATGTTGAGGGTGGGGGTACGGGAGGTGGCAGACTAGCTTTTTGTTAAGGACCCATATTATACTGGCATATTTTAAATATCAGTTACCTGTATTGTATGAGTTTTGATTAGATTTTTATGATCTCCAAAAATAGTACAACTAAATTTAAAAAAGAAATATTTTTGTTTAGAAATGGTTTGAACAAAATTGTTCGAAAATGTTGTGGAACAAAATTTAAGAATCCGTTATAAGTATTTGATCTACAAATTATAATTTTTTTCAATCCTTATAGATGTATTATGGAGTAAAATTTTATTTCCAGTTCAATTACCACATTGCATTTGAAAATTGTTGTTATATATGGAATGTTAGTTTTTGGCTTTTCGTATATTATAAAAAAAATATGTACACCAAATATTGGTTCAAACTTAATGTTTTTATGAAAAATAAAGAATGTGTACTTTATTCTTCACTTTATTCTCAAAACAAAAATTATAATAATCTGTTAAATAGTTGTACAATAGTTATTTTCCCAACAAAATACAGCCCAGAACTCTGTTCCGTGGCACTCAGAGGGTTAATAAATTATTGATATATAATTAAAAATATATTCAGAATAACGGTCTTGGCTCAGCGTCCCCATCCACTCCAGTGTGTAGACATGTGCAGTAGACTAGTGTGGTGGTTAAATTAAATAATATTCTGTTTGAAACTCACCTGTCTTGAGTTTTCTCACAACTTACTTTCCGATCAACCCTTGTACAAAAATAAATACAACCAAATTCTCTCCTATCCTCCTTATTCAAATTTAAAGACATCATTATGTTTAATGCGTCTTTATTTAATTTTAAACTATTAAAATGGTGTTATATGCATACAAAAGTATGGTATTATTATTATTATTAACAATTCAAATCTACACAGTAGCTACAAATTTGTATGTTACATTTATTTTGCTGCATCTGTTATCTTTGGTCAACGTTATTATCATCTATCCAAAACTTTTAAATTAACACTTGATGTTTATTTTCTTCTCGCCATATTTGTAATTCGCGGCTTATCCTTCAAAAATTACTGTGTCATATTTTTCGGGTTAAAGCTGGATATTTCCTAAGACAATAATGAAGTCAATATAAAACAATTACAGACATTTTTTGTGGTGGATTGAAAGATAATCTCATTAATAATAAAGCTGGTTTTTGTTCATAATTGAGTTTGCACATCATTATCATTCTTGCTCTTACTGTAGGGATTGTCATCGCTAATAACATGAGAAGTTGTTATAACTGTTTATAAATTACCCTTTCTTTTAATATAAAATATCATATGGACATACGACTAAACATAAATAAGAACTATATCAAAATGTAATTCTCCAAGTAATTCGTATTTTGTTGATTTTTTTTATTCATTTTAGTCAATACTTGGTGTTGACACAAAGTGTACGGGTGCAGCAGTAGTGTTAAGGTGGGCTCTCTAGTGAGCCCAGTGCTTGCTTGTAGCAGATATATATTGGATGTTGGGACGTTACAGGGCGCCGCAAATCCATTCTGCTTGCACTTTACTTCAATCACCACCATTGTTGAGACTACCAACATGAGAGTCATCCTACCAACCACAACTTTCTTAAGCTAAGCCCCTCAACCAACCCTGCCCAACCAACACACCAACCATCACACCACGCTCTACTTGCTCTGGTATTCTTCTTGTAATATATAGCCCGCTTATTGTTTTGACTTCAGTAGTAAGTATAATTTGTGAGCCCGTATTTCCCCCTAAAAATAATTTTTTATTTTGTTTTTAAATGCCATTGCCAAATGTTGTTTGTCAGCTAACTATATTAAATATTTGATCGGTCTTTAGGAGTGATATATTTGTGTACTGTATATAAAATAACTAAGGTAGAGTGGTAAGTTTTTTCAGTTTTTTTTTAATATAATTTTTAAACACGTTTAAAGTTTTTTTTGGTTGCTTTTAAAATCCCATTTAACTTTGTATGCTTTGATATTTCTTATGGTTCCGTCATAAAGCATAAAAGCCTTTTTTATAGGGCATGAACAATATAAAAAAGAAGGATATAGTTTCTTTTAAATTTATAAAAATCAAATCTAAATTGTTGTAGTTAACATACTTGGTGTGATTATTTTAAATTATTATAAATGTTTTTTTTTCTTTTTTTTTAATATACAAAATCCAAATAACACTAAATTTTAAAACTATTTAGGCTACCTTATTTATTAGAACTTATACAAGTTTGGAAGGTAATGTAAAATACAAGTTAATTACAATTCTGTTTTGTTATTACAATATGAGTGGACATATTACTACTAATATCAAGTATGTTTTTTACACATTGTGTTTTCTGAATATTTTTCAGCTTGAATACAAATGTTATTATTTTGAATTTCAGTAATATTAATTCTAGTAAGGAAACCATCTAAGGACAAGATGCTGAATGGATTAATCCTAGTGTGAATCGTAACATGTTGGTTAATCTCACAGAAATTACATGAAAAGGAGAGCCAGGAAATACTACAAGTTTGTCGATAATTTTTCAGAGAGAACTGTTTGATACATGTACACTTTAATGAGATCTATAGGTCATATTTCAAGCAAATTAATTGATCATGTCCTACTAGGTCACCCAGAAGGCGCTCTGCTTCTCGCTCACGCTCACGCAGTCCACCTCCTCGCCGTTCCCGCTCTTACTCCAGGGATCGCCGTTAGTAAGGTAAGAGACACTTAACTGGAAAGCTAAAATTTCTTACCAATACCAATCTCATATAGTAATATTGAATATTGATCAATCCATGTGTTTTCTAAACCTTGCAAGTTTGAGGTGACGAAACTGATGCATTAAAGTTGTTTCCAAATTTAAATTATTGTTCAATGTACTCAGTAGCAATGATCAAGAATCTGTGATTGAGGGTCAGGTGGATTTATTTTATAGATAAAATAGAGAATGGTCATTAGAATTCATTCTTCAGGGATTACATTTTTTAATGCTTAACCCTCTGGATCCCAAGGAACACTTTTATCATCATTAACCCCTTAACTGCCATGTCTGTGCTAACGTGGGCGATCTCACTTTGCATTTAACTGCCAAGCCCGAGATATCAAGTCCCAAACTGCTCCTGCTTCAGTACATGATGCCTGGGGCAGCTATAAAATTATACACATTGGTCTCCAGTAGTTTTTTATATGCAAAATATCTCAGTTGATTACGGAAGCACTGGTACTTCTTTCCATTATTCCTGTCATAAACTGATGGTTATTTTTTAAGGACCGTGTTTTATTCATCATATTTTTAAACGTTGCCTTTTTATAAATCTCTTCTTTGCACTGATATAACCTTTGACTTTAAATATTTCTTTTTAAGAATGTAGATGCTCATTAAAGATATGCATGCGTGATTGAGCCTCCGAGACCCACATGGGGTTCTTTAGGCATGTGTAGTTTTCTGACAGTAGCTTTGTTAGTTCTGTAAATCTCTATGATTTTGGTTGTGGTGGCTCTGTTTTGATGGTAGGTTGCACTCACTTTCCTCCTGTGTTAAAATAGGAATGTTTTACTCTGACCCGTGCAAAACTTTCATAACAGCACTTCTCGGACATGGCAAAGATGCTGAGCAAAATGAAATCACAGAATTGGTATTGTGTCTTGCAGTTGTCCATTTCTCTATACATTTGTCTTAAAAGAATGTCAGCTCTATGGATGTTGAGTAGAATGTAGTAGTGTTGGTCTTGCTTCTGATAGAATGTGAAAAAATAATTGGATTTATAGTAAGTTGAATCTCAATTTATAGGTATAGATTTCTGAAGATTCTTGCCGTTTTGCTCTTAAGAATGTATGTTTATGGAATTTATATTTAACTTGCAGGATCCGATATATTTCATGTGTTATATTTTAATATGGATATTTAGCTTAATTAACAGAATACTAATATTTATTTTAATACGTAAAATGCAACAGACGCCATAGTGTGTGTGCTGTGGTGTTAGACTACTTTGATCAGCTATACAGGGTGTTCTGAAAAAACGGAGTCCATAAGTCCAGGGCGTGATTCCTCACATCAAAAATATCAGAAAAAAGGTCTAACATTAACATAGGTCCGAAAAAGCCTTAGAGTTACCAAGTTATACTGGGTGAAAAGATTTCGTTATCTGAATTTCAGTTCCACTGCACTGAACGAAGCCATCTACGGTATATGTTGGCTGTTACTTAGATGTACCAAATTTAGGTACTTTATGTAAAATGAACCTGAAAAATAGAATTAAAACCGTTTCCGACTCTGTAGGATAGTACAGTAAATTTTTAAGTTATTTGACGAAATACGCGAGAAACTTTGGCTCCCGTCAAAAAACACGTCTACATTTAGGTTGGAAGCAGATTTACTATGTTAAATGTAAATAAACGCAAAATATTTTTTCACAGTACGTGTAGAAAAACTTTTAATTCGCGAAGAGATAAGATGTTAAAATAAGTTCTCATAGACAAACGCCAATACTTTAAAAAAAAATCCTTTAATTACATACAACAACGCAAGATAAATAGACCAAAATCTGTTATGCTCTCTACACATGTAATATTGGAAAATTTTAAAAACAGCTGCTGTTTTATTAAACACAAATTTAAGATGATGTACTTATTATTTTTTATGAAGTAAATATTTTTAACACTCATACATTATCTATACATTAAAAAAGTTATTCTGACTTATCATTCCACAACAACAGTTACACTTGTCCTATTAAACTAAATAACCACGTCACAGTAGATGTTCAAAATGTTTCCCCCTCATTCAAAATCAAAGGAATCCAGCCGTCTTTCATAGAGACTGCCCGAACTCTTTCGAAGATCCCCAGGTGTCTCACGTATCCTTTGAATCCGTTAACAATTCCCTTATTCCGCCAACTCTTTCTATGGTATCCACAGGCGAGTCCGTTAGAACTAAGCGTCTTTAAATGTCCCATAAGAAAAGTCCTAGAGGATTGAGGTCAGGTGACCTTGCAGGCCATGATACTGGGGGCTCCTCGGACCAATCCATCTGTTTGGATATGCCTTCATTTAAATATTCTTTACTTGTATTGTTCGTAATGAGACTGGAGCTCCATCCTGCGATGAACACATGTTGTTGCGTGTGTATGTGGCATATCTTCGAGTAAACTCATTCAGATAGTCAGTGTCAACACTACATAATTTCCTATTCATGGTGTAACTTTACTTATTTGTGTTATTCTTTTATTCATGATATGTTATTAATGCTTTTATTATTTTTATTAGTGATTGTTTATAATGTTTTCTTTCTTTTACTCAGTTGGTTTTTTCGTATATACGTTTTTTCACTCTGCCGTGAGTACCGGGCCGTTTTTATTGTGTGGTCATCGATGGTTTCTTTTTGATCTGTATGATTGTAATCTCTTTACTAAATATTTTTATTTTCTCTTTATCTTCTTTAGGTGTACTTTCGTAAGCTTTTTGTCAATTACAATTCTTCTTCTTTTTACTCTACATAACACTTTTTTTCACTTTCTTATTTCTTTTGTTTCTAAATGATTCTTCTAATATTTGCTTTTCTTAATGATTTCCCGTTTGTTTTTGTACACTTTATTTAGTGTCGATATTTTTTATTTACAAAGTTTATTTGCTCCCCTCGTTTCTTTGTTTTATTTTATGTCTTTGATCAATAAGTTCGGTTTTTTATATTTAGCTCAACATTTAATCTTTGAATAATTATCTTATTTAATTAAGAAAAACGATATATAGAAAAAAACCACAATAAAAGTAAAACTAAAAAATATAAATACCTAAATAATAATATAAGACCCTAAAAAGATATGAAATGTAAATAATATATACAAATAGCTAAACAAAAAAACAACATAAAACAAAAATGAATAAAAAAAAAAAAAAATAATAACAAAAAAAAAACAAAAAAAAAAATAAAAGCAAAAACCGCTACAAAAAAGAAAATAAGAAAAAAAAATACCAAAAAAATAAAATAGAAAGAAGATAAAAAAATAATAAAATAAACAAAATAAAAAACAACAACGAAAAAAGAAAAACTATCAAAACAAAAATAAAAAAAAAAAAGAAAAAAAATAAAACAAACCAAACAAAAAAAAAATACACAACAAATAGAAAAAATAAAAACAAAAAAAAAGCAAACAAAATAACAAATGTAAATAATTTTCACCATTGAGCGTATAAGGTAAAAACGACTAATAAAAAATTTTATCACCAGAATAGCAGCCCATACGTTTATAGAAACTGATATTGGTGACAGGTTCTCTGAATAGGCACGTGGATTTTCAATTTTGACCCCATCGTGGAGTATTGATGGGTGTTAAGAGATAGCCATTCTTGAAAATTTTTGCTTCATCAGTAAAGATAAGGTAATTTTAGAAAAATGTGGGATTTCTGCACCTTGGATAGCCATTGGCATAGGCTGAACCACGGGGAAAGTAATCTCGAGGAAAAGAGCTGGGACCCTTGATAGTGATAAGAATTGCAACTGCTGCTAGAGTAAAACTCTTCAGACAATTGTATTACTAACACGAAATCCTAAGGCTAGTTTCTAGTACTTCTTCCAGGATGATTCTCCTATTCGGTCTCAACACGCCCTCCCTCCCAATTTCAGCTGTACACGAGTTGTTACGTGTGGCCGTCCTGACTCTACCAACTTCTCCCAGATTTAAAGGTTCCCGTCTCGCTTTCTAGCCTTCTATGATGGAGAAGAAAACATTTATGAGTTACGGTAACTGTCTCTGTAGGAAAATGTTCCTGATAGAGTCGTCTAGCCTGACACTGTATCGCAATGTGCAAGGACCGTACAATTAAAGCTGTCTGACCTTTCACCATTAGTGTAATAATATTCATATTAATGCCATGATGAACTAAGATATTATTAGCTGGATCAAAAAATTAACTCAACTCGGCCCACTCGCCACTAACTGTATTAAACGTATACAGATCAATCACCGCACTTTAATGAGCATGGAACAAATAGCTTGCTTGTAATGTTTATTTAAATTATTATAAACAATGTTACATTGTTAAAACATTTGTTTTAAATAGAAATTATCATTTGTTTCTCAAATCAAATTATTTTAAATTAAACAGCTGTTTTAATATCAATATTACATTTGTGAGAGCTTAACAGGATTTTGTCTATTTTTTCATGCGGTTTTGTATGTAATTACAGGATTATTTTTTTAAAGTTTGCGTTTGTCTATTATAGACTTATTTTACATCTTTTCTTTCCGAAATTACATTTTTTTTTTTTCTACAAGTACCGTGAAAACAATTTTTGTCGTTTATTCGTACAATTAACATAGTAAATCTGCTTCAAACCTAAATGTAACTTGTTTTGCGGGCCCATGTTTCGCGTATTTGTCACATATCTTAAAATTACTGTAGCTACAGGTTGGAAACGGGTTTTATTCAATTTTTCAGTTCATTATACATAATAGTACGCTAAATTGTACATTCCTTAATTAACAGCCACAAAATACCCGTAAGGTGGGGGGCTTCGTTGCAGCAGGGGGAACTGAAATTCAGACGAAATCCTTTCACCTGTATAACTTGGTAACTAAGCATTTTCGGACCTATTGTTAATTAGACCTTGTTTTCTGTATTTGATCGTGAGGAAATCACGCCCTGACTTATGGGCACTTTTTTCAGAACACCCTGATACTACTCAGTATAGAGCCATAATGAAGTTGTTAGTTAACCACATGTATTATAGCTAGACAGTTATTGTACAACTAAATGTATTACAATACAGCTAGACAGTTATTGTACAGTAATGTAACACGTTGACTGTGGCAAATGCTGTAGTAAGCATGCCGTTGTGTAAACTACTTAAGATTACTCAGTACAGAGCCACAGCGATTTTATTATTATTATTTGCCTTAACCAACCCCAAAGTATTTACATGTTGTTACGTATCAATGCAAAACATTATTTTTTGTACGTCCCATGCTAAAAATGGAGAAATTTAGAGATAGTCCTGCAATAGCATATAAGGAGTATTAATTAATTGTTTTGTTAAATTCTGCATCAAATAATACAAAGAATAGTAAATTCTAATATTTGTTTCAGGTGGAAAAAACTTTTGTGTTTCTGAACACATCTTCTTACATCCCATGCAAGATTTTAAGTCTAGGAATAGTACGTCCATTGGTCAATTTAAAGATTATTTTTGTTAATAATGGAAGTAATGTTCAGTTTTAATCAAATAAATAAATTAGCTTCAATAATTTATTGAATTTCATCATTCAGTGTTTTTATTAAAAATTAATTAGCAATACTTTTTTACATTGTAAACTTTTGTATTATGTGTTTGATCAGCCACTAATTATATTAATGTAATGAAAAAAGTTGTTTTTATTAATCCCCTGTGTTGTAAATTATATTTTTAAGATTAGTTACTTACGTTTTACTTAACCCTAGAATAGTGGGCATCTTGATATTTTTTTAGAATAACACGTTTACTGCTAATACATAAAGTATAACATTTACTAGGAGCTAAAAATTTTGAGTGAGTTTTACTTACCGAATGGTGGTGTATATCCTTAGTTTGGTAAAATATTTACATTTCACTGCACCATTCCATGTACCAGTGACGTCATAGTTTCCGGCCCAATTTCGAGCCAGCCGCTCCTGGCGCAAATTGAACCTGTTGAACCGACTTGAAAATTGAATAATACACAGGAAAAACTTATAAGACATTGTTTTTATGGTTTATCACTACTTTACAAATATTTACAACCCCTCCCACCACCCTTTTTGTCTCAATTTATAAGTTTTTGTGGAAATCCTCAAAGCATTTGACGGGGCACAATGCTTTTTTTCTCTGGACAGGCACACCACACATATACAGTTCTTTTTCTGATTCCATTTTTGGCGCAAACACCACAACGCTTTCCTTGCCTGTTGCCCTGCGTGTCTCTATCCTCAGTTTTCACAAGTTTGTGCAACGCATTTCTTGGTGGCGTTCTGAGTGGCTGCTCTGGTGCTGGGGGTAATAGGACCCCGTAATAGGACCCCAATAAGTTCATTGCGGAAATCATATAGAGTCACTTTTCTTCTCCTGCTATGCATGTTATGTAGAGCCAATGAATTGATGACTAGCATTTGCGTGAGGTGTATAAATATCTTTTTATACCAGCGAAAGCTCTTATGCTCACACTGGTAGTACGAGAGCATCTGGTCCCCACGGTCCACTCCTTTCATATGGCCATTGTACTGTACAATTGGAAGTGTCTTCTCCTTCTCCTGGCCACGTTTATTCACAAAAATAGTCCAATATGCAGTAGAAAACGACCTTTCTTCCAGTATGTATGCTATTTTATTGGGTCATTTGGTTTTTTTTACCATAAATGTTTCTGTAAACATTTACAAGCAATAATTTCTAAAGACGTCTGAGACTTTTTTGAAAAATAATTTATTTTGGCAGTTATTTATTTAAAAAAATATGTTGTACCGGAAGAAATGTTCTACCGATTAGAATTGTATTGGTGTAATTTCATGCTACTAGTTGTAGCTAATGACCGATTTTCTAAACAGGTATCTGTCTTTGTCTCTCTTTGATACAATGGCAGAGCTTGCTGTACGTTATATGTAGGCTAGTCTAGTTTGTGCAGAGTGTTTACAAACAGGTGCTGTATGATTTGTGTGTATTCATCTCATGTAGGTGTATTTTATAAATTAGTGAATGATAATTTACATAGTTCTACAAATTAAACCATGGTTCTGTTAAAGCAATATTGCTGTCTTGAGTTTATCTCATCATTAATTAAACATCTTAATAAGAACTATAATTAATTTCTATAAATAAAGAGTGGAGATTATTATGGGCTATGTGAAAAAAATTAAGTGATAAACTTCTTTACTTTCTCTTTGAGAACAGTTATTGTGTCAACAGTTTTACATAAATAGTTCAAATATAATTTGAGTCTCGATTACTTAAAATTGATATAAGATTAATATCAGGTGAGGTTAGTCTGGTTGTTCCTCCAGTTGACAAATTCTTCCAAGGTGTACATGTGCTCCAGCAACCACTCCATGAGATGCTTGTTGAAGGTTATGGCTTCACAGATTCTTTTTAACTGTTCATGTAGGAGGTTAAACAGCCTGGCTGTTACGTAGTACGGTTTATTCTCATAGAGGATGTGTAGTAAATCAGCATGGCAAAGTTTGACTTGTTCCTAGTGCTGTATTGGAGAGCATCTCCTAGTCTCTGGTGATTCCTGACCACTTCAAGAATGTAAAGTGATGCGATAATCGGTAATTTAAGTTCTTGAAGGCACTACAACAAGAGTCTTATTGGTTTAGGCCTATTAAAGTTTCTCACTGCTTTTTCTGTAGTACCAAGACTTGGTTCATATTCTTGCCAATGGAGTTTCCCCATACGTACATACTGAAAATGCAACTCAAACGGCGAGTGGTATGCTACTTCTGCTGTTTCAAGGTCAAAGGAGGTTTTTAAAATTATTTTTTAGTGCATACATGCTGGTATTGTAATTTCCCTTAAAGATTGTCTACATGTAATGCAATGCCCAAGTGAGTTTGCTATCAATATAACTTAGAAATACTTTGCTTCACTTTCTAGTTAAATTTCTGGTAACCTTGGCAGGTCAGTGGTTCTATTTCAGAAATTTAATTTTTGATTTTTTTCTCATTAACCCTTTTACTGCCGGCCATTTTTTTATTGTACCAGTCAAAATTGCCAAGGAGGAAAATCGCTGTTGTGCATTCATTTACAAAAAATGCTGTATCTTTTTTATTTTTCATTAGATTTGCATGAATTTTTATTTTATTTACTCGTATTTAAATGCTGTTTTTTTAAATAATAAAAAGACATTTTAATTTGAAACAAACTCATTATTTAATTAAAAAAATTATGTAAATAAAAAATAAATAAAAAAATAAAAATTGTGTTTGGCATCTGATAATTTATTTTTAAAATTATACTAAAATTATGAGCATGATATCATTATAAACTAGAGCAATTGCTTAGAACATATACCAAATTTGAAGGTGCTACCTTAAAACATAGCTGCACTATGAGGATTTTCCCAAAACTGGTAGGCCTACCAGTGGAAGTTGAAGGTAAACTTATCTGTGCCACATCCCCCTCACTATCTAATAACTCCTCATTATCTGATGGTAAGATAAAGTCAGGATCGTCATCAGTGTCATCCACATCACTTTGACTGTCATCAATAGCCCTAACACTAATATCAGATTCGTTCTCGGGATCTGAATCTGATAAATTCTGAAGGAAATCGTCACTCAGTTCGTCTTGCACTTGTACACCACCATCGATTACACTGTTAATTATTGTTCCCTCACTCACAGGAGAGTTACATGTAACTCTTTTACTCATTTAATCCTTGATCAACAAAAGTAACACTTCAAAAAACTTTCGATAACATTGTAAACAACAACAATGAACGAAGATTTCAGTAACATAACCCGATCAACTGGTTTTGACAGCTGTCTAGGTAGTTCGTCAATTCTAGTCAAAGACGACGAAAATAGAAATCCAAAGTTCTTCAAATGGCTTCTTTCATTATCCTTTGCTCCTAAACAACCAAAATACCGAATATTTCGGCATTTGAACATAACAGTAGCCAGTAACAATAAAAAAAACAGACGTCCGACATATCGGACGTCGGCAGTAAAAGGGTTAAATACAAGATAATTATTTTGACAACATTCCTTAGCCATGTTGTATGTAATGAAGGTTGAAATTTCTAATGTTTTTTCTGTTTGTCAGCAACTACATCGTGTGCGTATGTCATAGCTTATCCGTATTCTTGAAGGTATCTTGACAGGTCGTTGGTAAGCAGGATTGGTCCAAACCAAACAACATTGGGGTATGGTAAGTAGGATTGGTCCTAACAAACAACATTGAGGTACACCTTAATTGATGGGGAGTAAAGGTGACTTTGCTCTATGGTAGTGTGGGTTCTGCTGTATGTTAGTTCCACTATTTGTTCTTACTGGCAGATAGCTTGAAAACCAATTTGCAGCTTTGCTTTTTATTCCCATGTTCTTTATGTTTAGCAGTAGAGAGTGGTCTAAAGTTTCAAATGCCTTACTGAAATCTGAGAGAAACTCAGTAACAGATGCTCCTTATGCCATCTGATTGATAATGTACTCAACAAGGCTAGTCAGGACTGAAGTGGTTGACCCTACCCTTTAATCCTTTTTGGAAACTATGTGGTTAACTACTGAAGACATTTTTATTAATAAGATGACTCATTAATCTGTCAAGCATTGCCTTTTAAATTACTTTAGATATTATAGATATTATATCCTTAGTAGGGAATTTAAACACTATTAATGCAAACAAATTGGAAATAGTGGTTAAATTAATTAAACATATGGTTGTTAAATTTATTAAACATAAAAGAATGTTTACACAGAACATTTGATATGAGTTAATATTTCACAACTTTAGAGACAAAGATAGGATTTTTCACTACAAGACCAGTGGGGTGTAGCCTGGAGGGATTTTAGAAATAAGAATAAGCCTATATTCATACCAGCGACTGTAAGAATGTCCAAGAAAAATTTTAGTACAATCAGTTGAGTAGTTCACCTGTGAAAGCAAAATGGGTTATCTTATTTTATTAAGATTAAGGTAATTTCAGGGCTCTTGGGAAAATACCTTTCTTAAAGGACAGATTGATGATGTGGGATAAAAGGGGTGTGATCTCTGCAGTGTTGAAGTAGTTTTGAGATATCATCCAATCGTGAAGATGGTTTTCATTTTAAACAAGTGATAATATTTTTATTTTTTTCAAAACTTGTGATTGGATTTATTATGAGTTGAAGCAGATTTTGAAGTTTAAGTGGTTCTTTACTAGATTAGGTACTGTATGAGGGGGGTACCCAAGAGAAACCAGAATTATTTGTTAAAAGCTATATATTTTCAAACTTTACAAAAAGCCCTTTCCCTTTCAAAATACTTTCCATTACAACTAATACATTTGTCTCAGCAGTATTTCCATTGTTCAAAATTTTTTTGTACTCATCTTTAGAAATGGCAACAGCTCCTCTCTCATTTTTTCTTAACCTTTTCGATGTCAAATCTGTGTCCTTTCATGCCCTTTTTCATGTGTGGAAATAAGAAAAAGTCGCATGGTGCCAGGTCGGGTGAGTAAGGTGCATGGAGCAGCAGAACCATGCCATTTTTAACCAAAAGTAGTTAACAGAGATGGTTGTGTGTGCTGGTGCATTGTTGAGGTGGAGAAACAGTATCCTGTGTGCCACAAATCGAGTCTTTTTTTGACGAACACTGTTGCGTAAAAGGTTGATTGACGGTCTGACCTGGGGGATTGAACTAGTACGTACTAAGCCCTTGGTATCAAAAAAGCAAATCAGCATTGTTTTGATGTTTGATTTGACTTAACAACATTTTTTTGGACAGGGTGACGATGACTTCTTCCACTGACTTGACTGTTGCTTTATTTCTGGGTCGTAACCATAGCACCATGACCAGTAATAATCTTTGACAGAAAATCTGGATCAGTTTGAAGCTGTTGTTTCAAAACAACATGTTTCAACTTAATGTTCCTTTTGATTGTCAGTCAGAACCCGAGAAACAAACTTGGCAGTAACCCTTTTCATTCCCAAATCTTCCATTAAAATTCACTGAACCGAGCTCCTAGATGACCCACTAATCTCTGACAGTTTATTGCATTTCCTAAAAATCCTAATTTTTCTAAAAAATGTTTTTATCAGTTGGATTGTTATATATCCCCACTGTTTAAATAGCATTTAAAGGTCTGATATGATAATTTGTACCTTATGCCTTCAGAATATGTTTAATTTAATTTTCAAAATTTTAAAAGAATTAGTTTTTTACTTTTTTGCTAATATAAATATTGATATGTAATTCTTCCTAACATTATGTTAGACAACAATTGTAGATGTAAAGAAATCCTAAATATTTTTTTATACTAACTAAATACTCGTAATAGAGTTTCTACTTTTCTGCATAAATTAGATTGTGTAACATTTGCATAAACTCATTGTTCGTGTTTACTTTTACCCCAATTTAAATAAATATTGTATTTACTTCTTCATAACATTATAATTATAGATTAAATTTGTACAGATCATCAACACGGGTTAATGTTCCTTAATGTAATAAAGATGTGTGATGGGCAGATCTTGGAGACTTGAGCTGGGGTTTTTGTGTTGGCTTGACGCCTCCATGATCTACGCTAACATATAGAGCTGTTTCAAATTGTTTTTCATTTATTTTGTTTCATCAAGAGATGACTGCTGAATGAGGCGGAGAAGAGAAACTTTAATCACAGTAGAACACCGAATTAGTCATCTGAAAGGGACCAGCAATTTTGCTGCCACAGCCAACATCTTTTTCCAGTGTTACTTCAGTGTTTTGTGGCCTTTGTGAACCGCTCTAAATTGCGCCAGGACCGATTGCTGCGAGCCGCCATGATTAGGCTTGCACAATTCTTACTTGTGTGAACCGCTCCTATGGGTCAATTAATAATAAGAGCTCTGGTATGATGCGAGCAGTAAACTTTATGCTCATTAATTGGCAAATTTTATCCCCTTTTATGCTCATTAATTAGCAAACCATACCAATTGGATGCATACCGCTCCCTGCTTTTGTCTTAGCTGAGGCCTAAAATAAATTGTGTTTTTTAGATAGACCCATCTATTCCTGTACAAAACGTCAACATCATTAGTGAAATAAGCAAAAATAATGTCACCATTCCTCCATGTCTCAGTCATGTTAAAAATCTCATATATTTGTCTCCTCTAACACCATCTTTTTTCTATTTTTATTAGTACTATTTGTAAAAAAAAAAATTGACTGAATTTTCTTTTACCGTTAAAACCGTGAATTTGATGATTAAGATTGAGTGCGAACCCTGTTTTGTTTTACCAATGGCTCTAAGATAAAGCAAGTGGTGGAATTTTAAGGATTCCCATATAGGAATCTGGTGTTCCAAGAATCTGGTTCTCTTCCCACTGTCTTACATGCAGAAGTCACTGCAAATATGAAATGTACATGTGAGAATCATTGTCTGCAATACAGGAGTAAGACTATTAGTATTTTCACTGATAGCCAAGGCAGCTTGAAGATGTCCAGCTCCAAACTTTTCTAGGATTGTTATATTCTCTTTTCAGAATTAGTGGTATCACTGTTGTGTTCCTGGTCATGAAGGGATTGTGGGAAAAAGGCTGGCACTAACAAACAGGCTTGGTGTCAAACATGACAAGACCTCAACTGTAACTTTTTTTTATGAGTGCACGCTGAACAAATGGTAAGGATACAGTGGGGTTTAAGGATTAGTAGATTAATTCTACAGTCACCTCCCTTAGGGTAGCATTTGATATCTCCTTGAGTAGATTGTTGTCTTCTCAGGTTGTGGGCCTGATTACAGAGCATGGATATCTAAGGAGGCATCTCCATGCAGTTGGTATTTTAAAGATAATCTGCTCTGTAGGTTAAAGGATGGGCAGGAGGGAACTAAATGGAGGAAAATATGATGTACTGTCTTCTTTATTTAAATTGTATAATGATATTTTCGAACAAAATACCAACTAATTTCTTAACTAACTCATGACTGTTGTCTCCAAAATGTTTATTTAATAAGTGGCTTTAAAACAAAAACTACATATTACAATTATTATAGATCTGATTATTGTAGAGTTACAATATATTTGCGTTGCAGTTTCCTGAACTATATTATATCTATAAAATTAATGTCCAATCTTTAGAGTACAAATCTAGGTTCAAGATATAAATTCTTTTAAGAAAAGTTTTGAAATTTAGGTGTAAAATACAAGATATAACATAAAACCTAATAAACCGTGCTTCCTGATTATAATAGATTTCTATTTGGAGGTGTTATGTTTGAAATAGTTGGAGAAATAAATACTTATAGTAATAAAGTTAAAATTTTACAACGAGGTTTCATTTATAATATTCAAAACTATTCAAGAGGGTTACATTTATTTACAAACCAGTCTGTGTTCACAAATAAATGCCTGACTTTAGCTGCTCATCCAATAAAAACTAACTTTTTGAGGAAATATATTTGGTATAAAACATGTTATTTGCTTCAATATATGTATATGGTTGCTTACAAAATGTTCCTGACGTAAAACGTTTTTAAATCATAGAATAACTCATTGATACCATGATTAAGCTCTTTAAATTTAATTTGTTGTAATTTATTATTGTCCACCAATTAGTTTCAATGATTTGATGACAAGAAACAAGACAAAACTAAAAACATGCCAAATTTGAATACTTAAACTGTTTTAAATCGTTATAGAAATGATTTCTCTCTTCACTCTACTCGGTATAAACATCAAAGTCATGTTCACTGCAAACAGATGGACTCGAGACGATTTTTCTTGGTCATCCCTTACACATCTACCCTCATTTCTATATGTTGTCCTTTCCTATCACACTATGTGTAGGGCAAGTGCCCCTTTCACATTGTCTGTGTAATTAAAGTCAAAATCTTTCCATTTGATGTTTAGATGCAAACAGACATTTTCTGATTAAAAATCACCCTTTTAATGTAATTTCTTGTAATTGTGGGAATTCTGTAAATGAAGCAAAATTCAGGTAATTTATGCTACACAATATTTCTTTATTTGATCATATACAATTAGTTGTGACACTGACAAAAAATACTATGTATTTATTACATGTATCAATACTCCAATAACAGTTAAATAAAAAATAATAATTTTTAAATTAAATTTATTATATTAATTTCATACTATTTCAATGCTTGTTATTCCTTTGGTTACCATTTGTATTACTTTGGCATATTTCAATTTCTGGTAAAATTGTTGAGTGTTCATAAGCCACAATAATATCTTCATCACATACATTGTCACAGATTTTACCAAGTGTTTCGTTAACAATCTCTTTTACATCATGGGGATTAACATTGTCTAAACTGATGGAACTAATTTTTTCTTCAACACGTTTTATATCATAATTACTAGCTTCTCCTAAATGTTTACTTGCATCAAGATTGTTAACATTACCTAGTTTGAAGGAACTATCTTTTTCTTCAACGCTTCTAAAATCATCAGTACTAGGTACTTCACCTAATTTCTTACTTACTTCTTCATGTATAATTTGGGAATTATAGTAATTTTCATCTTCTCTTTTAGCACTAAATTTTTCTTGAGTATATTTGAAATCATAGGTATTGGCATCATCCATTTTATTGCTTATTTTATAATTTTGAAGATCCAAGACAAGCTGAACGTTGACAGTGGAGTTCCACCATCGGTACCAAGATTGATATTGCTCCTTCAGCACAAGACATGCATCAAAGCACAATCCTTTGAAAGAAAAAACCGTCAGCACTGTTAAAAAAATAAAAACAATAATCCACTTAGATTGGCTCATGACTTGGTCGGTTTCCTGTTCAGTTGTTTCCGCATCGTTTCGCTCGGTTTTTTTCTCTTTCACAAAAGAGCTTGGAATGCTCGTTATCCACAAGAACCACATCCAACATAATAACGATGTGTTTATGGTACACAATGTCAAAAAAAATAATGTTCTGTATACGTTGTTACGGTTACTCACTAGCCAGACAGGAATTGACTGACAAAAGGTATATCTTCTTACTTGGATCACCTCAAATTTATAAGAGCAAAGCTCACAGAAGGTATGAGAAGAAATGTTTAGCCACTGCTCCAAACACCCGATATGGACACAGCCCATTGAACCTACATAAGTAAAACACATTAAAGAGGAAACCTTTAAGGATATTATTACTGTAATATTTAAAAGTTCATCTGTATTAATTCTCACTTGCACAAATTCACTGTGTACCAAATATGGTAGAAATCGATTCGTTAGTTTGGTTTTGGTTTATGATTATTCTCTATACATGCATGTAGGTGGCAATTTTTGTAAAAACTACTTTTTTGATTATGTATTGTGATTATAACAGGATTTTTTTAACATTTGCCATTGTTATATGAAACAAGGTCTGCACTTTCTTTACTTCTGCACTCCCTCGCTATCAAATATGAGACTTATATAAAGGACTATACATTAATAAATTTTATTCACAGTAGTTTTTGTACTCGAAATATAAGCTCATAGAACTTTTTTATTGGCTGATTCTAAAACATATTTTAATTTCCAAGCCAAATTTGGGTTTAAGAACCACTACAATATTTTTTCTTCTACAGTGTGTGGGAATGGAAATACGAGGCATATCCAGAAAGTAAGTCTACTGAGACTCTCACCAGATTTTGTTCCTTCCAAACGAGATAACGGATGACACCACGAATTTTGCACTTGGTGGGATTGACATTTTTTACTAAACGTATTGTCGCATTGTCAATTTTCATTGTACTGATCTCGAACCGGAGGGGAGGAATCAGGCTACACAGCAGTGCAGCCATCATGTTGAAAAAAAAATCCTTCCAGCCGTGAGAGCTTAAGTACACTTATTTCTGGATATGCCTCGTAAATAGGAAAGGCCTTATCTTTTTGGTATTGCCCTCTCCAAATCTATTATATTAGCAGGGAAGGTATTAAATTAAATACAGTACATTTTTGGAACTTGTAATGAAATATTTGGAGAATGGCAAAAAGTATGGTTCAAAAGTAGTGAAAACTGAGAAGACAGATCATCTTTCTCACCAGATGAAGGTTATCAAAAGCAAGAACTTGATGAATTCCTACTGAGTGAAGCTTGTTGCTACCAAGGTCACATTTTAGGAATAGGTATCTGATGTGCTGGACTAGCTAGGCAATGGAAATCACTGACTAAGCTTTATGATTAAAAACAGATTATTTGTGCACCTGTGATAACAAACAATAGATGCTCATGCCTATTACACACTTCATAAAATTGGATAGGTTTGAATAATTGGTGGATGGGCTGAAGCAAGATTGCTATAGGTATAAGATTTCGACAATGCAAAGGAGAGGTGATAAACAGATTCCTATTGGTTATTGAACAGCATCCAAATCAACTGTCCTTGAGGTAGTGGGGGTCCTCCACAAACCAATCAATCTTCAACCTTCTTGCTTTTGATAGGAAGCAGAAGATGGGGTACTCATCCCAAAGCCTTATTACGCACCATGTCAGGCTGGGAAGAACGATTGCGGCAAAACACTGTATAACAGCCATATTGATTAGAGACCTATGAGAGAAGTTGTAACAGGAAAATGAGGAATTCAATTTTTATCTGATTCAGTGACTCACTAGCCATTTCCAAGCCTAACCTTAAAAATGGACAGGTTAAGAAACATGGAATGATCCCAAGGACTCTCAGAGTATGATGACATCACACCTTGATCTGTTGCAGGACATGGTAAGGAGAAGGCTCTATGTAAAACTATTAGCCAACTCTAATTGAACTTTATTAACTGGAAAATTGTCTTTCAGTAGCAGTCAGCAGTCCTCTGTGAAATAAGGTCATATTGAAATCTTTTGGCACTATTAAGCTGGTAAAAATGATGGTTTCTTATATTTGACCTAAAAGATCTAAGAGCTTAAGACCTGTAATTTTAGTAGTTAAAAAACCAGCACAATATCTAAACACACACATTCATATTTAGTCTACAACTGTATCATTTTCTGCTTTGTATCATTGATGGAAGTGGCAAGATTAATAGTGAACACATTTTTAATACTTCCACAAACATTTTTTTTTATTTAAAAAGCACTTTTGCCGTTTAGGGCATCATCAGTTAATATAAACAGAAAACATCTAATGACTTTATTAGTTTGCAAATTATTAAGAAATAAATTCTTTAGATGAAACTTATAGAAATACACTTGTGAACAAATAATGTAAATAAAGAATACCAATATATATTCTTTGTTATAAATGTTTACTGTTTCAAGCAAGGGCTGATTTGTGTAATGAGACGTCTTCTTGCATCACTGAAACTTTGTTATAATCCCACATAAGCAACATGAAGGGTTCATTTCTGGCTGGTTTGTACTTGCCAATGGAAAGTACACTCGGTGTAGCAAAAACTTATGTAACATCTGTGAAACTCCACGGGTGTCCAGGAGTCGCACATCACTAACCGCAAATGTCTGGATATTGGTGTATAGGGTTGGTCTATAGATGGTTTACTGCGGCGGGTGACTGTGGGAATGGGTAGGGTTCACTTTGTGTTGCAGGTTTCTACAAGCCTAAACATGAGGGAGGGACGATAGCCTCCCTGTCCGCTTTGACTGAAAGAGGCTAGAGTAGAGCTAACCTTCCTTTTTTCCAAAGTGACATGGCTGAAATTGTACCTTTTCTCTTTCCAAGGTGGATATAACACGGATCTTGACAGGAGGTGGCCCCTACCCCAAACCTTTCCCATCCTGAATATACTGTCACTACGGAAGTAGTGCAAAGATCCTTTTGGGACAAAATGCAAAGAGAAGTTTCTCAGCTTGTCCCAAGTGAACGTTATGTATGTTTGTTATGATAAATATTGACTTTCATAATTTAAGAAATTACTCATTTTTTAGTTTTCTTCTACCAAATTATCATACAACTTTTATCCACCCATATTCAAAATTTCACTCTGATTATTCTGCATTGGCACAATGATAACGAAAAGTTTAACTATTAAACATGTTTTAACATTATTACTATTATATTATCATATATTAAAAATAATTTAAACTACTACAGAATTAGTCAGTTTCATCATAGTGGATAGATTATGAGTGTTGTAATAGGTTCTAATGTGTTTAATTTTAGAGGATATGGTACATTTTGGTTGAACCAAAAGTAAAAATAGCTGCTAGCTTAAACAAGTTTTTCAAATGTGATATACTCATACTTGTAAATTAAAAGCATTTATGAATTTTTATAAATTAAAACCTATTGCTACATTAAAAATGTCATTACTACTAAAATAATTACTCCAAAACAATTTGTAAATTTTTTATTTAATAATTTATAATTATGTTTCTAAATGAGTTTGTAATTTATTTGTGTTTGGTAACACTAATGAGTTGTCATCTCTGGATGAGTTGCTTTGGTCTATTTCTTCCATATTTCTACAATTCCAATCTTCTACAACACTTTTTATTGCTGGTTGTTGAAAAACTTCATTAAAATTAGAATTACTTTCGCAACAAAGCTTTCTTTCTTCAACTACACTTGCTATATTTTTATTTACTGTTAGAATCTGTTTAAATGAGTTTTGCAGGTTTTCATTTGACATAGAACTTGTATTGGGTTCTATTGGAGATAGGTTTACAGCAGTACTTCTATCCAAGATTAGTTTTACATTGTTGCAGTGTGTCCACCAATGGTACCAAGGCCGAATGTGATCTTTAGCCAGGGAGTAGATAGTTGCTATGTAACCGATCAGCAACATTACTACAAAGATATTGATGAAACCCTCACTCCAGAGGATCTCAATGCCTTGTGAATATGCTTCTTTGATAAAGTGGTTGAGACCAACAACACAAAATAAGGCCAGGATTAGGGTAAACATTGTCAGCACCAGGCCAATGATCAAATCACAGATGATGAAAGCTCTGTTTGATGGGTTTCGGATCCAGACTGCCACAGACTCCAAACACGAGTAACGACGGTTCATGACGACGTTAAACTGAAACGAGCATAGTTCACAAGAGTTTCGAGATGAGAAGTTTAGCCAACGCTCCAAACACAAGTGGTGGACATAAGCCAAAGAGCCTGTGAATTTACACATTTGTATCAGAAAAAGATCCTTCAAATTCAAAATCTGAGTTTATAAAAAAGTAAACGATTACTGGCTGATTTACTTTTTAGGGAGTATAAGAATCCTATTGATTGGTGGAATATAAAAATTACCTATTTCTTTTTCGTCCTGCAAAATCATTATTACATAACTAACATTGCAATTTTTCGGTTCATATCGAGTAAAAACAAATATTATGGCTCACTATGGAGACCTTCAGTCAACATATTAAACACAAACAACTGATTTAATAAAGGTATAAAGTATATTTAGAAAAAAACAAGTTGAATTCATAAAGATATATTTTATTTTTAAATGACTTCCAACTAACTCATATATATATATATATATATATATATATATATATATATATAATACAGGGGGAATCATGAAGTTCTCCCCCCCTCCCACTTTCCTACAAGCACAATGTACTAGTAAAAATTAATGAAAAAATGTTATAATTATTGATACAAAATACAAAACATTAGGTCGCATAACGCCCGAAAACGCTTCGTTGGCGAGTTACAGCTACACGCGGGATTTCGCTGAATTCCTGGCTAAAGAGTGAAAATAAAAGAGCCATACTGAACTTTGGGAAAGGTTAATTTAAGTAAGAAATATTGTGGATTCTTTAATTTATATTTTTAACTGATAAAGCTAATGAAATAGGTTTCAGAAAAAAAAAAAAAACTGTAAGCCTGTAGTAAGTTTTTGAGGATCAGTGGGGTTAAATGCAAAAAAATTGGGCAGCGTACAATTTTTTTTTAAGTTTGATGTACAATAACTTTGTTTAAATTTGGTAATTCAAATACATAAAATCAAACAAACATTAAGTGTAGAGAATTTAATTCTTGAGAAAATTGATAATAATCAAGGTCTAAAAATAAAAACAGAAATAAGTACCAATTAATCGATTTATTCAGTAATAAATACATTAACAGCATAGCTGTATAGAAATACCGTAACGGTAATGTATTAAAATATAAAACAAAAAAACAAAAGTGTTAGTTCCTTAATGAATTAAATAAAATTTTGGAAGATTGGAGAAAACAAGATTAAACTGTTAAATAAAATTTAATTTGAAATAAAAATAAATCATGTTTTATTACGTTGGTAATTTTTTTTTATTAAAATTTACCAACAAATGTTCGAAAAAAAATTAAGCAAACATTTTTTTCCCTTTATATTGTTTTTTAAAACTAAAATCATCCTGAAATGCAGTTTTTTTTGTTTTATTATTTCTAAAGGTTTATATGTTTGGTAACGCACGAATAAGCACAGCTGATCAACAAGGTATTCTGTACTGTTACTTTAGAACTGTGTAATTAGTGGTGGTTTTGCAAGCTTCTAACCAAGCAGGGAGATCGGGTTCTGTGAAAAAAAAATCGTGTATATAAATGCCCCAAAAATTTTTCTGTGAGTTTATAATTCCGATTGTTTTCATCGAAAAAAATGCCTTACTTATTTTACATCAGAGAAATTACGGCTCCCCCCTGATTATGGTTTTTTATTTTGGGTTACTGGTAAATGTAATGCTAGAGCTTCGCTGTAGAAGAATATGAATACGTTACCCTAAATTTAGAGGATTCCAGATACCAAGAACAATTTCAGGGAACTTTTTCCGGTACTCCTTCGGGAAAACAGGCAATCATTACTACCATGTACTAGCACCAATTAACCGAACGAGCTGTCCAACCTTGATGATGTATATTGGTTATTATTGCTGTTCATCGCATATCCAGGTGTTAAGGTACAACAATACAACAAACAAACAACTAACGACGTATTCTAGGCGATAGGAGTTTCCCCCCAGCAGTCAACGGTGTGGGAGGTCAACCCAACACACTTTACTCAAACAAATTTTATCCGTTTTCATAAACAAAAGGTTCAAAGAATCATCAAAACACACAAACACTCACAACAAAAAATCACATTCACACACAAAAAGTTCAAAACGTCAAACACAACAACAAACAATCAAGACACAACAGCAACACAAACCACATCAACAACAACAAAACATCGAACACACCAACACACAAAACAAAAACAACACACAACAATCATCATCAAACATCAAAAACAACAAACATCACACAACAAATCTACAACAAAACATCACACAAACATCACACACACAACACAAGAAAGAACACACAACACACAAAAAAAACAAACCAATAAAACACACAAATCTAACTAGCTAGGGGATGAGTCCGCTTCGCTTGGAGTTTTTGTCAACTTTTCTGAATTATTTATAAATCAATTGTCATCTAGCAAGCGTATTTTGTTTTACGGATGAGGGCACAATTCTCACTCGGGATGGGTCAATAACTTGCACAATGAACACTCATGGGCAGAAGAAAAATCCCACATGAGGTTAGTGGAACAGAAACTTTCACCACCGATTTAGCTTCATTTGGTGAGGGCCTTTTTTTTGCACAATTCGGCTGATTTGGGAACCCTTTCAATTGACCCTGACAGCCCTAATATGCTGAAGTCTTTCATATCTGATTTGCAATTTTAACTTTTTCCCTTCAAGAAGAGTATGCCGCAGGCTATTAAGAGATGTTCCTTTACATCTCAGAAAAAATTTTGTACTTTCCCAGCAAACCATGACAGGAGCACCTTCCCCATACTTTTTTTTTCAACGTGCGTTTCTTTTTCTGCTGTACTTAAAATCAACAATTTCCCTGGACTACTGGATTGGACGGTGGGAGGGCCCTCGCTCCTTGGGCCACACCGTACAAAGATCACCAGATCCTAAAAAATCTCTTCTCCGACATTGGGATTATTGCATCTTGGGATTGATGAGAAGACACGATTGTAATAACAAGACAAAATTTGAATTCTTTCTTCTCTACCTCTCTCTTCGTAGATGAATTAATTGCCCGTTTTTTTATTATTTGGATTACAGCTGTGCAGAACAGGGAAGTCCTGAAAATTCAAAAAAAGAAACGCAACAAAGGCAGATAGCGACAAACTTTTCATGCAAAAGTGTATTGATAAAGATGGCCTCATTTTGCGAACAAATCTAAATTATAAAAAAGGCGGTTGTCCGTAGCGTGTTGGTCCCAACCGTGATTAATTTTGCTTAAAACGTATTAATGTATTAACTGAATAAAAACGATCATCTACATCTTTTTGTATCATTATTGGTGTCTGGTCTCCTGTTTTATTATTATTTTTTTTTTTTATTTTAGACCTTGATTATATCAATTTTCTCAGATTTAAAATTCTCTACAATTGATGTTTTGGTGTTTGATGTTTATGTATTTATTACCAATTTAACAAAGTTGATTGTAAAGGAATTAGAACAAAAAAAGTTGGTGTCAGATGGGGATACGACCAAATAAAAAAGGAAGACATCAAACTTAAAAAAAAAACAATTGTTTCGAAGCCCCAATTTTTTTTTTTTTTTTTTATTTTTTTTTTTTCATTTAACCGCCTGAATCCCTCCAAAAACTACTACTAACCAGCTACCAGTTCCTGAAACGCTATTTTAAATTAGCTTTATGCAGGTAAAAAATAAAAAAACATATGAATCCACAATATTTCTTACTTAAATTAACCTTTCCAAAGTTCAGTAGGCTTTTAAAAAAAAATTTTTAAAAACAAATTTTTTTTACTCTTTACCCAGGAATATCAGTGCGTAAATCTTTCGGCTAAGAAAACGGTAAAACGAGCTGTAACTCGCCTAACGACGCAGTTTTCCGGACCTATGTTTTTATATTAACATTTTTTTTCATTATTTTTTTTACTAAGTTCAATGTTTGCTGTAAAAAAGAAGTGGGGGGAGAACTTCATGAATCACCCTGTATATATATAAATATATATATATAAAACATAAAACCGTAACATATTTTAATGAGATTGAAATATTTTTCATATCTTACAAGTGTCTGCAATATCACCACCACTAAGACAATAGAAGAATTGTATTCACAGATGTTCAATATCTCAGATCATCCATGTAGGGAGAACAAAACATTGCTTTTGATGTTTCCCCTTCCCCAAAAAAAAGGAAAAAAATATAAGCAATAAAATTTACACCTATACAATGATTAGATTCAAAATTAATTTTAACATTTTTTAAATCTTAAAGGATTTTAGGAGTCATATGAAGAGAACAAGTTTGTAATCACTTTTAGATCAATCCTAACCTAACATTGTCTGCACATGGATTAAGTTAGACAGGGGTGGAGACACCACAGAGGGTCTACTATCATTTATAGAAGCTTGGAAGTTCTCTATTTAATGAAATGCAAATAAATTATTGTGCTCTGCTGCTCGGAGAAAAATTGGTCATACAAATCATTTAATTCTTTTGAAGGCCTTACAGTGTAGTACAAGGGCGGTTTGATAAGTCAGTAACTTTTTAAATTTCCCGCACAGTAACTTTAAATATAGCAGTGCTGAAGTCAACTGTAATCTATCAGTGGGTAACTTTCTAATCTTGAGCAAGATGCATAGTAAGTACAGTTGGTGTTTGATAGCCACTCAGTAGACAACCTGGTGAACTTTGTGTGCTGATTAAGCATTACTTTTTACGTAAAAAGAAGTCCATCACTCAGACTAATGAAAGACTTGTACTGTAATAGTACTACGGGGACTCAGCACCTTCAATTTCGATGGTTTACAGAGTTACGTTGCGGCTGTACCAGTACTAGTGATACCAAATGTTCAGGTCACCCAAAATAAGTGATCACGCCGGATATTGTTGATAAAATCAATGGAATGATATTGGACGATCAGAGAATGAAAGTGCGTGACTTGGCTCATTCTGTAGGTATCTGAACTGAACGGATACATCACATTTTACTTGAATATTTGGACATGAAAAAACTCTGTGAGATAGGTGCAGCGATTACTCACACTCAACCATAAGCACAACCGTGTAACCACCTAAGTGTTTAGCGATGTTCAGCTGTAATTCGGAAGAGTTTTGGCGTCGTTTTGTAAATGTGGACAAAAAGATACATCTCAACACTCCAGGGGCCAATGAAAAATTGAAACAGTGGGTTGCTCGGGGTGAACATGAACCAAAGAAGGCCAAGGTGAGTATGTCATTCAATAATGTCATGACCACAGTTTTTTGGAATGCACAGGGTATCATTCACATCGACAAATATTATTCAGAACTTTTGGACAGATTCGAAGATTTGAAACAACAACCGCTTTTGGTGAAGAAGATAAATGCGGTTCCATCAAAACAACGCATGTACACACTTGCCTAGTCACAATGACAAAAAGTCACTGACTTATCAAACCGCCCTCGTGTGAGTGATTCATACCAATACATGGATAGAAAAACAGATTTAGAGAAAAACGTTTCTCTATCTAAATTTGTGAATGTTTATGATTTTAATAGTTTTTATGTAAAATATAACTTATTGAAATCTTTTATCTAATGTAACATTCATTAGAACAAGATTAATGCCTTGTATAGATTAGTTTAAAGATCGGCTGATTATTTCAGTTAGTTCTGAGGTTCAACACTAGTGCTATACCATCTAACCTTGATTGTTGCCATTCAAATATTTACTATCTGAGCCTCTCACTCTACAGATGGCAAGAGGTCACTTTTCAATGCCTCAATTCATAGCATTGGGTCAGTTATCTCTTGTATAATTAATACAATCAAAGGTCTCGTACTCTTAAACTTGCAGTTAATTAATAACATATCAATAGCTTTGGATTGTACACATGGAGGGTTTGTGAAGATAACACAATTTTTTTAACATTTCCAAGCCACTTTTTGAGATCTACAATCTGATCTCTTCCTAAAGTGGAGAACTAACATAACACAACTACAAACTAGGTTAAAGTAAACAAATCGTACCAAAGTCTTGTGTACCACATACACAGTACAAGGTGGTTGATGTTCCTTCTCAAAATCTTAATTTGGAATTGTTAGCTAGTCAATGTTATTCAAAATAACTGACACGGTAAGAAAAATTTAATAAAATTGGGGAATCTCCGCCTCATGTGTCATACAGTACAGTGTTAACTATCAATCAAAACAACAAATCTAATGATTTGCTTACTCATACTCGACAGAGCAGAGTTTATGCTCAGATAAAAATGGGTTAAAAGAGGAAATTAAGAAAATTGGATCGGATTGTAAACAGAATGGATACCCTCTGTCATTTATATTATACATGCAAACAAAACAGAAGATTCATTCCCAAATGAGGAAATCAAAATAGAAATAAATTTACATTTTTGTCAATGCCTTAAATTTGACGGGATTATCTGAGAAAAGTAGAATAATTTGAAATTGCGTAAGGACTGCTTTGGAAGAACACAACATTCAGACAAAGTCTCGTAAAATTAACCAAATAGAAACGTAAAGATAGAAACCTACCAAAAAAATATTTGTAATAAATCAATAAAAAGAGGCCCACTACTGTTCCCTGATTAGTCGCAATCTTGATTCTACCGTTACGATCACGAGGGGCAATAATACAACGTAAAATATAATAATAATAATTGGTAACTGGTCAGTTGCCATCAATGGTTGGGTAACGCATGCAGACTTATTGTGAAATGTATTCCTATAATAGTGTTTGTTTTAATAGTGTTTATGTCTTATAGCTATAGTGTTCATGGACATGACACAAGTTTGTTGTGATTCCTGACTTCTGTGTGTCACAAATCATAATATTTGTTTACTTTAACCTAGATTCATTGTAGTTATGTGTGAAGTTAGTTATCTACTGAAGGAATATTGTTTGTAGTATCAATGAATGAATGATGGCATACATCTGAAAACTCCAGTTTACCTCTACATACACACTTTTTTTTAGAAGTAAATCACGTTTTAAATTATTTTTCATACATTTAAAACACTAATTTTGTAATTTAGGTGAGCCATAAATACCTTTGCACATACAAGGAGATAAAATTAGATCCCTAGTAGTTTTGCTATGACAGATTCTGCATTCAATGACGTTGGCCTCTTGGTCATTTGAAGACATTATTAGCCTCAAACTGTGGCCAAATAACTATTTAAGTGTTAAAAGCAGAAGCAGTAGTCATTCTATCACTTGCAATTTTACAATTTCTATCAACTATGGACATCGGCTAATTTTTTATTTAAAAGAACCATCTTAACCTCAAAGACATCTTAAAAAATACCTGTGTTGATACTAAACAAATTTGCTGGGTAAATTAACACACTTTCTAAAAGCTTGCACAGTTATTTATTCATCATCTGCTGATAACAATATTATCCACCACATGTTTTAAAATAAATCATGTTAAACTTCAACAACATTAGTGCATGCCATGTCAGCAGTAAGCTCAGTGTATACATTCTAACAGTAACAATAATTCCTCTGCTCATTAACATTATATCTACTTAACAACAAGAATCAAAATCACTAACAGAAATATACAAAGTAAATTTAAAATTTATAAAAAAGACATCTTAATTATTTATTAACTCTTTCTATTGCCTCTTAATTTATTTCAATTAATTAAATTAACTAAATTCTAAGTACACAACCACTTAGTTTTCAAAATTTTACTTTATTAGTTATGTTACAGCAACTAATTCAACCTAATTTATATTTTTTTATCCAAAAACTTTTGAACTGTTAAAAATATTAGTTTGTTCTTGTTTTACTAAGACAGGTACATTACCTACGGTACCTAACCTGTAATAACAAACCATACATCTAAGGCAGTAATGGTAGGTAGATTGTGTACTTCAGTGAATATCAAATAAAAATAATTTATTCTCCAAATAAATTAACAAAAGATTAAAAATGATTCACTATGTTTTTTTAATTATAATAAAATGAAATTAAACATTTAGTTCTTTAAAATATATTGTGTAAAGTAAGTAAAAGTAATTATTTAGTCAGGTAACACAGCCAATACAACTATTAAAAGTAACCAAGCATACCCTTTACTTGAATTACTGAAATGTAATAATCATACAAAAACGTAATGCTCTACCTTTGATTATTATTATTGTACATCTACCCTTTGAACAACACTAGTTTACGTGCCAGAGATAAAAAGTATTTAATGTAAACTAAACATATAAGTTGTGTTAATCCAAAATGATTTTTGTTAACTTTAAACACATTATTAGTCTTTATGAGCTCAAACTCAAATAAATTATTATTAACCTTAGATCTGGTGCCATATTGAACATTCAAAATGATCTCTCCCCTCCATTTGAACACATTTCAAGAATAAATTTCTAATTTCAACTTTCCTCTGGGAATGGCAAAAAAATTTTGGTTTTTAAAGCCAATACATACACAAAATTATCACAGTTTCATGAGAAAAACAATATAGGCCTATTGTTAGTTTTCAAATAGCAGGTAGTATACAGTATATGTATTAGCAATAATTTTACTGAAATGTTCATGAATCTAAAACAGTGTGAAGGTGGAAAAATGTATTTTTTATATTTCTTTAGAAAACCTGTATACCATACAACAAATTTTATTGAAACTCCTATGTTTTATGGTTCTTGAACTTTCAGAACTTTTCCCTAAATTTTCATGTCCAAGAAATTGTTGTGGAGAATATGGCTACCACAATAATGTGTCCCAGTTGGCTTCAAAAATCCTTACAGAAGACCACGAAAAACAAAGGCTTGCTGCATGACTGAATTTTTTTGAAGGCTACAAATGACATGTTAATGAACTTCTTCATATTATTATAACTAGTGTTAAAATGGGTGAAACATGATGTGAGACAAATAGGCAATCTGTGGAATGGAGACATTCTCCCAAAAAATGAAGAAAATGGCTCTAAACTCCTTCACTCAGAAGGATCATGTCAAACGTTTTCTGGGACTATAAGATTGTGATCCTAGTTGCTTTCATGAATGAGGCTTGATAATCAATGCAGAAAGGTATTGTGAAGCACTGCAGATACTATAGCAGACAATGCAAAACAGGCGTTGGTTGAAACTGAAAACTTGTTTTTTCTCAACAAATTGTGTTCATACACAGCCAATCGTGACATTTTTTCTTTCACTTTTGTTAATGTTTTATTTCAAAATATCTGTCACTTTCTGGGCAGCCCTAGTATAACTACACAACACTTATTACACTAAGAAAACACCATTACATTTTGTTATACAATATTATATTTAGCGAGGTGAGAGGAACAGAATTTGGTTTCTAGGACATGCCAACCACGCTAATCAATGATATTATTCAATAAATCCTATAAGTGAAGGTATATTGATCCCATGCCATCATATAGGCAAACCAGTTAATAATAAACTGCAAGTTATAGTTCCAAGTTAGTACATTTTTATTGAAAATGTTTAGAAGAAATTTAATAAAACAAAAACTATTTAATAAAGTGCTAGTGACAACTATTTTGAAGCAATAGGAAGATTTTTTTTCTTTTTGTGGTTGTATGTACATGATTTTGTTGTTATGCTTGCCACAGCATTATGTAAACTGACTGATCAGAAATCACATTCTATTTATTCTTAAGACAGTTTAGTGAAGTTTTAGGAAAAATTAATTCTTCCTTTTTACTTAATTTTACTTATTGTATTTGTTACAACGTAAGTAGTGCTGAAAACCTATTCATTTCTATCATTGAACTGTACTCTCTTCATTTTTACTTAAAACTTTGCATTATTCATTCATAAGTTATTTCATCATTGACTGATCGTACACAAGGACACACGAGATGGCACACCAGATCTAAGGTTAAGGGGGCACTGTATTAATCATTATCAATAAAGTTCAAAAGGCACCAAATACTATACAATTATACATTTAAATGAAGTACTTGCTGAATTTAAGACACTTATGAAAGGCACCATAATATAAATTTACTATTCAAATGAAACTGCTCAGGTTGGTTTGAATTCTATTCTGATAGATTACATACAGATTCATAATGTTTTAGTTCACTACATTTTAAACAGCGAAATTAATACAAATTAAGCTAAGAGTGTACTGATATTTTTTTATTATTACTTATGAAGGATATTGTTTAGTTGCAACAAATGCTATTTCTTACAGCATCCATTAGCTGAGAAAAACCAGTACAGTACAGTCTGATTCAATGAAAAGCTCAGACTAATTTCATACAATTTTTAAATAGGAATATAAATTTACAAATCACAATTTACATTCATTGATAGCTATAAGTACTGTTGGTTAAAAAATTACATGGTTGAAAGATGAGAGTTACTATTGACAGCTGAAAAATTAAGAGGTAGTGTCACCGACTTATGATTTAAATTTATTGACAATCCGTTTATATAAAAGATAATATGATATATAAAGGCTGTTGGTAACCCAAACATGAGGAAGTACCTTCCCCTTCCTGCTTTGACTGGAGGAGACTGGAACAGATCTAGGCTCCCCTACTTCCAGTGACATGACAGATATAGAGCCCAATACCCTCGATATGGGGTCTTAACAGGAGGCGGTCTCTACCACAAACCTTACCCATCCTGAAAATCCTACCACTCCTAAGTGCAAACGTTCTTTTACGACTAAATGCAATGAGAGGGTTTCCTCAGCTTCTCGTACTGAGTGAAAAAAACCATGATTTGGTTTACAATGAATTTTAATTAAACAAGTCTCAAAAAACGAACAGTATATTACATAAATGAGTTCTGTATACAAAAATTCAATTTTTTCCTAAATGTCTCACAAGTGACTGACTGTCCACTCAATACAATATCACCTCTACGATGTTACATAGGTTTAAAGCCCTATTAAAAGATCATAATTTGATTAGTAAATATTATTATCTGCTACAAATTATGATTATTAATTTTCATAAATCATCATAACTCAGCAGGCAGGTCTTTATTTGTTTGTCTGAGTTTTTGGGTATTAATATAAAAAAAGTCAATTTAGGAATGGGGGGGAAATACACAAACACAATAAGGTGAGTGTTAAAATTGTAAGGCTTACTTAGATTCTTTATATAGAGTAATGTAGTACTTTGTGCTCAAGAGGGAAAAATGAAGAATCTTGGACAACACTGGTCACAAACGATTTTTACATTATGGACTGGAATATTTTCTCTTAAGTAATACAATTTCAAGATACCACAATACAAATGCGCTTATTCAAGAAAATAAATCTGCTCAGAATTGTGCAGACAAATGCACACATTTTGAGACAACTATACTCAGGGGTGTTCCCTGAATCTATTAAATCTACTAGGCCTTCAATTTTGTTTTGATGCAGTATTCAAAATATTATTCAAACTGTAATTATTTTACATCACAAAGGATAAATATTCTGCAAACTATTTTTGTTGTTGTTATGTTACAGTGCAATTAAAAACAAAGATGGCAATTTTAAGTTTTGTCATGTATTTCTTTAGAGATTTGTTTTCAATAAATGTTCTGATTCCAAATAGATTGGTAAAACATTTCTATAACTACAAGTGCATAGCAAATTCTTGTTATGTTCATACAGTTCAATGTATTTCTTATCATTTGATAAATATACATAAAATATATTTTTGTGGCAATTATAATTCAATAACCTTTTCTGTACAAAAAAAAAGTAGAACGTACCTGATGTTAGGTGGCCCCTAAATTAGAGAAAAATATGTAACGTGTCTCTACATACAGCACACAATACACAAGGTAACTATTTACTAGGATAGTACTAAAACTACAACAATCAATTAATTGGTGTTATAGTTTCCTGTCACATGACAGCTTATGGTCTTATTGTGACCACATAACAAATATATCTACAATATATTTCATTACTTTACTAACACACCACTAAAGCAGCTAGTGAACAATTAAATTGTCATGATATGTTGTCCATGGACGGATACTTCACTAATTACATTTCCAACATACATGACTAAGTACAGATTGCTTGAAACATCAGTAGTTCTAAGAACTCTTAAAGACAAAATCTACTAAGCAATTAACATAACAAGAAATTAGTGAATCCTTAGACTACCAAAAGCCAATTAGATCAGTTATCTATTACATTGTAAAAACTGTGAAAAGCCAATTTAATCGACCCAACAGCTTTGTGAGAACTGCTAGCAACCAATCTCATTGATTGCAACAGTTTGCGTGATATCGGAAAGACGCCGATCTAATTGGCTTGTTGTATATTCTTTGTAGAAAATGCATATGTTGCAATAAATTGTTATATTACTACTGAAATTAAAGGTAGAAAGTTGCTGTGTTTGATAACTGTTATGCGTGTTTTAAAAACAAATGACGATTCACTTTATATAACCATTCACAAATTTATAGTTTATTATAATAAGGTTTATATTATTAAAAACATTCCAACTCTTTGACAAAACTGCTATACAACATTGTTATAATGCCATATATAGGAACAATTATATTTCCAATTCATAATACTGAAGCACATGAAAGTTACTATTTAGGCGTTACGACTTTTTAACTACTTTTCAACCAAAACCAACAACTACAATAATTTATAAATGTAAGTTTAAATTCATAGTTTTTATTACAAAAAATTAAATTTTTCCAGTCTTTAATATTAAACTCTATTTATGTAACTGTTGTAATAAAAAAATTCTTTATATTTGAATCCATTTATACTATATGTGTTCCATATTTTGTTTTTATATACTAAATTTACAATTCCTGTAACATGATACAACTAAAGTGGTTACTGGCTGAAGATAGGAGAAACGGTGCACTGGACTTGGCTCTTCAGGAGCCACTATAGCTGTAGGCTTGCTCTTTTGAAAGGTGTTACAGGAGATGTGGCAACAATGTAGTTGACTAAATTTTTAATACTTTCAATCTTACAAAATGGTAGTTTACCCAACAAACCATATCAGTTTCATTAAATTGCTTTTGAACTCTTTCAGTGCCATTATGCTGATTAAACCAGCACAATCACTATGGAAGAGATACAGCGAGCTGTATCAATTATGCGCAATGAGAGAATTTATATTATTTGTATTTTTATGGTATAAAATTAAAGGTAAATAACTGCTTTTTACTTGGATCACACCAAATGCTGCAAAAATGTTTTGTTTTAAGTTATATCCCTATTACATAATCTTCATTTTATCAGGATTCTTTATACCAATGTTATGATCTGTAATTACACTTTAAAATATCTCTTCTTCAACCCTGGTAAAGCAGTAAATGGCCAGTTTGATATGGATTAAAAAAATGTTTAAATCAAAATTAAGAATTTCTACAACAATTTTCTTTGGATTTTAATCTTTTAACTAGTCCCATAAACATTTAATGAATAGTTTTAATATTAAAATTACTTGGGTTAAAAAATATATCCCTCCATACTAAAAAGTTATGAATTTTCTAGTAAAAGCTTGCAAAAATCAACAATTAGCTGGCACTTCTCAGACAACACTGCTTCCCACTTATGTGCACTTTACTCTGTGAACATCTGGCACCCAAAGGGTTAAAAAATCAATGTTTGTCCATGATTGATTATACTTTTTAAAGTTGCTGAAGCACAAAAACCATCACTGAAGAATAGTGTGCATCTTTTTTAAATATAAATACATAATAACAGTTTTTTTATGAAAAATACTAATACACTGGGAACACAATTATTTGGAATACAGTTATCCAAAGTGCCAGATTATCCAAAGTACGTAATAAGAATTAAAATTTTTGCAATTCAGTCATTATTGGTATATATCAATTAAAAAAAGAACGTTACTCAACTAAAATTTTTCATGAATTTGTTATATATTATTACTTCAGCATTAAAATCATACTGCCATCTTTTTTGAGCATTATGGCAGTGAAAAAATTGCACGTGACCACTGCTAGAAGCCAAACCGTGTTGTACCCTGCACATTCCAGAATATTGATTTGTTTAAACAAATAAGTACATTTTATAAATTTTTCAACATAAAAGTTAGACGTACTTCTGTTTATATTGTTAGCTTGCTTTCTGTTTGTAATTGACTACATTATAAAATAATTATAAAATTTGGCTGTGTTATAAAATAATGGACACTGATCCTCACATGTGTACATGATGCCACTGCTCAGTTTTCAGACATCAACACCATTAGCAGCAAGTTTTTAATGGGGACCTGCCTTATTCAGTTTTCATTATGTGAAATGGATTTGATTCCATCTACTTTGAATAATAACTTCCCAAGCGTATTCTTCAACTTTTATTGATGTAATATGCTACTTTAGAATTTTAAAAATGTTTCTCAAAGAATACACTTAAAAGTTAAAAAGTAGGATGTAAATTGGCCTGGTAAATAGTAAAAATTTGTAAGCGTTTTTTATAACTGATGTTTTTATTTACACCCATAACTTATTATAAGCTTACAGTATTATTTATTTCTCATTTATACAAAAATATGATATTTGTCCATTGGAATCTAATTATTATTTTTATGTCACAGATTCAAACATAAATTTACTTTTATAGTAACATATTTTATATACATAAAGCAATAACTTGAGGTCATAAGTGGTTGCCACATTTCCTACAGTAAAATTACTAAATTTTCCTAATATTCTTCAAAATTACTGATTTAGCACTGGGTAGTTCCTTAGGCAAGTTTAGGCATTCTTCTTCTTTCACCATAACTTTGGTCAGGGATTCAAAGGGTTATAGAAATCTCTTAATAATTTAAAGTATAAACCAATTCCCACTATGTCAGTAGATATGACTTTCCAAAATATACTTTTAATACTGATTACTAGAGGAACATATTATTGAGTATAATACTTCGGTTTATACTAATGTTAAAGTTTGTTTTAGCATTAATAACAATGTCACTTAATTAACTATAGTGTACATCAACCTGAAAAGTCATTACAAATTATTATCATAGATTAAGTCACTTTGTAAAAGCTTTAAATATGAGATCATCGTCATATTTTTTTTATATTACAACATTTTAATTCTAGTTTTGTAAAATATATAACAAACACAAAAATGCTGTTTGGTATTAAAATATTATAGCCTACATATTTCACATGATATGCATGAAAAATTAGTTAAAAATAGAACTGTTCTTGTAAAATAAACTAGTTGGGTAAAAGAACAATAATAAATACTGAAGTATAATAAAACCATTTTTATGGTTGTGTTTTATAAATAAATGTTTACAGGATTAACAATGTCTTTTATACGTAGGAAAAGTGAATGCTGGACTATCCTGAGTTATTGCTGTGAAGGGCAGATTTGGGGAGGGGGGAATACAACACCTGCCTCTTGTTTCCTGTCACTATGAGCTCAACAATCAAATGTTTAAACTTTGTCATTATTGAACAATATGGCTACACTAGATACATGATGTATCATATGATACATATCATATCATATGATGATGTGTGATATAGATATATTGGATTGTTTTGTATGTATAAAAATTGACAGAGGAACACTAGAACGGAATGTAATAATTTTAAATAGCTCAATAACTCTGGTTAGTCTGGCTGAATAACACGTTGACTCTCTCTGAGAAGACCTACACTGATGACAACACTATTAACCTACAAACGTAATAGCTACATCACAAACATTTTTAAAACAATACATTCTATTTATCACAATATAAGAGAAATAATAATTTGTTTTTGAAAAGTTTGCAGAAATAAAACTACACATATTACTTGAAACAGAGAGCGATATGACATGAATGTATGATTAATCACAGAGTGATTCATAACCTTACAGGCAATAATCATATACAGTCTATTTTAAACGAAGCATTAAAAAAAACATACTAAAATTATCAAACTATTATTGTAAGTACAGAAACCATAAGTATAGGATTACATGAGGCTGTTTGGAAAATAATCCCCGTTTTTCATGTAGCACAAGCAGTTTAGGGAGAAAGTAATGTTTATCGACCTTTCTTAACATAAATGATCACCCAATCGAACTGAGTATATAAATATTTAGAAACCTTTAATGTAACTGGTTTGTAGTATAAAAAGAGGAGTATACATATGAATATGATATGATTATGATTATGTAAATCTTCACGTGGGGCTGAGAGTGTTGAAATAACAATTACTCATAACTGTAAGTGTTTGACTATTCAATGACAGAGATGAGTTTATTCAAGAAATTATTGAATAACTTCACACAAAAAAAAATTTTATTTTTAAATTACCACTTCACATGTTTATAGGATTTCCATCCACTACTTTTTGTGCACGAACAGAATAAACCTTTTGATGAAGTTTAAACATTATTGGATTATTACATCAACATGTTTCCTACCAAAGGTTACACGAGCATTGTGTGGTGTGTGCATGTACCAGTAGTTACAATTACTTTATAGACAAGGAATAGATTCACACTTGCCAATGGCATAGTGTAGCGGGTACAACGGTTAACGCAAGATAACTGGATCAAGAGAGTGTGGCAGCGACCCTGTCTTTGCAAGCAGCCCGCCTGCCCGGGTGAGGGTGGTGGTTCGGAAGTCACCTTTAAGCCGTTGGTCCCCAGGTTGTGTTAGAAAGGGCTTCTGAAGCCTTAACGTTTGCCTGGTAAAATAAGTCTTCTTTACTTTACTTTACTAGCTGGCAATATGTATGAATGAGAGCTTGTCTGTGGTCTGGAATATATAGTTGGCATATGAACCCTGAGTATTAGGCATAATTGTGCAGATAAAATACATTATGCAAAGTCTCTCTACACTAATATAAAAAGTTACTATAAGATACCTCTCCTGTTGTAAAACTAATAATTTTACCTATGTAATCGGAAAAACTGGAAAAAAATTGAAGTTCTCCTCAACAGCATATTTAAAATTGTAAATAATTTTAAGGTGAGTTGATTTTCAAATTTTGGCGTTGAAACAAAATATTATACAGAATACAAAAATTTTATTTAATGTTTCATCTGAAAAGTTAGTGTCTAAAAGACAAACAAACAAAATAAAAGTTTTTCTAGTCCGCAATATAAGCTTTGCGATGAGATGAAACTTATGTTAAAAATAAACTGAGCTACTAAAATACAATGTAGTACTTTACATGAGCTTGATTTAAACTTTGTGAGTGCAATAATTTTAATGAGAACAAATTACCTTCCCAAATAGATGGCTGTCAAAAGACATATAAATGGTTCAGTAGAGTACTGACAATCAATGCTCCCCTTACACCACTGCTTGTGCTGTATAAAAACGAAAGTTACTTTCTAATACATTCCCATGCGATATACATAGGCACTAATATGTATTTAAAGCTAAACCTGAAAACCCCATTATAGTTCTAACCATTGCTATAAAATTGCTTTATTGTTCTGAATTAATAATACTTGTTTAAAATAAAATAAAAAAACAGTAAAATACAAAATAGGTTTAAGTAAATATAGAATACTTAACAACTTATGAAAAGACTACATCTAGTTTTACAACTCACGGTTGATTAAAAAAACTTCAGAACTTGGTAAGAGATGTCTCCTCTAAGCTCATAAAAAATACATAAATAGGTACATAACTATTAGGAAGCCATGTCAGAAAGCTTGTCAGGTGGAATGTAGCTGATTATATGTCTGATGACAGCTTAATTTTCATTTTCAGTAGTGGTGTCATTTTCATTATCATTTTCATTATCATTATCATTTTCATTATCATTTTCATTCTCATTTTCATTATCATTTTCATTATCAAGAGCCTCAAGCTTGGTCTTCAATTCAAGAGCCAACTTATAACCCAGTTCAGGTCGTCTGTCCCTACCTTCCACCATCGCCTTTACCTGCAACAGATGGCAAATTAGTTAATTATAATTTACATATTTTGGTATTATATTCCAGGCAATATGGATCAATGATTCAAATTCTTCATTGAAACAATTTGTCAGAATTGACCTACCTTCCTTAAATCCTAGGTTAAGACAAAACTGTACACAACTGAATCATGATAACAAAACTATATTCAATTTGGCTTAAAATTGAAGAACTGATTGAGACCAGAGGACACTATTCCACTGTGGACACTTGGAGTCTACAATATTCCATGTAGTTATAGTCCAGAGTACATTAGAAAAACAGAATGCTTCAATATCTACACAAGTTAGAGAACAAATTAGGTACACGCTTATCAAAGGATATTAAGAAAATCTCTAGAAATAATTTAAAAATAAAATACAGATACTAAGAAGACAGCGTTAAATTGTCCAAAAGCTAGAAAGAATCCTGTGTTAAAGAAGCCATATTGATTGTTGGTGGTTACGCTTTAGCCCATCATGATACAGCTCTCTTCTCTTCCCACACCTGTACGGATGCCTTCACAGTTGTATGTTATTGTTTCAGTCTGTTGGCTGAAGATGGCTTTCTATAGTTAGGCCTAAATACAAGCATCATTTGGAAAGTAAGTTCCAATCTCTTATAAAAATAAATAATAGATAAAAAAAACTTGTTTTATTTGATTCCTGACATTCTTTTGTATGTTTCAACATAGTTTCTATTTCTTTAAACATTTGTCATAAAGTTCAACAAGCTTTTAAATGCCAATCTTGTAGAAGTCTGCTGCCTGTGAGGATAACCTATCTTCAACTGCTTTTTCACCTCATCATCAGTGTTTAAGCCCTTATCATTGAGAAAACTCCTTTAGGTAGCGAAACAAGGAAGTGAAAATCACTCGGCACCAAGTGGTCAATCTGTTCCCAACCAAATAATCTGATGAGATTTTGGGTTTGGATGGCAGAGTGTGGTCTGGCATTGTCATGCAACAAGAAATCTCAAGATGTGACTAGGCCACGACACTAATTCTGTATTGCACGTTTAAGTTTAATCAGCGTATTGTAATAAGTGGCTTCATTTATTGTTTTTTCTCATTACATAATCTTGACTAACAATATTACATGTCTATCACAAAACATGGTCGCCATAACATGCTTATTGAGATTGTTTGGTTCTCTAAAAGTACCTTCCTCATGATATCGGACCAAAAACTTCTGAGCACAACCCATTTTTCTCATTTTGTGTTCCTTAGTAAGCAGCCTGGGAACCCAATGTGAGTACAATTTGCGTAATTTGAAATCTTCAAAGACAATTTTGTGCAATGTTGTTTTATTTTTGGTCGGAAATTCCAATGCTAATGATAAAATAATAAATTGCATATCTTCACGAATATTTCATCAACGACATTGACCAAATCTTCCGTAATCACTGATGGCCGGCAAGATCACGGTTCATCATGGACACTTTCCTGCCCATCTTTGGAAGCTGTCACCCATTTCTGCACTTTGCTGTCATTCATCACGAAATACGCCTCTAAAACACCCTACTAGGAAATCTATTTTCTCCTTACAAATATTTATATTTATAAAATACAATACAAAATTACCTGATTAGAGTTCACAATAACACCATGATTAGAGATAACAGTTTTCTTTGTTTTCTCAATGTCTTCAAGATCAACACCTCGGCAACAGTCGTCCAAGAGAATAGTCCGGTATCCAATGGATAGAGCATCTGCAGCTGTAGCTCCTATTAACTCAGTAATAACATCATGTATTGAAACTTCACATGTATGTTTACTTCTGATAGAAATTTAATATGGAATCTTCATATATTTATTACAGTTTTTATTAATTAAGAACCTACAAATTCGAATTACATTATAAAGAACCAACATTAGTACATTTTGCTGTAACGATACATTAGCATTTCTAATAGATAACTTCTAATCATGATTTTCACAATTTAAGCATGACTGATTTATTAAAGTGTCTAATGGTTAGCTCATGGAAGCATGCACCTATTGATAAAGTCTGCCAGTTCGACCCTGATACTGGGAAAATATTCAAGAACTATTTGTTTGTTGGATAAAATTTTAAACAGAAGCTGATTTGATGATTAAAATATTATCTTGTATTTGAATTTGATCTTGAGGAGAAAAACACAAGAATGAAAGAAACACAAACTGGACTTTCATTTATGTAGTTCCTGTCGTCTTCAGGTCATCACCTGCCCATGTCATATTATATTTATAGGTGACAACAATGTCATAAACTTGTTCTATATGTGGTTTTAAAATTAAGTTTATAGATATAGATTTTATTACTGAGGGGTTTAAACCAAATCCACCAATTCTTTAACAAAGATTTTGATTTGAGAATCAATCTACAGGATTCGATATTCGAATCTGCAGAGATCAACTGTGTCATTTATTTGTTTTTATCGTAATTTGAATTTGAAAATCTACAAATAGGTAAAAAGTTATTGTATTTATAAAAATAATACTGCTTGCAAATTAAATGTTTTATATTTATTTTTATGTATTGCCATGAGTCTGTTGTATTTGTTTGCAAACAACATTTGCAAACCATATGTTCTGGAAGGCCCTATGCAGATGAAGCTTGTATCTATCGTATTACAATATTTAATCTACCAAATTAAAGTAGAAGGTACGGGAATATGACTTTGTTTTTCAAATATAACTATTTCTCTGAATCTGTGCTAATCCCTTTACAATACAGTTATTGAATCACTTTTTTATTAGGCAGTCTCCAAATGTTTAAGAATGAAGAAATTAGATTGGTTATGATCTATTTCATACGATTTGAAATTGAATTTGAGATTCATAAATTCAGGATTAACATAAGTGAAATATTAATTGTTAAATGAGCGGGGTGAAAATAAAGGTGCTATTAGTTGAATATAAATTCAAATAATCAGACAATGATTAACTCAAATCAAATATGCTTTACTCACCCACACACACATCGTAGGCTAGGCCACATACATAAATGTCAGTGGCGTTCTTCTCAGCTAACTGGTTCTTTAGAGTTGTCTGGGTTAACTTCTTGTTATCCCAGAACACTGAATAAGAATCCACCTCAGAGTTGGTTCCCTTGTAAATTTTGATTGCATTGTCAACAATCTATATAACAGAAAAGATATCATTGACTTTTAGAATCGAGCAGGTACTGGAGCATCTGTACTTACTAACTGAGTAAATTTACCGTCAGTGTTATAGAATCTGTAACTTATACTTTAGTTCTTACTTTACTTACAACTGAACAATTTATTGTTGTAGAGAAAATTTTCAGTAACATTGTAAAACCATTAAAAGTGCAAATTAACTTATTTACTAGAGAATGTTCAAAGCTGCAAGGTCTAATTTGGACCAATTTTATTTATAATTTTTGTGGCTGGTCTTCCTTCAATTATAAACCAATAAATTGTGACTTATACCAATATACAGATAATAAGTCAGCTGTAGTTATAGAGGGGATTTTAAATATTTACATAATGGCATCTCAGTGCTTTAATGATTTGAATAACTGATTTCTTGCAGTTTGAAAAAAATCACGGGCTGAAAACGTTTCTCTTCTGTTTATCTGCACACACATTGTCTACAGAACAAATTGAGCAATAGAATTGAAATTTTATACAAACTTTAATTTCCGCAAAAATAAGATCAAGTTTGATCATGATGTATAACTGTCCATGGGATTTCGTTGACCAATAGCAAAGCCTATCCTATCACTCAGAAAGATATCTTGAGAACAAATTGAGTTAACAATTTAAAGTTTGCACAAAACTAAATTTCTATATAGGCAAGATTGATTTCCATAGTGGTTCATGTTCCTCCACGAATGTCCCTCATCTGGCCAGATGCCATTAAGGATACATCCATTGCAATCATACAATGGGAGGTCCAGGACAGAAGTCCCCTGGCATGATAACACCTCATCTTTCTTTTTACTTTTTTGGCAGTAATTGGGTCAAGGCAATTTTTCGGACAGTGAGATGAACCATATTCCACCAGGATACTGTCAAAATGCCTATTGCCCCGCGAGACTTGGCACATCATGGTACGCAACACATGATCTTGCATACCTTGTTTTATTAAGTTTGATCTGCTTATTGTAATCTTCCACAAAGTACCTCAAGAAGTTTTTAAATTCTTAATCTAGTTTATTTCTATATCTTCTACACTATTTATCTTTAGACACTATAAAAATAGTATAATTTCTTAATTTTCAAAATGTTAATAGTTATATTTTAATTATATGGAATGGGATAGCACAAAGTTACAACATTTTATTAGAATATTTATAATAAAACAAGAGTCTTAAGAATAATATAGAACAATACCCTAAGTAGCACTGTAAATTATAATTCATGTTAGCACAAATATTAAATCTGCTAAGCTTTTGCATGTTATAACTGTGTACATTTTTTTGTGAAACATCAGAATTTATTTATAAATAATGGCCAGTGTTTTTATAAAACAAAACATAACTATTTCATTCCCAAGCCCAGTTCATTCTACAAGTAAAATGGAAAAGTGTATGTACAACACAAAATGTATAATAATGAGACTTTGTGAATTGAGAACAATTAATGGACTTCTTTAAAAGGTTAAATCAGTGCCTAACACACTATGCTTTTTTCTTTGTATAAATATTTTTAAACAAACACACAACTTTACAAAAATACATATTGCAGAATGAGCTTAACAATTGCAATATGAACTCTTACTTTATCAATTTTATATTTGATATAATAATATTAGTTAATTAGGAATTGTAATACTTAAAAACAATACATACTTAATAACATTATTATAAAGTATGACAATTCCTAATGAACAATTTGTATAAATATGGGAAATAAATGTTAATGCCTTAATATGTCGAAAACCCCTACACTGTGTTTCAGTTTCCAGATGTCAATCCTGCTTATACTTATAGTCAATTTAAACATAGACTATTATGATATAATTAATCAAAATTTATTTCAATAAACATAACTGTGCTTCTTTTATATAAATTATTTTGAATCTTCCAACTTTCCACCACCTCCCAGGCAGTTGGTTTTCCATCTTTGTTTCTACCATGAATAAACAATCAAATAAGAGTTTAACTCCAACAAATATGATATCTAAATGTTCCCAATGATCTCAAGTGTAACACTGGATATGCCATGTACCATGGACATTGAAATTTTCAGTAAACATCACACCTTAAAAAGCAACAAAACTTTTTCAGAATATGTTCTCACAAACTTTATATTAAATGTCTAGAAGTTTGTTTTACAAATAGAATAAATGTGTTGCTGCGAATGCATGCAAGTTTCTTTATAATACCCAATGACTCGGAGAGAGGCATTTTGTTTTTAGCAAATACAAACAATTGTTTAATTTTTGTTATAACAAAAATTATATCTTTTAAATAAGGATATAAGGGATGACATAGTGATTCAGCAGGCTATAAATATTGTTTGATGCCTCCTTTATGGCTGCAGATGCGGGTGAAGTACTGTATTTGTTTATTGTACTAAATCAAGAATTTTACTCGTATTGCATGTGTTATTGTTATGTTACAAAAACGTTTATTTTTAGATTCAATGTGTAAAATATTTTGTGAAATGTTTCTTTTACTGCAATTATTGAATGATATTATTTGTTTTACTAAATTGTTTTAACCTTTAACGATTGTTTGTTAATTCATTTAACGATAAACATTTATAACATTTATCATATATCAATGAAAAGCTTAGTTTTTAGACTAGACACAAAACTATTGGTTTTACAAACTTTTACAAAATAACAAAATATTAACTTGTTTATAATCAATTTGACAAAATATATTACAATTTTGCTATTAAATTTATTTTAATTTAATTTGTTCAATTAGGGCATATGTTTAGATTTATGTAATAAAAAACCAATTCATGATTACTATGCATATAGGCTTGTTTGTAAAGCTGCATTTTATATTTGCCTACAAATAAAGCATTGTGTTCTTGGTCATTGCTATTCTGTATTATATTGGTATATGTATAATTTTTTAACATGTTTAAATTTTTTCCTGGGTAATAACTTGTTGATGTTTCAAATATTTTTAAATTTTTCAAAGAAATTAGAAAAAGATCAGGAAACTCACACAACATTTGTATTTTAATACAAAAATCTTTCAGCAATCACCGGTTTTCCATACATGGTTATTGCATTATTTTTTTTATACAGGGAAATATGTTTGAGAGTTCTGTATTCAAGATTTGCATATTTTGGAAAAAAATGTATAGCATGTTTATGTTTGAATAAAACATGTGTTTTAAGAACTCTTGCAAATCAGCATAAAAGGGCTTGCCAATAAAGAAGTCATAACATAAGCAGTTAGTTGGAGGATTAAATTCCCCCTTCTTAAATGCTAATTATGAAGAAGTCAATTATGAAAACCCAAATCACTCACTTTTAAGTCTTTGTGCAACTCAGCTCCCCAGGAGTCTTGCACACAGTGTCGTGGCCAGAGACGTTGCTTCATCATCGGAGGCCCCTCAAATGTCACAGTGTCATATACTTTAGCATTCTCTGCCGACACCTATAAGAGGTATTATACAATTTACTCTAGATATGATCCGGTGAAATGGAAAAGAACAATAGAACATAAGTATATGTGTATGGCATATAGTTGTTAAGATGGATACACTGGATATACAATCTGTATAATGGTGCATGCTTTAAGAGAGCTTAATGATCTACTTAACTCTCTTCACTGTTTTAGTTATTGCATAAAAACAATAAACAAGAGATTCAGCAGGATGCTTTGAATATTTTTGAAGGTTCATTTTTCTGATAAAAATGTTTGAGAGGTGATGCACAAATTTATCTATTACTCCTCTTACTATTATCTACTGCCAGAAACTGTGCAACACCATTAATTTCAAAACAAAGAATCAAGAAATCTACATATAAGAGGGTAAGCTGAAAAGTAGTGCACACATGCTTGTAGAACGATAACAAAAAGAAATAGTGATATCAGGTAAAAACTAAAGTAAAGTACAATATTCATAAGCTTCACAATCATTCGTTTATTTAACCTAGTCACAATTAAGACTAACACATTTCTCCCAATGTGTAACAAGTTTTTTTATTCCGTCACTAAAAAATTCTTCAGATTTTTCTTGAATCCAGGACGCAATAGCTGCTTTCACTGCATTGTCTGAAGTGTAATGAGTACCCTTGAATATAGGGAAAAAATAAATATTGCAGTGGGCTAGTTCAGGGGAATAGGGAGGGTGTGGAATTAGTTCAAACTTCAGCTTTCTCATTGCCTCTTCAGTTGCGCACATAGTGTGTGGACGAGCGTTGTCATGTTGCAAGATTATTGGCTCAAGGCTGCCTCTAACACGACAAACTCGACGTCGTAGGTGTTTTAGAGTCTCTATGTATTGAGACGAATTTACGTCGCACCTTGTTCCAAATAATAGGTCACATAAACTTGATGAGCACCCCTAAACACAGTCAAAAGGATTTATTTTGTGGATGGTTGTTTTGAACTTTTTTGTCGCAGGAGAACCCAAATGTCGATATTCAATGCTTTGTCTTTTCTCTCCTGGATGGTGCACCCATGGCTCGTCCCCAGTAATGGTATTCAAAAGAAATTCGTCTCCTTGGCGTTGCAAAAGTTGCTGACAGCATTCCATTCGACGCTGTTTATTCTCGTCTGTTAAACAGCGTGCCACCCACCTTATGTTGATTTTCTGGTATCCTAATTGTTGAATAATGAAACCAACATGTTCCTTAAATATTCCAACATGGTTTGTGATAATATGCTGTAATTACTTTGAATCAAATCATCAACAAATTTGTGGTGCTTGTAGTCTGTGGTAGTGATTGGATATCCACAGCGTGTTCCATCAACAATTATGGCTTTTCCAGGATCACAACCACGAAATATTATCACCCATTGATTGACAGTCGATCTATCAACAGCATCATCAACGTAAACATTATTGAAACGACAATGGATTTCAATAGGATTAACTTTTTCAACAGTTAAAAATTCGATAACAGCACATTGTTTACATCTAATTGACATAGCATTTGAATCCATCTGCATGGTTACGCTGTTAATAATACAAAGGATTGACACAAAGTTTTCAAACTGCACATGCGTGTAGAGGAGGAATGGTACTTACGAATGCCACCGGCACACTTCTATAGCTCATTTCAATTGTGTTTAACAAACATGTGTGCATTACTTTTCAGCCTACCCTCATATTTAAGTGGCTCTTATTGTTTTCTTACTAAGGCATAGTAAGTTCCACAAAAAAATGTTTGTATCACCAAAACAGGTCAGGACAGGGAGAGATAAAAATAAGTCCATTAAAATTGTCCAGCCTTCTACTACTCAAGCAGTGCTGTTTTCGAAATCTTAATTTATTTTCACTCTGTTTGACAAAATGGATGAGATATATACTGTTAAATTCAGTTTCTTTATTTGCCAAAAATGCAATTGTTCTCAGCCAATGGTCAAAGCACACATGTTACTGACCCTATATTCTTTTATTGTTCAGTATGAAGACTAACAGCTTTCCTAAATACCTGTACACTGTAAAATGCAGGTGTTAATAATTGTCTACGTTATCATACCTACAAGTAAAAATAACCTACTTTCACATTTAAATTTATTACATGGTGTGCTTCAAATGCAGAGTTGGTAAAATTTGTAATCTTGAAATAATTATTTTCTACCTTAAAGAAAAAAATTCTTGAATTGAGAATACATTACCAGTGTTTAAATACAATTTTGGCACAAAAGGAAACCAACCATACAACACACACGTTTTAGACTTCTAAGGGAGCCTCTAATGTACATAAAACTAAACAGCACAATTCTAAAGATTCTTGAACGTACATTTACATTTTTAAAACACGTTACCATAATAAAGTATATGAAGTGAAACACTTACTGAGCTAGAAGGGTGGACAACACGCTGGGGCAGATTGTCTATGAAAGACACATGATCACTGGGGTGCCAGTCCAGAGAGTAAAACACAGCATCAAATGTAACCGTCTCCAGTAGTCTGTTGATGGGCTCCACTACCTGTAAATTAAACATGGGACTTATCTCAATCTTTTTTTTACACTCCAAGTTCTAGGAAGGATGTTCCTAGTTGGTGTCACTGATATTCAAACTCAACTGTATAACAGTTCGAGGGTTAACCCTAGATTTGGCAGTCAGAAAATTCTAAGTTGGCAGGGTTATTTTTACGACTTTGCTAGTTATATTCCACACATGAACGAAAATTAACTTTCATCTTGTTTTTCACAATGTTATCTGCAGAAATTGATGTTGGTTAATAATCTTGTACAGCCATATTTTTTTTAAAGTTTTACATAGAGTTTTTCATGGATAAAAGCAAACATTGAATTAATAATGATAACTGAACTTATAGTTCAAGTTCAATCATTTCAAAAATAATATAAATATTAATTGTTCAATACAACATTTAATATATTCCAACAATAGACAAAATACTTATATACAGGGATCATAAATAAAACAAGGCAGTCTTGAAACTGATTTTATATGATACCTAAATACAAAAGAAGTGTACACATAGAGCCTACACAATTTTATCAGAAAATAAATCTTAATTTAAAAATTGTCACACTATGTTATATGTTTTTATTTGTTACCTCTAAACCATTTTGTTGTGCTGAGCAGTTGCTTATGTTCAAGGTGCCAGATATGAAATCATTCTGAACATCAACAATTAGGAACACACTGACTGGACGAACAATCTGAAACAAAATAATAAATGCTTATATTAACTAGATACAATCTGGAGTCGGATAAATATATGGTGATGGGTAATCTGGCAACCAATTAATAACAATACATCTATTAGCTGGACTTTATAAATTTACTCGAAGATGTGCCAAATTTACACACTGGATAACCTAGTTAGGTTGTTAGAGAATTAGTTACATGTTTTCAATGCATTATTACAGTAAATTACTTCATGAAAAATATCCACTTTGATATATATGACATATACCATAACTTTTAATGTAATTTTCAAAATTGAAGTCTGCATCCTTTTTAGTGCACTCACTATTGATGTAATATTATGGAGCCATAATACATTTGTGAAAGGGAAGTAGGCATATATCAGCTACAATGTTCAGAGGACTAGGAGAGAGGTTAAGTGAAATTGCTACTGGCTCTTATATCAGGTTTTACACATGTAGGAGCACTTCTGGCTTGAATGTCCATCCCTATATTCTAATCTATCTTGTTGCCCGGATCAAGAAAATATATACAAGGATCATTCAATAGGTCCTTAGAAAATCCTACAGATGGCACTCGTAGGATTGAAACAAAATTTTGTCCGTAAGCAGCATTATTGACTAGACAGCTGTCAACATTTCAGCTGGATACATCATGTAGTTTCATTGCTATTGACAATTGAAGTGAACAACTTTTGTTTGGTTATAATAATGGAGAAAAGTGAGTTTCAAGAGGTGATAAAACATTTTTAAATGAAAGAAATCAAATCTGAGTTGGATATGGTTTATGACACGTCTGCTTGTGTGCTTGCAACCATTCACAATTGGATAAACATGGCTGTTCATCTACAAATAATGAACATCGATTGGGACGACTAGTGGAAGTGTCTACACCTGAAATGATTGAGAAAATCTTGAAATATCAACGAATTAAAGCGCACAAATGGCTTGGTGGAAGACGCTTCATTTCAAACAAACAGGTTATAGAACAAACAAATGCTTATTTAGAAGAACTTCCAAAATTGTATTTTTGGGCAACTTAAAAAAATTGGAAAAAAGATTGGAAAAATGTATATAGCTAGCTGAAAGGAGATTAAGTTGAGACATAACAACAAATGTTTAAAGTAAAAATTAGTTTTTCTATTTCTTTCTAAGGACTTATTGAACGAACCTTGTACATATGTAGGTCTTGGATACAAACTTTGATCAAAAAGCATCTACTTCTGGTCTTTGTAATCTACTTAGTGGGAAAGAGTGGAAAATCATTCATAAAGTTCAGTAGAAACACACCAAAATAATTGTTTATAATATATCTTTTTATAACAGTTGATTTTCAGGCTGTAGTGAGAGAAAGAATGGCTTGTTGAGGATAGTTAGTGTTCATTCCTTGGTTTTTCTGTCACTGTAAAAATGCCACAAAAAGATATTGCAAAGTTAAAGAACCCAACCAGTTTTTAGTACATTATGTGCAACTATTCACATTCTCGAATAGTGTAGGTTTTACAATAGTATTTCCTAGGCATTAAATTTCTAAATTACTCATCATTTGCGCAATGTGTCGTAACAGTAATATTGGATGAAAAGTGTATATTCAAACAATATACTTTTACTTTATTTTGACAAATCTAAAACCAACACAGTGTACAAAGGAGCTTATGCTAGATTTAAAAAAATCTATAGGTATGAAATTAGAATAGCAAAGTTGAGAGCCAATGACAATTTTATAACTACTTCTGACAACAAGTGTAAGGCAGCTTGGAAGGTCATAAATTCAGAAATGGGGAGGGAGAGCAGCAACAAAAATCATAGTTTTCCTTTCTCCGCTGAAAATGTTAACGATTACTTTGTAAATATTTGTAATGATATTATACCAAATTCAAACCCAGCCAATATTGTAAATGTAGACAAAATGCTAGAAACAACACATGTTAACATTGTAAATAATTTTAAATGGAATGATGTAACTGTACTTGATGTAGAAAGATGTATTAAAAAACTCAGTAGTTCAAAGTCCGAAGATTTTTATGGTTTATCAATTATGTATTAAAGCAATGTTACAGTGTTTTGCTATGTCCTTTGGCCTATTTGATAAACTGGATGTTTTTAAGGGTATCTATCCTAAGTGTCTGAAACTTACCATTATAATACCTGTTTTTAAGAAAGGAGATATTTACTCTCAAAGTAATTATCGTCCAATATCACTAGTCCCAGTTATGTCAAAAGTTGTAGAAGCTATAATTAAGGAACAACTCAATAATTACTTTGAAATAAATAGATTTCTATCATCAAGTCAATATGGTTTTAGGAAAGGTCTTTCTACCATCAATGCTATAGAAAATGTAGTGTCCTATGTATTTCAAGGATTTGAAGAAAAAAATTATACTCATGCAACCTTGTTGGACCTAAGTAAAGTGTTTGACATTGTGTCTCACGATATTCTTATGACAAAACTTGAATTTTACGGTATTGTGCAAAATGAGCTAAATCTATTAAGGTCGTACTTGAGGGATAGATATCAAATGATTAAAACTGGTGAACAACAATCAAGCCTGCAAAAAGTATTAAACGGGGTTCCCCAGGGCTCAGTACTTGGGCCATTTCTTTTTATTATTTTTACTAATGACCTCCCAAGTTTCTTATCCAGTAATTGTGCTTTATATGCTGATGACACAACATTGTTAAATGCAGGAAAAGATCTTAATATATTACTCGAAGACAGTGAAACCACATTTAAAAAGTCTTGCATATGGCTTGAAAATAATAAATTATTACTTAATAAAAATAAGACTGAAAGAATTGTTTTTGGGCTTAAAAACACTGAAAATAGATCTGTTAAACTTCTAGGAATAAATCTAGACTGCAAGCTTAGTTGGAATGAACATACAAATCAATTGTGTAAAAAATTGGCTAAAGTTCTTTTCTTATTAAGGAAACTAAAAACATGTACCAGTAGGGAACTTATTTTAAATGCTTACTACTCTTTTTTTCACTGTCACCTATTATACGGTACAACTCTTTGGGGAAACTCCTCTGGGGCTCAACAGGTTTTTTTATGGCAAAAGAAGGCAATTAGATGTATAGTGGGAATTGGGGACACTGAATCATGTAGACCGCATTTTATTGATGTCAGTATTCTAACGTTACCCTGTGTGTTCATGTTTCAATCAATTGTGTATGTTAAAGACCACTACGCAGAATTTAATTTACGAAGCAGTAAACATGTATATAACACCAGAAATAAAAACCTTATTGATGAAAAATTTGTACGTCTAAGTAACACGAAAAGTAATTACATACATATTGGCATAAAGCTTTTTAAAAAATTACCTCTAAATGTAAAGTCTTTGTCTGTAAATAGTTTTAAATTAGTTCTTAAGAAATGGTTTTTAAAAAAAGCTTTTTATAGTTTAGACGAATTCTACAATGTTTCATTAGATGACATAATATTTTAGGTGTAATATTTATATATCATAATTTATTCTCATATTTTGTAATTTTTATTATTTGTTGTATTTATTGATTGTTAATTTTATTAATTGTTATGTTTGTTAATTGTTATATTTGTTCATTGTTATACAGGGTGCGGCAAAATAACCTCTCTATTTTTAAATGCTAATAAAAACCACAGTTTTTTCCAAAAAACAAATTTATTCATTTTAACTTATTCTACGACATGGGAAGTTTTTTCTACTTTCTTTTAAACAGAATATCAGATAAGTGGTGGCCGTGGTTATCAATACATTGTTGCAAGCGAATTCTGAAACTGTCGTGGACTCTCTCGAGCATGGCTTGAGGTATGCGCAGAACTTCCTTCCGTATAGCTTGCTTCAGATCTTGCAGGTTTCTGGGGCGATGTTTGAACACCTCGGCCTTTAAGTAACCTCACAGAAAAAAGTTATTAAGTTGTTAAAACGTTATTCACACTTCCAGACAGATGGAAATGCGCTTCGTCACTGAAAAAAACAACAGCGTCTGGTGGGAGACTATCCAAGATTATTTGACACGCTTCCATACGACTCTGGCAATCACGTTGAGACAGCTCTTGAACAACAACCATCTTGTAAGGATGGAAATGAAGATCCATGTGTAGAATTCAACGAACACTACGGTCGGACATTCGAAGGGCGGCTACATGTTTGCGAGCTGATCGTTGAGGAGACTGCTAAACTGATTGCCTAACCGCATTAATGTTTTCTGGTGTACGAGCACTACGAGGTCTTCCACCTCGTTTTTTCACAACAGAACCAGTTTCTCTGAAGTTTTTCACCCACAGCACAATAGACTTGCGGTCCGGTACTGAATCACGAGGAGGAATTTGAAACCGCGTTCGGAATTCGCGTTGAGCCATGATAACTGATTCATTGTTACGAATGAACGCTTCGACCGCAAACGCTCTCTGTGTACTCGTCCACACCATGATGGCGACTGACGACTGGTGCCTACGGGCGGAGCGTCACTTAAATTTCCCCATCTCCTGCTTCGATTGCGGCTATCCCCACCATTCTGAGTGCCTCCCTCTACTCACAATAAAGCAATGAAAATAGGGAGGTTATTTTGCCGCACCCTGTATATTGTTAATTGTTATATTTAGATTAAGACACATCGATAAACAACAAGCTATCTTACATCAAATTTGATCTGAAGTCAAATGTCTACTATTTTATTTATATCATTGTGCTACCATTTAATTGACTAATGTGACAAAGCCTATTGTAACATATGTTATTTAACGGCAATAAACAAATTGAATTGAATAATAGTTACCCATTACGAGCTTCATGTATCTCATGGCTTTGAATAAATAATACATCAAACAAGTGCCTTGTACTACAGACTGTCTGGTTTGCTGGGACTTGGAACAGGTGAACTTGACTGATAACTAAATAAATCATTGATGGAGAGGGAAGGGGGAGGTTGCACCAAATGTCAGCCGGTGTTGTAGAGTTTTTGACAGCTTAATTTGTTAACTCTCATAAGGCATGCACAATTTTGTTGCACAAACTCTTAAGCCGTTTTAAGAATAATAAATTGGATTTAAATAGTTTACTTAGATTCTTTCTTAAATAATAATATAATAAGAGCATTTCGTCTCTTAATGAAAAGTATAGATGAACTTCAAATAAATAAAATTCAAAAAAGATTAGTTTTTATTTGCACAGTTTTGTTTTCTTGTGTCCAGGAAAATATTCTTAAATTATAATGTTTTAAACCTTTTAAATGAATGTCCTTCTTTTGTCATTTGGAAGTCATTGTACATTTTCTTATATTGGATGGTAACTTTAGCAGTTTTCATTCATAAGGTTGGCATACCAAGCTGTATTCAGAAACTAGTCCTAAAAGTTTTAAGTTTTTTTCATGTTTTAAAACTGCATATATATCAGACAATATTAGGCTTGTGGCATCCTCTATAAAACAAAAACTAATATCTATGAGAGACCATGTCAGTTTCAGTTAAATTTGTAATATTCAGTTATTTGTATTTGTTTGTGACTGGCATTATTAACTTTTTCACCAAATATTCCAAGATCAATGTCATAAAGATAGAGAATAATAGAGAACAAAAACTGCAGTTTCGCATGAGTGAATTATCGGATACATATCCCTTAAAGTACAGTAAAAAGTAATATTATTCACTAGATGTAGGCATTTGGTAATATAGTAAATGTACATTATCTCAAAGTGAATGTAAATACTGTAACTTTCAATAAATAGATGGTTTGTGATGTAAATAAAAATATTTATACTCTCAGTTGATACAAGTTCTCATAACAGCTTATGCACAACAAGCATACATAATCAAATAATTTTTATCTACAACTATTGTATATAAAAAAAAGATATTGTAGCCTTTTAGCACACTATCAGTATGTCAAGAAGTGTTACACACAAGTTACAAAACAGCTGATAGGCCTTCTACAATTTTAATTTACCAAAATTAGTGATATAAAGTTCTTGAAAGTCTTTTATAATTCTATGAAGACCAATGTGATTTATTGAAAGCAAAATAATATGGTAATATGACTAACTGGGCAATTCTTGGGTAACCATGATTATGCGGAAAAAAACAATTGTGGAACCATGTGATATATATCACAACTTTGTATAGAGTAATAAAAGATTTTATTGTTTCCCAACGTAATTTTGTATAACATTTAGGTCTTAAGCATTAAATGTTCCAAACAAAATAAATTCATAACCATCAGGAATGAAGCTTATTTGGAACATTATAGCTTTTGTAATACAAAGAATGACACAGTTGTCACTAATGTTGCGACAATGGCAGTCACACCACCTGCTTCAAACTATTCAACTGTGTCTGTCTCTGTACTATAGTAACTTTTTTGTTTTATTGATGTATAGTACTGTGTTTTTTATTGTGGAAATGTGTAACTAATTAGAGCAGCATTGTAACAGTAATTTTATTTGTATCACAAAAAATTAAAATCTTGAATCAAAACTCATTTTAAAATCTTAATTTTACTACATACAAAACTAACTGTAAGCTAAACTGATGTTTTATACTGAAAATATACCACAATAAATACTAGCTAAAGATTCAAGCAGGAATAAAAAAGGTTCTTTGTTGTTTTAAGAATACCTTATTAGTTAAGTATTATTTTAGTATTTTAATGATAAATTATGTGGAAGTCTCCTGCGATGATAACAACAAGTAGAATAGACAGTATATAGTGTTTCAAACCAGACATCTCAAATGTCAAACAACTAACTACAGAGGTTTAGTTTAGACTATTTCCCACTAAATAAACTCTACAGAATTTGTTAAAAATAATCTCAACCCTGTTAAAATACAAGGTGTCACAAAACAGAGGGTTCCATGTTCAAATCTCAAAACTTTAAAATGTCAACACATCACGTTGTACATTATTTTCAAGTATTTTACATCACACAAGCTTTCAAATGACACCATGTATAAATGTTAGTATTTTTCAAAATATCTTACCACTATCAATTTTATTTTCGTGAAAATTATCAAAATAACTGTAATACAACATTTTCATATGTTAAAGGGGGTTTCCACCACATCAAATTAAACATCTTTTACATTTAAGTTCTTTCTTATCTCTAACCATTAAACAACTGCAAGAAATACACTGCTTTAATGGGTACCGATTGGAATGGGAAGTTTACATTGTCTCTTTACAAGTAGTTAGAAAATTAAGAGACCAGAATGTAAAATGAAATATTAAAACATCTGAAACACCCTGTATAACTGATTATTGAATTATACTTACAGTTTTTATCCAGTTATTCCAGCAGTAAACAAACTCTTCTCTGTCCAGCAACCCATCCTGAAAACACAATAACAGGACACACTGACATATTTAAATTAAGAGACCACAAATAAAACAAATCTATCAAATTATTCAATGTTGTTATCTTACAGTCATATAAGTTTTATATCCAATACATTTATGTCAAAACACTGAAGAGAACATACTAAAGTTTACTAATGTTAAAAAACGTATCTTTGTAAATAAAATGAATTCCCAAATTATATTCTTTCAATTATTTTTTATGTGCTGGTGTCATCCATTTAAGTTACTGACAATCAGAAAAACTCAATTGAGAAAAAGATTTACACATTAGAATATAAAAAAAACTGACACACAGCTATAACACAAGATATAAAACATTACAGCCAACACCACAGCAAAGATTGACTTAATATGAAAATTCATTTATAATGTGGCACTGAAGTTTGAAACAATTTAATTATGCACATTTTAGACATTGCTTGGCTTACTACATGCTGGAGGATTCTATTAATGGCTTTCAGAGTAAAGGTCATTCTCTTCTTTAACTGAATGTATTAATACAATGAACAGCAAACAGCAATTTTATAATTTAAAGTCAGTCCTCAAAGTAATAAAATTATCATACATACAATGTTTTTATACTAAATTATATTGTTCTTTATTTTTAATGTATATTTATTGTTTTATTATTCACATTTTAAATTTTAAGTTATTCTAATGTATTATAACACTTTAAGTTTGATCACTAATTCAAAAACAATTTCCTGTCATAACAACATAATTATATTGCTTGAGAAGAAATAAACAACACAATTCTCAAAGAAATAATAATATACTGTACAGTAATAAAACACAAGGCAATAGTGTTTTATGAACAAAGGTAATTCCTTAACAACAATGTGTTCAATAGATATTTGGTAATAGTTCTTGGATTTTAAAATGATATTGAAACATTATTTAATGTTATTAATTAATTATTAATTTCAAACACAGCAAAACACTTCCTCCATTACTTAAATAAAAGCTTACCTTATTCTGATCAAAGATATCAAAGACTTCTTGAAGTTGTTCAGGTTCCAAACTATATATATTTTACCTCTATCACTCCTGAATATTGCTCGGCAGATGCATTCAAACTCTTTTAAATTAAGGAATCCATCCCTAAAAAACAACAAATAAATTTTAATAAATTCCACCTTTCTCGGGTTTCTGTTTGAAATTAAAATGCTTTACAAAGGGTGTCCCATAATTCTCTGGACAAAGTTATATCACACTATTGCTTAGGTCTGTGGTGCTTATTTTAATTAAGATCATTAAAACTAATAAATTAAATCCTACAAAATTTGGGTCCAATGTTTTGTAACCCTGCCAATTACTATAAAAATATTATATTATCTTTGATACTTTCAAAATGGTGCCCATTAATACTTTTAATATCCTAAAAACCAGCAATTGTACTAAAGTATTAGAAAAATAATAAAACATCAAAATGATTTAAATCGAATGACAAATAACTGACAGAACAGATTTAATGTGACAAGATATGACACACACTAAGGTTCTCAGGGAGTACCCAACAATACGAAATCAAATAAACCGCAACTTCAGAATTTCTTAAGCCTATTGTTGTTTTGTGTTTTATGATATAAAAGTCTGTAAATATACATTTTAGACCCAACTAAGGAAAGCTTAGAGTCAAGTATTTCAATGAATTTATTTTAAGATCTGTTGTTTTAGGACTAATTTCTTTATTAAAATCCAACTTTTTGAACTTCTCTTTGCAGAGTTTAAATTCTGTTTATGGCTGACTCCATTCTAGAAAAAACACAATCCACTAAATTCCTTGGAATACACCTTGATCAAGAGTTGACATAGATAGAATGTTCACATTGACACCATTTGCACCAAATTAGTCTCAGGCAGTTATGTTGTGAGGTTTTTAGCAAAATACTGCCCGAGTCAAGTACTGATGATGGCATATTATGGTCAATCAATCCAAAAATCAATTTTTGAGAGTATTCAAGCATCAAAAGAATGTGATTTGAATCAATGCCAACATGAATTTCAGAGTCGTATCGACCAGCCTTCAAAACTTGCAACTGTTGACTCTGCCCAGTCTCTACATCCTGGAAACAGTTACATTTTGTATATCCTAATGTACCCTGATAAGGGGCCATGACATGCATATAGTTGTCTAAAGACAGAGACAACATCTGGAAGACACAGTACAGTAGTTTATGAACATTTACCTTCACAAGCGGGTGTCCAATTTTTATCAACAGATTGCCAGCTTCCATTCAAAATGCACCAACGCCTATGGGGTTAAAAACCCGTCAAATGCTTTTTAGCGTCAATGGCATTTTACAATCTCTGCGAGGTTTTACTGTGTAACTAGGAGACTACCCATTTTGAAAACTAACCATGTGCGTTGAAGATGGTGTAAATTGGCGAGATTGAATGAGTGCAAAATTTGTATGTGTAAATGTGACACTGAGGTATGAATACAAAATTTTACATTAAATGCCTGATTTTTCCATATAATGTATATTGTATATGGCAATACAAGATTTGAATGGAATTGAATTTACTTATATAAAACATAAAAGTTTAGCAAAACTCATTGATGCGAAAAAATTCTGAAGCTGTAATTTATTTACTTTTGTATCGTTGGCTATTCTAAGAGAACCCCTATGTGGGCCATGACCTGCCAGTAAATTAGCTCTAAATAATTTATTATGCTATTATTGTTATTATAACACAAGTGCATATTTGCCCGATAACACCCTGAGAGAATATCTAAAAAGAATTTTAAAACTGTAAGTTGTCATGTCAGCAAAATCATTACTTCTCAGTCCTAGGCTACAATAATTGTGTTAGGATCAAACACAAAATGCTGTGCTCACTGGTTTGGTTATTCTTTGGCAAACTCTTTAAAGGGTTAAAGACAGGCAGACCTTGCATATTTTTGTGAAAACAGGCGTCTGGTCCAATTGACATTTTGAATGGCTGACTGTTTCTCATACAATCAATTTTGTTCTTCCGAACACGGAACTTTGTCTTTCTACACATATCGCCAGAAGGTCCAGTCGGCCTCCACCTCATAAAAAGTGGGGCTTCAATTACTCCTAAATTGCATTTATATCAATAATAAATTAAATGCATTACAATTTTAAATTCCTATCTTTGATAGAATTTAACAGAGCTTAATAATAAACTACAAACAAAATTCCAAATTTGAATACAATCTATTTAGTAACTAACCATTTTAGATGCATTTTAAATATTTAGTCTACAAACTTTAACATTGAAAAAAAATTGTGTTCTTCTGTTGGTGAATGTTTTGTAGAATTTTTTGACACTTTGGTATTATCCTGAACAATTTTTGGAACAATGTTTCTTACTGGGAACCTATTAAAGGGTATCACACCTGCAAAACACAAAAAATAGATAATGCAAAATAGGTTAAGCATTTGAACATGGGAGTCACCATGTTTGCTGCAGATGTGTTGAACTACTAGAAATAACAGATAACCATCTTATGTTCGACTCCCAATATTCTAAGATATTATATTTTGTTGTTGAAGAGTTATATTTATATTGCGGTAGAGTTTTTGTAGTCGTTTTGCTGTCAGTTAGTTATCTCTGTTGTTATTTATGTTTTAATTGCTGTTTTTATATTATTTATTATCAGTTGTCCCTATGTTATTATCAATTTTGGTTTTGTTGTTATTTTTACAGCCCTGTCTGTTATATCATTCTGTAATCTCAATTGCAAGTGGGGGTTTCTGTTAATAAATAAATAACCTGCCTTGTTATATGTTACTAACACTTGCATTATGACCTATACAGTTATCTTTGGCACCGTATGATACAAAATTCACTAACAAATTTGCCATAATGTGATAACACTCCAGTGCTATCTATACACTTTAAAGTGCTAGCCTATATAACTTTCAAGCTTATGCCATTCATACCAAATTTCATCAAATTCTGAGGTGGTCAAGTAAAGTGTTGTTTATTTTAGTGTGTTGATTTCACTTGGAATGACCCTATAGTAGTTGTAGTTCAGCTATGTTTTTATATTAAGAAAACTAATAATGGTACTTTGGTATTAACCAGAGGCTATTATCTTTTTAACAGTTTCTCAGTATTAAATTTTTGCTGATGTGGCGTCAATACGTAAGTATCCGTTTTCCCTTTCACACGTCTTAATTTAATTGTTTGATTAATGGTTATGGTTCCTTTATTATTCATGAAATTATATACAGTAATTGTTTTAACTACTTCTATTAATCTGAAACATGTAACTTTAATTTCGTATTTTAGATACTTTAACAAAGATTAATATTTTTGTTATTCTACATATATAGAGTAGCCTATCAATGATTGTAGTAAATGATATAAATACCGGATCCGCTATTTGTACTTTGCCCGTACAGTGGTTTGAGCACATTGCACAGTACGATGATAGCACTTTGAGTGTTAACCCTCCGAGTGTCCATCATATTTTGTTGAATGCAAACATGTTTTGCGGGTCTTTGAAAGCTCTCCTTGCAAAATTGAGAAAAAATGTTAACCATATTAAAAATTCAAAGTGTTCTATACTATTCTTTTGCAAATAAAAAAGATCAAACTGTGTTAGTGTGAAACAAAAGAAAAGTTTTTACATCAGCTACAACAACAAAAGTTTTGCAAAAAAATTATCTAGGCCTATATATGTTTTTGGAATATAAAAAATTAAAAATAGCCAAATTGTGGCGATTTTAGTCCGGAACACAAAAAAGTATAATGTTTACTTTTTTTTTTCCTTGGGGCGGCCTACTGCCATGCACTTAAGCCTCAAAGGGCTTTTTGCGCACCCCGGAAACACCATGAGGCCTACCAGTCTACTACTTCAGCAGTTCAACAAACCGCCGAAAACAACCTATCAAGTCCTCCTGGGAAAATTCACCACCCCTGTCCAAGCTACCAAAGATGGCATACCGCTCTCTTGCTATTGCAGGGCAATCAAAGAGCAGGTACTCAGCAGTCTCCTCCTGCTCATTACACCTTCCACAGAGCGGATCCTCCTGAAGGATGCCAACTCTGTGTAGATGCTTCTTCAGGTGACCATGCCCCGTAATGAGACCAATTACCTTAGAAGACATTGATCTGTTTAATGAGAGAAGGTCCGAAGCCACCTTGGAGGAAGGTGACTGTAATACCATTCTACTCACTCTCAAACCCGGATGCAACCTCCACCTTCTCCCATGCTCCGCGCGAATCCATTTCGAGACAACCCTAGAGGATTCACACCTTGGAACACCGCAGAACGGTTGAGGGCCCGTCATAATTGTTGCTGAGCCCTGGTTGGCCAGGGCATCAGCTCTTTCGTTCCCAAGAATCCCCTCATGACCAGGAACCCAACAAACGGTTACATTGTTGATTCTGGCAAGGGAGGAAACAGTCTGATAGCAATCCCAAACCAGTTTGGATTTGATTGCGCAAGAATCCAGCACCATCAGCGCTGCCTGACTGTCCGTGAAAATGTTAATTGTCTTGCCCCTATATCGCAGACGAAGATTCTCACGAAATTCATTATTTTCTCCTGCCCTAGATATGCTAGGAACTGCTCCCACCTCAATTAGAAAAAATTACTGACATCAATTTCAAAAATAATGTCCCTTCTGTCACTAGATCTACATAAGCTCATGGGCTTTTGATTGGTATGGTTTATAATGCGATTGGACAGGTAATAGCACCAGTAAAGTGAATTTTAGTGGTGAATGTTTATTAACACAGTTCTGTCTGTTACACTTGGTAAACATTCTAGTAGACGCAAATTGCATCGATGTACGCATTTAATCGGTGGGGTAAATGTGTTATTAATACAGTAAAAAAATCCGGTACTTTGGGATTATACCGACCACACCCAGACATGAATCGTTATTTCACATTTCGTTTCTACTGATTACTAGATTAGCGTAGAACAATATTTCGTCAATATAAAACAGGAATTGTCTTATCGCAAACACCTCCCCATCCTCAGACAGAGGTCAAAGTCGAGCGTCTAGTAGATAACGTGATTGCAGAGTCTCGCCGCCCGTTCAGCTGGTGCATCGCTTTGTTGTACTTCCGTGTTTTACCTCTACATTTCTCCAAACACAAAAATTCAACAAAAACAAACATTTACCAAACTAAACTTTTTATTAAAAAAAACACTCAAAACTTGTTTTTATTCTTGATCACATTCCGCCACCCAAAATGCGAGTGCCTCCGGCCATCAGCGCGGGCTTCGACAGCACCTTCGGTGCTGCCCCGCGCTGATGTCGACGAAAGAAAAACATCCCTCGAGATAGTACCTATCAGTAAAATATCAAATTCTAGAGGGGCTAATCAGAAATATAAATTGAATTGTAATGGAAAGGCAATGATGTACCGTGCAAATCACGTGATGCCGCGCGGCCTGCCGTAATCAGGATTCTCGAGAAAGATAAGATAACAGCGACAACAATACCGATCACAATACCTGGAAATGCTTGTAAGTTTGTAATTTTGTAATTGAAGAGTTGTTTTTTCGTTCTATCATGTTTGTTTCTATAAATTTCTATTTTTGTGTTCTTCATACTGGTGTGGTCGGTATAATCCCAAAGTACCAAAAATCCTTTACTATTCATGAAATAAAAATTCAAAAATAATGCCCGGTTAGTAAGAATATGGGGTAGGGTACGATAAGCGGACCCGGTTTTTTATATCGAAGAATGTAATCATCGATACCTAATATTCGCATCTCAAATCCTAGACTATCAATCGATATAAAAGTGTCTGTAGTCCGCAACAACAAACATATGTTTTAAATGTGATTTTAATATTAATATATTAATATTAATATTTTAATATTTTAAAATGTGAATTTAATATTAACAGTGATCAAACAAATTATAACCTAAATTAGGAAAACTGAAGACGACCATATTTACTCCTCTCATAGTTACATTTGTTTCTTTCCCACAAATTTCACATAATGGGTTTTTCGGTACGAGTCTTACATGTTGAAGGCACGAAAAACATGTCTTATCATCTTTTAAAGCAATGTTGTGTAGTTTTCTAAAATTGACTGCCATTCTTAATAATCAAATGTTACTTATGTAAACTTGAAATATTACCTTACGTGTATTACTTGAAAGTGTTTACAGCTGTAGATATAGATGATGTTAATTGTTCAAATTAATTAATTAGTATCGATTGATTATATCGATGCTTATGATTGAGTAATATCGTTTGCTAATTTCAATATACAAAATTGGGTCCCCTTATCGTACCCTACGCAGAATATGTGTTATAGGTTAACCCTCCGGCTGGCAACGTCGTAAATTACAACTCATTTTTCCCCGCCGTGAACTGGCAGAGTCGTAATATACGACTCATTAAACATCGTCTACTAATTACGTCATAGTTCCGATAATTACCGCTCGAATCGCATAAAAGTTGTATCACTTTAATCACAAGATCCCAAGCCTTCTAATAATGTATTCACTTTTATATATATATGAATATTTGTTCTTTTACTGGCCGCTAAAAGCTCCCGACTACTTCCGCGTGACGCGACTCAGCAACTGTTAGTGCTTGTATATAATCTTGTTTTTTTCAATTGTAATTTCATTTGTAAATAAAAGTGTTTATAACTATGTATTTTCTTTTTGTGCATAAGTAAGTGAACATTATGCATATTTTAGATTTTTAAATAAAATTAATTTTGAGTTTTTATTAATGGCTTAATATAAAAAAGTGTTTTTTGAAAAAAAAGTTTTGAGTTCTGACCATCAAACATCCACCATTATTTAGGCAAGTCAAATTATAATTATGTTTATATTGTACAACATATTCTGCAGAGTAATTTAATGTATAACACTTTTGTGTTTTTTCCAATAATTAATTAATTGTACAGGATAAAAAATTAAAAACTCTGCACGAAGCTTAAAAACAGGGTGCCAGTCAAGGCTCAAATGCGCGCCAGCCGGAGGGATAATCTAAAAGGTTTATCTTCCTGTAGGCTACCACAAACACTGAAGCTAAAGCTATCCACTATCTAATATGAAGTTTATACTTATTATATAGATTGCTCATTTTTACTACTGCTTATATTATTTTTTTTAGTCTGAAACAATTTTTGAAATAAACTTACCCATCTTTATCAAAAGCAGTAAAACAAGCATCCATACTGTTTGGTTGAAACAGTTCTTCAAATTCTTCTAAGGACATTTGATTTATAATTAACAAAACTAAAAAGAGTGAATATTCAATTATTTAATGTCAGACCACTTATAAGTTAGTTCATTAATAACACAAATCTACTTCGCGACTGATATGTACAAAGTATTATAACATCACCCTCACTTATCACTCATGTCCTATGAATCATTCATTACATTCTACCAATAACAGACCATTCATTGGTAAAGTTGTTTAGAGTTGAAATTTGATAACACAAGACAACAGGAAAACGTTATTCGCCGGGCGCTTATTGACAGAACAATATCAAAGACGTAAAAAATAAACAATATTGCCTAACTCTGTCACACTTGCGCGCTAACGTCGCTACCATGTTCGTGTCGAGCACCAATCACTGCACTGCAGGAAACTCAATGCAGTAATGCGCACGTAGATAGTTGAAAGTTAGATCGATACGTCTTATCTTTAGGGTTACAACTTAAATCACTTGACAACAAAGTTCTTTCATGTTTCACGTGCTACAAACATGACAGCCTCTCAGTTATTAAAGCTTCGATAATTTTCTCGGTCATTACTCGGTTGGCAACTACTTACAAAATCCATCTTTCTAAAATTTTAGCTAAAAGTGGCACCAATGATAGTTTTTATAGATCTATCCAAAAATTGTTGTACAATAATTTTGTATTTATACTATTTTATGTTATCGTTTACTTGCAAAACAACGATTAAACCAGAAAGAATGTTTACAAAAGCTATATGTAGTTTAACCACAAATAAAATCTTCCCTTATGAAATTTTAATTTTTTATATGCCTTTATCTAAAAACTTTTTTTCATACAAATGTAACAGTTTGTATAACATTTCATCTCAGTTATAGCATATTTAATAGGTACTTGAAAATGGCAAGCCCCCACATACAACACTACAAAAGATTGCAGTTCTAAAGTCATAAAACATTTTAATTTATTTTTAGTATAAATGCACTTTAAGAGTAATTAAAGACACGCGTCTCTACGAAATGGACGCCGACTAAAACTTCAGGAAAATTGCGTAGAGGACACTCTTTAACAATGTGCTGCACAGACTGGAAATACGTTCGGCAATCATATTCATGATTGTGAGTCTGTTGCTCACTAGTTCTTTTAATAGTTGCATCTCCACACTCAAGTTCGGAAACGATTAAGTGGGAGGATTTAGTGCTCTCAATAAAGGTTCATACCACATATAGTTATAGCCTGTGGCATACCAATCTGTGGTTGTTCTGTATATGTTCTGATTTGTTCACGCCACATACAAACAAACTATAGTAACTATTAAAAGTAGCCCAGGACGGAACCCAGTTTTCTTTTGGCTAATTTAATTTTCATCAACAGGAAAGCTGATCGTATAGGAATGGTTTTCTGACTTTCAAACGAAGCCTCTGTCTGGGAAAAGCCTTGAGAGATAGATAAGTGCGGCTCGGATAAGATCATGAATTATAATTGATTAGTGCTTCTTTGTTTTAAATTTTGAGAGAAACTATACTACTCAGGAACGGAAACATTCATGGGATAGGATTTGGCATAAGAATACTATTAGTGTGCAGTGCACATCACAATGAACTAATTCACATGCTGCACTAAGCGGAAGGTGAAATGGAGCTAAATTCAACATTCGCGTTGAATCAACACTTCCCACAATAGCTACGTTATGTGTATTATTAATTGTTATCATGACCATGTTAGACTTCTATTTAAGCTCGTATGTATTGCCAATCCACACGAGATTACAGTATTCAACAACTGAGTAGACTGGCGACAAAAGTGTGGTACGCATAACTTGTGCTTTGGATTCCCATGATGGTCTGACAAGACTGCATAAAATAAGAACTGATTTTAGCCATCGTAACTAATTTTGAGGTGTGCTTATATATGAAAGATCAATCTAAGATAGATTCCAAATATTGCAGGTGTTAGGTATATTTTCATCTTTATTTGTAAGGTGTCTTCAACATAACTTATTGTAATGTTTATAAAACGACTTTACTATGTCATTCTGTCCTTCTTTCAGTTAGAAAAGTGGCCGTATTTTTTTTTTTTTTACTGTCACCAAGCTGGACTCATTCTGTCTTGTAAATTCTAAACTAAATCTGGTTATTTAAACTATTCGTACCTCAGAGAGAGGACAGAGCCCTATGATAAAACCTGTTTTGACGTGACAACGTCTTAAATTAGGTTGCGGCTCGGAGTCACTCATGAAAAAGTGTAACGCCCGGTAACGTTACGATGCCCGTCCGTGGGTCCGCCGCACGGGATCCGCACGGGATAAAGCAGATAACTGTGGGTCCGCCGCACGGGATAAAGCAGATAACTATGTTTATTCGTGAAAATGTGGAGTGCTTAGATTCGTCATTTACAACAACTACAACAATAAAGGTAAATAATTGTACACTGATATTTCAATATCGTAAACTATGATTGATTGATTAATTGTTAGATTGACACAAAAGTTGAGAAACTGAGTTTATAGGTTATGTCATACTATTGACAAATGTTGATAGTGTTAAGTAAATTATTAGTTTAAATCACTTTGCAATCAATCGTAATTCAGTCGATTGAGAAGAAACAGCGCGTATTGCTAGTCAAACATTTAAAATAACAAATTATAACCTCTAACCTGTCATAACAGTGCGACCAAACAAACGAACTAAACCGACCAATCACCACGCGCGGAGTTAGAATTTAACTGTGTTTAGCAAGAATTTCAAATTCCAATTTTAGTAAATGTTTTATTCAACTTTACCATTTACAATAACAAATTTTAATTAATTTCAAATTATGTACAATGTTTTAGTAAACAAAATATATTTCTATAGTTAAAATTTGTGCAATTCTTATTTTCATTCAATTCCTTGTTCCTATTGTGCAATTTAATAATATTCATATCAATAAATATTCTACCGAGAAAAAGACGTTGTCACGTAAAATCTTCGCCCGTAAAACCGACTTTACAGGCAACCATAATTTTTTTAACATGTATTATATAGTGAGTTTTTATAATGAAGCAATCTATAAAGCGAATTAATAGGTTCATTCGAAGATCAAAGCTCGATTAAGAAATATGGAAAAGGGAACAAAACCATCGAACCAATAAATAAAAATACAAGTCGGGTCCTTTTAATGCTAGACATTATAAATTTGACTTAATATGGCGTATTATTTACCAGAGTTGGCACTACGAATGATACTAGTATACGCGTTTGGGTCAGAGCGCCTGACCAAAAGATTCCCCAAAACTATTCGTAGAATTTTGATTGTAAAAGGATCTTAACAAAGCTAGACAAACTTATTTTGGGTTGATTTGAAAATTAATTAAAGTTCCTAATTTCATTAAATTTAGCCAAGGGGCGAAGATATAGGATGAAAGTAGTGAGTCTAGCTACTAGTCTGTTCTATTTATTTTTGAACGAACCTTATCCAAATTTGCCATGAATATTCAAAGTGTACAATACACTATGGGATTAATACTGAATATATTTTAGTACAAGAAAGCCAGAGCCTCAGAGAAAAACCTATTGTTAACAAAACTGTTCCATGAGCTACGGTGTTGTAAACAGATATAAAACTAGCATAGCTTGTGTTTGGTGAAGATATTCTTTGGCTTATCTGACTCAGAAATGATACTATAAATTTACTATAACACATTGGTCTGTCTAAAGCATACATTAAATAATATATCTTGACATGATAACTCCGTAGGTAAATAAGATTTTTATTTCTAAATGTGGAACAAGAGATGAAGTGTATGTTCTTCGTGCGGTATATTATACAATTCACAGAGAGCAAAACTTCACAAATATGCTATTCGCTATAAAGGAAATAAGGCTAATATGATAAAGTTTCATTGGGCCAAGTTAAGAAGAAATCACAATATATCGATCACAATAACGTTATAATTACCAATCACAAGGACAAAATATTTTATTGGACATACGAGTAAATATCATGACTTTAGGAGAAAATTACTAACAGGATATACTATTATATAGCATATTTATATTATTTCCCCAGGCATAGTTATTTCTTTATAGACAATTTAAATTAAGGAGTAAACTATTGCCAAATTGAGCCCTAAAAACTAGGCTCTATTCGTAAAGGAATGCTATAGCTAATGCAAATTGCAAATGGTTCAGCATACGCTACATGTATACCCAATGTAGGTGAATTTAAATAGTATAGTAACTTTATAGAAAAATAACGTGGAATTAAGTAACGTGAGACTAATATTAGAATTTAAGAATAAGACGTTTGATCAAGTATAACACGAAACTGGTAAAAGCATTGATTTTAAATGAAACTCAATACGCTATTCAGTTCACGCGAGAGCTACATTTTACCAATCTATTATTGTGATCTTGACAGCTTTCACGGTACCGCACGAATTTCATAAGCAACGAATCGTATTATATTTGAATTTATTGATATTGGAATAGACGTCTGAAATTTTACACGCAGCTACTTATCGAACCAACAAATAGAATATGTACAATTCCATCAACAGACAAGATCTCCCATCAAATTCAAATCAAATTTATTCCTTCGTTTAGGATTACCTAATAATCAATACAAAAAGGAACATAAGGAGAGATGTTTAAAATGAGAGAAGTAAATTTAAATCAACAATTATTAGAATTAGTGTTATAATACTAATTAACACTATTCTCAAAATTTATATTAGAAGGAAAGCCGGTATGGGCAATTATAAAATATAGAAATCTATATCTTCAAAATTTGCAAACAACTTTGCAATTGTTTCCTGACATATTTTGCAATTAAAATATACTAATTAAGTTTAAGAGTCTACTTCTGCAATAGGCGAGTAAGTGCAGTGGGTTAACCAATTGAGGATATAGGTATCGTAATTACCAACCAAAACCTTAAATTAAAATTTATTTAATATATTTTATAAATACATTTTTAAAGGTATTGAATTGGGATGTTAATGGGACTAAGAAATGATTAATATGATTCCATCTCAAAATAATGACTGTTGCTAACATCTCTGAGACAAATGAAGTTACAATAAAATTGAAAGATTTTTTATTTATAATGATCACTTTTACAGGTGTTTAGGTATAAAGAAAAAGCTAGCCAAATGCCCATAGCCAATGAAGAAGATATGAATCTTTGCCTCGGTCATCACTCAGTTACTAAAATACACAGTGAGTTCACATGGCGGATGCGCAGTAGACGTTTGACGTCACTGGAGCAAGCCATCCCCTTCTGCCTCGCGCCCCCATTACAATAGTTTTTAAGATGTATCACTTTGTTGCTAAACCTCTAAGCAATTTCTATAACAATTTAAATAAAGAACACTTATTATTATTATTTTTTGTTGGTTTAATAAAACCACATAAAAATGTCAAAACCTTAAAAAGACTTTACCGCAATATTAATTGATATTTATGTTTCTTGTTGCCAATGCCAAGAGATATAATAATAAAAACCACCTAATAGAGATTATTCGTTGTTGACGTTGTGTTTTCTTTTATATTCAATGTTGACAGAGCCAGTTATATTTTGGTACAAACTTGTGCAATTATATAAACCAAAACATGCCCGGTACACCTTGGAAGAAACTCTTCAGCTGGAGGGTCATGACATCTTACGACTTCATCCTACCACCTAGACCTCAATCCATTGAGTTAATTTGTGTCGAAGTCAAAGGTTATGTAGCTAAGATTGACAATATTATTAGGGTGATTCAAAAAGAATACAACAACTTTAAAAATTTGTATTTAATGGAAGATACATAATAAAGCCTTCTGTTATACATCATTACAAAGAGTATTAAACATTTTTTCACCCAAAAACAAGTTCAGAGATGTTCAATATGACCCCCTCCAGACACTCGAGCAAAAAAACCCGATACTCAAACTCATTCCACACTCTCAGTAGCATATCAGGCGTGACAGTTTGGATAGCTGTGTTATTTCTTGTTTCAAATCATCAATGGTGGCTGGGAGAAGTGGCCAGAACACCACATCCATAAAATACCCCTATAAGGAAAAATCATAGGGGGTAAGGTCAGGGCTTCTTGGAGACCAGTGATGAAGTGCTCTGTTGCGGGCTGCCTGGCGGCCGACCATTGCCTCGGTTAGTTGACGTTCACGGACAAATAAGTGCCAATGTGTTGGCGCTCCATCCTGTTGAAATATGAATTGTTGTGCTTCTTCGTTCGAGCTGAGGGAACAGTCAATTCTCCAACATCTCCAGATACTGTAGTCCAGTTACAGTAGCACCTTCGAAGAAAAAGGGACCTAAAACTTTATTGACTGAAATTGCACAGAAAACGTTCACCTTACGCGCTAATCACGTTCATGCTCAATTTTTTTTCCGGCGGATTATCAGTGCCCCATATACGGGCATTGTGCCGGTTGTCTTTCCCGTTAACGTGGAAAGTACCTTTATCACTAAACACAAACTTCGAAACGAAAGATTCATCTGCTTCCGATTCTTTTGATCTTATCAGCTGCAGAAAGGGCTTGAACCAATTTCAGACGATAAGGTTTCATTACTAATCTTTTTCGTAGGAATCTCTATACAGTTGTTTGTGGAAGTTGCAGCTCTCTGCTAGCTCTTCGAGTTGATTTACCTGGGCTGCGAACAAATACTTGCTGTATGCGTGTTATATTTTCATCACTCGTGCGCGGCCGTCCAGAACTTTTCCCTTTGCAAAAACACCCATTCTCTATAAATTGTTTATACCAACGTTTGATACACCACCTATCAGGAGTTTGAACACCATACTTCGTTCGAAATGCACGCTGAACAACTGTCGTCGATTCACTTCTGCCGTACTCAATAACACAAAAAGCTTTCTGTTTAGCAGTCGCCATCTTAGCATCAACTGACGCTCACGCCTTGTCAAAAGCGCCTCATGTGAACAAATGAGCAACTAAATTAAACTCTAGAGCTTAGTTAATTCGCCGACATAACAGTGCTTAGCTTTCCTTTTATTCTCTGCAGAGTTATAAATTTCTAAAGTTGTGGTATTATTTTTGAATAACCCGTATAATCCTTTATTATATCAGTTGAAGATGGTTCGGATACAGACAGCAGTGACAGTGGCTCAAAAGAAGAGGACCATTTGTGGGATTAAAGAACTCCAATGAAAAACAATCATTGACTGTTACATTTGTTATTACAAAATTATATTAATTCCAGTATTTTAATTAACTAAATATTAATGAATTCACTTAAAACTAAATAGTTAGACAAATTCAAATAATAGCAATAATAGGACATATACTTATTTTTCAGTTTTTATAGTCTCGTTCAACATGTTTTCAAAATAAATTATTTGTCGATACTATTCGGAAAATCGAAATCGTGAGTTTAAATTGACGTTAAAAAGATTATTGCGCCTTCATATCAGCGCCGAGCACGTAAACGCAACCCGCCACACAGATAGCATTTATTTGTTGAAAGGGTAGTATTTGGGTTCCATGAGCGCAGCGAAATTCCTCCAAGCTGTAGCCTATGTCGAATGCACTTACAGTGATTGGAAAAAATTTTGGGGATATGTGCTTTTAATGAAAAATATTTAATTTTGAATACGGTATCCTTAATTGTATTGTCGAATTTAATAATAATATTATTATTTTACGTCAACATGTAAGTATGGAGGCGTCTTAAAAATACAAATCTTTCTTCTGTTTTACAAAATATACATTTACTAATAACATTCATCTCTCAAAAGTGTCTAACGCATCGTAGTATGGAAACGATACTGTTCTCAATGTTTTCATTCTAATATACTCAGAACAAGACCATTTTTCAAAAATGTCTTAGTTATTTTTTAAACACAAAAATACTTAATTACATACATTCTGCAACATTGGAAGGCTAATCTTCACCCTCAGAAAACTGATCGAGTGTCCTACGTAATTACCGTAAGTTAAGACGTTTCATCAAGTCACTCTGAGCAAATCATCGAACATATTGGGATTTTTTTATAACAAGATTAACCAGATATTCCAACCAGAAAAAGTTAATTATTACATGTGCTCATCTGAACACTATTAATTATTGAATAAAAAGTCTAGTTTCACATTAAAACGAATTCCTTATCTACAAGTAAATACTTAAATATATCCTTGTGTATGGTTCTCCTCTGCTAAGTATCGCTTCGTCGTTGACAAGGAAAGATTAGTAATTTTCTGACATAACAATAAAAGTATTTATGAAGTGACCGTAGTCATTTACAGAAATTCAGATTCACGACGAACTTAGCACTGTAATCGTTAAAGTGTTCATTGGCATTAACCAATGGCATTAAGTTTTTGAATAGTGGGAAGTCTCCATTACTATCACCGACCTCAAGATAAACCCTTATTTTATCTTTTGTTGAAATTAAATTTTGATTATTTATTCATCAAATATAACAAATGATAATAATGTTTAAGTATAAAATCAGCTAGAATTATAATATAGTACTATTACAAATGGTACTATAATATATAAAAATATAATTATAGTTATAGAATTATATTTACGCTAGGTATATGAAAAACACGAAAGCATACATAGAAAATTATGGTGAAAAATGTGGTTTGGAGTCTCATTAATTTTGAAGAGAACTAATATACAAAGTACTTTCTATTATAAGCGTTTATTATACATTGAAATTTTAACTTCTTTTTATTATATTCACGTTGTTGAAGGACGGATATCAGCATACAGTTTTACCCGTTTACTCTATGTCTCACTTCTCTGTAAACTTGTGTTCGTTTTCGCGCCTCATTTTATTTTGTCGTCTGCATTTGGAAATGGTTTGCTTTTGTGCATGAAATTTGTTGGTTAATAGGTTTTTATTTATTTTAGGTAAAGTGATTTTAAGAAATAATAATTGACACATCAAATGTGAGTAAGAAACATGTTGTTTATGTATTTTGAATAATATGACATCAGCAACGGACACTGGAGAGATCCTGACATACTTTGGATTGCTATTTTCTATAACTGTTACTCGTAAATTTTACATAAATAATGTTTATAATTAAGCCTATAAGATATGTGCAATTATAAGAAATAACCAAGTTTCCTACTATTATGTAAGAGAATTATCTAGAGAAAGCTGAGAGAATGGGACAGCATTAAAATAATATCCCTATTGACTTTAGAGAACAATGTCTGAAGAAGTAATTTGTGCAATAACTCCCCCTAATTCTCCTGGAAGGAATGGCATACAGACTGAAGAAGATGCTAGTAGCATTACTTTTCACCAAGGTAAGAAGAAATTTCAACAATATATTCATATAACATGTAGTTAGAAAATTTCTGATGAAGTCTCAATATAGTTTAAAATATTAAAGTAAACAATTCGTCTCTTTTTCATCTCCCTTGTTGTGATAGAAATAGTACATAAGAGAAAAAGATTTAAACAATTCAGTATTTGCATGCTTTATGAAATATAGGATCTAGATAAATGAGAATAATCCTGAATTAAGTTTGAAGAAAAATTGCGGTAATCACCGCCATGACAATACCAGTGGGAATAAACAATGGTAACCCTGTACTTTGTTAGTCGAAAAATCCAAAGCATGTAGGTGACTTTTAAGATTAAATATTTTATGTTAACAGAATGTATGTAAAATATAAGGATTTTTATATCGCTATTTATTTAACTGGGTAGGGTACGATAAGCGGACCCGGTTTTTTATATCGATATTGGCAAACGATATTACTTAATCATAACCATCGATATAATCCGTCGATACTGATTAATTATTTTGAATTATTAACTGAAATAGTCTATATCAACAGCTGTAAACACTTTAAAATATTACACGTAGGGTAATATTTCAATTTTACATAAATAATTTTAATTATTAAACAGGTCCGCTTATCGTACCCTACCCATTAAACTATTTGAAGATTTATTTCAAGCAGTTTTTTTTTGTTTAATAAGATAATCTTATTGGATTTTGGGACATCTCCGGTAACAATTTAAAACCATGTTTACAATAGGCCTACTTCTAAGTTAATAATGTAAACTGTCATTAGAACCACATATTTAATTCTATTAAATAGGCTAGTACCAAATTATTCATTTCAAATTGAACTAATATGAACCTTTATCGAAATAGGGCAACAGGAGAGAATGAGTAAGTCCTAAAACCAATTTTATTATATTTATACAAAATATACAAACTTTAATCAGCACATTTTTTGTAGGCTACACAAACTAATTTTAAGTATCAGGAGATAACATGTCAAAATTCTAGAACTTTCAGTGCTGTCCCACTCTGCTGATGACGAACAAAAATATCTCGAGACTGCATTTCATGTAGTATAAAAACTCCAGAGGGTCTGATCATGAATGATTAAGGTTTAAAGAGAATTACGGTATAATTCCTAGGAGGTTCATTACTCTCATATGTGGAAAATCATTCTGGGTTGCTATTAGTCCTTTGTTGGGACTCTTTAACTGGCTGAGAGTTAGTGAAGTCTACCACTTGAGGGGCTGAAAATTAATTTTTGCCTGTCAGATCTATCTGTCTGTCCAAATGAACTGACCTAGACTTGAAATTTTGAAATGAAGCTTCGTTTCTATTTATGCAATCTGAGTTCGATGATGGTGCATCCTATAGAGATTATGATTGTATTATTATTATGACATTATGCTACATGCTATTAATATTATCCAATATCATTTAATTGCTCTTGAAACATTTCATTATTTTAGTAGTACATCTTGCCTTTTAATTGTAAAAATTAATCTTAACTTTGTGCCGTATCCTAAAGTAGATGTTGATAAGTTCGTCATGTACTGAACCCTCATTGTAATGTACCATGATGATTAATGTGGATGATATCTAGATGAATATTTCTTTGTGAAATGATAATATGAGTAAATGAATAAATATATAGGCAATTCCTTTGTTTATTTTTACTGAGGAGAAAAGAAGAGTTACAACAAAATATAATGTTTACACTAAATTTAGATATAGGGTCTTTGAATTAACAATCTGTAAAGCTATGTGTAAAATTAATTTCCATTTTACTTACCAACACAATACTTGTACAGTTGATGTCACTCCTTGGAGCTACAATTCATGAACGTACTATACAAATTTCACTTTTTTACCTTTAGCAGTTTTTCTTTGGCCTGATTACAAAATGGCCTTTAAATTGCGTACATTAAATGTCTGTAATTTCACATGGAGTGATCAAATAATTTTTGTTTACTTCTTTGTATTCAGAGAAATTACAGTATCTTCATGGGCTTTGAATTGAACATAAAAAAAATTTTCAAACCCCACAATCAATTGCATCATCTTAAGCCATGCACTATGTAGGAAGCTGAAATGAGTGAATATTACTGGTTGATTCTCCAGTTTTGATACTGTAAATATGCTGTCCCACAATGTCAAAGGAAACTGATTTCAAGTATCTGAAATAATTTAAATTCATCACTGCTGCAATCTGTTATGTTAAAAGTGATCAGTTTTAAAAGTTGTCTACAAATTACCCTAAAACTGCATATCATTTACCCACACTCACACTAAACATTTTTAATTATTAAAAGTTTGACTTAATTGTAAAAACTAAGATTTAAAATTATTTGGCCATAGCCACTAGGGTGGCTCGAAAAAAACCTTTTTTGGAGTAATCAAATTCTAATAGCGCAAAAAACTTGCGCATAGACGTCATTATTAAGGAAAAAAATATAAAATAAAATCATTTTCAAAATTTGAAATCGCGCAGAGGGGCTTAAAGTTACGAAAAAAAATAAAAAAAATTTCAATATTCGAAATCGCAAAAAAATGTAATTTTTAATTTTTTTGTTTGTTTTAATAGTTAAAAAGGGTCTTATAGAATAGCCTCAATGAATAATAAATAAAATTTAAACTAATTCCCGTTAAAACTGAAATCGCGCAAAATGCCTATAGATGCGGTGGTTTTCGTAAAAATCGATCTTCCATGACTATGATAATTTTTGTGATTTTCAATATTTAACGTGTGTTTACATAACATATTATATTTAGGTTTGTATTAAGACTCTTGCAAGTGATAATCAAATAAATTTATTAGCCAATCACATCATATTACATCATATTATACATTATGCATGTTATTTTGATAGGCAAAAGGTTATTTAGTTGGAAAACTCCTTGAATTGAGACTTGAAATCAAATGTGGGCATCAGCTGTCTGGATTTTAAGGTAGCTCTAATATATCCATCTCGATTTTCTTGCCACGCACACTTTTTCTGCTGATTCTGTAACCAGTTTTACACACCTCTCAACTGCCTGGGTGTGGCATGGGAACTTGAGGTAGTTAAACCTCCGGTAAGGCCTTTTCTTTCAATAAAGAAGCAATATGTTTCAGTTGACATCTTAGACAGAAAGTGGCGGTGGTGTTAACTTACAGGTAGACCAATCAATTAGTTCGGTATAGTTGTTTGCACTAAAATTGATTAAAGGTATGATGAAGTCTCTAACGAATCCTTCGGCTAATGGCTCATTTCTGGATTTTAGGATCCTCCTGTATCCGAGTTCTCTAATGTTTGGGTTGTTATCCATTATCATAGCAACATGATATTTTCATGGTGACAGAAGAATGCGTTCCTTTGAATCACTGGATCAATGATATTCTTGATACTTTCTGGCAGATATCTGGTTGATTCGACTACCTTCAAAATATGCTTCGGTCCATCTTTCACAGTCCAGTTTTTCTTTATATCAAACCACACAGGCGCATATGTCTTCACTATGTAATTTGCAAGAGTCTGTAACTCAATTGTGTTGGACTAGTTTGGGAGACATACAATCTTTAAAACCGGTTAGCACAGGTAAGCCAACGAGAGTGACTGATGGGTCCAGGATCCTTAGCAGCCAAGTCTGGATTACAGATTCCTGTGTTGACTGCTCTTACAATGTCTAAGAGGTACTGCTGATCTTTACTCGGATTGGATTTAGTAATATACTTCTGATTGCATCGGCTCAAAATCTACAACAGGAAGTTTCTCACAGCCAGGGAGTTGTTTTCCGATTGGACCACTGAATGAAGCTGGCCCTGTTGTAGTTCCATCCAAGTGTTCAAATAAATGCCTATATGGCAACTGATTAAAATGTAGCAAACATATAAACCATTGCAACGAACGGCGACACTTAAGTTCTATTTTGTGCATAACACCATTTCTCCATCCAGTGTTTGTGGCTGTTCCATCACATCCGACGGCCTCCACTGCACTCATATCAAATCCCTTACTTTCTAAGTGTTCCCAAATACTGTCTGCAATTCCATTCCCGGTCCCGTTTTTTGGTGTTACATGGCCAATGTATTTACCACCAGGCTCACTTATCACACTGACATGTTCCTCTTTTTATAGTCCTCCGGTACATTTTCGATCCAATCTTCTCCTGAGTTTATAGTTTTGTCTTTTCTTCCGTCAAAATAGATTGCGTTTACTTCTTTCATCTGGTTGTCTTCTTCCGTAATTACTTTTCGAATCTTCTCTTTTTCTCTTCTTATTTTATTTCTGTCTATTACTTTTGCCATGTTTTCATCACATATTATTCCCAAATCGTGCAAGACACCAGTAGCTATTGCTGCGGTGGCTCTGTCCGACACCCCGAACCTGTCACTCATCAAGGATGTTGTAGTCAAACGTTGAACGCATTTGTGTAGACGAAGAAGGCAACAAAACCCCTACATCACACTCAACATCTGGTAAATTTTTCTTAATTTTCTTTTTTTCATTACTGCAACCACTTATAGCACCTTTGCTTGTACTGGGAGTACTAGGCTCAAAAGTAGTTTGCGATTCTTGAGACAACAATTGTGCTCTTCTCTCTTCTCTCTTTCTTAATTTAGTTGTTTCTTGTACATCTAAACTACCAATAGCCATAATTCTGGTTGTTCTTTGATCATACATAAATTTCAACTCAATGTCTGGAATTCTTCTAGTTTTATCACATTTACAGGCTACACTCAAAGGACAGTTGCCCTTACAGATGACAGTACCACATGTGCAATTCAAAGTTATTTTACATTTACACCCAGCAATATCAAAAAGTTTGCATTCTGTGTGAAAGCCTCAATTTTTTTCTTGTAAAAATCTTTTTCACAGTCTCGGTTATAAGATTTTTTTAATGCAATATAAGAGTTGTAATATGATTGGATCAATTGGACCACACGAGTGTGTGTGTGACTGTTGGAATTGTGGCCTTGTTGTAAATTCCAACTACTTGAGTAGCTACACAATCGCAAATTGCTAAAAATCCTAATTCTTTCTTATTATTAGGCCTAAATAACAAAGAATGTTTATACTTCTCATCCAAGCAACAGAGCAGGATGTCCTCGTATGTTGGCAGCGACAATCCACTTAGTTTTCTTTGGGCACACCGATGATAGGGCACGCAATAGTCTGTCTTGTGACACGGGGAGCGTTTGGACATGCCATTTCAAAATTACAACACATAAAAACACTTTATCACAATGTTCATCACATCACTGTTTGATTGCACTAACAACGTAAGCACTAGCAGTAACGCGGATGATTTGCAACTGACCGCCTGTGTGTCCCGTAGCCTGGGCGAGTCTATCCGTCCAAGCGGAAGGGGAGTATGTTTTGAGGGGAGCTAACTAGTACCTTACTTTCGGCCTTTTGCGCGAATACAGTTTAGGATTATCTGTTCAGAAAAGTATGTTTTCCGTGTTGGGAGAACAATTTTGAATGTTTTCAGTCTATTAAAATATTAACTTACTAATTTTTAGATTGAGGCATATATTTAAAAATCGTTAAAAATCATGAAAGATCGTTTCTTTACAAAAACGCCTCAACTTCAGGCCTTTTGCGCGGTTTCAGTTTTAAAAGGAAATGAGTCTAAATTTTATTTATATTTATTAAGGCCACTCTTTAAAAACCCTTTTTTAACTATTAGACCCCAAAAAAAATTAAAATTTGAATTTTTGCGTGTTTTTGAAAATTGCCAAAATTTTTATTTTTTTCGTAACTTTAAGCCCTCTCTGCGCGATTTCAAATTTTAAAAATGATTTTATTTTATATTTTTTTCCTTAATAATGACGTCTATATGCGCAAGTTTTTTGTGCTATTAGAATTGATTACTCCAAAAAAGGTTTTTTCGAGCCACCCTAATAGCCACCATACTAATCATTGCATTTAAGCTTAAACTCAAAAAGAACAAAAACAGAACACCTTTTATGATTTACAAAATACTACTCATTATAATCAAAAGTAGTATTAAAATATTAGTATGTAGCTTTAAAAAACAATGTTTTATAATTTTATATTCAAGATAAGCTGCTTTATTTACTCTTTTTGTAGGCAAACAATGTTTAAAATGATATATAATATGTATGGTTGGTATGTAAACCAATTGGTTTGTGTAGTTTGGTTATTTGGTATCTTTTGAGATCTTTTTTGGCAAGTTGTGGTGGTCAGCCAAATCTATAGAGTACTGCAATAAAGTCATGTGACATATTGTTATAAAAGTGAAACCAAAAAGTAACTGTAATTATGTTGGAAAATCTTCAAAAACTATATATTGTTTCATTGTAAAAATTAAAGTTTCAAGATCTCCACAGGAAACAAATAGTTTGAGGGGTGTTATCAAGCCCATATTTGGGAAAATAATTTGTGTAGTGTTGGGGTTAAAAGAAGGATTGCTTTATTTTTCAGATATTGAGGAAGACAGCTTGTCCTGGAAACAAACTCATTCTCATAGATGGTTTTCATGCCTTGGAGAGACAAAACTGGAAAAGATAAATTTACATGAAGATGGTTATATAAAAAATAAGGAGACTGATCTTTTCGAAAATTCAAATATATTCTCATACCATTGTGAAGAGAGGAGCATTCAGCTGTTCAATCAGAAGTTTGATTTTGGATCAGTATTTCTCTTCAATAGTGAAATGTTGTTCCGAATGGCCAGGTATGAATAGTTCTAGGGTCTGGACACTTTAAACATTATATTTATCTTAAACTTATATTAATAAGCTTGCTTGATTATTCTAGTGATTATAATAGTCTCTAATATTGTACAATAATATGCCAAAATTTCAAGATTGTAAAGGTTACTGCTTTTATTGAAACAAATTCTTATGGATTTAGAAGTAAGGTAGAGTCTTGATCATGCAGTTAATTGATCCAGCATAGCATCACAACAAAAATTTTAAGTTTGTTTCAAAAGTAACCATTTTAGATATCCAGAATTTTGTTTTCTCAGTAATTTCAGGTCATTCTTATTAACAGTTTTTAGCTGTCCCCAGCCGCCTCAGACTCAGAGGTTTTATATTCTACCATTGCCTTCCCTAAGGTATCCAGTCATCATTTCAAAACATAGGTAGAATTGTATTTGGAAAGCTTTTCCTGAGTTCTTGGATGTGAAAGATGTAAATCTCAGGTTATCAAAATTGTACTATAGCCTGCAACTGGATAAGTTTTAATAGTGAAGGAAATGCAAAAGAACTTAAGTCATGGTTACACTACAACCCATTACCTTGACGACTATCATTTAAGTTTTCCGGTTGACATTGCATAAAAGTATTGTTTACACAATTAAAATCTTGAGATGTTTCAGCTTCATTGAAGAGCCAGCTATCTTCAGTCAACCAGTTAACAGATGTTAAACCAAAACTAATTTATTGACCAGAAACATTAGCCATAGCGAAACACAGTTGCATGTGTAATTAATTTGACGAAAAAGAAAATATTTGCAAACATTTCATACCAATATGCAAGAATAATGATAGAAAGCTTAGAAATAATCATTGTAAAAAATAACTGTAACAAAGACAATAATTTCAAATTATCAACCAAATAGCTGTCTGTGTTACACAAATCCATATTTATCACTGTTGATTGTTAAAGCTTCAGCCAAGCATGATACAAGTCTGCCTCCCTCAACTCACATGTATAAGTAGAAGATACTACTGGCAGTTTTGGTTTAACGCAATTAACTACAGATAGCTCAACATCAAGGCCGAGATGTTTAAACAATGTTTTGACATGGCATGAACTAAAGAAAATTAAATAAACTAAAAACAATACTTTCTGTAGACAAATAACATGTACCAAATAATAGTTAAGTTTGAAATATGTTCATTAAAATACTCTTGAACAGAATGAGGATACATTCAGTTACAAATACTTAAAGTAACGAATTAACAAAATTCTGCTAGAAATGTATAATTTGTAAGAGCTTATTATTTTTTCCAGAAGTGAAATTATGGTTTTACAAGATGCTGCCAGATCAAATCACAAAGAGCTTCTCACATTTTCTGATATCAATTCAACTCAAGATTATATGAAAGCTAGAAGACACTGTGTCAGTTTGTTCTTACGTCTACGTGAATATCTAAATTGGTAAGTGAATTATTTTACGATCAACATTCATTAACTAATCGAGGCATCGTAGATTTAAGTTACCTATTCAATATTCTTTTGAAATCAGGGTACTTTGGTATAATATTAAAAAATATTATTTAGAGAATGTAATAACATTGTAAACAGTAAAAATATAAAATGATATGCCATTTACCTACAAAACAAAATAACCCAGCAGTGTTTAAAGCTACCACTCCTTTCCCATATTATTATTTTGTTGGATTTTTAAATTTCTGATGTCGCCTTTCTGCGTACAACTAATTAAAATCAATATAATAAAAATGCAGTGTTGTTTGCTTTATTATTTTTCAATGATACTGGAAATATTATTCATGAAGAACTTTTTTCTAACTAAAGTAAATATTGATAAAGTACAATCTCATATCCAACAATAGAATATTGATACTTTCACAAATACATGTATACATATTAGTAGTTTAAGCTGTATTAAGTAGTCATGTTTTTCTATAAATTAAATGTTTATGATTTTAACATGATGTATACACTATATAATATCAGACATTGAGTGATCCATTGCCACAACCCATTTTGGTCTAATAAATTATTCTGAATAACATTATTCTGTGTTTAGTAAGCTTAGGAAAAATGAAACCTAAACAGTTAACCAAGCATAATAAATCATCAATACTTTGAATCTAGATTCATTACGATAAACTATAATAAATTGCTTCATCTTGTTGAAAATACAAGCTTATTTCTGTTAAATGTTACAGGATCATGCTTCCAAAGCACAATTGGATTCTAACAAACTTCATTCCCAAGATGGTAGAAAATCTCAGTAGGTTCAGGCTCTTTTTACGTAGGTTGACAGATTTGCCTGAATATGTACTACACCATGCAGCTCACTCTCAGGGGAATAAGGTATGATCATTCAACAAGTTTCTGATATGTACATTTTATTTAATAATTAATATAAGGAATAATATATCTGTATGTTGAGTAATATATTTAGATTATTCACTAACATATTTATATACATCCAATCTTTTCAAATTTGTTTGGATTGATTTATTGCATATAGCCAAAGAGAACAGTGGCATAGATGAAAATTGAGGCTGGAAAATTTACCTTTTAAAAGTGGAGAAAAAACAGTGCATCTACCTTATGTTTGATACAAACCTTCTCTTTTTTTTGGAAGTCATTAGTGATAGTGAAATATTGTTTGTTATAGTGCTCCATTTAGGTGAGCATTAGTAGACGCATTCTGATTTGCCTGCATCAGGCTCTGTACAAAATGACTATTTACTTAATAATCAATGTCAGATTTGTATTATTGTAACAAATGTATCATGTATACAACAGCTTTTAGAACAGTGACAAAGAACAATAATTATTTGTTATAGTGTCAAGAGGCATCATACCACCTGTTTCACTGTAGTCTGGACATGCTGTGGCTCCACCTGACAACAATGTACCAATTAGAGAGGTAATGTAACACCTACATATCTCCATTCTAGATAACATACCTCCATTAACTCAAGGTATTAACGTGCATCCGAGAATAAGCTGAGGAAGAGTTGTTGTCTGCTGGTTGAAGAGTTTAATCAATATCAAGGGAGTGTTGACGTTTGGCGAACTGTTCCGGTCAGAGGTCTGAACATGTCGGCTTGATGACAACACCAGTTTGCCAATCCCAAGTAGGGTTCCTAACATCCTTAGCTTAGTTCAATTTCTGTTGGTATCATACCAAAATGGTGTGGAATTATTTGCTATATGTGATTTTATTTTTAAGAAACTCTGCCATTTTAACTTTTTCCGCTAATGTGTGAGTGGTAGTATAAAACCAAGTGAAAGTGTAACTGTTTTGTTGTTAATTAACATTTATTTACTACTAGAGGGCCCGGCGCGCTTTGCTGCGCATTTCAATAATTTTTTGCAAAAGTTGCCCGCGGCTTCGCACGCAATTTCCCGTTGAAAACAGTACACTATATTCACTTATTCTTTTTCTATCACATTCTAAAACATTGCTGAGATAATTGATAGTCGTTCCATCGTGAGCCTCTTGGGCGTATTATGAAGGTATGTACCATATTCCTGCCTCTATCTAGCTGTTACCCACGGCTTCGCACGCAAATCTTAAGAACCGAAGTCCTTATATTACTTAGTAATTTTTTTTTTTACTATAATAAATTTTAGATTAAATTAGTTATATCTCCGATGCCACGATTGAGCTTGCTTTGTTGTCTCGATCGAGAGAATATGTACACACGGAGTTTTGAGAACCATACTTCTGTCAAAAAAAACAACTAAGGTTGATTTTATAACATTCTTTATATTTGTAGCCAACGTAAGATAGTAATTATGATATCTGCATTGCTCTTCTGATCAAGCATGAGCATGGTTTATATTAAATAAATATTGCAGTTAAAGGTGAATTTTTACGTCAAATTTGAATTGTATTATCTGGATAGTAAAGTCTATGTTTAACAGTGATTGCAGAAACAGTTTAAACAAAATTTGTCGTTTCTCTTAAGCTTACTCTATGCTTTAAAACTATAAGTGTAATATATGTTTACAAAGAACAGCTGATTAAAAATTTGAAAAGACGTTAACATATGTTTGCTGCAATGCATTTCTTATGGGTATTTCTGTAACCAGTGGGGCGGAATCCTGAATCGGGAAAGGGATGGGCATAGCTTATAAACCTTCTCCGTGGAAAAATACATATACGTACAAATTTTCATCATGATCGGTCCAATAGTTCACGATTCCATAAAGGACAAACATACAAACATTCATTTTTATATATATAGATTATTGTGTACTTATATTAATTAGTGATTGCCTAAGAGTGTGTGTTATCAATGGCACTGAATAGCAGTTATCTTGCGATAACCGAGTCAAACAACCTCGAATGTGGCTGCTGCTTGGACATTCGTTGAGCGTTGCTGCCCTTGCAATCAACCCACCTGTCTTGCCATTATTGGTCGTTCAAACGATACCTGTAAGCTGTTGGTCCCCAGCTTAAGTGTCAGAGTGTGCTTCTTAACTCTAACTTCACCTAATAACACATACTTTACCTTTAAGTTGTTAAAAACAGCAATAAATTGTCTATATTGATTTAATTCACTTTCAGTACAGTATAGCTGATTATCTGTTGTTTCCGCTATGCAATAAGTGATTGTTTGGTTTACATACCTTTAATTTAACTTCATTAATTCTAATTCACTTAATTGTTTAATTTTTGCTTGAATGGAATAAAGGACTCTTGTTAAATTACTTTCTTATATTGATTAGTTTTTGCAGATCAATGAAATATTAACATGTCTACTTAATTTTGCCAAATGTACACGGGCTCTCCAGAAAGTAGATTATGTTTCCCTCTGTAGGCGCTGGGGCGGGACTATCGCGGCCATTATATCAAGTTGTTTTTCCGTTTAGTGGTTATCCAGCTGTGCTAGTGAGAGGTTACTGTCGGTCTTTGTTTTTTTACAATAGCAGTTTCAAATGTGTGACGCAATTGAAAATCCCATGAGTTGTGAAGTGCAGTTGGTAATATGGTTTTGTTGGTTAAGCATAATAAACCAACTGATATTTATCGTCTTCTCTGTGAAGTTTATGAGAACGATGTGATTACTGAAGGTGGAGTGTGTCAGTAGTGCATTATGTTTAAAAACGGCCAAAGTAATGTGTATGATGACGAACGAAGTGGACAGCCAAGCACTGTGACCGATGAAATTGTCTTTAAAGTCGATGAGAAGATTTAAGATAAAGAAGACCGCCGATTCACAATAATAGAACTCTCACTTAGTTTTCATCAAATTTCAAAGAGTTTCTTACACAAGTTATGCAGGAGTTAGGTTAAAATAAATTTTGTGCAAGATGGGTACCGAAAATCAGTACACGGCAAATTGGACTCAAGAAGCCCTGGATGCTTTTAAGTGGGAGCTGTTTCCACATCTGCTTTACAGTCCGGACCTTGCACCAACTACCACCTGTTTCCAGCAAAGAAGACTTGGCTTGTGACGCAGCGCTTTGTTGACACGTGGAACTGCGGGAGTGAGGGGGGTGACTACCTGGTTGAAGTAGTCACTTCTGCCAGGCGGCAGAATTTTATAATGCTGGAATTTTAAAACTAGTTCACTGTTATTAATAAGTGCCTACATTTTTATGGAAACTATGTTGAAAAATAGTATTTTAGTTTCACTTTCAAATGTATTTAATTAAATTTTTTTCTTGTATTTGTTTTTTGTTTATACCAAAACTTAATATAATTTATGGATAGCCGTTGTATGTATAAATTACAGTACATTACTGAATTTTGAACTGAAAATAAAAATTTTATTTTTTTAAGGTGTCGTCAAAGGCTGGATGACAGCTTCCCTGCATCCCAACAAGTTGAAGGTGTGGCCCAGACCTCTGTAACCCTTGAGCAAGCTGTGCTGGCCGTGGTGGCAGACCTGGTGCAAATGGCTCTCTATCGTTTTAACAAGGTTCAAATTCAAATTCAAATTCAAATTAACTTTATTCATATTATTTGTACAATTACATTTGAATTTATACAAATAAGGAATGGAATCATCTTACATTTTTTATTTTATTATATCCTATGTGTCCATATATTCTCCAAATGAATACAAAGCCTTATCTGTCAAAAATCTTTAAAATGTTTTTTAAACAATAAATCATTTTCTATGTTAAATAAATTCCTAGGGACTTGGTTTATAAATTTAATACCTGCCGAGCTAGGTTTTTTTATAATGAAATTCCAATGCATGTTTTTATGTACTGCCAATTGATTTCTATTTCTAGTAAAGTAGTTGTGATTTGACCCCCAATCGGGGTAATTTGTCAAAATTTGATCAAACCATCATAACAGTTTTCCAGTATATACATTCCGTAAATAGTTAAAAATTCATAATTTTGAAAAATACTCTTTCACAGATTCCCCATCCTTTAAGTTCATGATTATCCTAATTGCTTTTTTTGAAGTTGAAGAATGCTTAACAGATTTGAATTACTAGTGGCCCCGTACAACACAACACCAAAGTTTATATGAGAATGTATGTGGGCATAATAAATGGTTTTCAAAATTTTCAGTTGAGCAATATTTTGACATGGTTTTAAGAGCAAACAATCCGGAAGAAATCTTTTTTTGCAAAGCCAAAATATGTTCGTTCCAAGTTAAGTTCTCGTCTAGAAGTAATCCTAAAAATTTAGTGTTAGTTAATTGAGAAATTTGTATATTGTCTATAGTTATGTTTGGCATAAGTTTTTTTCTATTTTGTTTTGTGGCAGAAAGAGATCATATTTGTTTTTTATTAAAGTTTAGTAATAAATTTTTACTGCAAAAATAATTATTAATACACATGAGTTCCGTTTTTTACCTGCAATTTCTATTTCATTCAAACTTTTACCAGCAACTATTAAATTAGAGTCATCTGCATATAGACACAGCTTGCTCTGATCCTTTGTCAGAACATTTGGCAAACCCAACATATAAAGTAAGAAAAGAATTGGCCCCAGAATGGAACCCTGTGGCACTCCATGCCTTGATATTTTTAAAAGAAGATTTTGCATGAGTGATTTGATTTAATTTGGTTTACAAACTGCAAGTCAACATACTGTGGTCTATTTGAAATATAAGAAGCAAACCAGTTTAATGTAAACATCTTTAATACCAATATTTTTTAAAATTTCTATTAATATTTCATGTGATACACTATCAAAGGCCTTGGTAAGATCCATAAAAATGCCAACCACATAATTCCCCTTATCAATATTGTCCACTATGGTTTCAATAAAATCCCGTCCCAGCAGTTATGACAGACTTACCAGCTCTGAAGCCATGCTGTTCTCTGTCAAATATATTATTGGTTTCAAGAAAATCAACTAGTCGTAAATACATTACACGTTCAAAAATTTTTGAAAAAGTAGACAAAATGGACAAAGGTCGATAATTATTAGGGTCAGTTTCACTTCCTTTTTTTGAAAACGTTATAATTTTTAGAGATTTTCAGTTTTTCAGGAAAGATTCCAGACACAAAAGAGGAATTTATAACATGAGTCAGGGGCTTGATCAGGTACATTTTAGCTTGCTTGACAATTGGCATTGGAATTTCATCGTGGCCCTGCTGAATATATTTGTTAGGAAATGACATTATAATCTGATTTAAATTCTTCCTCACTTATTGGTTGGCTGTGGAACTTTTTAGCATTAGAAAGTTTTAAATCGTACCAGTGTTAACAGTGATGTGTGATGACAAGTTTTGGTAATATTTTCATTATCTACAATGTCAATAAAATGATTGTTAAAAATTTCACAGACTTCCTCTGGTTCAGAATATTCATGGTTTTCATAAATCAATTTTAATATGTTTATTAAAAATTGTGATAATTTTTTTGTTTCATTATTAATTATTTTCCAAGTAGATTTACATACGTTTTCAGAATTTCTAATTTTATTTTCAATATATTCCTTTTTTGAAGAGTTTATGTTTTGATGTAATTTTTTTTCAACTGTTTTAATAGCTTATTTAGTGTTCTATCTTTGGTTAATCTTGTAGTTTGACTTAAACTTATAATTTTCCGCTTTTTCTTTTTCCAAATCATAATTGATCCATTTGTCTTTATTAAAATTTACCCTAGACTTGACCAGAGGAAAACTAACATCAAAATAGTACATCAAAATTTTATGAAAAACATTGTATTTAGTGTCTATTGTTGCATTGTAGACTTCCAACCAAGTTTCATTGCTCAACATATTTTTAAAGATCTCAATGTTTTTCTCTTGTATATTTTCTACAAAACTGTGTTAAGGTCTTAAAAGATGTCTTTTTATTACTACACACCTTAATTTTCAAAAGTTGGGCATCATGATCAGAGAGCTCAGTAATAACACCTTCAACCATAAGTGACTTTTTCGGTAAATTTGTTATAATATTATCAATTGCACTTTCACAATCCAGGTTAACTCTAGTCGGAAAAATTCACCAAGTACTGCATGTTATGTTTTTTGCCTTAAAATATTACTTAATCTATCATGACTTTTAGAACAATGCAATACATTTATGTTTATATCCCCAGCTAAAATTACATGCTCATAAGTTTCAGTTAAAATATTAAAACAATATCAAGTTTATCCAAAAAGAGGCCATCATAAATTAAACCTGGAGTTCTATACAACCCCACTAATACAAAAGAAAAATCAATAGCTCGGCAGAAAACAATACAGCATTCAAACTCTTTATCTATACATAAGTTATTAATTCTAGGAATTACAAACTCTCTTAACTTGTAAGAGTTGCTGCCCAAAATCATAACTCCTCCACCACCACATGTTTGGCGACAATAGTTGGTTATAACAGAATAGTTATTAACTTTAGCAAATTTTATCTTCATCAATTTTTAGTTTATGTTCACTCAACACTATTAGGTCTGGTTTCAACTCTTCAAGAACTAATTTCCAAAGATAATTTCCGCGATAAAAAGTGTTGGATATTTTGATGTAGAATTTTTTATTGTAAGATTTGCATTTCTTGAATTCAAATTTTTTTTATATATTGTGGAGGAGCTATTTACAGTATGTTTTGATCTATTTGAAATATCTACTTTAATGGTGGAAACTGATTTAGGCTTGCTAAAAAAAGGGAGTCATTGTGCTGTTGGTGTGGCGTATATAGTGTTGGTGTGGAGTATGTTGGTTGTGCTAGTGTTGTTTGTGGAGACAAATGAACAGTTGTTACAGTTGGACTTAGGAAAGAACTTTGAAATTCAGGAGACACCTTCCCACTCTCCCTCACACTCCCTTCACTTATCACAAAATCGCCCATTTCACTTCACTGCTCTCACAGACACTTGCTTCAGTTGTTGCTGGAAGTGAAGTTATTTCTTGGATTGGAGTATGTGAGGAGAAAACAAGTTCACTCTTGTAGGCCCTGCGGCTGCGGAGTCGACCAACCTCTCCATACTGGGGAAAGTGGAACTTGGGAGCTTATTTTCCAGTTCATTACTCGCAGTTTCGGTTGAGGGCTGTGATGGAGTACCACGAAGACAATCCATGGAACCCTGAATCCGCTCGAGAAATTCATCATGTGACAGTCCTCTCCTGAGTTTTCTCTGAGATTTTTGATCATAAGAAACTATGGTTTACTGTAGCTCCAGTAGCCAATTGAAATTTTTGAGAGATTGGAAATCAAGTGTTCAATAGTGATCTCATCTCGAACAGCACCTATTGGAGAACAAAATCAGGTGCTTGAATCCCCTCCTCTCAAAATCCATAGCTAATTGATGAAAGGCCAAATCATAATCATTTTCTTTGGCTTGTTGTAGTACTTGGGTTTAGTAATGAGGCTGTAAATTCCTGCACCATGTCTGTGATTCTGGTACGCAAGATGTGAAGTGACACAGTTTAAATCAGAAGGCTTTCCATATTGCTGCTTAAATATCACGGCAACTCCTGCTGTCATGTGGCGATCGTGATCGAAGTCTGCTGAAATTGAATGAGCAAAAGCCACAGATGCATTCTCTTGATGCTTGACGATAATATCTTTCATATTTGCAACAATTATTTGAAAAGGTTTTTTCTCTTTTGAGATTTCACAATCATTGGTGGGTTCCCACAAGTGCACACTTTATTCTGTAACGAATAGTTCACAATTATTTTTGAAACCAGTTTTGTTTCTAAATGTCATAGGCATTTATTTCCTTGCATATCCTGTTAACTATCAATTGCTTTCCTAAGAAGTTTAAGTGGATGCCATCTCGATTAAAACATTTTTTCAGATAAAGCTGTCATGTCCACAAAAGAAACATTTCTTCATTTATTCTGGTTTGCTCATAGTAATGTAGATTTAAATTCATAATTTCCTCATTATATTCTATGGAATAGGGGTAGATCTTGTCTAAAGGGTATGCCACACAATATAACTCTACAATGCCTATAAGACAGTAAGACAGATTTTAAATTAGTGTAAATGGTTTGAGTGCTTCCATTGTAAACATCATTTGCACCTCCCATGATAACTAAAAATTCTTCTGGTGCAAAAGTTATATTTCTATGTTTGGTCAATAATATCCATGAATTTAGCTCCAGGTGATACCAACTCATTTACCTTGGAGGTTTTCTCGAGTTTATCATGAATTTTTCCTGGCTAGATACCTGCCATGGCTGTCACCAACTATAGTAACATAAGGAGATGGTATTGGTAAAAATGTCCTGTTTAGGGTAACCTGTAGTAGGGGGGGCCTGTTCAGTTTGTATAGCTTTTTCACAGAGTATTTCAGGTTTTGTTTGGTTCTGAGGGTTTTTTATAGACAAATCATTTTCCCCCCGATGTGAGTTTTTATGCTATCATAGTCATTATTAGAACTTGGCTGGTTAATAAATGACAACACAATGTCTTTTAGGAGTTAAAATATCCATTTTTTATAACATAAGCAATGTAGGATCGTTTTTTAGCACAATCATTTTCAGAAAAATCTGGGATCTTTATGTTCTGAAAGAAGTTCTTGCTGTTGAAATTAAGTAAAATGTAGTCAACTGCATGTAGAAGATACACCCCACAATCAAATGAATTATTTTTGATTCGGGCCATCAAGTGATATTAAATCAGTTGTTGGTGAGTTTCTGAAAATAATGAATAAGTTTCAGAGACACCAGCTTAGCAATTTCAGAGTTACCACTACTTCTCATAGAGTCATAGTGATAATATTTATTTACCACTTTTTCATACACAAGTAAGACTCCAATGTGAGCCATTTACTGACTTATAACTATCAACTTCCCCACTGTCATATTTGGCATTGTTTATAGGGATGAGTAGTATGCCCTTTTCATGTAAGGCAAGGGGATCCAGAAGAAATGATATGTCCTTCAGTTCTTTAATTGCTTCAACTATTGTTTGGGTTTCATTAAAAAGGGGTTCTCTTTATTCCCAATCACTTTAACGGTAAGTAACCTGGAAATAAGAATTTATAGTGTCATCTGTTAACCAGGTCTGGCCTAAAATATCCAGTTTTAGATTTGCTGATTTTACCTGTTGTTTTAAACTCTCATTTTCTTTTTGTAGGGCATCATATTTTAACTGTAAGTCCGAAAAATTGGTTTCAGACTTATTGTTGCTATTTTCTAAGGTCTCCTCTTGATTTCTGTAATTTTTTGGTAACAAGGGAGATGGATCCTGATGGGCAAAATTTTTTGTGGGTACTTTTTCTGTTGATGTTTTATTTGCATATTTCAAGTTTCCACCTTTATCCTGCAATGAAGAACTTCTCAGGGGTCCTATTTGTGTTTTATTTTTAAGTTGTGCTCTTGTTTTAATGAATGGACTAGTTCCTGTGTTGTCCTTGATTGAAGATTGTTGTGACATTTTAAATTATATATAGGCTATGTATAATATTAATAAAACAATAAAAAATGTCTATGTAACTGTTTACTATCCAGGGATTTATTTTAATAATTTTATTTAATAATTAATATTTGAATTCACTCTAAAAATTACTTCCAAGAGTAGCAAAATTATTCAGATTCCAAATGGATTTGAACCAGGTATCTTGAGTGTGGAAGGCAGTCGTATTGCCCAACTGAGCTACACAACCCTATCTAGTTAGGACTGATAAGCTTCACTTCACTCATTCAGCTTTACTACAGATAATACTGGAACCTGTTATCTCTGGAAAACCCCAGGCCATTTCACTTGTTAATCACTTTCATAAAAATGTCCATATCAGCTTTTTAGTGTTATCTTTGATGTTTACTTCTTTGAGCTAATATATTGTCTCATATAGTGTCATTGAAATTGAATGAATATTAGAGGTAAAATATTAAAATGTATACTTAGTTTATAGGTTAGTCAATCAGTTAAAACTTTTTGTCATGTTAAATAAAATAAACTTAGCTCAAAAAGTAAGTCCTGATTGCTGAGAACTTAAATCCTATCATAGTCTTGAGTTATACATTAAAAAAAATTCACTACTTTTTATGGTTTTACATTTTTAAAACTAATAATACCAGTCACTATCAAAACAAAACATGCACATATTCATAACCATAATATGTGCAACCAGGTAGTTCTGCAATATGCTTTGGTTTTGTTCATTTAAACCAGCAAATAATATAAATCAAATAATGTGTTATAAGAAGTGGCATGTAGTTTGTAAATGTGTGTTTTAGTTTATAAATGGAAATTGAACAAAATTTTAAATTACTTTAGGGAACGTAAGATAATTGAATAGTATAATAATTGTCTTTATGTTTCATCATTCAGTTTTAAATGGTTATAAACTAGTATTTATGTAATCTGAGGGTATATCCAATTTGCTATATTTTACTGTGGACAGGAATAAAAATACATATAGTAAACTAATATTTTTAAATAGTGTAATTTAATACCAAGAAATTGTTATAGGTTGATGTACGAAGCCTGCTTATTAAGTCTCCATTCAATTGTAGCTGTGTGGCTGAACTCTGGATTTTACTACAAATGTTCTGTTACAAGTTGCATAGTCAAGGAAAATTTGATGTAAGTCCAACAATTAAAACTAATCACTTTACGTGAACGTAATTTATTTAAACTGTTTTGTTATGTTGTTAGTTAGTAGTTACAATAGCCAGTCTATAAATATGTGTGCTTACATTACATATATACTTGAGAGATCATTGTTACATAAGTACTTTGTATTTGTCCTGGACTGTGAATGAATGATTATTTTTTTTAGTTTTATTTTACAAATTTAGTCTCATGCTGGCAAGTGTTATATTTTTATGTTGTTTTGATTTTATGATATAAATGCTATTTTTAATAAATTAAATGCCCTTTTAAAATTTATTCTTAGTAAGTGTTTGAATAATACACATTTCTTAGCTGTATTTTTTTTTAGGATTTGTGGTCATTTATGAACAAAGTGGTGGAGAAAATGTTGGTGTCTGATGGAAGCAGCCTAGTGAGGCCTAACTGTATGTCCCTTGCCCAGTCTGTGACGTCACCTTGCACCAATGTGCATGCCTTCTCACTGTGGTTACTGAAACATACAGCCATGCTACATACATTTGAAGAGAAGGTACACTCTTTGATACAGTTTAACATGGGAATTTAGGCTAAATGGACGGAATGGGAAGAGGAAAGAGAAGTGTGTTTTAAATTGTGATAGTTTACTTGGATTCATTAAAAATACAATAACAACTATTGTTAAGTAGCATAATAATTATTTCTGATCTGGAGAGGAAAAACAAGTGGGACTCGTATAAACAACTTAGAGAGAAAGTGACAAATCAAACTATGTATGGAGAGCACCAATTGCAGCCATTCACATTTTGAGAAGTAGACTAAATATTTCATACATAAGTATAAGATGATTGAATCATTACAAGTCTCAACGTGTTTTCAAATAAAATTTCCAACTGAATAAAGCCAAAGTGTATGGTTTTAGAAATGTCTTATATGTTTATAACTCTATCTTACAAAGTTCCAAGATGATGTTTTAAAATTTTTGAATGTTTCACAAGTACATTAATATGCCAACCATTATAAAGTTTTCATACCGTTAATAATCTGCAGATTAACCTCTATAACTAATTTTGAAATCTACCTTTCTTCTGCACAGAAAGGATATATTTTATTGTTAAATGAAAATATTTCGAAATAAATAATATCAAGATTTTAAAAGGTATGTTTTTGATGTAAAAGAATCTTGTAAAAAGAATATACTTTAATTTTGTGACACCTCTGACATGTTTGTTTTAAATTTATTTTTAATAATAATCAATGTTATATTATGTATAACACAATATGTATAAACCTTTTAATACTTTTTTTAAACTTTTATTTTTCATACTATGTACATTTTGAAATCTGGGATTTCATCTTCAGGTACTAAGGTTAAGTTAATTATGAAAATAAATAATTAAAACCAATTTGTCATGTGTTTTTTCACTACACAGATTTTAAAATGTACATAGTATGAAAAATAAAAGTTAAAAAAGTGTTAAAAGGTTTATACATATTGTGTTATACATATTTATAAAACACTTTTCGAGGCTACATCTCTAACAATGTTATATTAATACAATGTTTATTACCAGAGCAACAGCAGCAACTACCCTCTTCTGGAGACCATCATGAGAGGTCTGCTCAACTCTGATGTCCCAGAAGCACACCTAAGAGTGCATCTCACATTTGTTGAGAGAATCATCACTAAATACTGGGAACCCAAGAGTGAAATCATTGTCCTCCTTTGGGAATATTTTCAGAAGAGACTGAATTCCACATTCTTTGTCCCAGGCTCTTCTGTTGAATCCATGGCAATCATGAGGTGAAAAGATGTTACTTTACAGTGTTTCCATTTCTCTAGTTTTATAAATAGTTTTTTTTTACCTGTGAATGTATAAATAGTTAGAATCTTAATCTATAAGTTTAAAATAACACTAATTTAGAGATAACTAACAATCCCCTACCTAATACAGGGTGGCGCATATGTCAGTTTCCCTAGAAGAGAAATTTAAAGGCGTTATAGGTTAATTGAATAAAACATCTTTAGGCAAGAAAACAAATTCATTATATGAAATTACTTATATATTACCATACAATGTTATAGCAGTTGTTTGAAATGTCCATCTTGATTTTGTATACACTTCATAGAACGATTTAGAACAGAATAATAAATTTTTAGCGATAAAGTTTTATTGTTATTAACAAGTTCAAATGCATTTCTAAATAGGTTTCTGAGTTCGTCAAGATTTTGCGGTTTTGAAGCATACACAGTCTCCTTTATAATACCCCACAGTGAAAAATCACATGAGGTCAGGTCTGGCGAGCGCGCAGGCCAATCGATTGTACCACGGCGACCAATCCATTCATTAAATGTGTTATTTAAAAAAAATCTCGAACTTGGATACCGAAATGTGCTGGGGCACCATCTTGTTGCCAGATGAGCGAATGAATATTGAGAACAGGATTGTTTCTGAGCTCGAGAACTACTACTTCTTACAGCAACCGTAAGTAACGTTCTGAGTTAACATTTCCTTGAAGAAAATAAGGACCAACCAGTGCAGGACTCGAAATACTTCCCCATACACACCAGGCACATTGAGTTCTGCTTGGATTACGTTATGAGGATTTACATCCGACCAGTACACGCAGTTATGCTGATTAACGCATCCATTTAGTTTGAAACATGCCTCATCACACCACAAAATTGATCGTAAGAAATTTGGATCAGCCTCTGAGCGGATAATTATTGTGTTGAAGAATTCTAATCGCCTATCGGAATCATCCTCGTGAAGCGCTTGGAGTAAATATGGATGGAGTAAATTTGAATTGCTTTAACATTCTTTGCACGCTTTTTCTTGATATTTCTAGTTCAGCAGATGCCTTACGAGTTGATTTACTGGGACTGGCTACAAAAGCTTAAGCAACTGTCTGCAGGTTTTCTTCGTTGCAAATTGATCATGGACAACTACACTTCGGGTCATTTAAAACGCTTCCTGTGTTTTCAAATTTCTTATTTAACTTCCGCATATACTGTTGAGTGGTTATCGCGACACCAAGATATTCACCACTAAATTCTTCAATTATTATAGCAGTATTTTTATTATGTTTCCACCACAACTGAAGGATGTAAACTCGTTATTGGGTTGTAAACATTTTTAAAATCACTATACACTAGCCACTGGAACAGACAACAATGAGAGCATACAACTATGAACTTACTCTGTGTTGCTGCCAACTCAATATTGTTACCAACCTATCGAAACAAAATATCCCAATTTATGGAGAAACTGACCTGAGCAACTGCCTAGATTGTAATAAATCACTGTTAACTTGCATTGGAATTTGGTAGTGAAATGGATTCCATCATATATGTTAAGAATACATTTTATAGTGACGCACATGTATTCAACAACAGTAGTGAAAAATTTGGCCCTACTGTTTAATCAGTCAATGACTGTTTGAAATATACACAATTACCATCCTTATGTAGAATTTGAAAGAACTCATTATAAAATTTGAGATATTCTATTGTCCTAAGTATAAAAAAATCTGGTAGTAAACGTATTTTGAGAGGAAAAAATCAGTAACTGGTGGTTCTAAATTAGTTAGTGAAGTTTTTTTGAGTAAGTTAAGGCTAATCTGGTTTTTGTTTTGTAAAATTTATGTGGCATTGGAGAGTTATAGGGATGTCTTTTTCTGCCAAAGGTGCCACCGAAGCTCGCACTGATGGCCTGGGGCATTTCCGATCGGTACTTTCCCAACATCAGATCATGTCTTAGATCGTCCAACTTATCCGTTTCAGATCCAGTTCTGGCGAAACAAAAAACACATCCTTTGAGATAGTAAATAAATTCATGCTCAGATCACAAGGGCACTGATTTATTTTTTATATTTATAATACATACATATGTATTTACCTACTGATTTAACTAACAACAAATAGTAAATAGGGACATAAAGGCCTCCTTATTGCCAACATGGCCTCCTTTTGAGAAGCAGAAAATAAAAACCAATTGTCATAATGACATAACATTTTCTCAGTAAATCAAATAAAGTTCTTTCTAATAATGTAGTTCTTTTAGGTCCCAGGTAAGAAAAACTCCTCCAAAAATAGTACCCAATTACACTATTTGACTGGGTTTTATTATAATAAAACCTGTAGTATACTTGTATACATGTCATTGTTTTACTCAATCAGTATTTAAATGTAACAATTTATTATCTTAGTCTAGACGAAGCCAAAGTTCAATGCTTAACAACTCAGCTTAGTGTTCCATAAAATCAATGAAGGAGTTTATTCCAAGAAAGAGATTGGTTGTCAATTACACTAGTTTTTGGTGTAGTTGAAAAGAGAAGGTAGATCAAATGAAATAAACATTTTCCATTTCAATGAGCAGTTAGAGTAAATGGATCTTTCTTACACTTAACCTACTTTTAATAAAAATAAATAAAGTATACAGTAGACTAAGAGTAACTCTATGTATCTTTACATAAAATTAAAAACAAATATTACACAATAACTCACATATGCACAGATCTCAATGGCACCTAGAATGAACCAGTTCTGGTCATCCGCTTTATGTACATCTTCTGTCTAACCATGAACCAGTGACAGCGTTCAACATATTTAATGGAGAGACTAAGGGAATTCTGCGAGTCGCACACACTAATTATAAAAATGTTTTGTAGTTTTAACACATTAGAAGCAATCATCAGATAAACAAGTAATTGTTATATCAGTATCTGCCGATTAGGTAAAACGTGATAATCACCATTATCAGCTAAAGATGTATATTTCGGTATTTAAACAAATTTTTTCTTCACTCCTAATTTATTTGCTAGCAAAATCAGTACAACTAATGATCGATATCTTTATTGATATAACGAAAAACTAGTTTGTGTCCTAGTACAATGCTAATTATCACTTGTCCCCCTATTTAGAACACACATTAACCGATCTGTGCCCATTAAGCCCACACAGTAGATTAGATTGCCACATTGCTTAGTTTGACCAACATTAGATTTTAGAGATTTATGAACTATCCTTTGATAAGACATACACAGGAAATAGATTCTTATCTTTAGTCAATAGACATCTTCCATGATCCTGGAAAGATGAGATAAAATAATGAACATTTACTTTCCAGCGAAAGTGTCATGGGAATGGTGAAGCAGGTCAAGTCTCGCCTGACAAACAGCACTCATTGTGACGACAGTTTTCAAATGTTTCTACGCATTTTGGGTAAGACATCAGCCTTCTGTATTGTTAATTAGTTACAATAAAAATGAATATCAATTCAATTATATATAGTATCAAATATGAATATTGAGTTTAGCTCATAGACTAGACTCATGGAATCTGGAGTCATTTTCATCTGAAGAAATTTTAAACACTTCGGTGATAAAGAAACTCAAAATGAACTCTTTTTTTGACACCAGAGACAAGTAGACTACAAAATATAGTGTCATTTCAAAGAAGTATTCTCATTGTCTTATCAGGTGCACAATTGAGTACACTACAATGTTTTAGACATGATCTCTCTAACTACAGTGAAACAACTGAGCTTTTGGATGTCTTCAGACGAACATGACTCCAAATTCCAGATATGTTACATCAGATTCCAGATGCTGCACTAAGAGGAAGGTGAACTGAAGCTAAATTCAATATTCACATTGAATCAACCCTTCCCATCATACTAAGTTATGTGTTGTATCAAATAGTTGCATAAATCTTGCAATAGAGTTAAAGATGGAATAGTTACCTGGCTAGATTACTTTAGCTATGTTCCAAATTGCTGCTATAGAGTATATTTTATTTGTTTTGTGTTCAGGTTTACACCTCCAGAGGGTGTCTGGCCAGACACAACACTGGAACCAGATCCGGGGCCGTATCTACTCCAAGCTCTCACCCTCCAAGATGCAGGGCCTTACAGAAGTGGGACTCTACCACATCGCTTCTCTCTTCCTCACTCTGGCTGTCACAGCTGATCTTACCGAAGTGGTAATATAAGGGCTTTAAATAGTCTTTCTCTCAGATTTCATAATGATTATTTCCCTTATTTTATGTTGTGGCTTTTTGTCTTTTAATATTATTTGTACTGTAATCTTTATGATAGTTTTTTTTGTCATGAGGGGTTTTTGCAGTTTACACCTTTCAGCCTTCCATAGTACAGTTTTCCTGACTCCTGTATATTTATCTTAAGTTTCAAATTTTCTTAACTTATTTCTGAATAATCACATGGGCACATATGAAACTTCATGTAGTAAGTTTTATTTTGTGTTAACAAAGACAACAGGAACTGGTTTTAATAATCGTTATTAAGTATTAATCATTGTAACCATATGAACTTGTTTTGATAACAGGACAGTTTCAGAAAAGAAGACCGCAAGGAATACTCACATAAATATTCCTATATTAAAATAAATATTATTTCATAAACTTACAGAATATGAATTAGATTTGGAACTATATTATTGTGTTGTGACTTTACAAATTTACAATCTAATTTGTTTTGACTTGCCAGATCCATTTATGTTGAAGCACCATGATGGTAAAAAAATGGTAGAAGTGGGAGGAAAGAAATTATATGAAGGTAGCCCCAAACTCAGCACTTAATTTACCCGAACTCGTACGCTCACAGCTCATCATAGAGTATAAGCTGGTAGTCATCATATATATTGTTTCATATTTTTAGAACCTGGTTCCATTAAGCAGCCTGTTTATGAAACACAAACTTAAAATATTTATGCCACAATCTCTCTAAGTCAAGTCAGTCTGTGGTTTCAATACAGTATTTCCTTGATCGGTCTAGCTTAATTGGCTGGTTGTCTCCATATTTATTATTTATTGAAGTGTGGCTAGCCTTCCAGTTTATTGGCTGAATCAGCCATAACAGTAACTGTATCATTTACAAAAAAAAAAGCTGTCAGTACTGACCATGAAATATTTACATAGAGTGTGAATATAATTGGTCCAAGAACACTGAGATTATTAAAAGTTTATAGAACATGTCAGAATTACAATACTTATCAGTGTCGAATAATTCCTTCTGGGTCTCTGTCTAACCAGCATCAGATGTGGTAACAGTGTTGTACACAGCATCATAATTTTTATTGAGATTCTTAACTCTATAGCAAGTTTTATTGCTTGTAAGGCAGTCTTCGATATTCCAACAATGGATATATAAACATCGTCTTCCCTTTATTGTCTAGTTAGGAAGCAGCAGATTTTAATGTGAATGAATTATAAATAATTTGAGCAAAAAAAACCTGTTTCTTAGAATTTTATGAGACTAAACAATAACATTTCCCAACGAATAAACATATATATATATATTGTTCGTAACAGAATCAAGTTTAGATTTTTAATGATACAGGAATGATGACTACTTCCAATGTAAAGGTTTTAATGGTAATCTGTTTCTGTATTGTGTTGTAGTGCAAGAAGCTGCAGGTGCTACTCGGAGCATTGTCTGAGCCTGAGCTGGAGGGAGGTATGCGGCGGCTGGTCTGGAGGACACATTTGTCTGTATGTTTGCTGGCAGCTGAGCGTGGCCAAGATTTCACCGCCTTTCTCTCCCCAGTCACCAGTGCTCTGGACAATACCACCAACATCCAGGAGGCTGTGGCCCTCTTCCGAACATATCTTGATGGTCTTAAAGACATCATTGAGTGCAGTCCTTGTTTGAGGATGGACTACAACATACTGATTGGTATGTACTCAAAGATATCTTAAATTTTTTCTATTTATAATATGTTCAATCTTCACTGATTCTCCAACTTTTCGATATTACCGAAAGTTGAAATTTGGTGCATTTATGGCTGATGACTCAAATAGAAAAACTAAAGCATTTTCATAAATATCAAACGCCCAATGGGGTTGAAATGGTTTTGTAACCCGTAGAAGTAGTATATTTTTGTTTGTCCTATAATGATGAATTTGACACACATGTGCCTCATGATCTCAATAGACAAAGTAAATATACTACATGAAGATCAATTGTCCATATGAGCTGAAAAAGAGTTGCAACACCTAGAAGAACTATGTTTTATTTTAAAACTTCCCATGGCCTAGAATGATGAAATTTGATATACAAATGCCTTGTATTATCAATATCTCAACAGACTACCGGTATCTGAAATCCCTAGACCACAAATAGATTACAATAGCTGGTAATAGTTGCACCGAGAATAACCTAGACTGGAAGAAGATTGTAAGGGCCAGACTTAGTCACTTTTTGTCTAAAGTAGGTTTCTCAGACCGAGCATGTATATATTTTTTATCGTGGCAACAAGGCAAACTATATTATGGTGTATGAAATATAATTCATTTAGACCAGAAATACTTCTTCGCACGCTAAATCTGAAATAAGCCAGTGGAAGTTTTGTTGAACTTTTTAACCTCTTAACAATGAACACTGATCTAATACATATCATAAACTTGTCTGCTTCCGATTTAAAATACTTCTAGGACATCACTATAATACATTACTAACGATTTGATGAATTACTATGATGGTTTTAGTGTTCCTCCACTTTAGCCTAAAATATTTGAAGTGTTACTGAAATTGTTAAAACTATTCATTTAAATATTTTGGAATGTTGCAGAGAAACTTGTGTATTTTATTGGTACTCATAAAAACTTGTTTCACTCTCTGACTTCAAGGTCCCAAAACATGGCTCTTTAAACTTCATTAAACTTCAACTTAAAGTCCATTTGTTCGTAAAGTTATTTGTGCCTGCATTCAGGGTTAGACAATTAATCCAAGTTAATATTTTAATTTAAGCATTTATTTAGAACTAAATTTGTATTTTACTTAAGGGACTTGAGTATATCTTCTAGTGACCATCATTTATTTCCAGGAGTGTTTATTAAGCCATTCAGAAAGGACATGCCTAAGATGTACCTGTTACTGAGTAGACAGTTTTTTGCAAAGCCGTGAGTAATTGCTAGTTACTTATAAAAAACATAAATTCGTCAGGGCATACTAAATACAATCTTTCCAGGTTTTGTTGTAATCAGTTATAAAAATTATGGCAGTGATTTTATTCACATTAAATTTTATACATTAGTACCTTTCTAGTTTACCCTCAGCGAGTCTGTTGGTCCTGTTTTCCGATCACCTATCAGGCACAGACTTGTCAATAATTTATCAAGATACAAGATAACCCAAGCCTATGCGGCCTATAACCTACCTGCATGCCTTTGTTTACTTATCAGTAGTGTTGCTGCATCACTAATCTGGTGTGTAACAATCATTAACCATGATCTTGGTCCTTCTTGGCCAATGGACTCACTAACATAACACTCATTAAAAACTGCATCTAAATTTTCTGGCACATTGTTTCCGCTAATCACAACAGCACCGTCATACTGAAATCACGTCTTTTGTCTTTCTTCTTACTTAATATTTTCCAACAAATTCATGAAGATTTAAGAAGGACATTCAGCAAGTATGCAAGATAGATGGTTGAGTTTAGTATATTATGTAGAATGTATGGCCCTGTAGTTTCTAAAATTTCCTGTCCACACATAAAATTAATGAGAATCGATTCTGACATTTTCTTCAGCTCAAAGTAACAGCTTCTTCTATTGAGCTTTTTGATTCATCTGCGAATGGATAGAATTTGTTTGATGAAATCTGGGTTGTCCAGCTTGTGAAGAGACCGGTGACACCAAACCACACTGACTGCGTCACAAAAATGGTTGTACAAATTTAAATAATGGTTTTAGCTGTGGTGGGAAGAATTGATTCAATGTGAATGTTGAGTTTAGCTCCAATTCACATTCGACTTTGTGCAGTGTCTGTAATCTGACTTCACAGACTTGTCATGGAGTCATTTTTGCCAATTGTGCACCTGATGAGACAACGAGAATACCTCTTCACCTATATTTTGTAGTCGAGGTGTCTCTGATGTCAAAATGATGTAAAGTTCATTTGAGCTTCTTCGTCTTCGCTTATTTTTTGGATCTCTTCTGATGAACATGACACCAGATTCCATGAGTCAAGTTTGTGATGGCGTCAAATTTCAGACACTGCACAAACAGGAAGGTGGATCCAAACTCAACATTCATATTGAAACAACCCTTTTCACCTTGGCTATGTTGTGTGTAAAAAACAAGTTCTTTGTTCAATTTTCTTATATATTAATTTTGAAATATTTTTCTTGTATTTAACATTGTTGTTTAGAAAAGTAACTTAAACCTAGTATCATTTTTGCAGTCTAATTTTAAGTTCTTGATCATTTTCATGGAGGAATGGAAAGTAAATATGTATCCATTTATTTCTGTTATGAATTTGTTTGCTCTTTTCTTGATTTAGGTTAATTTTACATGTGGCATCAAATGTCTTTCAACTTTGAAAATTTCAAGGGGAATTTATGATTTGATTTGACTGAAGATTATGTACAATCTTAAGATGTCTAATGTATTGTATTAATAAGACTGCTTTTATGGTTTTTAAAGGTAAGAAAAATGAATTATTTTTGGATATTCATACTTTGTTGTACTTTTCAAATATTATTTTGGGAAGTATAACATACAAAAGTATTAAGCAACATGAATGTTTCACTAGGAAATTGGATACCAAAGTACCTGACAGAGTGCTCCCAAAATGATGCAAATCGTCTTCTTGATACTCTTCAAGTCCTGACTTCGAGAGTACAAAAACAGCCATTGGAGCATACAAAGTTTCAAAGTGAGTAGTTGATATTTCAGTTGAAAATACTATAGCCACACCTTTTCTGAGCAAATTAACACATTTTACCCTAGACCCAACTTGTTTTAGTTTACTAGGTTTTTAAAGGTTATTTACATTGAATCAATTTTAAGTTATATAATTGAATATGAAGTTATTTTTTCCTAACATATTATATATAAAATTAAAGATGAAAAAATATTAATATTTCTATTAGCAAAATTATATTATTGTAAAAGAATGTAAGAAAAAGAATGGAATATAATGTTTATGATATAAACTTAATCGTTTATTGTCAGCATATACTTAAGCTGTTATGTGATACTAAATGTGTAATTAGTACTATAGTATGAGACACATCATTGCAAGTTCAGCCATTTGGGGTGTTACCACACCCCACTTTCCCTGCACTTTGTGGTATTGCCACATTGTCAAATCAGCTGATTTTCAGTATTAGGCTACGCAACAACTTTTTGCTCCGTTCGGGTTGTTTACATCCATTTTGTTCTTCTGCAATCGATTATTCTGGATGTTTTAATTTTATTATAATTTTTCCTCAAGTTCTGTGTTGTAGTGTAAACTAATTGATTAATTTAAATTGTGAAGGTGAAGATTCAGGAAGATAGTTGAGAAGTAACGATCGCTCGATTGTTGAATTCAATCGATCCCATCACTGGTTATTCTTTCGCTACAGCTAGCAACATTGTGCCACAACCCAGGCTAACACTGATATGTCTCGACCTTAGTCACTATATGTACTTGTTACTTTCTTGTATCATATAACGTTTATGAATATTTTCAATAAAATAAATCCCTTATAGGCAGCGTATGGCAGTACTTGAGCCCTTATGTGAAACTGAAGATTGGAGAGGAAGGTCCACTCCAGCTGGTAGATGTCAGTCTGAGTCTCTGTCAGTTGTCGTACACCCACTCCGACACCCTCAAGGACATCATTCAGCTGTTCCTCAACAACAACAGCACCAATATTGGGTATGCTACAAGGATTATGCAGAGCTAAAGTTCCCATATATGACAAGTATTATGTCCAAATATCCCAAATACAGGAGTTATCTCAGTTAGAAAAGATATGTACAGGTTGTTTAGAACTCTCTTCCAATATTTTAAAGCATCGTTACTAAGAGAAAAAAAATCTATATATCATATTAAAATTGTCTACAAGTATCCATTAACTTTTAAAGGTACCATTTTGTCCTTGTTAGATAATACCTTATCGTTTATTACAATTTTAAAATACAAGGGATGTAAAATACACGGATATTTATGGTTCAGGGTAAATATCCAATCTTCATAAATACCTGGGTAATTTTAAAATACAAGGGATGTAAAATACACGGATATTTATGGTTCAGGGTAAATATCCAATCTTCATAAATACCTGGGTAATTTTAAAAATTTTGTATAAATTCCTGATGTACAGTATTTAAGCTTTTGGAAATGTATGTAAACTCATATTTCAGTTCACTATTAAGTTAAACAATTTAATTTATGTCCATCTATGAGATTTTGGGTGAGCGTCATTAAATCCTACCACACAGTTTCTTTTATGTCAGATATGGAATGTAAAAATTTTCATTCTTATTATAATTTGTTATTTCTAGCATTTAAAAATCTTTATATTACAAGCATTGGTTTATGATATGTTTCAGATTGGTCAGACGATTCTTATGGCTGTTAATACAGCAAAATGATTTAATGGCGTTGTTGGAAAACGTGCCTTCAGGTTCGGCAGAACCCCTAACAGTTCTAATTGTCAAGGTACTTGTATAATCATTCAGTTGGCATTGTTGACTATTTTCTATTTCATTTCATATACTTTCACAAAGTTATTTAAAAAATGTAAAATCCATGACACGATGTTCAGATTTTGGAAGTTAAGTGTTGCTTCATTAATTGAATCAAGTATGTATATTTTTACCAGAAATTTGTCAATCTTATAATTATTGTTTTAGTATATTCAGTTTGACCAACATGTGCATATTAACTATATTTTTCTTAATTCATTACAATATCCAGATCAAGTTTTAAGTTATTTAAAATGTTTACTTTTCTTTAGTTTATTTTTTTATAAATAAATAAAAAGATTCAATATAAATATTTACTTTCTATTGAAATGATTTAAAAAAAGTCATGTACAGTTTATGTGTTTCTAATGGTAAACAATACATCTATGATGGCATCCTGGTTACAATTTTCTTATCTAGTTTTAAGTGGTTTAAAATGTTTATTTTTAAATATTTATGAATGAAATAATATAATAAATAAAGTCATGTACATTTTATAAGTGTTTCTAATGGTGTGAACACTGATGCCAGGGCTGGATTCGCTGCAGTCTACTTAGTGTGGACAGCAAGAACAGTGAGCTGAGTCGTATTACGAACTACGTGGCCTACCTGCCGTTCATCGCAGACATATGTATGGATCTCCCTTCCTCCAATGACCCTCTTGTACACTTTATTGTCACCACATCAAACAAGTTCAAAGCTGCCAAGGTACAACTAACGTTTTTACTTTCAGTAACTCTGTAATCTTATAATAAAAATTAAAGAAAAATCATATATAATACATTATTAGGTAACATGGTATCGCTATACCCCAACAGGGATCGTTTCTGGCTGGTTTATTTCTTCTAGTTAAACCCACCACTGGGCACAGCAAAAACGGATGTGTCACTTAAATCTAGACAACCTTATGGATGTCCAGGAGCAGCACATCACTAACCGCAAATGTTGAAATTCTGAGGTTCATGGGCAATTCTATAGGTCTAGTATACTGTGGTAGATGACTGTTGGAGTTGGTGGGGTTTGTTCCCTAACTATCAGAGGTTCTTGCTAACCTCAACAAGGGTATGCCACCCCCTGCCTGCTTTGACTGGAGAGGCTGGTTCAGAGCTGGCCTTCCCTTCTTCTGGGGAGACATGACTTTGAGATGTAGTGCCCTAAGTCTTCCTCATGGATCTCGATAGGAGGCGGTCCCTACTCCCTAACCTTACCTATCCTGAATATCCTGTCACTCCTGAAGCAGCGCAAAGGTTCTTACAGGACTAAGTGCAATTTATAAGCTTGCCCTAAGAGAAAAAAAAAAACATGGTATCGCAATACAAAACCAATAAGGCAAACAGCCATTTTGTGCAAACCTATCAACAATTCAGAAATAATTGCACTACTAGGAGACAGTGAAAGAGAAGATTCAGTAAGAATTGATAGTTTGGTTTTTTGAGAATGTTGTAAACTAAATTATTAGTTAAAACAAAACACAATATATGAAAAATATAATAAAATACAGATACTCAAGTATCTGTATTTTATTATTTTACTACTATGTAGACGCTGGAAATTTATGCATATTTCATTTTGTCTATTATGTGAATGTTACGGCACTCAAAAGGTTAAAGTCAGTCCTAAAGTTGACAAACCTAGATTTTAGTGTATCAAAATGAAAATGTAAATGTATATTACTAAGCCAAATACAGTGGATGGAATGAAAGGGTTGTCCTGAAGAAAAAACTACAAAGGCTTTATTCATTGCAAAAAGTTGTTTTGTGCTTCATGTACACATTACAAATTTCTTTGCATCTTGGGAGTGCCGATGGCCGAGTGGTCTAAGACATTGGACTTTGAGTCTGAGTTAGAGACTCAACTTGTAGTGACTTGTAGTGTATTGACTCTCTCCCTTATTCAGTTTTATAAGATCCTCGCACAGTCCAGTGGCCCATGAGGACAGGCAGAATAAGGCTCAAAAGGGGACCGGCTTCTCCTTAAAAGAAATATATCTTTGGAATTTTAATCTTTCCTATTGTTGATGTGTTTTATCCTTTCTGTATAGGATATCATGGAGAGAGGCAGCCTGAGACAAAGAATGTCTCGCTACTTGACCGGTATGGACAAGTGGGTGGAGCCTTTCATCAAGCAAGGAAAGTCTCCCGAGATTGTGGCTCGTATTTATCACATCGTCGGCCTTATAGTCTCTCTGATGCCCTCTTTTGTCTACGTCAAGGTGACTCATTCATATTTGCTTTAACGAGAGTTTAAAAAGACAATTTTTTTAACAAATAAAACAAGCTTGCTATGTCTTTATTAATTGAAAAATTTATTTAATTAAAATTAGAACATAGTGTGAAAACTTTGATTTCAAATAAGTTGCAATGCTTGTAACTGTTCTACGTTTACAGTGAATCAGATAGATATTTGGATTTTTCTTAATCCAAAGAACTGACTTTTATGTCAGTCTACACTAAACAGAATATTTATTTTAAGTTCCAGTCAAGACCTAACACTGTTCAGAAAGGATTCTTGGATGTGATGTTTTGTGCCACTCAGTGCGTATAAGCCAAATTTTGACACTAAACAGAATATTTATTTCATATTTCAGTTGAGACCCAACACGGTTCTGAAAGGGCCGTTGGATGTGATGTTTCTGCCACTCCGCGTGTATAAGGTAGATTTTGAAACTAAACAGAATATTTATTCTATGTTCCAGTCAAGACCCAACACGGTTCTGAAAGGATTGTTGGATGTGATGTTTCTGCCACTCAGCGCGTATAAGCCAGATTTTGAGCCCAGCTCTCATATCAAGGCTGTGATTGCAGCTAACATTCATCTGTATATCAAGGGTCTGGCTGATCTAGGTAAGATTTATGTTTATAAGTAAAGAACTACTGTTTCAGCCTTTTTATAGCAGGAATTGCATTGAAATTGATAGGCACTTTCAATGAACTGGATCAAGTGGTTTATGCAATATTACGTTACCATAAAATAATCAGACATTTTATACATAATATATGAACTTAACAGTGCTGAGAGAGGAATGGCTAGATCCTGTTATCTCCATTACATTCAGTATGGCCAGATCCTGTTATCTCTATTACATTCAGGACAGCCAGATCCTGTTTTCTCCATCACATTCAACTCATGGCTCTTTCTAGCTAAATCAGTTCACTGTTCTCGGTGAAAGTGGATTGTTATTTCATACTGCTTTAAGAAAATTCAAGTCTTCAGCAGTGATTTCAGAAAAGGTTGAAATAGAAGTGTTGTTAAAATTAAGCTTACTCTATGCTTTCAAGATTATAAATGTAAACAAATTGAAAATAGTGGTTAACTGGTTGTGCTGTTGTAAAACAATGTTTACACAGAAAAGTTGATTACATTGAACATGCTCTTTCAAGTAATAATATTGTTTGGTGTAATGAAATTCCCAACTTTGAGACCAAGATGGGATTTTTTGCAATGGCGTGTAGCTCGGAGTGATTTTCAAAGTAAGAATAGGCTTATATGTTAACCAGGACCCTAAGAATGTTCATGTAAAATTTCAGTACTAGTAGTTTTTATGTGATCGAGTAACACGCACCTACGCAACAATGGCAAGATTGTAACCTGTTCACAAAATTACTACATTGGTATTTGGACAAGCTTGCATAACAGTGAACTACAAAGTGGCCCAATGAATGATAATAATTCATGACTCCTTCACCACGATGATAGGCCAAATAATGATTTGTCAGTCTTGACGTTTTTAGCTAAACACCATACTATATTAACCGATTTTACTATATTAAGAGACATATCATTGCCTGGTTAGTGGCAAATAAAGTGTTGTTTAATATGCTTCGGCCTAATATATGATATTACTATAGAAGATTAGTTTCTTGTGATAATACTAGTATTAGAGTTATGAAATAAGATCTCTTTACATTGTTGGTCAGTGATAAAGGCAGACGGCCAGACTTGCAATGATATGTTTTGTACTATAGTGTGATTCAACTCTTTGTTACATTTTTGTTAACTTCATTTCAATCAGCTGTGAAAGGAATACAATTTAAGTTTGCTTAAGCAGTGATAGCATATGCAATGGAAGCCATACATTATTTTACAAAAAGAACTTCATCATTGCACAGTAGAAGTGTTACATCAAGTGGTAGGGATCTAGAATGTTTAATATAAAAATTGTAGAATTAAACTTTTACTACATCCTCAATATGCCTCATCTCACATGACTATTTGATATGTAACATTTTATTAATGTTGTTTGTATGCAATATTATTTAACAAAGAAATCTAGGTTTTGTGTTTTTGGGTGTATGAAATTGATGTTTTGAATTTAAAAAATATAATATAATAAATGAGAAATATAATTTGTCCACATTGGGAAGTATGTTTTAGCAATAAATTGCTAGAAATAAATGTTTTAAAACTTTGTTATTTAATATATTTTTCCTCACCTATGATTATTTTTTAAGACTTTTTTTATATCTCCTGACAGAGTTTGGAGACATTTTCTTGGTTTTTTTTGGAGAATGCGTGTGCCCCCATTCCATAGACTGCAGTTTTGTTTCACAATTGACATGCTTCACCCATGTTTCATCACCAGTAACAATACCAGAAGTTTGTGACTATGTTTGCTGTATTCATCAAGGAAAGTTTATGTTGCAGCAAATCTTTGTTTTTTGTGATCTTCCGTAAGGATTTTTGGAATCTACCTGGCACAAAATTTGTGGTATCCAGACTTCCCTACAAAAATTTCATGAAATAAACTTAATGAAATTTTTGGGAAATGTTCTGAGAGTTCAGTCATTGTGAAACCGATTTTCACTAAAATTTTCATTGATTTTCAACATCAAATCTTCAGTCACTACACTAGGCCGACCACTACGACTATTGTCATGAACATTGGTGCGGCCATTTTTAAAGTTAATACTCCACTGCCTACTCTGCTTTCACTCATTATTCCATTTCCATAAACTTCACACAGTTGGTGATAGATTTCAATTGGTTTATGGTTTTTTGCCAACAAAAACCTTATCACTGAACGCACTTCACAAGTAGCGGGATTTTCAATTGCAGCACATATTTTAATTAATCACAATGAAAAAAGTACAAAAGATACAGATTGCGCGTGAATACAGCTCGATGCGTACTGAACACCAGTGTTTTGACACCAAGATGGCGGCTGTAGCCCACCCACTACCGCACCATTCAAAAATGTCTTTTACTTTCTAAATAGCCCTTGTGTCTGTCAGCCTACTTAAGTCGATTTAAATATTATATAATAGATCAGCACAGAAAACAGAGTATCATAATGTAAATAAATAACTGTGTACGTTTAATTTGACTATAATCTTTAAAATAACAAATTAGTTAAGTGAAATAAAGCTGATGATTGAGAAAGGATTTGTGTGACCAGGAATGATGCATGATGCGTACATAGACCGGTGCACAGAGGACCTGGTGAGGATCTACCTTCCTTGGGTCTCTGGTTCAAGCCGTTGCAGTCTCCATGAATGTGTAGAGCGGGAGGATCGCTCGGCTCGTCTGCTTCTTACTGCAATCTGCTCAGCTTTCATCAAGCGCAAGGTTTCCAGCCCCCACCCTCACTGTTCTCAGGTATAATACAGGTTCTGTCATCAGGTCCTTAGTGTAGTGGAAAAATGTAATATATTTCAATGGTATGTTAAGCAAGCAACTAGCCACATGAATTAAGAAGATATATGTGGCGCATATGAAATGGGCTTTATAGTGATCAGTCTTGTATGTATTGAATTGTTTTTTCTTAGACCCACAGTAAATGGAATATATAAACATTGTTGTTAGCAAATTAGTTGTAATAGGGCAAGCTTATTGTTTTGTACTTTTCCATCTGATTCGGTATATTTATAATAAGTTTTGGTTATTTATTTATTTATGAATTTGCCCGTAATTTAACTTGGAAAAATTTACATTAATTTGTATTTTTGAGAAAAATATGTAATAATGGGTGTTGTATAGATGAAAGGTCAAGTGTTGAACAACATATTACAAAAAGAGATAAGCGTATTCAGAAAAAGTAAGCGTGGATATGAAACGGAGAGTACATTTTTTAGTTTCTCTGTTAAGAATATTAAGAGAGCTGATACATTTTGTTTGGCTTGAATATCTCTTTAAGTCTGTGTCAGCTGATTAACAATGATAGTTAATCTACAGAAAAACTATAGCGTCATTCTAAATAGGAAATTGTTACACTGTATATTGAAGAAAATGGACTACGGCTATGGTATGAGATAAATGGTTTTTTGACACGGTTTGACCCGGAAATCATTGACGATAGTCATGATGTTGGTCACATAAGTCAAAAAATTACGATCTTTACTTTCTTAAATATTTGAAGGTTGTCCTTTTTCACTGAAGAATATAAAATAAATACACAATATGTTTTCTGATTATTAATATAAAAATAACCAGTGTGTAACTTTACAAGCATCCTTTTATATGATGTGTAAACTAGCCACTCGTTGGTGTCTTGCATAAAATCTTTTTACTTTTATTAAATTTCAGTTTAATTTAAGTTTACAAGTTTAGTTCTGCTGACAATTAAAGCAAGTAGAAGTTAAAGTATTAAAACTGCACATGTAAATAGTTGGCTTAATACTACATGGATAAAATGCAGTATTTTTGAAATCAGTATATATAATGAGTTTGATTCAACTAATTTACATACTTTGGTTGTTGTTTGTTAATCACTAATTATTATTGTTTATTTTATGTTGCAGGCTCTAAGGTTCCTGTGCTTGATTGCAAAAAGAAATTCAAAGGAGCATCGTGTGATGTCACAATTGGTGGACACCTGCTTTGAGCATGTTTGTGATGTCATCATGTTTTGTGATGATTTTCATCCCTGTAAGAATATTGCCAAAGAGGTTCTTGTGTCAATATTTGAATCCTCCAGCTTTGGAGATGAAATAAGGTAGTACTAACAATGAACATTTATCAGTCCAAATATCATAAAATTAAATGAATTGAATTAGTACATCAATAAATAAGTAGATCTATTGAATTCTTTGCTAATAATCAAATACAAACAATTTTACAATATATCACTGATGATGACATTTTAATACCTATTCTGTTAATGACCCTATTCTAGTTTTGCTTAGTTCTGATTCAGGAAATAAGCAGTTTTGATTTTGAATTAACCCTTAGCACGCCTTAGACGGAATAATCCGCGATGTTTTTTGGTCTTATAACGCCAAAGACGAAATAATCCGCCGATCGAAAAAAATATATTTTATTACTGTTTTTGAAGTTTATAAATCCAAAAAATAAGCCACAATACAAAGTAATGTACTGGCTGGACCAAATAATCCAGTTGCAGCTGTCAGCTGGCCGCAGTAGGTAAACAGTAAATTGTTTTGTTGCTGGCAGCTGTTCTCCCACTCCCGTCTGTATGCCGATGACGATACTATCCGCCATTACGACTCTCAGTGGAGCACGCATTGTGCCTTTGGGAAGTGTTCTTAAGTTGTCATTCCTTATACAAACAGTTGTAAAAAGTTATTGTTACCATGTTTTAGGTGTTATAATAAAGTTTTTATTGTTTCTTTTCTGTTGTGTGATTATGGTTGCAAGTTATGTCCCGAGACCCCATGGCTTCATCCCGATTTTTGTTTTGAAGTTTACCGTACAACTGCCGAAATCTATTATTATCAGAACTTATAAAACTAATCAAGATCAGCATATTACACTTTATTTGTTTTCTTATCCTTGTGCATAGTTTTCATATTTTTCATCACATGCATTTGATTACTCTGTAACCTAAATTTGATTTTGATTGAAATATTCCATTATTATGAAAAATATGATTATTTTAATGCAAGTATTACACTGCTGTAAAATTTATTTTTTTTGTGCGACTATTAGTCATTAGGAATGAATAAAAAAATTAGCTTTAAGGAATTTTCATTTTTATTTTTTCACCTTAAATGAGCGTAATATAAAAAATTACTAAATTTATATCGGCGTTCAAAGGGTTAAACCTTTATAATTTATCATAAGTGGAATAAGATTGGTTAACTTAATGTTTTCAAACTTTGGGTTATGTACTTTTGTGGGTATTCAATAGAATTGTGTCATTACATTTTAAATTGACCAAAGCTTAACTTCAAAATAGACTTATGTAAAAAAAAGAAAATAAAGAAACACTTCTTTATTGAGGCGAAATTAGGACCATATGGTCCTTTTTTACATTTAACCTCTTAAAATAAATTAATCTTAATAATGTAAATTAAGGCTTATTAACTAAAACTTACACTTACGGTATTCCATTCACTCAGTCACGATTCAGAGACACTGAGAGATTATGTGCTGATCTTTGTTGTAGTAGCTCTCTTCATTTTATTAGCTGAGTGTATTGACTAAGGTTTTTAAGTTTAAATTTGACTCTATGTCACCATTCTTACTTTTCTTACAGTTTGTAGTGTACTGTGATTTGTTACAACAGAATTTTAAAGTGCACAAAGGCTTGGTGGTTGATAAAATACAAAACGTTGTTCTAACTATAGGTCAACCGCTATTAAAGAAACCTGCGCAGAAGCATATTTCTGAGCAGTACTGCGCAGGAGGGGCCCCCCTCCCGGAGTTGGGGTGGGGAGTGGGACCAGCACCTTCTTGTATCTGTTTATCAGCTGTGTGGATCGTTTCTTGCTCTCACAGTTTTGTTTACACTGCAGCTACTTTACCTGTTCTATAACTATATATTTTTTGTGTATGCGTATATAAGTGTCGCAGTCTAAGCGTAAATTATTAATTGAACAGATTAATGTAGCTATAGATGTATCCAGGAAGCTTGCATTTATTTTGTTTTGAGGTTAGCCGTGCAGTGGCAGTAGCCATTAGAGATTTGTCGTACAATTCGAACGGGTCCGTCAAGTGAACAAGTGATCCAGACCAGAGTGTTTCAAAAGACCCGTTCACCTAGAACGATTCATTCACTTTTTCCTGCCAACTGAATAAGTTTGATACTTTTTTCAAACTAGATATGTTATTTTTAATGATTGTTAAAACTTATAATATTATTATTAAGTTCATTTAAAAACTCTTATCCATGAAAAATAGCTTAACATCATATGGAACTAACTAAAACTATAGAGTTTATGCATTAGGTTACACTAGGTCCTCAAAATTGTTCAGTCGTTACTTTCGTTCACTGCTAACCGATTAAGAATAAAACCGTAATCGTACAACTCAACAGGGAGACTAGGGAGTCTCCCCATTTGTTGGGAATAACCTTACTTATGATAAATCAAAGGCATATCAATCAACCAAGTCCATTGATTACAAGTATTAAAAATTTAAAATATTTAGCAATGTATCTAGTAACTTACAATTACATTTTTTAAATAAGTTACATTTTTTAAATAGGTTTTAATAGATAATTTACTAGATTCCTGAAATAATACATTTATTGATGTATATCTATCCATTCACTGAACGATATGCTGTTTCTTCCTCTATTCGAATAATGCTCGTATTTTATAGCAGATCCTTTCGATCATTCGGTCATTACATCCAGTTGTTCATTCGTTCATTTTGTTCAGTCAACACGATGACCAGTAAAACACGCTCTAGCGGGAAGGATTAGTAACTCTGTACTAACCGGTCAACTGAACGGGTCGCAGCAGTGAACGATACCAACTGAGCCAGATTAGACAGCTGATCAAATAGAGTGAGCGCCGAGCAGTGGTGGGGATACTTGGAGGGTGGCGGAGGGGTATTTACCCCACCCTGCGTGAAATCAACCAAGGTTTTTTTGTAAGCGGTTTACCTATAACACGTTGAGCACTGTGTCATAATACAGCCAATATGGTGGAAGTATAAAATACTGAAGAATTTAAAATTGAAGATTCATAAATATCACTAAGAATTAAGCGATTCCAAATTTAGGATTAGTGTTAACCCAACAATGAATGATGAACAACAAAACTAGTGAGACCTCTGGTGTCAATAGAATATAAACTTGTTTCCATATTTTGAGCATCGTCTCCACCAAATGCACTAGTATTTTAATACATTGATAGGATACACTATAGCAGCTACAGCGAATAGTCACTGGGATAAAAAAAATCTGAAAAATTTGTATTATGGCACCTATGCCATATGTAAATAGAGAAATATTAATTTACTTACTTATTTGGCCAAAAGATTGCAGCACTTTCCAACCACTTAAAATTCATCCAGGGTAAGAATTGAATTTTATATCTGTGCAATATAGTGGGCCCCATGTAGTGGCTTGATGAGCTGAACAATAAAGCAATGAGAGCCACTAGATATGACCCATCGAGCCACAGAGGGATAGGACATGGTCTTAAATGAAAGACCTGACCAACCTGACGCAGTGAGTAGCTATAGCCACACTTGTGGCCAGGTGATACGAGAGGCCATTCATTTGAATTTAATGCCGATCCCAAAGCGTTAAAGACTGCAATGTTATCAGTTAAAATGATGATTATTGATTGGATGTTTTCACATAATAATAATCTTTTGTCAATAATACAATGATGTTTTCCCGCAGTGAAAAAATAATAGAGAAGTTTGGTAACCTATGCAGAGATTACCTCCCATTTCTGCCCGGAAAACCTTTTAGCCTGTTCCACACAGTCCTGCAGCACAGGCCAGAGTTGGTGTCCCGGTTCCTGCCACTCCTACAGGATCACATACGGGTGGTGGAGAAGAAGAGAGGAATTAGCTATGATCAGTCTCTCAGGTAGATCATTAGTAAAGAGGCTTCTTTGGTTATCGACTAGATAATTAATTTATTTATAAGCATCACATTACATCATAATTTTATGACAGGTGATTTGTCATGAAACTTAAAAGACTACATTAAAAATCCTAAAAATATAGATTAAAATCAAATAAAGAAAGTATTATAAATGAAACAAAAAATTTAAAATATGATCTATTAAAAATTATATTAAGGGCTATACATTCAATAATTTTGTTTGTTGAGTTAAATAATACAATAGAACAATAAATTAAAATATGTAAAATACAAAAGATAAATAAATAACAATATATATAATAAATAAAACAATAGTTGAAAATTATTCGACTAATTATATTAAGTATAGGACATTTTCTTATTGGTATTCTAAAAATTCTGTTAAAGAATAGAATGCCCTTTGCTCAAGCCACGTATGTTGATATTTTCTGAATGTACTTGGGCAAGTAATGTCTCGAAGATGCATAGGTAATCTGTTGTAAATTTTCGGCCCCACATACTGAGGCGAACGTTCAAACAAAATTAGTCCATGCTGTACCGGTTTTATAACATGTTTATGTCTTGTGTTATGGCTGTGGATTGTTTAAATCTCCATGAATGTGTTACGTTATGACTTACTGAACATGCTATCTCCAAGATATAGTGGCTGTAAAGTGTTACAATTTTTAGATTTGATGAAACTGGTATTGCAATGGGCACGTGGAGGTATGCCTGCTAGAATTCTCATAGCTTTCTTTTGCAAGTTGAAGATATTATCAGCATGTCTAGAGACACCCCATACTGATAAACCATAATTCATATGTTAGAAGTAAGCATGGTAAACAGCACGTTGAGTTTTTAATGTTGTATATTTAAGATTATAAGATCTGAAAATGCTCTGCCTAGTGTTGAAATTTTTACCTAAGCCATATTGTAATGGATTAAAATAAAATTACTCTTAAGTATTAATTCAGTTGAATTTCTACTACCTTTTCATAGATTTTAGAAAAACTCTGTAGTAATGCAATCGGGCAGTAGCAAGATGTGCCATTCACATTTCCTTTTTTAAATAATACTTTCACTTCAGCATATTTTAATTTTTCATTTGATGTGACAAATCATTTAAATATAAGTTTTAACCCGAAAATGTCATTGTTAATGTCATTATGTAATGGTACATATCTTCTGAAAGGAACATTAACCATAAATAGTTTTAGCTTTTAGAAGGAGTAATTTTTTCCTGAGGTTGTCGAATATGTATAAAATCTTTATTGTATGCATCATTCACTCCAGTACAAATAACTAACTAAACAGTCATGTTTTTCCACATTAGTACTTTGCAAAGCATTCAAGATTTCCCTTGATCGGGCTCCTGATAGTGTAATACTTTACACAGAAAATTCTTCTTCATGGTATTTATTTAAGAAGTAGTAATTAAAAAATTGTTGCAATCTTTAGGTAAGATAGTGATAGACTAGTATAGTACTCTCCAAGTGTCATATCTCAAATTTTTTAAATTATGCCGATTGTTTGTTTCAGGATGTATCTGGAGAAGCTGGAAAGTGCCTTAGAGTATTTAAGAAATGGAGCATAAAATCACATCTTAGCTGTACAAAGTTTAAATTGTTGAAAGATGGAGATAATTTCATATCACCAATATCATTTTTGGATTTAATCCATTGCAATAACAAGAACTGACATTCATGTTTAACCTTACTTTGATGTGATAAAGCACATCACATTGTTAACATAAAATAAACATCACAATTACTAAATTGTTCCTACACGAATATCCACTTCTTATGTAGAAAGATTAGTTAGTGATCCCTTTAAAGTCCTTATCTAGAATGATCTATTGACTTAGCCCAAAAAGGATTATCTAAAGGAAGGATAACATGGTTGAAAGGATTGATACATTATTTTTTTACATCTTTTATAATCATTGTAGTTTCAAATTTCAAAATATTAATTTTTAAGAGTTTCCAATGTCTTTTTTCATTAGCCATTTAAGGTAAAATATGTCCACAATATTAAATGAAATGTTCTTTCTCTTACCCAACATAGTTGAGATTTTATATAGATTAAATTTAATATCACTACAATATAATCCATTTTTGCATCAAATAAAATAGTCAGTTTTCAAAATTGCAATAACAACAACAAACAGTCAGTTATTGTTCAGTTAGTCGTTTGTATGTTTAATCGAGTTAATACTATTCAATTACACTAAAACTTAAAAATTTCTCATGAGAACATTAAATTAATTTGCTTTAATTTTCATCAAGTTCAACATATTGAAAATTATTATAATCCTCATTGAAACACAATCAAGTAAAATGGGTCCACACCGACGATTGGCAGGTTTCGACTTAACTGACCAAATATAGGTGAGCTTCAATAATTGGGTCAGTACCTTTCATCTTTGTTACATCATTGTATCTTGCATACATTGACTCGATAAAGCCCAATTATGTCAAAAACAGTGATGGATTATTACAGATCACCACCATGGATTGAGGATTGTAGAGGTCATCTGTGTAATATTTATTAATGTAAAGTTCCTTACTCAAATGTTATATAATGTTGTTAACAAGTGTTTATATTGTATTTTTTGTAAAAGATGTAAATAAAAATTAGTATTTTAATATTCCAATAAATGTGAGTGCATTCAATTCCCATATAGAATTTCTAAAGGAGTGATGTGGGAAGGGTACAATATTAGATGAAGCAACAAAGTTGTTTAATAAATAATGGTTTTATGGATAATAAAAAACTAAGGGAAGACAAGACGATGGTAAGTCTGGAGATTAAGGAATATCCTCCATTAAACAATATATACAGGGATCAACCCCATAGAAAATTTTGAGAACACTACCTCCTAGGAACCGTATTATAAACAACTTTTTACGGCAATTTTCAATTTAATGCCAGCCCTCCCATTAAGGAAAGAATGAGAGGATCCTTCCTCAAAATTTTATAAGATTTTTGTGTTAGAAATTGTTTTCAACGCTATTTTAATCCATTAAAATATTATGTGGATACTGCATTTTTACTTTTTTTTTCCTTTTTTTTTTCCCTTCTGAGGGAAGAGGACACTTTGTCCCCGCACTTAGTCCTAAAAGGACCTTTGCGCCTCCCTTACTTTAATTTGTGACCTCAAAAACCAAGGCTTTTGCAAAAACCAATCAGATTTAAGGGCTCCTGTTCTCTGATGTCCTTGGGGCTGAGGAGATATGCTCCCAAGTATCTTTTCCTAGTCTCTACGATGGCAGGACAATCCAACCAAATGTGCTCTGCTGACTCCTCCTCTTCTCCACAGAGTCTACATTCGCTGCTCCGACTAAGGCCTACCTTCAAAAGGTGCTTCCTCAGAGGGCCATGTCCTGTCAACATTCCCAATATCAGTCTTATATCCTCCTTATTCTGGTCTAGGAGAGCTATCCACCCTTTTGCATAAGGAGAGATAAACATTTTAGATATTCTTAAACCCGAGGCTCTGCTCCAATTCTTGTATCTTGTCCTCTTTTCCCAATCTTTAACCAGAGCTTTAATGTTGGAGAAGGCTATCCCACAACCTGGCTCAGGCCCCACCAATGTGGATTCTGCTCCCTTTTTGGCGAGGATGTCCGCTTTTTCATTCCCATGAATTCCTTCATGACCTGGCACCCAACTGAGTGTTACTCTGTTATTTGTTGCTAGCTCTGCTAGAGCATTTCTGCATTCCCAGACCGCTCTCGAATCAATCGAACAGGATCCAGTGCCTTCAGTGCAGCCTGGCTATCAGAGAGTATTAGGTATGATAATCCTTTTGTCCTCAACTGTGTGAGTCTTCTGGAACACGAATCTATTGCCATGACCTCCGCCTGAAAAACTGAGGCATGTCTTCCTAGGGGTACAGCCATGTCAACTCCAGGTCCATGTATTCCATATCCTGTCCTAGAGTCTAGGAGTGAACCATCAGTGAAAAACTTCAGGACTCCTTTTTTAGGGTAGGCCTCCCTTTTAATCCATTCCTCCCTACTTCCGATAGAGACCGTATATGGTTTTTCAAAGGAGTATTTCTTAACCATAGTATCAGATACTTTGGTTAGCATTTCAGCCTCAGGAAAATTTTCCAATATCTTCATGTGGCCTTCTAGGAAGGTAGCATTTATTACCTTTGTTCCTAGTAGCTTCATTGCGCTCATCGCGGCTGTTCTCATCACTTCCTGGCCAAGAGGAGTGTAACCCAGAACCGCTTCCATTGCACGTGTTGGGCAGGAGCTCATTGCTCCCGTGATGCTTAAGCAAGCTAACCTTTGAAGACTCTGTAGCCTTTTTGCAGCTGTTGTTTGTTCGACCTTCGGCCACCACACTAGAGCAGCATATGTGACCATTGGTTTTACTATGGTTTCGTAAATCTAATATATCATTTTGGGTTTAAGTCCCCATTTAAATCCAAAGAGTCTCTTACAGGCCCCGAGGGCCATTATTGCTTTGGATGTCTTGTTTCTAATATGGGAGTTCCAAGTGAGCTTCTCATCCAGGATTAAACCCAGATACTTCACTTCCTTTGTTTGGTTAATGCTGATTCCCTCCAGGACCGGTTTTGCTAGCTGGAATTTCCTTTTCCTGGTAAAGGTAATCATATTAGTTTTTGATGGGTTGATCCGCAGACCTTCCCCATGACACCAGTTGCTTATGAAGTTCAGTTCTGTTTGTATTAGGCGTTCCAGCCTGCCTATGTTTTTCCCTTTAATCATAAGCACTAGGTCGTCCGCATAACATAGTAGCCTTATTCCCCTCTTCTCTGCTTTTCTTAGGAGATCATCCACTACCATCGCCCACAGGAGAGGAGATGAGACTCCCCCCTGGGGGCAGCCTCTTTGGGCCGTGATCGCAGCCGATTCGTCCCCGTACTTGGCTTTCACCTGTCTGCTTTTTAGGAGGGCTACTATCCATTTGACTACGTCTGGGGAAACTCCAAAACGTTCCATCGCAGTCTTCATGGATTGATATGCTACTCGGTCGAAAGCTCCTTCAATGTCCATAAAGACGCTGACTAGGGCTTCCTTTTTTTCGAAGGTATTCTCCACCTCTCTCACTAAACTGTGGAGAGCAGTGGTGGTTGATTTTCCTTCTATGTATGCGTGTTGTGTGGGACTAAGTGGGTGTTCCAGTAATATTACATCCCTTATGTGTCTATTTATTATTTTTTCCATAGTTTTCACCATGAAGGAGGTTAGGCTTATGGGTCTATACGAACTGGGTTTTGTTGGATCCCTGTCATTTTTTCGCAAGAACACCACTAGTGCTATCCTCCAGTTCTTTGGTATATATCCTAAGGCGAAACTGCTTCTAAATAGAATCTAAGGGTATTTAATAGAATATCCAGCCCCTCTTGAAGAAGGGCTGGAAAAACTCCATCCGCCCCAGGAGATTTAAATGGCTTGAACAATGTTATCACCCATTTAATTCTTTCGTGTGTGAATAGTCTGTTAGACAACTGTCTGGCTTTTGCCACCTCCCGACTGGATCCCCCCCCCATATAGAGAATAAGTATCCTCATTACGAGTTAGCTGACCCCCCGGGAAGTGTGTCTCCAGAAGTAGTTCTAAGGTCTCCTTCCTGTTCATTGTTAGGTCTCCATTGTCCTTTACTAGAGTCCCCATTGGGTTAGTATGCTCCGTTTGGAGAGTTTTTTGAAGCCTGGATGCCTCGGGAAGACTGTTAATATTTTTACAGAAATTCCTCCAGGTTCTTCTTTTATTCGTTCTAAGTTCTTTTTTATATTCATTTTGGGCCTGTAGATAAGGGAGCCAATCGTCTGTCCTTTTTGCTCATTTTAATAGTTTCCTCGTTTTGTTTCTTAATGTTTCCAACCTCCCAGTCCACCACGGCACATCCCTCTTCAACCGGTTTTGCCTGGGAGGACAGTTTTTCTCGTAGGCCTTTATTATAGCTTGCTCTACTATTTGTGCTGACCTTTCTAATTCAAACTTCATTTTTCTGAAAGGGTCCTATTTCTTCCAACTCTTTTGCTAGGGACTCTCTGTATCCTCTCCAGTTGGTAGATTTAGGAACCCTGTGGGTCACGTATCTTTCCCCTATCTCCTCTATGTCGAACCTAATTGGACAGTGGTCCGATAGTGAGGCCTCCTTGGAGACGTGCCACCTTACAATATTTATGTTTTTGAGTCCTGTCGATAGGGTTATATCTAGGACTTCTTTCCTATTTCTAGTTATAAAGGTTGGGCTTGACCCTCTATTCTCTAACACTAGGTCATTGCTGAACATAAACTGTAGAAGTTCCTCACCTCTCTTGTTTATGTTTGTGCTTCCCCAATACGTATGGTGAGCATTGCAGTCGCAGCTGAGAATGAGGGCCGAGCCTCTGTCTCTGCAGCTCTGCAATAGTCTTTCTATTTCTTTCGGTGGGCAGCTTGTTGACGGGTTGGGGAAGTAGGCTGAGGCTATAGTAACCTCTCTGTCCCCTTGCAGTGAAGCCACCTTCACTGTAGCCACCACCAGATCTCTTGTTATTAGATCTGTAATCGGAAAGGCTGTTATTAGTTTCGAAGTTAGAATACAAGTTCTTGGGTTTTCAATTGTTCGATCATAAATGAGATTACCTACCTGAGTTGTCAGTCCTCTGATGCAACCTCTATTGATCCAAGGCTCCTGGATTAGGGTGATATCCAGGCCTGTTGAGATAAACCTTCTTCCCAAGATGTCAGTTGCGCCCTTTGCATGGTGTAGGTTTATCTGTATTAGGCGCATACTTACGCCTTTTTGCCACCTCCCCCAGGTGGTCCATCCCCGTCTCCTCTTTTGGATTGCTTGAGACTTTGTCCCCTTTTCTTCCTCGAGCCGAGACGGATGGTCCTTTGAGAGAAGGTCCCCTCTTCAAGAAGAGAGAACAGGTTGGTCTTTCATCTTCGACCGCTGCACTGGCTTGTGGAGTAGACATTTCTGGTAAGGTATGTACAGATTGCTCTGACACCTTCGTGGCCTCCTCCACTTCCATCTCTTCAGCGGTGCTTTTTCCTGTGGTGACCGTCTCAGATTTCTCTGAAGTCCCCTCTTCCCTTGTGGGTTGTTCTGTGTTTCCTTGGTGTTTCTTTTTCAGTCTAAGCTGAACTTTTCCAAACTTGTAGCCGATCCATGGACCTTCCTTCTCAAGCTTGTTCGCTGTAGCGCAGTCAACTGCCAGGGTGAGTAGGACAGACTTCCCCTCGTCGCTTCTCCGCAGAACGTTCCATTCTCCGACAGATAGCTCTTTGTTTTGTCCTTTTAGGAGCTTCATCATCTCGTCGGTAGTATCGTGTGCACTATCAGGAAGATAGACAGTCACAATTCTCGCACGAGGGATTTCTTCCTCTGGTACAATCCTTAGACTGGCCTCTTCCCAAGGCTTGAGGGAGTCTTGCTTTCCTTTAAGCCATTCTGCTGTTTCGGTATTTTCGCAGGTGAAGATTAGAACCCCTTGTCTCCTGTTGATACCGTAGAATCTTGGAGAGTAGTGACCCTCCTGTTCTTCCACGATAGCTTCCAGGATGAAGCTCTGGATCTTCTCCATCTGTTCTGTTGTGAGTAGGGTCTCGGGAAAGTTGGAGTGCAAAACCCCCACCCTTATACCAGCTACCGCTTGTTTGTAGGAACATTTTAATACCTATTCTGTTAATGATCCTATTCTAGTTTTGCTTAGTTCTGATTTAGGAAATAAGCAGTTTTGATTTTGAATTAAACCTTTATAATTTATCATAAGTGGAATAAGATTGGTTAACTTAATGTTTTCAAACTTTGAGTTATGTACTTTTGTGGGTATTCAATAGAATTGTGTCATTACATTTTAAATTGACCAAAGCTTAACTTCAAAATAGACTTATGTAGAAAAAAGAAAAGAAAGAAACACTTCTTTATTGAGGCGAAATTAGGACCATATGATCCTTTCTTACATTTAACCTCTTAAAATAAATTGATATTAATAATGTAAATTAAGGCTTATTAACTAAAACTTACACTTACGGTATTCCATTCACTCAGTCACAATTCAAAGAGACACTGAGAGATTATGTACTGATCTTTGTTGTAGTTGCTCTCTTCATTTTATTAGCTGAGTGTATTGACTAAGGTTTTTAAGTTTAAATTTGACTATGTTACCATTCTTACTTTTCTTACAGTTTGTAGTGTACTGTGATTTGTTACAACAGAGTTTTAAAGTGCACAAAGGCTTGGTGGTTGATAAAATACAAAACGTTGTTCTAACTATAGGTCAACCGCTATTAAAGAAACCTGCGCAGAAGCATATTTCTGAGCAGTACCGCACAGGAGGGCCCCCCCCCTGTTGTTGCCACCCGGAGTTGGGGTGGGGAGTGGGACCAGCACCTTCTTGTATCTGTTTATCAGCTGTGTGGATCGTGGCTCGCTCTCACAGTTTTGTTTACACTGCAGCTACTTTACCTGTTCTATAACTATATATTTTTTGTGTATGCGTATATAAGTGTCGCAGTCTAAGCGTAAATTATTAATTAAACAGATTAATGTAGCTATAGATGTATCCAGGAAGCTTGCATTTTGTTTTGAGGTTAGCCGTGCAGTGGCAGTGGCCATTAGAGATTTGTCGTACAATTCGAACGGGTCCGTCAAGTGAACAAGTTATCCAGACCAGAGTGTTTCAAAATCAATAATTTTTGTATCAAATGTCAATAATACAATGATGTTTTCCCGCAGTGAAAAAATAATACAGAAGTTTGGTAACCTATGCAGAGATTACCTCCCATTTCTACCCGGAAAACCTTTTAGCCTGTTCCACACAGTCCTGCAGCACAGGCCAGAGTTGGTGTCCCGGTTCCTGCCACTCCTACAGGATAACATACGGGTGGTGGAGAAGAAGAGAGGAATTAGCTATGATCAGAGTTTCAGGTAGATCATTAGTAGAGGCTTCTTTGGTTATCGACTAGATAATTAAATTATTTATAAGCATCACATTACATAATAATTTTATGACAGGTGACTTGTCATGAAACTTAAAAGACTTCATTAAAATCCTACAAATATAGATTAAAATCAAATAAAGAAAGTATTATAAATGAAACAAACATTTTAAAATATGATATATTAAAAATTATATTATGGGCTATACATTCAATAATATTGTTTGTGGAGTTAAATAATACAATAGAACAATAAATTAAAATATGTAAAATACAAAAGATAAATAAATAATAAAGAATTCAATTCCCATATAGAATTTCTAAAGGAGTGATGTGGGAAGGGTACAATATTAGATGAAGCAACAAAGTTGTTTAATAAATAATGGTTTTATGGCTAATAAAAAACTAAGGGAAGACAAGACGATGGTAAGTCTGGAGATTAAGGAATATCCTCCATTAAACAATATATACAGGGATCAACCCCATAGAAAATTTTGAGAACACTACCTCCTAGGAACCGAATTATAAACAACTTTTTACAGCAATTTTCAATTTAATGCCAGCCCTCCCATTAAGGAAAGAATGGGAGGATCCTTCCTCAAAATTTTATAAGATTTTTGAGTTAGAAATTGTTTTCAACGCTATTTTAATCCATTAAAATATTATGTGGATACTGCATTTTTACTTTCTGTGGATGAAATAAAGGTTGGCCACCTGACTAGGAAAGCCGAGAATAAGTAGGGAAGAATCTCTGTTAACTGAGAATATTTCAAAACTAATTTTTCTGCCTATAAGAACTTATGAAACCAAGAAATAATGTGACAGTTCATTGAATTAGGACCTGATTAATTTTAACCCTTCCCACGCGGCAAACGGATATATCCATTAGGCCTAATTTTGATCGAAACGCGGTAAACGGATATATCCTTCAAAGTCTATTTTGTGTTATGTAATAAATTGTAGTTGCCGTGGAATCCACTAGAGTTCAAGGGAGTGTTGAATACTTGTTCCGTGTTCCGAAAAGCAGATGTTACAGTTTGGACCTCATTGGCACGTCGCAGTGGTGGGAGGGCGTGGCTTTGTTCCTAGTGGCGTGATTTAGTCTCAGTCTGCGGCGAACCATTACGCTGTAAACCGATATATCCCGGCACGGCATATTTTAGTGTTTAACGCTGTTTTGCCATATTTCCTTATTTATTGTTCGTGTTCCTGTTGTATTTAGCTTTATATTATCTTTTTATTTTGCTATTACTTTATTTGTTGTGTCGTTATAGGCCTATATTGTTCTATGCAATGGCAAATCCTAAAGATTTTTTGTAAAATTTGAAAATTTGTTAAAAAATATAGGGGTCTCATTATTTTGTGATAATGTATTATTTTTTATTCCTAATAGCCACCACTAACTAAAAAAAAAATTAGAGTTGGTAAAATGTAACAAAAAATTTTAAAGTTAATTACGCGTTATGAGTCAAAATTGATAGATAAATTCAGCGTGAGAAGGGTTAAAATATCATATTTAACGTGACATGGTCCATGATTCTGAGAATGATCTTTGATTTCTTTTTTATTTTTTTTATTGCACATATTCATAGAGAACAGAGCAAAGGTCACTTGTGTTAGTGTTACAATTTGTGTTCAATTCAGTGTCTGTTATTACAAGATGCTGGTTCTCCATTGGGTGAACTCTTGTACGGTGTAGTGTGGACGCTCCATAAGCCAGCATTTTAAGGAAGATTTGAAGTTCTTCTCTGGAAGCTTCCTCAAGGATTCGGGCAGTTTGTTGGAAAACAGCGCTCCTCTGTACAACGGTTTTTTCTCAAACAAGCTCAGATGGTGCTGATTGAGGAGGAAGTTGCTCCTGTTTCTGGTGCTGTAGGGATGGTTGTCACCAGTTCTTGCTTGGCCTGTTCTTATTGCAAAGAGGATTGTTTCTTGGATGTAGATGTTTACCACAGTGAAGATTCTCAACTCCCTGAAGGACAACTTGACACGAGTCTAGTGGTCCTAGTTCTTTTAGAATCCTAATAGTCCTTTTTTGGATAATAAGTACCCGTTGAAGGTTTGCGATTGTTGTGCTTCCCCAGACGATCAGACCATATCTCAGGTGAGATTCTAACAGGGAGTAGTAAGCTATTAAAGCTACTCGGGTGCTGCTGATTTGTTTCATTCTCCGTACTGCATATAGGCTGCTGTTAAGTTTGTGACAGAGTTGGTTTATATGGGGTTCCCAAGAGAGATTTTGATCTAAGATTATTCCAAGGTATTTTCCTGTTTCTATTGTTGTTATTTCTGGGATGCCATGGAAGTTGTTTGGTCTAGCTGTGAAAATTAATTGCTGTGTCTTCGAGTCATTTAAAACCAGATCGTTGAGATAGCAGTATTGTTTTGCCTGGTTATATGCAATAAAAGAGTCTATGTCGAGTTGGTCCTTGTCCTTATTTGCTAAAATCAGAGCTGTGTCATCAGCGTACATTACTATTTTGCAGTAGTCCTTAAGATAGTCTGAGAAGTCATTAGTTACTAGAATGTACAAAACAGGTCCGAGTACGGAGCCTTGAGGTACTCCTCTGCTCACTGGTAGTTGTTCGGATTTTACTTTCTTCACAGTATAGTTCTCCATATGAGTGATTTCGACTACCTGCTACCTGTTGCTTAAATAGCTCTTGAACCAGTCTAGTTCCTTGTTAGTGACTCCCAGATACTGCAGCTTTTGTAGGATAAGTTTGTGATCCAGACAGTCGAATGCCTTATTGAAGTCCAACAATATACTTGAGGCGATCTGTCCTTTTTCCAGTTTGTCGATTATGGCTTCTATTAGTTGGGCTATTGCTGTTGAGGTGGATCTGTCTTTCACAAAGCCATGTTGTCTAGATGTAAGGAGATTATGCTGTTTGAGATGTCCCAGAAGTCTACTTCGTACTACATGTTCCAAAATTTTAGAAAATGTTGATATGAGAGAAATTGGCCTGTAACTGGTGGCTTCATTTGCTGCTCCGCTTTTATACTTTGGGTAAATTCTTGAGAGTTTCAGATCACTGGGAAATGTTCCTTGAGAGAGTGATTTATTGACAACTATTGTCAGTGGGATGATGATTTCGTGTTTGCATTGTTTAATTAGTTTGGAGGAGATCTCATCCTCACCTGTTGATGTTTTTGGTTTTAACGAGTCAATAATTGTTTCAATTTCTAGTTCATCTGTTTCAAAAAAATTTAATTTTGGAATTTGGAGCAGGTTATTTAGTTCTATTGTAGACATTGGTGTTGGTCTATTTCCATTTTTGTTAAGTGTTCTGTCAGCGGTTGTAGCAAAGAAGTTATTCAAATGGTTGGCAATGACCTTTGGAGAATCCGAGATGTCTTCATTTATTTTCAAACATTCCAGTAGATTTTTCTTTTGCTTTATTATTTATAACTCTCCACATGGCTTTTGATTTGTTGTCAGACCTGTCTATATAAGCTGAGTTGCACTGTTTTCGAAGTGTTTTGAGTTTTTGATCGTAAGTTTTTTCCTTCGAGCTGTTTCTTTTTTATCATCAGGGTGACCAGTGAGTTCTCTGTTCAGGGCCTCCAAGTACAGCAATTTTAGAGTCTGACTTTCACTGTCCCAAATATTTTTGGTGAAATTTCTTCTATTCTTTATTATCTTGAGAGGGCACGCTATGTTCATAGCAGATTGAAGGATTCCATTGAATGCTTTGTATGCAGCTTCCGTGTCCTCAGTAAGTATGACTTATGACCAATCTTGTGCTTGAAGATTGTGCTTCAGTTCCTGCACTGTTCGTGTAGTGAATTGTCTTCTCTGTGATTGGTTCAGTGTTTGCTTTGTCATATCGGTGATGATAGTACATAGCTGTGCAGTGTGGTCCGAGAGACCTGTTTTTTGCACTCTAGTAGTTATTAGTGTTTCTCTGGTGTTTGTACAGACAAAATCTATAGAGGTCCGACTATGACTAGTTATTCTGGTTGGAGGTAGTTGAAGCCTTCTCAAGCCGTAGCTAAGGAGCATTTCATTCAGAGTTCTTTTGTTGCAACTGTCAACCAGGTTGTCTACATTTACATCTCCCATCACCAGTATCGGGTCATTTATGTTTACGATTTTGTCTAGTTCCGATGATAAAAAGTTTATTGCGTTTTCCAAGTTGCTGCAAGGTGGCTTGTATACGCTTAGTAGGTGAAGAAATTTTCGTTTAAGCTCAATTTTCAGAAGAATACTTTCGCATATAAGTTCTGATGTAGTTCTTGATATAGATGTTACTGCTATTTTGTTTTCCAGTTTTAAGTTCGCAAATACAGCCACTCCACCTTTTCGGTGCCGCTGTCTGGCAAAACCACCTATGAGACTGAAGCCAAGGATTCTCGTGTTTTCCAGCTTTTCTCTACTTAGACCATGTTCTGTGAGAATTATTATGTCTGGGTTAGAGTTGTGCAAAAAATGAGTCAGTTTGTCGATTTTGTTTTGAAAGCCATCAATATTATGGTGAGCTATGGTGAGTTTTTGTAGTTTATTTTGATTCTGTGTGGACCTTATTGTTGATTCAACTATGACCTCATGTCCTTCATCTTGAGTTTGTCTAAAAAAGATTGCTGGTTTGATGTATGTTGCCTGGATTGTGAGGGTGCCTGTGTGGGTGATATCACAAGAGCAGAGTTAGTGTCGGTCTTTGGGACGGTATAGTTTTCTCTCCTTGCTTTTACTAAGGGTAAGTGTTCTACTATAGGTTGGGGTAATACTGAAGTGTCTATTGCTTTTGTGTTCTCTTGGTGTTCTGTACAGTCAACGTCCACAGAAAGGAGAGGACATAAATTTAAAGCCTCATTAAAGTTTGTGTTGAAGAACTCTTCTAACGTTTCATTCTCTCCTAGCTGTTTAGCCGTGATTGGTGGGCATTTTCTGACTTTGAAAGTGTGGAGCTTTGGCTCTGACATCGAGCCACCTTTGCCTGCAGCCAAATACTTAGCATTTTGGAGGGAGACACTGAAGAAGTTTTTTCCCCTGCATTCTCTAAGCCTTTTGTTTCTAGTTGATATATTTACGCTATTGGTGTTTGTGTTATTGCAGAGATTTTCAATTTTGGGAGGTGGTGGTGTAGCTTTTTGTAGTGGTTCTTCCAGAGTTTCCTCTTGTGCCTGGATAACTCCATATTTGTGAATTTGTTCACTGAAGCTCATGTTTGTTTTCCATTTGCTCCTGCCTTACTTTCAACTGTGCAATTTCTAGCAAGAGAGATGAGTTCGGTGGTGGAAGCGCATAATTAGTTGGTGTTTGAGTTTCTATTTCTCTGGTTTCAGAAAGGACTGTTTCCCTAGCGGTAGTAAGCCTTTTGTTCTTCTGTACATTTTTAATTTCCAATGATTTAATTCTATTTATGTGATTAGTTATAAGCTGTTCCTGTTCAATAGCGTGGTCTTGATAGATTTGTTGGATTTTGCTTTTTTCTTGCTTTTCCTTGTTAAGTTGAGCCTGTGTTTCATCCATTTTTGTTAGCAAGTCTTCAATTTTTCTCAGATAATTACATTCCTGTTCTTTTATCTCTTCTATCTGAGCATCTCTGCTATCTAACTTGCTCTTTAATATGGTGATCTGTCCTTTTAAACTTTCGTTTTCTTCTAGAAGTGCAGCGCCTATTGTAGCAGCCATTTTAAGCCTGTCCTCATTGTTAGTAGGGTCGTTCTCTAATAGACTGTTTTCTAATTTCGTGATTGTTAAGCTGTTGTTTTTTGTGAGAGGGGAGTGGGAAGGCTTGGAATCAACACCTCGGGCTGAATGTTCTGGGTTAGAAGTAAAATACTCTTCATTAACAGTATTTTGTTTTCTTACTGTGGTCTTGCTTGGATGCCATACATCCAGGACAAAGCCAGCCTGAGGTAGCCATTTTTGTAAGTTTTTTTTCATCCAAGTTGACGCATTTAGCATGAAACCAAGTTCCACAAGATTCTCTGCATTGAATGGTTGCATACTTGACACCTGTGGTGCAAATGCCACAGGGATACTTTGCAGGTTTTTTGTTGTTATTTTTGGACATTATTGGCTGTTATAATTATTATCTTGAGTTATAATATAACGAATATACAGTCCACTTCCTAAACTCAAAATTTACTGAGCCAGTTGCCTTCGGATTCTTGGATGTGATTCAAGCAGTACACTGTTGTAGTCGTGTTGCGTCGCTGAGATGCAGGCACCAGTGAGTGTTTGCTCTTTAGCTTCTTAACTTCTTGTCAAAAATAAAACTAAGAGATTGTTAATACTACTATTTCCTTATTGGAGACACTGGAAGGAGTGTTAGTTTTTAATAAAATCTTAACTACTTGCAGTGATTTTCACAACCCTAAGCTTTTTAAATAATAAAAAAGAGTCTATGTCGAGTTGGTCCTTGTCCTTATTTGCTAAAATCAGAGCTGTGTCATCAGCGTACATTACTATTTTGCAGTAGTCCTTAAGTCTTATATGTTCTTAAGACTTATATGTTCATGAGTCTCATCTGACACCTGTCGATCTAAGGTTGCCTCCACTAGTGTAATGGAGTTTATCTTAGTAATTTATCCACCTGTGTCGTGTTAAGCCGTCTATACCCGTAATAACCCATTGATGATTACAGTTGACCAATTGAACGTCTCAGTTTGGTTCATGAAAGATTACCCCTCACGATTGCGTTCACATTTTTTCCAGCTTTTGGGTATGTTTGAATCCCTTTCTTTACTTCTTTCTGTTTGTCATTTTTGTATATATTAATACCTCCCCCACCTGACAAAGAGGATAAATTCAAATCCTTGAAACGTGTTATACCTTTTATAACCTATAATATTGGTAAATATCCCAAATTCTGTTATCCTTTCAAACCATCCATCTTCACTAACAAACTTTAAATGGAGAGGATAGAAATGTTATCATTTATATGAAACGCCACTGGGTTGGCGAAATGTTTTAAAAAATGAGAGATTTACACTTCCTTCCCTAGTCAGTGCCAATGCCTACCACCAACTGGGTTTGCACCTAGATTAAATATTTCATGAGTAGGCTATGCCAAGTGCTATTCATATTTACACTAGGTTTTATAGAAATAGGTCAGAAATAAAATAAGAGAATCAAACTTTAATCTATTTTATAAAATTTATTTCCATAAAAACATTACGAAATGACATTTATCTGGAACATCAAGATAATCTGTAAATTAACATACACCAAGAACCTTAATATCCCTTAAAACAGACAAACAAGACATAAAACTGTCTTGCTTTTAATATAATACTATTTCACACACCTTCATTGAATTAAAGGTGGAATATTCAATAGAACTAGATTGAGACATCTTATGTTAATACCAATATTTTATTGATTTATCTCAAGTTACTATCTTAATTATGTATTAGTAAATTATGTATATCAGAAACTAATAAGGTATCTTTGTTAAGTTAAATATGTATTTAATTTTTACTATAACATAAATAATTATACATAATTTTAGCATCTGACACAGTGTAAATTAATAAGGCAATGAGATAACCAACATTCTATAGTTGTAACTTAAGAGACTGAGTTTTGAGATATCTCTCTACGGCGAAGGAAATGATTTGATCACTTATATCCATTTATTAAAAACTGAACACTTATTTATTTATCTCAATACTTTTTTATCATATATCAAATTCTCAATATGAATGCTGCTTATACCACTGTTTGGTCCAGAACCTTCAAATAGCAGGGCCTACATTACGATGTAGATTGTTCGAAACATACTGTTCTGTGGTTGCATTGTATCTAAACTTTGAAGAACTCTCAAATCTGAATTTATTTAAAACCGAACAAAGTTCTTTTGGGATATTGGTGTACAGTAAAAGTTTTGACCCCACAAAACAAACAAAATATAAATAAAACTTTCTCGTAACTGCAGAAATAAAATATATTTAAATTTAATATGTTAATAGTGATTAATTTTGCTACGGAGAATGCCTCCCAAGTTTCTTGACTCAATTCTGATGGTCATAGTCTATGCTAATGAATAAGTAGCAGCAGAAAAAGGAAGAAAGGGCTGATTTTTAAACAACAATTACTCAATTATGAGCAAAATGTCAACTGATAAAATAAAATTTGTGTAACTATCTTTGAGAAACAAAATATGTAGAGACTTATCTTTTGGGTTGTATTATTGTACTATTAATACATAATGACCTAAAATTTATACTGAACAGTAACAATATTGCCATTTTAATTTATTAATTGAGCAAGATAAGGGAATTTTATTGATTGTCATTTCAGTGAATTTGAAAATCTTATTGCTTTTCAATGCCAAAATCAATCTTGTGTCTTACATTATGATTTCAAAGACATCAGTGCAGTGATCTAATACTTGTGTCTTATCTTGTATCTAAATAAATAAATCTGTAATAAATTAGAATTAATACATTCAATTCAACTTAACTAAGACTGAAATTTTAGATTTACATACCTCTTTTCCTTGTCTATACATTGTTTGGAACTTGAGGAAATTTATACTTTACCTTTCAAGTTTCAAGAGTAAAAAGTGCTGGGTGGCAAGCAGATGTTTGGGAAAATATAAGCAATATAAATATTATAAAAAGAAGATAAGATAATTATGAGTTTCTAAATTAACAACAAAACCCATAAAATGTTTTAACAATGAAAAATAATTTCACAAACCGAACCATGCTATAACAAAACAATAAAAGTGAACCATGAGTAAAAATAATAAAAATATAAACAGTGATCTATGATATTTACATGGAAATATTTATATCACTACTTGATGAAACAATGAAAAACACGTGTATTTAATATTATTTTAGCATGAAAAGAATACACAAATTTCAAAGATTTTTAAAGCTTTATATTTGTTATATATCTTTTTCTTTAAAGTTTTAAAATATTCAAAGAATACTATGTTATTAACGTAGCTCGTATGAAGATTTGGTATCTCCGATATTTAAACTATGCAATAAGAAAACAACTAAGAACCCACTCGAGCTGAGAGTAAGCTTTGAACACTGAAATCATGGCAAGTATAAGTAGAATTATTGCCAAGGTACTCTACTGTTTCAGTCTTGCTGGATCCCTACAAACAGATGGGAACTCCAGATTCCATCTGAAATCTCAGATGCTGCACTAAGTGGAAGGTGAAATGGAGCTAAAGTCAACATTCTCATTAAATCAACCCTTCCCACCATAGCTGCGTTATATGAATGAAGCTTCCTTCCCTCAAAATTAAATGGATCTGATAGAGAAAACCAACCGGGTACACAATGGCAGTTGTGAAAGATCGTTGTGAACACGTTAAAATTCAACTGCGAATATAATGATTAAAATAAAAGATCAAAAGTGTCAATTAGTTAAAAAATAAAAACTAAGAATAAAAATGTATAATAAAAGGATTTTTTGAGAAAATAATAGTTGGTGAAGTATAAATGTTATATCTCTTGGAACTTGTTGCCGGAGTTTAGATGGTAAAACAATTCACCCAATTGATCACTAAATTCCCAAAAGATCTCTTTTTATTATACAATCTTTATTGTTTATATGCCATCACAATAAAATTATGCCAAAGCGCAACCAAACATTAATAGATGAATTTATTCCTATTACTAAGCCCAAGCGAGTATTGTAAATAAAACATCTCAAAGCTTTTATATTATAAGAAGTCACAAGTTGATGTTAACATTTACCATTTTCACTGGGATGAAACTCACATTTAAATCCTATCATGAACAATAAAGGGTTTTAATGAAAGATTAATATGTTAAAAATGTAGTGATGTATTAATAGTGATTATAAAATCCTCAAAAGTACTATCTAATATATGAGGATTGAGCAAAGGAAAGTTATGATGTCGTATATTAACACAGAAAACAATCACAGATCTGTTGCATGAACAGAGAGATCAATATCAATATTATTTATACTATACGGCATCTCCACAATTGATCAACACTGATTAGAACAATAAAAATATTGTAAGTCCTGACACAGTCCATTAGTGAAAACCTTCATAAAATATCAAGATATCTTCGACTCACCTGAGACCTTAACGTCTAATCTATACATCGGAGATGTTACTATTGGCACCTGAAATTGGGAGAGAGAGTCAACAAAATCTAAATTAGTGAGACGCATTTCATGTATAAATGTATGAATTAACAATTATGTGAAAATTACAAACTAACAGCACAGCAACAAAATAAAACCACACAGATCCACTGAGAAAACAATGCTACTTGCAATTCTTTGCACTTATGTAATATTGTCTACTACCTGATATCACTAGATACCACGCTTATTTGCCAACATATCAGGAGTGCAAATGCTATCATGTGATAATAAGTGAGGAATGTTCACCGAATTGTAATCTACTCAAATTGTTTATGGGAAGATGCACTGAGAATACAATCTACCCAGAACTGGTGCAAGTTTACTATTGTTACTGCTGTATTATATTAACTAATGCCAGTGCCAGAAATTGAGTGATTCTCTACCAATAATTATCGTAAACAAGAATGAAAAGTATTTAATTAAACTTGTACTCTTAATATTTGTTGTAAAAATTATAATAAAAAAAATAATTCTTTGCACTCATCAGGACACTAAGTGATCCTGTACTGATCTATAGCTCAGCTCATGTGGAATTACAGGTAGTTGTCCTCTCGGCTCAGCAGACAACGGCTAGTGGCTGGCTAGGTTTTGCGTCACCACTCGGGAATCGTGAAACTATTTACGTTACATTGATTTATATTTCAATGGTAATGACTGACCCCCTTAAAACGACTGAGATTTAAGTTTAATTTTCATAAATTTAAAAAGTTTATTAGTTTTAAGCTTAAAACTTTTTCTATTTGTTACTCATTATTTTGCTCACATACAGAGTAGTATACAATTCAAGCCATTGTTTTATCTGATTTAAAATTATTTTTAATTGCAAAATAATACATACAAGTAAATCCCTAATATCCCCTAAATGGCTACTATTTTAATAAATTGATAGGATACTACACAACAGCAGCAACTGTGACATTAACACTCTGATAAAAACATGTTTACTTTGGTATATGCTGCAAACACAGAAATCTAAATTTAGTTCATTATTTGGCAGAGAGATTGCAGCACTTTCTCACCACAACTGGATAAGGATCAATTGAATGTTATACCTGCACAAATCAGTGGGACACAGTAAGTGGCCTGAGAGCTCAACGGGAAAACAGCGAGAGTAGGCCAACAAACTGAGGTACAGGATGTGGTCATAATCCTCAGACCTGACACAAAACACCTATTGCTACCATAGTGGCCCACGAGCTGAGAGGACAATTACATAAGTTGCAATCGGAGTGCAAAGGATGTATGTTCAGTTACAATTATATTCTTATTTTGCTTTTGAAACTAACACTATTGGAACATTAATGATATAATCTGTCTATTCTTGTTCAGTTGTCATTGATGGTGGTCTCTGAAGGGTTATTGCAAACCTGTACGAAATTGCGGTTACCGAAATAAACCTGGGATATATTGTCAAATAAATGTATGTATATAATATATATTTTAAAATTATCAAAATTAAGTATAAAGTATATATTACATATATAAAACCCAAATACAGTTATTTCACTTACTAGCCATTACACTACAAGCCTTTACTTTTTGTCTATGATTGATTTTGTATTTAATTTGACATTTCTGGTCACAATATATTTAACTCTTTGAGAAAAATGATTTTTAGCATTATTTTTTCACAGAACCAAAAATCTACATTTCCTCATAAAAGAAGATATGCAGAAAAGACCATAGCCAAATAGCTATTTTGCTGGCTTTTAGGAATAATTCGTACACTGGGAAGAATTAACAACTCTGATCATAGTTTCTCCCTTTGAGCTTAAAATTAACAGGCTTCTACCTTGGACCACAAAGAAACTATGTTTGTTGTATGTTGTTATTTAAGTCGTTATTATAAAGATGGGCACACAACGATATGATTTAATGTATTCAATACAATCCTTAATACGAGGCATGTTTTTAAAGTAAGTACCTTTTTAAATTACGCCGCCGCAGCGCTGCAGTTGCCGTTTAAATGAAATGAAAATTCCTTTATTTCAACAGGCAAAGTTAGCGCATGTAAGTAGTGTAGCTACATCAGTTGGGAAGCCACAGACGCCATTACAACGCCGTTTGATCGAGTCTTTGTTTACGTGATTTTACAATGCCGCCGACTATCGAGAATCCCGCCAACTGTGAAGTGTGTGCTGTGATTAGTTTTCTCTGTGCTAGAGGCTTAACCCTCTCCCACTCGCATTGTTTCCAGGCGCTCACGGTGCTTCTAACCTCAATTAATTCGCTCTGCCGGTCGCACTAGGTCAAAATACGCAGCGCCTCAACTTACACACGTTCTGTCATTGTAATTAACTATAACTATATATATTAATTATTTTACTATATATTGGTTCAATGAAGTTGATTGTACGAGACCAGGGAGGGGGCACATGGACAGCTGGGAGCCGGTGGCACGGGATTGTTGCGCAGTTACTTGGTGAAGGTCATTGTCTGGCTCGCCGTCACTTTGATCACTCCGAACTACATCCTCAATGCCACCAACCACTTCACAAGGCTCTGGTACATCACTACACTCACTTGAATCGTCGCAATCACTACTAATAACGAGATCGATTTCACTGTCACAAAGTGTACGACTACAACCTGCCATTGTTTCCGCACAACTAATATAAATATAGCAAAATAATGGAATAAATCTACTGTAAAAGTAAAGAAAATGGTCTCCTGATAGCACACAACCCGTAGTAGTACAAAATATTGCTACTCGAGAGCAGCACTTATCGGCTTTAGTGGGTAAAGCAGTGTGTGACGATCTGTGCCGTAGTGCCTGTGTTACGCTGCAGTGGCTATGTGGTAGCCGTGCCGATTCATGCCTTGCGAGCGGGAGAGGGTTAAAAGCAATTGAGATTCATCATCAAATCAGTGAAGTTTATGGTGAAAACATTATGAGTGAATGAATGGTGCGGAAATGGGTTAAGGCCTTCAAAGATGGCCGCACAAACGTTCATGATGAGGAATGAAGTGGGTGACCTTCAGTCATTACCGATGATCTCATTCAAAAAGTGAACTGTAAAGTGAAAGAGAACAGACGATTCACAATTTCGTCCTTAGCTGAAAAATTTCCTGCTGTATCAAGAAGTGTTCTCTAAGAAATTGTGTCCGAACGTTTAAATTATCGGAAACTGTGTTCACGGTTGGTACCGAAAATGTTGAATGATGAGGACAAAACCAAACGATTGGGCAGTGGATTGAGCTTTCTCGAGCTTTACAGTAACGAGGGCGATGATTTTTTAAGCCATATCGTTACAGGCGATGAAACGTGGGTAGCCTACGTTACACCAGAATCAAAACAACAGTCAATGGAATGGTGGCATTCAACATCCCCTAGGAAAGTCAAATTCAAGCAAACAATTTCTGCCCAGAAATCATGTGCACTGTCTTTTGGGACAGACAGGGTGTGTTGTTGGTCAATTTTCTGCCTCGCGGTGAAACGATTAATGCAGCCACGTACTGTGGAACTTTAAAAAAACTGTGCAGCACAATTCAAAACAAAAGGCGTGGCATGCTGAGTGCAGGTGTCGTTTTGCTCCACGATAATGCTCATCCAAATTCAGCAAATCGAACGCAAGAGCTCATCACTTCATTTGGCTGGGAACAATTGGACCATCCTCCATACAGTCCTGATCTAGCGCCTAGCAACTACCATTTATTTCTGCACTTGAAGACACATTTGGTGGGGAAGCGTCATTCCAATGATGAAGAAGTAAAAACGTCTGTGCAACAGTGGTTGTCCAGTCTGGCGGCAAGCTTCTTTGACGACGGCATACAAAAGCTGGTACCAAGATACAACAAGTGCCTTAATAATAATGGAAATTATGTAGAGAAGTGGAGGAAAGATAAATAAAGTTTCAGGTAAATAAAGTTCTTTCAGGTAAATAAAGTTTTGTTTGAAAAATTTACTTGTTGATTTTTTTATATCAAAATGGTACTTACTTTAAAAACATACCTCGTAATTGAAAGACAAAAAGAACTCTTGTGGTGTAATGGTTAGCATTCTTGACTGGCAAGAGCAAAATATAGGACTGAGTCTAAGCAGAATGAGTGCTATATATGTATTGTTTACTACATATCAAATTTTGGGTTATAAAGTTATACATCCCATGTTTATTGTTTTGTATATTTTGTAGTCCCCAAAAATTTAAAAATAAAGATTTTAGTATTCAAAATATAAAGGCACATCAAGCAAAAGGAAAATTAATATGGCTTTCCTCAAAATCTAAAAAAAACATATATTATTTAAAAATGTACTGTTTTGAGGATACATGTAATTAAGGTATTTTTCCAACTCAAGTTATTAACTTAAAAACATTTATAACTAAAGCTAAGTTTTCAAACATCTATAACGAGAACACACGAAGACAATAAGGTTTTGATATGTCCAAATAATTGAAATAGTTTCTGCTGTCAACATCTTCATACTAATCTACAGGTATCTAAGTATTAAAAAGTGCAGGTCCAGAGTATTATGGCAGTTAGTAATACTGAATGATACTGCCTATAATCAATGAACTTGAATATCAGATTCACAACTCAATTCATAATATGGACGGAATTCCAAAAGCCGCAACTCACCTCTGTTTGATAAAATAAATAAATTAAAAAATAAATTTCCACATACCAGAAATGTTTAGGCTGAAACTAAAGCTAAAATTACAGGTTGAAGCATTTGGCAAGAATTAAAAACATCAAAGGAACATATTTAGTCATGGTGAAATCAAAGACAGTTGATTTTGAGAAGAAATAATGCTAAGGAATGTAACTAAAGATTGAAAGACAAGTGGTGTAACAGGAGAGTTCTCACGAGGATGGCTGTATCACGACGACACAGGACCCGGCTCTGCCTGTGTTGAGAGGTGCCACCTGTAACAGACAGTCCGATCACTTAAGTGACCATTACCCATCATATTATAATAAGCAGTGGATAGTTCTAAATGTTTTATATTGATTTAATTAAAAGTCTATGTGCTCAGAATTAGATTCTGAATTTTTGTTGAAAATTACATACAAATTACAAAATACATATATTTTGTAATTTGTATGTATATATAATATACCCGTATATGTATATATATATATTTTGGTAAGCCTTATTTTCCATACTCATTAACAAACCTATGACCATTTGGCAATATTGAATTCACAAATTATTGAGAGACTTTTTGTTTTATCTTGTAAAGTTTATTCACATATTAAGTAACTGCTGACAAAAATTACATTTTGTAGGTTTTTGGATGAACTATATTGTATAAAATATTTATGTAACTTTTAACTAAGGGAATAAATAGAGACTTGTTTTCTCAATTGTAAGTAGGGATGAGGCAATTGTTAAAATATTCCATTCAAATTTAAATTGCAACATATTTTAACTGCAGTCTAGATTTAGGATTATTATTTCATTTTTTATATACCCATACAATATCTTCATTAACCAAAATGTAAGTACAACCTTCATAAATAATATAGATATAGATTATTTTTCTTTATTTCTCCTTTATTACAATTATATAATTTTTATATAATTTGTTCTGTTTTTTTTTAACTGACCATAATATGTTTTTTTTGTATAACTGGATGGTTTTCATATATATATATAGTCAAACACTAGACACAAATTATATATATTGTGTTCTAAATGTTCCCCTCCCATCATCTGACAATGTAGTAATCGAAGCTAGGAATCAATAATTATTACCAATAACACACAACTACTGTTAGAATGTGAAAGTGGCAGATTGAGTCATACACAGCATCCACAGAAACTTAACGTTTAGGCAGGTATTATAGGAAATCAAATTATGGGCTCATTATTTATCTATGGTAATTTAAATGGTGACTCGTATCTGGCAATGCTCCAAAATGAGATAATTCCTGCAATACAAGCTGCTCTTGGTCGACAATTTCAAAGAATTTATTTCCAACAAGATGGCGCGCCACCACACTTTGCTCTCCTTGTTAGAGAATACTTGGATACAATATTCCTTCACAGATGGATTGGAAGACGTGGTGCAGTAGAGTGGCCTGCTCGTTCCCCTGATTTATCTCCGCTGGACTTTTTTCTTTGGGGATACCTCAAAGATAAAGTTTATCGTACTAAGCCTCGAGATTTGGCGCACCTAAGAAATCTCATAGTCCAAGAAGCTCAAGATATTCCTCGTGACTACCTTCAAAATGCAGTGGATGGCTTTTACAACCGCCTAGAACATTGCCAGACGATGGTAGGGGAACATTTTGAACACTTACTTTGATCACAGGTACTTAAAAATTGGTGTTTACTTGTAATACTTAATAATTTACATTGTTCAATTGTTTTAAAATTCAAATAGCTATAACTACTGAATGAATCCACCGTTTTAAGTCCGGTTTGCGGCATTGTACTCTGCTAAGTAAGACCTTTAATTTGATACCAAACTTGACCTATGCTGCTATTTAAGAATTTTGTCTGATTCCTTGTGGACCGTCCCCCAAAGGGATTATCTGGTCGGTAATTAGGCAGATATGTGCGTTACTATCACCAGTAAGCACGTGTGAACTTTGGTATTTCTTTCTATTATGGTTCAAAAATTAAAAAAGAGGTTCCAGACTTAATTGACACCCTGTATATTCTTTCAATTTAGTCAACAGCTCCCCCTGTAATTGGACTTTGTAGTGGCAGCTGGTTGTGGTGTAACTACTGGTACAAAAATACATAATTATTATTTTATCTTTAAGTTTATTTTTGTTTATTGTTTGTATTTTGAGATATTTCAATTAATATGATTGGTCAGTATGGTTTTAATTCTTGTAAATACATTACAATAAATAAACATAAACACTCAGTTATTGAAGTGTATTCATTCATATATTGATTTTCAGTTAACCAATTCTTTGGATAAGACTTGGACTAAAAACTATTGCAAAATGTTGGATCTTAGCTCTTAAGACTTGCATGGCTAAAATATTTCATTCTTAAGATAGTGATTGTTCTAATGCTGTGTGAACCAGAATATTTGAATAAGGTGTGTGATCCTTGACCTCTGCTAGTTATTATCATTGCCAACAAGTTGAGTTTTGTGTGCCACTAATAATTTATTCTGCATAAAAATTTTGGAATAAGTCAATCCACAAAAATCTTGATCCGAATTGGATGTTAAATTTCCACTTTGAATAGAGAGTTTAAACATCTTTACAGACTTCTCATTTTTCTAACAAAAATATCCATATAACCTATTATCAAAGTATAACACATTACAAGCCTAAATCACAGTTTCATTTAGATCTCAAAATGTTTAATATTGTTGTGATTGTTTCGCCACACTAATATTGTTTTAGTTTGTTTAATGCAAGTCGTCTTTGTTATAAAAGTTACACAATACAAATGTGCCATAAATTGCAAATGTTAATGAAATGAATATTATGATAGTAAATGTTATGTATTGTGAAAGTAAATGTTTAGTTAGTAATAAAGATACTGGTAATAAATATCCTAAACACAAACCTTTATTTTGGCTTTTTCTTGTTTTTGCCATTGTATAAAAAATATTTACAGAACATAATATTTTAAGGTATTAAAAATTATTTTAAATTTTCAGCACAGAGTTTAGAGTTACAAATTAATAAAATTAAAACACTTTATAAAGTGTTCGATATTAAATTGTGAAGGACTCATTAAATTGTACAACATCTTCGACTCATCAACCAGCAGTACTTGTACAGCTTCTCCACCTCATCATCAGCAGTACTTGTACAGCTTCTCTGCCTCATCATCAGCAGTACTTGTACAGCTTCTCCGCCTCATCATCAGCAGTACTTGTACAGCTTCTCTGCCTCATCATCAGCAGTACTTGTACAACATCTTCAACTCATCATCAGCAATACTTGTACAGCTTCTCCGCCTCATCATCAGCAGTACTTGTACAGCTTCTCTGCCTCATCACCAGCAGTACTTGTACAGCTTCTCCGCCTCATCATCAGCAGTACTTGTACAGCTTCTCTGCCTCATCATCAGCAGTACTTGTACAACATCTTCAACTCATCATCAGCAGTACTTGTACAGCTTCTCCGCCTCATCATCATCAGTACTTGTACAACATCTTCAACTCATCATCAGCAATACTTGTACAGATTCTCCGCCTCATCATCAGCAGTACTTGTACAGCTTCTCTGCCTCATCACCAGCAGTACTTGTACAGCTTCTCCACTTCATCATCAGCAGTACTTGTACAGCTTCTCTGCCTCATCACCAGCAGTACTTGTACAGCTCCTCCACTTCATCATCAGCAGTACTTGTACAGCTTCTCCGCCTCATCATCAGCAGTACTTGTACAGCTTCTCCGCCTCATCATCAGCAGTACTTGTACAGCTTCTCTGCCTCATCACCAGCAGTACTTGTACAGCTTCTCCACTTCATCATCAGCAGTACTTGTACAGCTTCTCTGCCTCATCATCAGCAGTACTTGTACAGCTTCTCCGCCTCATCATCAGCAGTACTTGTACAGCTTCTCTGCCTCATCATCAGCAGTACTTGTACAACATCTTCAACTCATCATCAGCAATACTTGTACAGCTTCTCCGCCTCATCATCAGCAGTACTTGTACAGCTTCTCTGCCTCTTCACCAGCAGTACTTGTACAGCTTCTCCGCCTCATCGTCAGCAGTACTTGTACAGCTTCTCTGCCTCATCATCAGCAGTACTTGTACAACATCTTCAACTCATCATCAGCAGTACTTGTACAGCTTCTCCGCCTCATCATCAGTAGTACTTGTACAACATCTTCAACTCATCATCAGCAATACTTGTACAGCTTCTCCGCCTCATCATCAGCAGTACTTGTACAGCTTCTCTGCCTCATCACCAGCAGTACTTGTACAGCTTCTCCGCCTCATCATCAGCAGTACTTGTACAGCTTCTCTGCCTCATCATCAGCAGTACTTGTACAACATCTTCAACTCATCATCAGCAGTACTTGTACAGCTTCTCCGCCTCATCACAAGCAGTACTTGTACAGCTTCTCCGCCTCATCACCAGCAGTACTTGTACAACATCTTCGACTCATCATCAGCAGTACTTGTACATCTTCAACTCATCACAAGCAGTACTTGTACAACATCTTCGACTCATCACCAGCAATACTTTTTTCTCAAGATCCAGGAGTTGTTTTTCAATGCCATTTCACTCTCCACCAGGCAAAGGTCTGTCTTACCAGATACTGTAGTGTTTTTAGCAGTGCAATGCTTCCAAATGTTGAAAGTGATCTTGACAATTGTAGTGAGCCATTTTCCTCTTAAAGTCTTGTACCTACTGGATATCTCAACTCAATGAAGTACAGATTTTCGTACTTGAAAGTTATACTGTATTCTAAAGAACAATCTTATATCGTGAGTTGCTTTTTTTATATTATATAGTCCTATTTTGTTTTCAAACTAAAAACAAATGAGTTGCAGATTACCTGTTGCCACTCGTTGGCCTGAGAGTCATAAGCTTCAACCAGTTGCAGGTATGTCTGGCCGTCATAGCCACCCACTGCTAGCAGACGGTCTCCCAGACGACTGACTCCCAGGGTGTCTCGACCTACGCTCATACTGGCCACAGTAGTCCATGTGTCTGTTTTCGGGTCATACCTGACCACACAAATTTTTAGAATATCATATACTCGTTTATACATTCAAAAGAAAGATAGAAATTAACCAGACATTAAGAAAAAGAAATACTATTAACATGTGTTTAACCTTCCAGAACTTGCTTATGAAAATTACACTTGAGTACATATTTATTTCTCATTATTACTGTGTTGGGTATTGTCAACAGTGTTTAGTGGTGTGATTATTTCACATGCTTCTACTTAAAATAAGATTTCAACACTTTAGTTTTAGTTAAGTAGTGTTATATCTGACAATGTAAAGACTACTTCTATGTGCAAATTCTCATGTAACCTAGTAATATTAAATCTATTTCAATGTGCAAGTGCCCACAATGAATGGAAAATATTCAAATTTTTTACGCATTTACTTGTAGAATACTTGTTTAGCATTTTCAAATGTTTTGATATAAAATATTTTGTGTTTTTTCATTATTATTATCACAATTCTGTTCCAATAATTTTGGGTGCACAACTATTGTCATGATAAATTTTTTCCTCTATTCATGAATGTAAAGTTCATACAATCGAATAGTGTCATAAATAGCACTATACTGTTTACATATTACTAAACTAAAATTTTACTTTAATCTAAAGTATTTATACTTTATATATTTTGATTCTATGAGGTGGTGGAAAATATTTTTCTAAAGAGTATAAAGTTTTATCTATTAGAAAGCATTTCAGTCTCTTTTTAAATATATTCAAATTTGCTTTATCTGGGTCTGAGTTAACTGTTTCAGAAATTTCATTCCCATAAAGGTTGGTCTACTTTTGTACATTTTCACATTGTGATGAGTTGTGATTATGTTTCTTTAATTTCTAGTATTGTAGGGGTGGGATTGACAATTTGTCTCTTGAGTTATTAGATTATTTTTGGCAATTTTTATTAGAACTGAGTTAAGGATATATTGTCGTATACAGTCAAAATTTGAAAATGCTCTTTTGTTGTTTCATTATATCCATCTTTAATATAGTTCGAATCTAAATACAGTTTTATGGGTGAAAATGAAAATAAGAATAGATATAATTTATTATTTAGCATTTCAAAAGAGAAGGTAATTGGTTTCTAAGTTTATTAACATTGCATATAACTATATTAAATCATTTTAGTAATAACAAAAATCTTGCATAATTAAAAAAAAATTCTTTTAGTTAAACACATTTCTGGCCATACGTTTTAAATCTTTAACTGAATGAACCGGCACTGCAAAAAAAGGATTACCCATAAATGTTGGGCTTTCCAATGTTAACTGTAAAAATACAAGTAGTAAAATTGCATACAATACAACTTAGCTTGTACGTCTTATCTGTTGGCTTGTGACAGCATCATTGACTACACTCAGTTGAACCTTAAAACAATTTAGAGAGATGACCACACTCTATAGAGAAGCATTATGCTCCCTGTTAACAAAGGCTTAACCCATTGTGGATCGTATTGTATTGGCGCGCGGGCACCAACGGGCACTAATTAATTTACGGTCAGCAGCCGAACGAACAGCAATGTTGCGCCACATCGTATCGATCGCTATTGTATACTGAATTGAATTGAAAACATCTTTATTCATATAATATACAGTGGTATACATTGAATGGCGTCGTTATGTTAAATTAAACTAGCTGCATCTAAGTAACAGTATTTACTTATTACTATAAAATTCAGCTGTGAAGGTATTCGTTCAGATGGAACATGGGCCTACTGGGGTATCCGTGATGTAGGAACGTTAAGGGGAGTCGGATGGGCCTATCCCCGCAATGTTAATTTGATGAATTTTAGGTACCATTATCTTAAAAACTATAAATGGTAGCCAGTTAATTCTTTTTTTATTCTGCTCCTTGTACTTTTCTTAACATTTTGAATACAGGGTTATGAAAAATCTTTTCATATAAACGTGTGACATTTTTTTCTTTTTATGCAAAAAATATTATAAAAAATTACAATTTACTCTGATGTATAAAATTAAGTAATGAACATAACGCAATAATATGTATTCAAAATGTAGATTATTACTTAGGGAACAAATTAAAAAAAGAATCAACAGGCTACCTATAATAGTTCTTGAGAAAAGTGTACCTATCGAACAAAAAACATAGTTTTACAGAAAACGCATTTGAAGTTCATTGTAACCAACTCTATAAAAATACAAAATTAAACTACAGTTAATAGTGTCCAGGGGAATATGCTGGGTTATCTGGATCCTCATCTTCCTCAAGAAACTCTTCCAGTCTTAATTTGGTTAATTTTGCCCTCTGCCGGCACTTCTTTTCTAATTCCTCGATGGCATTTTCTGCTTGTCGGATTCAGATCTCATCTTTCTGTTTCATTTGTCTGACCAAATTGTTGCCAGGCTTGTAGCCTAATTGTTAAAGCTAAACATCTCACAATATTACCTTGATTGAAGCAAGCAACAGCCTCATATACACCTAGTTCAAGAGTTGACCTTAGCATAAATGTATTTTTAGGAAGTCGAGACCAAATTATGTTGTTGACGGATTCATTGGGGTTTTGTGTACCTCCGTGTAAACATTTCCTTAGAAGGTCTGGTGAAGCCAAGTCCCTAAATATTAGTTTTATTTTGTCCATTACCACTTTAGGCAGGTGGAAATGATCTTTATGATCATAGGCCTCCTTATTGGCCATCGCTCTCTGGTACTTGCACGTCAAAATCTCTTTGCAATTCTTTAGAAAAACAGCTATAAAAAAAGAACTAACCATCAGAAAATCTTAAGTGAAGTATTTTCTGAAAAAGAATGAAACAGGGAATACAAAATCACAAAAAAACAATTTTCGGTAAAAAAAAAGTTTTTTGCCCATCCGAGTCCCCTTAACACGCGAGCAAGGTACCGGAGTGGCAGGGATGATGTCTGAATCATAGTCTAAATAAAGCGGCTCGGGCGAAGCGATTACAACATCCGAGCCATTGTCTAGACTAAACCCGCCAACATGTACGTCTGCGTCTTTTAGTTCTGTGTCACTATCCTCAAAAGTATTATAATAACAACTGAGGAAAACACCCAATCAGAAGCCCTAAAAAGCAGAGAGAAAACTCATATGAATGATTTTTCAACTTCGACATACAACTGCGATCTGTGGGATATTTATAAAACTTTTGAAAACTCCAAACGTAGACCGTTGTTAAACACTCTTAGTTGACAAGTGAAGAAGATCGCCCGATCTATCAGACATTAATAGAACTATTTGGAGGGAAACTTAAAAGTAGACCGCTTTTGCGACCTGAGCTCGTCATTGTGCCGTTAGGCCCAGCCGCTGCGTGACGAGCCCAGCTCATCAGTGATCCGCAGTGGGTTAAAAAAGCATTAATCTTAAAAAAATTTTGATATGTATTAAAATATTCCAAGTCTTCAAGAATATTTGTGATTCAATTGAAAATAATGTGACATACTTCACTAAGTGAACATTTAAGTTATTTATATAAAATAGAAATAAATCAAAAACACTATTTACACTCAATTTGACAAATACTGAACTGTCTGTTGTGACAGACAGTGATTAACGACGTCTATGATCAATCATATTATCAGATGCAACAATCTATCACTTTATGTTTAATCATCTCACCTTTCAACACAGTCGAAGCGAGCAGCTGATGGGTTTGAGGCAGGCACATCGTGACCGCCTAGAGCGTATAGATACCCGTTCATGACACCAACACCCACGCCACCACGCCGCTTGGCCATCGGGGCACAATTTGTCCACTTATTGGTGTGTGGGTCATAGCACTCTACAGTGCGCAGGCAGGAACTGCCATCTCGTCCGCCCACTGCATACAGTCTACGAGAGATTTCATAGGAATTATTTGGAAAAAATACATGACATGTTATTTTATTATGCCAACACCAGTACGACATGGATTAGTAAACAACATTTTAGCAGCTAAAAACTAAAAGGTTATGGTTAAGAGGTTATGGCTAAGATTATTCGAGGCAGTAGATTGGGATTTAGTAAGCAGAATATAAAATAATATACTACCAAGGCTGCATTCAAGCTGTTACATTGGAAAAAAGCTGTTTATCTATTTTTATATATAAATGCCTTCTTGATAAATCTTTCCTTTATTTTTACTGAGAGTTTCTTTACATTAAACCACTTAGAATCTACAAAATCCTAAACAGATTTGATTAAATAAACCAATATCAGATGTTTGAGTGCATATGAATATATTTAATCACAAAACGAAAACAAATATAAAGAACAAACCTATTTACTGTATTAAAACGTGTTAAATTTTTACATCACAAATTTATTTCAGTTACAATCACAACTGACAAAAACTAACTCATTTAGCAAGAATAATAACAGATAGTAACTCATCATCAGAGGATAGACAAGAACATTTAATTATACATGTCTATTGATAGTTTTCAAAAAGAGGATACTGACTTGCCGTTGAGCACAGCTACACCAACGGTGGACCGCTGTGTGGACATAGGGGCAACATAGCTCCACTGTCGCACCTGAGGATCCCAGCGCTCCACAGTGTTGAGGTAGCTCCAGCCGTCATGGCCACCTACTGCATACAGTGGCCCCTCCAGCACTCCCACACCTGTCACAGACATTAGTTATCACTCAAAGCTCTAGTGCTGCACCTGAGGATCCCTGTGCTACACATGTTGAGGTAGCTCCAGCCGTCATGGCCACCAACTGCATACAGTGGGCCCTCCAGCACACCCACACCTGTCACAGACATTAGTTATCACTCAAAGCTCTAGTGCTGCACCTGAGGATCCCTGTGCTACACATGTTGAGGTAGCTCCAGCCGTCATGGCCACCAACTGCATACAGTGGGCCCTCCAGCACACCCACACCTGTCACAAACATTAGTTATCACTGAAAGCTCTAGTGCTGCACCTGAGGATCCCTGTGCTACACATGTTGAGGTAGCTCCAGCCGTCATGGCTACCTACAACATACAGTGGCCCCTCCAGCACACCCACACCTGTCACAGACATTAGTTATCACTCAAAGCTCTAGTGCTGCACCTGAGGATCCCTGTGCTACACATGTTGAGGTAGCTCCAGCCGTCATGGCCACCTACAACATACAGTGGCCCCTCCAGCACACCCACACCTGTCACAGACATTAGTTATCACTCAAAGCTCTAGTGCTGCACCTGAGGATCCCTGTGCTACACATGTTGAGGTAGCTCCAGCCGTCATGGCTACCTACAACATACAGTGCCCCTCCAGCACACCCACACCTGTGTCACAAACATTAGTTATCACTGAAAGCTCTAGTGCTGCACCTGAGGATCCCTGTGCTACACATGTTGAGGTAGCTCCAGCCGTCATGGCTACCTACAACATACAGTGGCCCCTCCAGCACTCCCACACCTGTCACAGATATTAGTTATCATTCAGAGCAACGATTTGAGGCAATCTCATACCCATGATTACAGTAAAAGTGTAATAACTTTTGCTTAAATCTATTTGACCATTTTTAATGAGAGCTTTGAACCAGTAATGGCAGGTTTAAAATTAACTGTTTGCTAGGAAGTTTTTTTCAAATGTTCGTACATTATTTACAGTATTTTTATTTGATCTAGTTGTGAAGCAATGCTTTGCATTGTATCAGACATATCAGTCAGTTTTGCATGTAGGTAGAAAACCATTTCTTAAGAAAGCTAACGGTCATTTTTTAAATTCATAGAGAGAAATTTTTAATTCAACAAGTATTTTATAATTTTCCACTGTAATTATGGCTATTGTGTTTAATTTTATGGGAAATAAACAGGCCTAATTAAAAATAATCCTGATTTTTGTTTCCATATTTTATCATACAACTTTAGAACTACAGTGGATTATTGTATAAATATATAATACAATTGATAGAAAATCATAATATAAAAATCTGTTAAATCATTGGTTGACCCTTAAGTGTAAGGTATAAATAAATATTTAAAAGTATTTATAAATAAATAAAAAGGTGTAAACTAATGTATGGGTTACTGTGCGGGGATGGCTAGTGGTTGATGGGGCAGGTAGAACTGGGGTGATAGCGCGGTGAACGACTGATGGCTCAGGGGCACACAAGTACTAAATACAGGTATGGATACACTGATAATAAATTTTAATTCAAATACCACAAGTGTGTGAACAGTAAAATTTGGAAGAGATCAACAGCAGCTCTTTAATGGAATATTACCTTTTGAATACATAATACAGTAAAGAAAAATTAATTCAATACTAATGAACGATAGACAATTGGTAGGTAACAAGATTATTATTAGTATTAAAACAAAAATTTCCATTATAGGTATATTAAGGTCTGTTGAAATTTGTTGAGGCAACAGTTACGGTTTACAACTAAATAAAGTCTTTTCCAGCGCACAATTAATTCTCTTGGCAACCTTGAAGCATTACTAAGTATGCAATAGCTTTGCTACTAACTTTCTTGGCTTTGAAACTAAGCATTGTGAGTAATGTTCATAATCATATAGCATTCTGTTATTAGAGCTATAGTAGTGAACATAATCCAACAATAACTCCAGCCATACATGAAGCGGAACATAATGAAAACAATTTACGAAACAAAAAATCATCATTAATACTAAATGTTTGACCTAAAACTGGTAATTTATTATTATTTAGTTTGTTTAGAAGAAACATTACTATATTAACTAGGTTATAAATTGGCTAATGGATTGTAAAATTAAATTTTTGATTTGATTTGCAAGTTTTGCTAAAGTTAAAAGAATGAGTTGTAAACTAATTTAAATTATGAAATAATATTTTAATAATACGTAAAGAAACAGTTTCATTGGTTACAAAGTTGGTTTTATAGGAATAAAATAAAGAATTTACACATGTACAACATTCTTTACGTGAAAAATGTCAATTTTTGAAAATTATTTACATGTAGTATTATTAAGAAAATAAGACTAACTTTAAATACAAAAGTATAAGTTTTTAGATATCAATATAACATTTTGAAGACAATATTTATAAGCATATTATGAAAAAATATAGGTTATTATTGGTATCAGTATAAGGCCAGGCTCCCTAATCTGTTAAATTTAAGGTTAATTAAAAATCAATAACAAAGTAAAATAGAAATATTTGTTACATCGAATGATAGACAGAAGATATTATTTATACAGAACATGTGATTGTGTGACAGCACGTAACTTGAATACTATGATGTTTTGTTAATCAAAATGAATTTCCTAAACAAACCCAGTCCATGACGATGAGTAGACATAGGTGGCATGTTGCTCCAGGTTTTGGTCTTGATATCGAAACACTCGACAGTGTTGAGAGTCTTGAGGCCGTCACGGCCGCCCACGACATAGAGCTTGCCCTCCACAACTGCCACTCCGAACTGCAGCCGACGCCCGGGCATGTTCGCTGCATGGGTCCACTTGTTGGCTCTCAGGTCATACTGCTCTATGCTGGTAGCTCCGGCTAAAGTGCCAAAAATTATATAACTTAGCAACTTTCATTATTTCAAAACTAACTATCTGTCTAAATTCAAAAATTAAATAGTCTTTTTTACTCAAAACGTTTTATTTTTCTCATTACTGTTGTTGCTTCAATAAGACCTCTAAAATATATACAATTTGACCTATGAATGGTTCTAGTTTTCCCATTTTCCAGCACTTTCACAATAAATCCAATGAATAACCACAATTTAAAATGTTCAAATTCTATTGTCCTTGTAGTACATTATGTTAATACATTCCAAATCATTCATAAGGTGACCAAGTGTTAAACACCTAACTTGCATTAAACTGCTAATTATTGATTATTTAGCAAGAATTCAGTTAAATATATTAATGTTTAGAGTCTGTAAATAAACTAGACGATCTGTCAAATTTTAAAGAATCCAACCATAAACTACTGTTAAACTATTTAGTTGTATAAGAAAAACAATATTTAAAAAAATTTGTTGTTTCTTTGAACGAAGATTAACAAGATTATCCATCCATATCAACTTACATTTATTGGCATCCATGCCGCCAACTGCGAAGAGGACTCCAACCGTAGACTTGCGTGGACGTGTCCGGACTGATTGTAGCATCGGACGGCGCTCCGGCAGCAGGTGATATTTCATAGCCTCCATGATCAGCTCCTGACATCCCCGGTCCTCTCGGAACAGAACCTCTGTCTCTATGTGGTCAGCTATAAACTATGGAAAAAATGTATTATATACCTACCACACACAGCAACATGTTCAACAAGTTTTGAAATAGTTTTATTTTTAACTTCATATTTTTTCAATGTAGTAAATTTATTTAAATTTATAATCAGTATTTATAATTTACTTGTTTTCTGATTTTTATGTAGTGATAACAGTATAAGAAACCAAAAGTCAAATACAACTGTTTCTGTTTATTTGTTTAAAATATTGATGACGGATGATTTGAAAATGTATTTTGGACATTTGCCATCGTTAATAAAGAACACCAATTTTGTGGATTGGGATCTATCCTTTTCTTTAAGTAAACTTCTTAAAGGGTTTTGGCCTTTATCCTAAGGATTTTCTACACTTAAGGTGAGGATAAATCCCAAGTCTCGAAACTTAGTGTTCTTTTTTGTAACATATAATGATAGCAAATGTCCAAAATCCTATATTTCTTTTTTGTATATTTGAATTTTTAAATTATAATAGGTAGGTAATTGATGACACTCATATTTCCTTGATACCTCATCTATTATATTCAAATGGACTATAATACAATACTCAATGTGCCTAGTAAGTCTTCACTATTTTAAATATTTACTAACCCTTTGATTGTAGAGATGTTCTTCATATAAAGTAAAAGTATTGGCTTGTTAGTTCTGTTTGCAAATTTGAATTTTATACCTCTGGAGTGCAACTGAATTTACCACTGCTAAATTAATCACATTAAAATCTCAAGAAACGTCATAATGAACTAGCAGTAATTTTCTGATGAAATGAATATAAGTAACAATCAACAGTAACTTACCGACGGGCTGAGTAACGGCAGCTTCACAAGACTCAACAGTTTACTTATCCCCTTCTTGCGGGTGGTTACATCATGACCAATCCACGACATCAGGGCCTTTATGAAAACAAAAATAAACTTCAAATGTGTATTACATGTCAGTTGTAATCTCTTTACATAATTATAAAATAGGATAACAAAAATCTAAGTTTTCATCTTGGTTGGTGTTCTTGTACAAAAGGGATGTATAATATACGTCATTTTGTGTATTTTACCCTACATTCTATGTCTGTTATTAGTGAACTCAAATTTTTTTGCTTTTACTATAGTAATTTTAGTTTTGTTTAATTAAAAGACAAAATTAATTTCATCAACGTGTTGAATAACGCACATGAGACATGTTCAGAAGGTAAGTACCATTTCACTGTAATGTCATCACAATGCCACCATTAACACTCTGTGCATGCACTCTTATTTCTTTTGTTATCAGCTCCACATTGACGCCATTACGGTTGATTAGTCTTGTGTTTTGTTCGTGTTCATTGAGGCCGTTTAAAACATTGATGACCTTGCTGACTGCGAGACTAGATTGTTACTCAATGCTTGAATGCTGGGAATGTCAAGGTAGCCAGAATCCAAGTGCAGTGAGTTATAGAATTGAGAAAAGTGGGTAAGACAGTTCAATGAAGCATGAACAAATTAATGTTCATGATAAAACACGAAGTAGGAGGCCTTCTGTTGTGAATCATGACTTGGTTGAAATGAAAACTAATTGCTGATTCACAATGAAAAAGTTTTTTAAGATGATTTTTCACAATTTGAAACTGTTTTGCATGATATTGTAACCAACAGCTTAGGTTATCACAAGTTGTGTTTCTGCTGGTTTGCCTTTGCAGTGGAATATTTCATGCACATGAACATTGAGGAAACTTCATGAAAACTAATTTAAGGTACAATCTTTCATGTACAAATAAAGTTAAATTGTGGTGAGGGCACTTATATTTCTCTCCACAAATATAAGTAGACCTCAAACAACAGTTTATCGTGTCCATTTTTTGGATTTTTATATTTTTAAGTTTCTGTAAAAATGTTCAGATATTGACAGGGTTTCCTACGAGGGGTATCCAAAAAGTAAGTTTCCATTAATTATGAAAAAGTTAAAAAGGCTCAAAAAATAACTGAAACACATTTATTCAACTTTTTACATCGTACCTTATTTTTTCTACATAGTTACCATCCCTTTCTAAGCACTCTTGGTATCTAGGAAGTAGTTTTTTTATTCCAGCATCACAAAATTCACCTGCCAAATTTTTAAGCCAAGTATCCACCTCATTTTGAAGGTCATCGCTGTTGGCAAATCGCCAACCGCCAAGGTGTCTTTTCAGCTCCGGAAACAGATGAAAACGGCTAGGCGCAAGATCTGGTGAGTATGGAGGATGACCAAAAACATCCCACTTAAAATTTCCTCAAAAGTTCCATTGTTGCACGAGCAGCGTGTGGTCGGGCGTTATCTTGAATAAGCAGAACCGTGCGCGACAAAAGTCCGTGCCGTTTATTCTGTATTGCCCGCCGAAGTCTGGTGAGAACTTCACAATACCTTTCTGCATTTATGGTTTCGCCACGAGGAAGATAGTCAATCAATAACACTCCACGGCAGTCCCAAAAAACTGTAGCCATTACCTTTCCTGCCGACTCAAAAACTTTGGCTTTTTGAGGAGCTGCCTCTCCTTTTTTTTGCCACACCATACTCTGGCGTTTGGTCTCTGGAGTTGAGTGGTGAATCCATGTTTCATCACCAGTGACTATTCTACTGAAAAGGTTTTCATCTTCATCGTCAAACAATCGCAAGAAAGACTGGGCAGCAGCCATTCTTTGTTGTTTATGGGCATTGCTCAATAAGCGAGGCACCCATCTTGCACACACTTTTGCAAGCTGAAGATCTTCTGTCATGATATTGTGCACAGATGACCGGCTAACTTCAACACTTGACGGCAGTTTATCCATAATTTCATCGAGAGTCACTCGCTTATCATTGTCAATAACTGCTCGTACAGCATTAATGACGTCAGGTTGCCGAGAATTGGCCGGTCGGCCACTACGCTCATCGTCATGAACATTTTCTCTTCCTTCCAAAAACATTGCACGCCAACGACGGACCATCTGAACGGACATAACATGTTCACCATACACTTGACACAACTGACGATGAATTTCAACTGCAGTTTCGTTTTTGGCGGTCAAGAAACGAATAACACTACGGACTTCGCAACTGGCGGCAGAACGCAGTGGAGTCTCCATGATGTTTGGGCAGCAACTGACTGAGAAGCGTGACAATGGGCCAGTGACCGGCGCACCAGTTGCCAACCGAACCGCGCTACATATCCCCGCCCACAGCTGCACGCTGTGTTACGTACGCGTCTTTTTACAGAACAGGGAAACTTACTTTTTGGATACCCCTCGTACATTTTTGATTTTTGGTCTACTGTAGCTTTATTTAATTCACCAAATCTGTTGAGCTTCTCCTATCTGACAGCAACTCCACACGGAATATTTTTAACTCATCCTTAATTATAAGAATAAATAACATTTTCTCATTTAACTGAACGAGGTGTATCATTAGTAGAGAGAAACGGAGCAGGTTATGAAAGGAGCAGCTGGGTATTACTCTTGCCTTCTTAAACATTAGTGGGAATGTTTTATATCTTTAAAACATTTACTGTTTAAGGTACATTGGTTTAATCTTTTGGCAGTTTGGTCTATTTGCAGGGTGTACCAGTAGCTTATCTCCCTGCTTGAAATAATATAGCACATTGTAATCGTAGTTGTGGTGGGGGAACGTTGTTAGTGTGGGAGACTTGTAGGATAGTATGAAACCTTTGTTTATTGTAGACACCTTCGTTTGCAGATCACAGGATTTCTTGGTGGTGTTTATTGCTTGATACCAGAGTAACAGTTGTAAAACTAGGTTAGCCACTATAAAACATTATAGTAAATGATAAATAATTCCTTTAATTTGTGAAAATAAATATAGCTCTTGATACAATAAGTTCTCCTATTTATTTTTTGGTGTATGACATTGCATAGTGCACAGGGTACACCGGAGTATGCTGCCTCAGTATATAGGGTACGCCAGTGTACCCTGAACTGGTAATTTTAATATTCCCCATTGAATAATATTGAAAAATTAGTTTCTATATCAATCATGAACCATTTTAACCAGTAGTAAGTGAAATCATAATTAGTTCGTTAAGGTTTACGAAAAGTTACTAAATATTTTCTTAGTAGTCAATGTGTTGTTTCTAAACTTGTGTTGTCTTTAATTGAAAAGAGTAGCAGGGATTCGTACATAACATTTTTAGTTCTGAAATTGTGAGAAAAGTAGATTGCTCTCCTTTCAGAGCGTTTTTAAAAATTAATACATTTTTCTGAATAAACATTATTTATAGGTTGATGACAAATTTATTTTAAAACATAAATTAAGCCAGTTTTCAAAATTATTTAATTATATTATCACTTTTAAGTAACAATTTTTAAACTCTCATAAAAATGAAAATAAATCTCATTAATTTGATTACCAAGCACTAGTTTTGTGGCAATTGATGTTTATAGATATACAACAAACTAAATAAATTAGTTCAAATCATATCAAGGAACAACATTTGACTGTTTCCGTTAAAAGAGCAAGTAGTTTATGCACGTTCACTACGATCATTCACACACAGTGTTAGTTACATATTTACTTGTACTGCTGCTGTTTGTGTTTCGTCAACATCTCTTGTAGTGTATCAACTTAAGTATTTGCTTGTGCCACAAGTGTTCATGCTTCATGAACCTTTGGGTTTGTATCATGCTATATTGCTGCTATTGTTTGATACATGATGCATCATGTCATTTTTATTACATAAACTATGAGAATAATTTATATTAAGATATACACTTTTGTAGATTAATTTTTTATCCTCATTATTTTTTTCTAAGAATCCGTGATTTGAAAATCAACACTAGGTTAACAGGTTAACACTATCAAAAGAACGTAACAGGATAGTTAAAATATTATCCATGCCATGTTATCCTCTGGAGGTCATGTATTTGGAGGTATCATTTTCTTTTGACATATCCCATTTAGTCATAATCTAAAGCTTTTTATACAGTATAATATAAAATCAATACAGTATACATTTTTAATTTATAAGGGTTAGTTTGATGTTTTTGTCTTTATGTATCATATTAGTATAAAAATCACTGTATTACCAGTACAAAACATAGTACTTAGCAATATAATATGTGATAGCTAATGTTACAGTAAACAAAATTGTCACTTACATGAAAAATCATCTCTTCTGAAGGAACATTAAGGTCATCAGAGGACAACAGTTTGGCTACCTCATCAGCAGGCAGAAGAAGGAACTCTTGGTTTCGAATAACTTCCATGAAGTGTTCCTAAAACATAATATTGAATATAATTATTGAATCCATGAAATCAATATTTATACTAATTTAAGTAAAGGTTTCAAAAATTAAGGCTCTAAATTTTCGAAGTACAAAAACAACATTATTTCTTAAGTGGACATTAACCCTTTGAGTGCCACGCGAAGAGGTGGAGGTCATGCAGCCAGTGCCAATCATTTGTGATAGGCCATTCCACTCAGTGCCAAGCACTATTTTTATGTTACTACAGTATTTTACTAACAAATTAACATATTCCTTAAAAATTAACATAATGCAACACTTTTTGCTGTATTATTTAGGGCAAGATACAGGCTACAAATTGGTATATATATATATATATTTTGACCACAAATTAAAAAAAAAATATTTATATATGTGCAAAAAAATACAAAAAAACACATTTGTTTTGTTTAAGATACAAAAAGTATTTATTTATTTTTGTTTTATTAGTGTTATGTGCCAATTTTATGTTCCCCATGTTATTTGGAATAAATGTACCAAGTTTCATAAAAATACATTTATATATATAACTGAGATTTGAATTTTTTTTATATATTGCTGCAAAATGCCGAAAACCTGCACCAACATGCACGCTTACTCTTGTTCATGTAAAATATATTTTACTAGTTTTATGAAATTAAATCAAGGTAGGTTATACAACTGTTATTTATTTATTATGAACAGACTTAAATTAATTACTTTGGGCTTATTTCATTAGGCCTATTATACTAAACCCTTCAGATGAAATAACTGATTTAGTGCTTTTATCATATAGGCTAAGAATGAATTAATGTATTTTCGCGGTCAGATTCCGTTATATGTCCCCAACGCTTAAAGCTTTTTCAATTAACTTAGAACGTTATAAAACGATGTAGTTGAGTAACAGAACTAACATTCCATTAATCAACAAGCATTTCCAGGTATTGCGATCGGTATTGTTGTCGCTGTTATCTTATCTTTCTCGAGAATCCCGATTACGGCAGGCCGCGCGCATCACATGATTAGCTAGTAACCAATTGTAATTCATTATAATCATACGTAAATGAAAAATTAGCGTTGGGGGCATAATGTTAGTTCTATTACTCAACTACAATCGTTTTATAACGTTCTAAGTTCATTGAAAAAAAGTTTAAGCGTTGGGGGCATATAACGGAATCTGACCTATTTTCGCTTAAGGACGATCTGTTCCTTTTACTCATTTCGGCAAACTATACCTTATTCAATTATGAAATTGAACTCAAGTAATAAAAGTAGGAAACTAATCAAAATGTCAACACAGCCACACTAGACAGCTAGCAGAATCAACTGAACGTAAACAAAACGACTACAAGCCGTGACAAGACAACAGGCGGTTCGCGCTACAGCCTTCTAGATATCAGCTACACAAAAATATTGTATACTATATATACAAAACTATCACTACGTGAATTATGTCATACATTTCTTGGGCTTTAATTTGATACGTTTTTACGATATCATATACGTCAATATTTAGCAACAGGATGACCAATATTGGAAAGGCCGATCTAGTCGGCCCTTGGCAAGTTTTCGTCAATACCATCGCGGGCCGATCTAGTCGGCCCTTGGCAAGTTTTCGTCAATACCATCGCTAGGGCCGATTAGATCGGCCCTTGGCACTATGCACTCAAAGGGTTAAAAAGTTTTTTCTTTATTATTAGTGCTTTGGTTGATACCATATTCTATATAAATGCTGTGGTTGTTATAATGCTAATGTAATACCAGCTTGAAATAATACAATTTTGCTTTGACATTGTCACTGAAACTCCTTCCAGCCAATCGTCTTTCAATTTATTTAACAGGAGATAAACATTAGTACAATCCTTTTGGATACAATACATGAGGAGGCTGTTTAAATTCTTCCTAAATGTAAATTCTGGAGTCCAAATTACTCTTAAAATTCTTTCAAAACTGTGTAAACAATACAAAACACAAACAATAAACAAACAAAATTAAATTAATATACATAAAACTAGTTACACATGGCTTTGCACACAATTTTCAAAACTGAAGTCCTTATACTATGGTAATAAAAAAAATGTTATGGTGGAGAAATTTTCCAAATGTAAGTAGGTATACATCAGGTACAGGCATATATATGGGTAAGAGAAGCAGAGTTTAACACAGGTTTAGCACAAGTAGCAGCATTTCTGGTTTGAAATTAATAATACAGCATTTCCGACGCCATAGCTGGGTTAGCCTTGTTGCCCTGATCAAGAAATACAAATACATAGGTCTCAGAAACCTAAGTCGGTTTACTTCTAGCCCTTTTTTATAATAATTTCCATAAACCACTGTTAAAATGCTATATACAATTTTCAAGTTAGCTTGGAGTAACTCAGTGAAAACATTCACAGCTTTGTTTTATTAAAGTTTTGTTTTATAACAGAGTATAAATAACTACTATAAATACTACATGAATACTATAAGTGTTTAAAATTCCAATATATTCCTGGTAACTTGTCTTGTCTTTTCTCTTTATAAACTTTTCTCAGATTACAATGAATATTAAAAAAAAGAATTAGCTATACTGGTTTACCCATTCTCAAGATTAGCGCTTGCAACACATTTTGCAATACATTTTTTATTTATAACATCTGACATCAGAATTATTTTGAGAGAGTATACCTACAGCCTCATCTATTGTGTTTGATAATAATGCTAATGTATATATTTTTAATGCATTTTTTAAACGGATGTGCTCCTAAAGATCATAATGATGATCTTGTCTTCAAATATGATATTGCCCACACTTGTATTTTTAACTCTATTTGCCAACGTTTTACTGGAAAAACATACAAAAATGTCTGTAGTCTGTATTAAAAGCTTGGTCTGGTGTTAAAACCCTTGGTCAAAAACAAAATCTTTAAATTCCATTTTTGAAATTTTCACTCGCTCAGCCAGTATTACTTGAAAGCTCTCATATGTAGCCCCTGTCACTTGGCAAATACCATGTTAAGTATGTAATGTTTTAATAAACTATAAAAGTTTGCATTAAAACTTGGCGCTTGTTGAGATAAAATTGGCCCAGAAGTTAGAACTCATTGTTTGCGCCAAATTACTAAATTAACAATGATTCATCCAAATTCTTAAACTTTTCCTTTAATGGAATCCCTCAAACCTTGTCCACCCTTTTATCAGGCATTCAGTTTTTCCCCCATTGGTAACCATGAATAAAATCAATTGTTTTTCTTAGTAAAAAATAACTAAAATTTAGTAATTGAAGTAAGATTGATAAAATCTTTTAAAGAGATTCACTTATAAATCATTTTAACTTGCCTTTTAAAACAAAATCGACAACAAATTTAATACATTTTCGAAATATCTCCACAATGACAGAAAATGTTTCGATTGTATTATATACAAGGAAAGTTGCACACTCACAGTTGTGTAATTGTGAGCTGCACTCTTGAGTGAGAAGCAGCCCTGTGTGTCAGCGAAGAGACAGATGCCTATACAGTTAGAGGGATGAAGCTGTTTCTTGAGGAAGGCACAGCAAGCCTCGACAACCTCGCTCAGCTGCAGCAGACATGCAGTACCCAACAGTGTCTCCACCGTCTCTTCTCTTAGCTCAATACGACCTGTCAAAAATATTTATTGCTGATTCTGCAACTGCTCTGATATTTTTGTTTTTATTTAAGTTAACATGTTTTTTATCAGCAGAATTATTTTGTACATCTTTACCACAATCCGTGCAGCTGACCCAAATACCCATTTATGGGACATGTTTAAATTTTCTAAAGTAAAATTACATTTAATGGCACCTAAATTAAAGATTAAAGAAACATACAGTGCAAAGTGAAATCTTATTCCATAACAATTGTGAACGTTGCTCGATGTACCTCACTGTAGATTAAGCAAAACACAGAATTGTTTTCCCATTACTGGCATAAAACTTTTTAATAAGCTAATAGTTTCAATTAAAGAATTACCACAATCAGTGTTTAAAATAATTTATTGAGAATGGTGCTGACCTGATTTCATCTTATAGATTTTATTTTGCTATCTTTATATTTAATGTTTTTGTTTATTTTAATTTCATTTGTTGATGTTACTGTTGATTTTATCAGTATTTTTTAATTTTAATATTTATTGATTTTAATTTAATTTTAACTCTAAAATATACAACTAGCCTTGGACATCTAGTGACTTATCTTTAAGTTTCAAGCCTACTTTGCTTGAAATTGTATTTAATGGCAAATGACCTGGCCTAATATTATTTAATGGCTGAATAAATTGATTAATGAAGATAATAAAATTACAGCTTTTTACCCTAAAAAGGTATACAGAGTTTGATTTTTCTGTGTGCAGCTCAATATTCTTGTCTCGTGTCTCGTTCTTTATAATGCACATTATGGTTTAAATATTTATTTACATACATTAGAAAAAACACTTGAACTTTATGATTAGTATTTCAATACAACATAAAATACTTGAACAAGAACATAACAATCTATACCAATCCTATAAAAAAAATTAAAAAAAGGTATTACAAATACACAACTAATTAATCCTGTAACAATTGTAGACGTGTTAACATGTACAGTAGTGCCAGGCCATTACCGAGACTGAGTGGCAGAGTCGTGGCATGGCCAGCATGTGGTTTCTTTAACAAAATTTTAATTAAAAATTAACTAGTCATATCGTACTGTTGTAACGTCTTTCTTCTTCTGACAACCAAGCATTTTCGTTCTCTAACTATGGGTTCTTCAAGAAATTATCTTATTTACATTTTTTTATTGTAACTTTCAGCCACAATTACCTCACAATCTAAAATAAACAAATAATAATAACCCTACACAATGTAACACACTCGGAACTAATAAATTGTGGTTAGACATAAGCTAATATTTTCATGTAAACATGTGCTTTCGACATAATATCAAAATTGTAAACTAGACCGAGACACTTGTCAAGCAGCACTTGAGCCATCATAGTACTGAAAATACCCACCAGAGAGCAGTCAATGCTTCATAGGCAGGAAGAAATAAATAATAACCAGTTGTTTCTAAAAACATTTCAACATGCGAGTAGCAGTGAAGGCACGACATGTTGGAACGTGTAAATATGAGAGTTGTGCCTTGGGCATTCAGCTTGCCATATTGCTCAGAAATGCTCAAATAAGATCTGATTTTTTAAATTGTCAAAGCAAGGATTTATCAAGATGATTTTAAAATATTTTTATAGTAAGTACAGCTTCTTTGAAATAAAGAACTGACTTTAAGCTGTCTTACCTTATTATAGTAAAATTATTACATTGTTTAAGTAGAAAATGTAAAAATTAGTAATTTAATTTTACCTGATATGGAATAAAAACCAAAAATAAGTTTCTGTATAAATTTATTTTCTCTTTCAATGTTCTACTGCATGAAATGAAAATAAATTAGGTAGTTTGGATTACACTAAATAGCTTTGTAAACGATAAAGCCTGGAACGATCAAGATCATTACCAGTGTAGCAGTAATGTACCAGGTCCCACAAAGCATCTCCATCCACATCCTGCAGGACTATCTCACTCTGACAGGACTCCCGCAAGTTGCTGGTGAACATCGCAGAGAAGTACTCGGAACCAGCACTTAGCACCAGACGATGTGCAGGTATCTGGCGGTTACCTGGAGAACACAATATATCCTGCATCAGATTCATGGCTGAACAACAGAACAACACAGTAACTGCAAGTTGCTGGTGAACATCGCAGAGAAGTACTCAGAACCAGCACTTAGCACCAGACGATGTGCAGGTATCTGGCGGTTACCTGGAGAACACAATATATCCTGCATCAGATTCATGGCTGAACAACACAGTAACTGCAAGTTGCTGGTGAACATCGCAGAGAAGTACTTAGAACCAGCACTCGGCACCAGACGATGTGCAGGGATCTGGCGGTTACCTGGAGAACATAATACTTAATATCCTGCATCTGATTCATACCTGAACAGGATAACGGTTACGTGAAGAGAATTGTACTTCATAATCTGCATTGGATTCATAGATGAACAACTGGAAAACATATTAACCACAAGATGCTGATAAAAATTGCAGAGAAGTACTTGGAACCAACACTCAACACCCGGTAATACACAAGGATTGGAGGGTTGCCTGGTGAGTATCAGACTGCTAAGTACAAAGCACATTTTATTTTGCTTACTTAAGATAACTTAAAACTGTTAGCCACCCTAAATACACTTGTATATTTTGCATTTCCCTCAAGTTTAAATTGTGGAAATCTCAGATCTTTGGCAAAATGGAAAAACGAAACATCCTAGTAGATGCCCTGTCTGTCTCTAGCCCTCCAAAAGAATCAATTTTGAATTTTCTCAAATTTTTTCAGAATCCTAACTGATTAGGTGACATTGTCTAAGAAAATTTTAAAATCTGTATTACCTGGAAATTGTAGATACTCATAAGAACCTTTATGATTTCTTTTATTATAAATCTTAAGTTTTGAACAACTCTTACACAAACCATTTCAATAAACGTTTAGGAGATATCAATGTTACTCTCAATTCAATTAATTGACAAACATATTTCAGAGGTGCATTGTGTAATAAATAATTACGTATCGATCTTCTTTTCTTTGTGGTGTAGGTGATCAAAAATTGTCTTTGTTTTGTCAATAAATATCTTGTTTAATGAACTCCACCTGAGATAGGGAGTCAAAAGAAAACAATCTAGTTTATTTATTAATTTCTACCCATTCTTACCAGCGATCAAAGTGACATCAGTCAGCTGATTCTTGAGAAGATAGGACTCCATCCTGCCAAGACTAGTCTCAGCATGTTGGCGTGACCGGAAACACTCATCATGTGAGGCAATACTGGACAGACTATGTTCTGAGAAGCTGGCACTGGGCTGTTCTGGCCTGAAATACACTTCATGTCGCCATTCTGGTAGTATTCAGTAATTTTAATTTTTAAGACTAAAAATCACTCATTATAGGCATTTTTAGGATATTCAATTGTTTTCTTATTTAGATAACAACACTAGAAAATCAAATTATTCTAAACAGGGATTTTGGATTTCATTGTGGATATAAACTTAGTTATTAGAGTTGAAAATGTTACTGAAGAGGCTAATGTAAAAATCTAACTTTTTTGTAGGTATATTTTTTAAGAAAAATATCTACTGTTTATGTGTTATAAGATAAAACAAATTCTATTTTCAATAATTACATTTTTAAGTAATACACACAAACAAAGAAATCATTAGTATAATAAGTCTTACTTGCTATCTTCAAAAACAGGCTCCTTCTTCTCACGGAGTGGACTTGCCATCACGGTTACTAAAATAAAAAATGCTTTGTCATTACTTCATACAGTAGGCTAATGAGTTTAGAAAGTACAAGAGATGTCATTAGTATTATTTTAGATTATTTATTTCCATTAATTTAAACAGAAATGTTTTTTTTATACTGACTGCAGAGATAACATTTATCTTACTTTAAATTACTAAAATCATTTAGAATATGTGCTTAAATTAGCTTCAACCTGTGGACCACAACTTCAGAGCCAGCTGTAGTGAAATGGCCTTGAGTTTTACACCATAAGAACAACGTTAAACTTCAAAGAATTTATATCCTTATTTTTGGTTTAAAACGAGACACCTCCCACAATTATACAACTAAAAAAATAAGGGTTTGAAGTTTAATTTTGTTCTTATGGGACCAAAATCAAGATGATCACTAGTACAGCTGGTTCATAGGGTGACTTTGAACCATGTCCAATGGTTAACGACAAGGAGGTTACTTGCCAGTACAAGAAAGAGTCATATTGTTCAGTAGTCATCCATCCATTTGAGCATTTTCTTAATGAGCAACATTGAAGTGGAGTTTTCAGTTGGCGTTGTTGAAATTGAATTGAGGCATCAGGACAGATGTTTGGCTTTAATTTGCTTAAAATCAATGTTTTGCCTATCATCATGGTTGGCAAAGCTATGAAAATTAGAAATTAATTTTTCCTATGTATTTGTAGATAGACAAATTTAGTAAATAAACTGTCAACTGTAATTTGATGAAAAGAAGCTTATTGCATAGTGGGGAGCCAGTATTTTAAATTGGTTTGAATATATTTACAGTGCGAGAATTGCACTCGAAGGGATACCCCAATAATGATTTTGGTGGTAAATTGACAACCAGAGTTGCAATCCATATTTTGATGTTTTTCGTTTACTCTACTTTAGTTGATAATCACAAAACATTGTATTATAACACTGAAAAAGACATGTAATTTTGTTGGTTGTGTGTACTGTACTTCTTGTTACCTGTTTTTCAATGTTATCTGCGGTCAATACCTAATGTAAGCAATCCTGTCTGTATGTCTGTATCAACCAAAGTCTCATGTACTACTGTGCCTGGTTGATACCATCATCATCCAATCAACCAACTACTGCTGGTTCAGCCCTGTGTGGTGCCAGGGTTAAAGCGAATAGTGCCATAGCTCTTCCTTCTTCTTGTCATAGGAGGCAACTACGGCAGGACAAATTACTGATTTTTTTATGGTCGGTACATTATCTTTTACGTCTTCAATAAGGTATTTCTGAAGTGTATGAACTACTGCAGTGTTGTGGTGCAAATGATTGCTTATGACACAAAGACTACGGTTTTTTACCAATTCAGAGTCTTCATCCATAGAGTAATACATAAAAGGGTGTACAGTAGCTTGTTTGGTAACCCAATGAAAACTTTTGATCTCATCTTCTACTATACAAGTAAAATTTTCAGAAAAGTCAGTGACAACACATTCTTCTTAGGTCAGATTACTCTTTAGATCTTTAAATGATCGGGTGATTGGATTTTTGAAACATATTGGTGGGCTTTGGACTCATTCACTTTACTTACGAGTAATTCTGAAAACTCTTCTCGTGGCTTTGTCACTGTCATCATTTCTGAACGGTCCACACTACCCATGGTCAAGAGTTAACCACAGCAACTTTAGGGCGTACCTACAGTATTACGCAAGCATTGTGTGATGAAATTTCAGAGCTTCTTAATGCTAATTAATTACACAATTGAAAGTAAGTTTATTAACTTGTAGTACCACATTTATTGAAAAATTTCAAAAGAATCCCTACTGCAAAAATAAGTATATATGTTGCTATGTCGTTAGAGATATAAAACTTATTTTAGTACTTTTCAATCTATTATAACTTTAAAATCAGTTGAGTTCACAAAATGAAACTTTTACAGGACAATACTCTTACTTAGTACTAAATTTGAGTCAAATTTCAAATTTTTATTTTCACGCCCAATTTTTAGAATTTAACGATTTTGAAAATTTTAATTGAAAACCCCATGCAAGTCCAAAGCTTGAAACTTTCAGTATTTGGAGTACCCACCTATATCTATCAGATACAAAATAACAACACATTTGCCTTCTTGTATAAAAATATGTTTGAAAATCGATTTTTGTAATGTTGTTGCGTTAAACATTGAACAGGCATTTAGATTTATATTTTTAGTTTTAGGTGCACACTCATAGCCCTTTATTAATGTTCAGATTTGTATGAAGAGATTGGTTTTTATTTTAATGTTCTAGGGTTAATAGAAGCTGAGATATTTAATTTAGCGCACAGCTCTGAAATCCCTGGAAATAAGCGTTCAAACAATAGAAAAATGGCCACCATTGGCTAAATAAAATGTTATAGTTAAAATAATTGTATTTTAGTACTTCCAATGAATTGTGCTTTCTATGGTAAAAATATGAAATAAAATAAAAATTTTGAAATAATCACCTTTAGATCACTTGATATGGATTGACCCGAATATCGAGGATTTTATTGTCGTGATGCTTCGCTTATTATACAGCAGCATTATATATAAAATTTTGTCTTTAAATTAATGTTTTCACAAGTTCGAATTAAAGACACAAGAATTTGTTCAATAATAGGTTCGTTGATATACCTAGTAGTCTACGATAGGTACGAGTTTGTGACAGATACATGCATTAATAGGCAAATAGACCAACATTAGGCTTCATGCAGTACAAAAATTACCTTGGATTTACGATCAAAACCTATTCTAGATATGAAGAGTAAAAATTGTAGCCAGCTTTCTTTTTAGTTATGAGCTACAAATTACAAGACTATTGTTCATCAGTAGCCTATAAAGTTTAAAAAGTAATTTTTTTGGATATAAGATTAAAACAGAAATTATTCTAGTTATCAAGAGTAAAAAATTGTAACCAGTTTTCCTTTCAGTCATGAGCTACAGATGACAAGACAATGAAAAGTTGTTAAAAATTGTCTTTAAACTATAATATAAAAGTCTATTTCTTCAAGGATTTATATGAACGATTACTTTGAGATTTTTCTAAAATACATTACAACAAGTGGTTAATAAATTAACAATAGACTAAGGTTTATGTCTATAATTACCCAAAATATTTAATAATTAACTTGATACTTGCCGTAATATAGGCTTTCAATTTAAAACAATATTCAAATATAGAAATTTCCAGTCAACTGAAATTCATTTAATATTTCCGCAATAAATAACATGGAACTACTAATATTTGATTATTATCATAGTAAATAAGCCTATGACATGTCATAAATTGCTAAGAAACGGTTATGTTTGTTTTTACGAGCCTGACAGCCTGACTTTCTTTGTTTGACAGTTGCTACTGTTTTTTTTTTATTTGTCTAAATCCCAGACTTTGGTTTTATACTATGCTGCCTCGCTATTACAATGACTGCTTTACAATTCATTTGACTGTCCAGATAATATAGCTTGCATCCCTAAATGAATTGTGTAGAAGAAAGTTTGTTCAGTAAAGCTAATTCTGTTCTTTATAGCGCAGCTAGTGCTACTATATCAAATCCTTTGTTCTGAGTTTTAACCCATTTAAGTCTTATAGTAATTACTCATTTTATGAATTAATATTAAAATGTTGAGTATTTTTTTTTAACATCGTCAGAGTTTATTTATTATAACACATGTAATAGGTTTCTGTAATATTATTATAATCTATATTTCTTTCGTTTGTCGCTAAAAAGCGCACAACCACAGCGTTTCAAGTAGAACAGATTTTAGTATTGGATGGAATATCTTCTAATAAATTCAAAGACTGATAGGTTCTTTTGATTATACGGTACTACTTACAAAACTCTTTGGTGTTTTCGGTCTTCGGCATTTCATCCAAATCCATACGATAGTAAAAAAATAAAACACAATAATTTTAGATTTTAACTAATTATGTACGAACTACACATTGTGAAATTAAATTATATTATGAAAGTGCTAGTAAATGGTACAATACTGAATCTAATTAAGATGGAATAAATTACATTGGATTATTCAGAATTAACATTGGCACAGTAGTAAGTAACAGGTTGGCTGCGTTAGTTTATAAAAAAAAAACTTACTATAGGCAACGATTTACACTTCTTCACAGTTCCTACCCGTACATTTGCATGTTAAGTACCATCACAACTTAGCTTAAATCAATTTAAGAATTTATCTGAGGAATGAGAACTAAATAATTGTATTATAAACCCAATTAATTTTAACTGAAATTAATAAAACTAGATACTGGTCCCCTGAATTCGTAATTTTACCAGTCAATACTTTAGAAATATATGAATTGAAATATAAATTTAGTGCCTGTTTTAAATTTTGCAATAACATTGATTTCCAATAAAATTTGGCCAAATCTCATACATAACACAACAAAATTTCAATTTGAAGATGTAAGGTTTATGTTTGAAATATTGCACTAAAATGAGGTCGGCGTCAGAATGAATGAAGGGTTGCTCTATAATAGACCACACAGTTTCTTAATCACAATGATCCTGATAGTGTTGTTTCCTTTTTTTTACATACTATAATATGTGAAAGGAATCTATAATCAGGCCCAACTATGCAGTGAATAGAATTGGTCTAATATTTAAATTAATAAAATATCGTTGTATTATTAATTATATGTATATTATTATTACAATGTAGTATATTACATTTTTAATTAGTCTCTTAAGCGGCTCAATTGCACTTTATTGTGTATAAAGTATTGAAGACAGCCTGGTTAGACATGAAGCAAAGAAACACATAATTATTATTTTTATATTTTAAATTATTGCTGGAAATTGTGTATATATTCACAATATGAAACATCAGACACATTAGATGTTTATTTTTCTATTCTGTTTCAATACTCTTGAAACTAGTAAGCACAATAAAAACAATCTATTAATATTGTCACTTATCGAGAGTAAGCTATACACTATACTATATATTTATAGGTAAAACCGCTAACAAAAAAACCTTGGTTGATTTGAGTTCACGCAGGGTGGGGTAAATATCCCTCCGCCGCCCCTCCAAGCATCCCCACCACTGCTCGGCGCGCACTCTATTTCAATGTAATAAAATCAGCTGACTAATCCGGCTCAGTCGGTATCGTTCACTGCTGCTGCGACCGGTTCAGTTAGTGATGGGATAACCGAATGGATTTTATAACCGACTAACCAGTCAGTTATTTTTCTCGTTAATCGGTTATTTTAGTCGAATGAATAACCGATTACCTTTTAAATTCAATCCACATTTTAGTACACAATTTTCAGAGTTTATTTACAGATAACAATTACACCTAAACAATTAGCCTAATGCTCTGCTTAACTTACTCTCAATATAACGCATTTCATTTTTGTATTTAAACAAAACACTATTATTCACGAAACACCTTAACCAGAATACCTACACAATTATTTTATTTATGTCTTATAAAAAATCAAACATCAAAGTTTGATAAAAGAAGATCTTCTATTGGAGATAAGTAGGTGCGAACTGAACTGATTATTTATATTCTTTGATAGTATGGAGAGTCAAAGGATGGGGTGGTGGTGGGGAATGAACCATTCCTGTTGAGACAAGTAAGCGGCGCGGCGCGGCCAATTTACTCACGGCCGTACTTAGCTTTGGCGAGCCCTGGTAAAGATATTCGGTCGGGCCCCGTCTTGTCCCCCCACCAGACACAGTCCCTTCATATAGACGTGTGACTGGCTCCGGAAGAAATTGTACGAAAACCCGGTCTGAGTTCGGACCTGAATATACAATAAAAAAAAATTATGGTTGCCTGTAAAGTCGGTTTTACGGGAGAAAGATTTTACGTGACAACGTCTTTTTCTCGTAGAATATTTATTGATATGAATATTATTAAATTGCACAATAGGAACAAGGAATTGAATGAAAATAAGAATTGCACAAATTTTAACTATAGAAATATATTTTGTTTACTTAAAACATTGTACATAATTTGAAATTAATTAAAATTTGTTATTGTAAATGGTAAAGTTGAATAAAACATTTACTAAAATTGGAATTTGAAATTTTTGCTAAACACAGTTAAATTCTAACTCCGCGCGTGGTGATTGGTCGGTTTTAGTTCGTTTGTTTGGTCGCACTGTTATGACAGGTTAGAGGTTATAATTTGTTATTTTAAATGTTTGACTAGCAATACGCGCTGTTTCTTCTCAATCGACTGAATTACGATTGATTGCAGAGTGATTTAAACTAATAATTTACTTAACACTATCAACATTTGTCAATAGTATGACATAACCTATAAACTCAGTTTCTCAACTTTTGTGTCAATCTAACAATTAATCAATCAATCATAGTTTACGATAATGAAATATCAGTGTACAATATTTACCTTTATTGTTGTAGTTGTTGTAAATGGACGAATCTAAGCACTCCACATTTTCACGAATAAACATAGTTATCTGCTTTATCCCGTGCGGCGGACCCACAGTTATCTGCTTTATCCCGTGCGGCGGACTCACTGGGACGGGCATCGTAACGTTACCGGGCGTTTCACTTTTTCATGAGTGACTCCGAGCCGCAACCTAATTTAAGACGTTGTCACGTCAAAAATTCCAAGCAAACCCGCACTGGCAGAACCGTAATTGAAAACGAAATTCTGTAATTGATTTATTACTTTTTTCTGTGCATACGTTATAGTCATAACATTTTAAAATGTTATATTATCATATATCATCTATAACACTACAAGATAATTTACCGTTCAAATTGCAAAATTATAATTTATTTTAATTACGAATCACCAGTTAATAACCGAAAGTTAATCGCTAAAGAACGATATTTCAGTAATAAAAAAACTTATTATAAACGAGCTTATATAACTGTCGAAAACGAGCAACCAGTTAACTTACAGAAAATTAATTCGGTACAGAAAACTAATCTGTAGAAAAACTAATTTAAAATAATTATAACCGAGAATCAACGATTAATTCAAGTATAGACTAAGTCTTTACAACCAGTTAACTTACTGTATAGAAAAATTAGTCGGTAGAAAAACTAATCTAAAGACTAATTTAAAATAACGATCAGAATCAACGATTAATTCAAATATAGACTAAGTCTTTACAACCAGTTAACTTATAGAAAAACTAGTCGGTAGAAAAACTAATCTAAAGACTAATTTAAAATAACCGATCAGAATCAACGATTAATTCAAGTATAGACTAAGTCTTTACAACCAGTTAACTTATAGAAAAATTAGGTCGGTAGAAAAACTAATCTAAAGACTAATTTAAAATAACCGATCAGAATCAACGATTAATTCAAGTATAGACTAAGTCTTTACAACCAGTTAACTTATAGAAAAACTAGTCGGTAGAAAAACTAATCTAAAGACTAATTTAAAAATAACCGATCAGAATCAACGATTAATTCAAGTATAGACTAAGTCTTTACAACCAGTTAACTTATAGAAAAATTAGTTGGTAGAAAAACTAATCTAAAGACTAATTTAAAATAACCGATCAGAATCAACGATTAATTCAAATATAGACTAAGTCTTTACAACCAGTTAACTTATAGAAAACTAGTCGGTAGAAAAAACTAATCTAAAGACTAATTTAAAATAACCGATCAGAATCAACGATTAATTCAAATATAGACTAAGTCTTCACAACCAGTTAACTTATAGAAAAATTAGTCGGTAGAAAAACTTATCTAAAGACTAATTTAAAATAACCGATCAGAATTCAACGATTAATTCAAAATAGACTAAGTCTTCACAACCAGTATAACTTATAGAAAAATTAGTCGGTAGAAAAACTTATCTAAAGAGTAATTTAAAATAACCGATCAGAATCAACGATTAATTCAAGTACAGACTAAGTCTGCACAATCAGTTAACTTATAGAAAAATTAGTCGGTAGAAAAATTAGTCTATAGACTAATTTAACTGGATGCAAGCAAAAATTACCGACTAATCGGTTAAAATAAAATAACCGAACTAACCAGTTATTTTCATTCAGTTATTCCCACCACTAGGTTCAGTTGAACCGGTCAGTATACAGAGTTACTAGCCTTCCCGCTAGAGCGCGTGTTTTACCGGTCATCGTGTTGACTGAACAAAATGAACGAATGAACGACGGGATGTAATGACCAAGTGAACGAAGGATCTGCTTGCAAAAAATGTGTTCGGATAGAGGAAGGAACAACATATTTTACAGTGAATGGATAGATATATAACAATAAATGTGTTGTTTTCAGGAATCTAGTAAATGTAAATATATAGTCTATTATTAATAGAAGTTATTAACAAAAAATTATCTGTATGTTACTATATGCATTACTAAATATTTTAAACGTTAAATACTTAAGAACAATTAACTTGGTTGATTAATATGCCTTTGATTTATCATAAGATTATTTCACTACAGATGTTTCAATAAAGTACTAAACATCAAACAGACACATTGCTTTGTTTGAAAATAATTTTATTTTTTATAAATAACAAAACATCTTTAAACATTTTAATCGATTAAGTTACCACAACTTTTTCATAATACCCAGGCTGAGTCCATTAAAATAATATTACGCACACTACTACACAGAACGCCTCCTCTCAGATCGACCCTGCACATCGCACCTATATCGACTATGTGTTACCACATGATAACCTTTTAAATGCTAATTGGCAATCAATTTTTAACAGCACAGCAGTTGTTTTTTACATTACAACTTCAGAATATTATTACAATTTCAATAGACAATCGAATAAATTTAAAACGAGGTCAAAAAAGCTAAAACCATGGATTACTTCAGATTTAGTCCATGCTATAAAACAAAGAGATAAATTACGTAAATTAGTGAAAAAGCAACCATTTAATGTGGAGCTTAAAACCCGCTATTGCCAATTGCAGGAACATTTTTAAGCAGAAATTTAAAGCAACTACAAAATATTATTTTGTGATAAATTCGACCAAGCTAACGGGGATTTAAATATGTTTTTAGGGGGTTTGAATTAAATTGAGTGGTAGAGGGGTTAACAAAGTTTCTTCCCTAAATAAATATTTGCCAAATACCAAATTATTCAATGACGAAATTAAGCTTGAAGTAGCTAACGAATTTAATAAATAAATTCTTTACTAATGTGGATCAGAACTTGGCGAACTCTAATGGCTCACATATAACAATTTTTTTCCAAGACAGATCTTATAGACTTCATTCGACCTTTAACTTACGCACTGTTACAAGAGGTTATACGTTACGTATGCAGTTTTGAGAGGAAATTTCGCTCTTGGGCACGATTTAATACCTGCAAGTATATTTAAAAAAAAAATCACATCATAATGTGAATGTGTCAAAACACATTCATTTTTGAAAAAATAAAAATCCGCAAGTACATTTTTGCCTTCAGACAATTACGAGAAGTACTCACAGATAAGGAAATTAAAGTGGTCTATTTTGCTTTCGTTCAATCCCAACTTTCATTTTGGTATTATAGTCCATGGTGCTGCTTTCAAAACTATTCTTGAGCCATAAATTTTTGAACAAAAAAACAATACTAAAAATAGTGTTCTTTAAGAGTACAAAATATTCTTTAGAATTAATTTTCTTTGAAGAAAAACTAATGACTATAAGAAATTTGTTAATCGAAACCATTCTTACTTACTTATACATTAATTTTCATACTCTTTTAGCGTTGAGAACTTTAATACTCATCACACGGTACTCGCAACAAGTCGTCATTACAGTTTCTATATAAAAAAAAAAACATTCAGCGTAACAGATTTGTATTATATTTCTCAAGTTTTTGTAACTTCTAAAACTGGGTAGCGAGGCTAGCGCACATCGACTTTTTTCACGATTCAAAATACACCCTGAAAAACAAATTATTAAATGTAAACACCTAACACATGCTTAAAAAACAGATCCACTTACAGTAACTAACAGCTACGATGGCGTATTAATTATTGATAGTATATATTGTTGAGTTTCTAAATTTTATTAATGTTATAGCATTGGTCAACTATTTATTTATCGTTGCTGTTTACTGTATTGTTATTATTCGTCTTGTTATTTATTGTTTTATTTTGTTACATTTATATTTTATAGTATATCACTCTGTTATTGCCTATGTTGTTCAAGTTAGAGCTTACATAAGACTGTGTTATATTGATTATGATTTGTCATCTTGATTGCTAAGTACTTGATTTGTTGATATTACTTTTTGTAAAAATGGTGGAACCGTTGAAATAAATAAATAAAAAAATAAAAACGTAACGTGTGTTTGAGCTACAACTTCGCTTCTGTGTTGCAATTACCTAATCTTTACTGGTTTAAAAACGCGTGAAGGATGGGTTACTATCGTTAGATGGCGAAGAAGTATATAGACTCTTATAGTCCCTTGTTATCGCTGAACTTCTAACCCTTCCTCGCTATTTATTGTTATTCGGTCTGTCGTTCACTATAATTACCATAACTAATACTTCATACGACAGTGCAGCAAAACTAGATTTATACTCGGTTACGTATCATTATCAATGTGACTCATCAATTGCCTGCGTGGTCACTGTTGTCATTTGCCATCCAGCCGGATTTAAAAATAAATTCTTAAACCATTAATAATATCAACAATTACTAAATACTATTTTTTACTTAATAAAATCATTTGTTCTATTATTAGTTTTTGAGTTAATATTCACGACCAGAGCACAGGTCCTAGGCCCATGTTAGGCTCATCCCGGTTATACTACTCTTCTTATTTCAAATTTTAATTGAATTAAATACATTAATGCAAGGTTTATTATAATAAGAAATGATTAACTACCGTACGTATAAGTACCGTATTGTTACACCCTGATACAATGATTTCAGACATTGTATATATTTGCTTACGTTTGTTGCAAAACGTGATGTATGTGTTTTATTGTACTATTTTTAAGAAAATAAAACCATTTTCATTTCATTTTTCATTTCACCTGATTTGGAAAAAGTATCAAATTTATTCAGTTGCCAGGCCAAATTGAACAAAACTTTCAAAGTGAACGGGTCTTTTGAAAACACTCCGATCCGGATCACTCGTTCACCTGACTGGCTCGTTCGAATTGAACGGTCCAAGTAAGTAACTGCAGTATAAACAATATGGCGCGAGCAAGACAAGATTTAAACAGCTGACAAGAAGATGCTCCGCCCACTCGCCACTCCCCCCCGCCGGAGGGGGCCCCTCCTGCGCTGTGCTGCTCAAATATTTGCTTCTGCGCAGGTTTCTTTATTAGCGGTTCACCTATAGTATTCTGATTTTCGTAATCAGTTAATGATGTCATTCGAAAGAAAGCCACAGAGGAAATAAAGAAAATTACCCTACTACTTGTTTCTTACACAAAATATTTGAGGAGGGAAAGTTTTGCTTTTGTACAAAAGCATTCTTTATAATGTACTAAAAATGATGTTAGAAGGCATAATAAGGTATTATATAACAATTTTTGTGTAATTGTGTCTGTCAATCACATACTCACTGGTTTAATATAAAGCGACTTCTTCTCAAATTTAGCATACGTGGCTAATAATATCATCCAAAATAATCCTCTCCTTGTTTATTTTTGTTTGTTTTTGCTAAACCCTTATCTCAAATAAATATAAAGTTTTTAATAACTTGTCTAAGAAAGTAGATTTGATTTTAGATGTACGAGTATTAGGTTTAAAACAAAATAAATGAAACCTACCGGTATATGAGAAGAAATTACAGACGATTTTTAATTGTATAGATAGGCAAACATTTGAATCAGTACTACTAGGCTATACCGATATTTTCTTATCTGGGTGACAACAATTATATAAAACTATTTACAGAAGTAACCCATTCGTATTAAGTTTCTGTAATTCATTGTAAGACTTGAAGAAAATTTAAATATAACTGTAATTAATTGTGATTATATTTTACATACAACCTTGTTTTGGACCATTTAATATTTTGGAATTCGTTTAAAAGCTGGTTAATACTACTAATTGTACAAGAGTAAAAGGATAACAGGACTTCAGACATTTGCCATCATTATATGTTACAAATATACGATCCCAAACGTAACTAACCTCAATGTTTCGAGGATTGAGATGAACCCTGTTCTTCAGAATATAAAAAAATTATAAGATTAAACATACAACAAAATGTTGTTTCATAACATTTAGCGATAGCAAATATCCGAAATCCTGTTATCTTTTCAAATTATACACAGTCATTAATAAACTTTGAAGAGAAGAACCATTTATGAAAATTTCTCATACTGAATATATAGTACTTTTTAAAGGCTTAAAAGAAGTTATGAATGCTTCATAATGTTTATATTATTTTAGAGAAAGGTGAGATAATGGTTTGAGAGGTACACCATACACAGCAGAATTTGACTTATTTAGGAACGTAGATGAATGGTAAATATTATTTTTAAACCGTTTGGATCCAACTGGCGATTATACTCCTGAGTCATTAGTTTGCACGTCACGTACTCCGCAGTGAGAATAGCTTATTATATTATATTGTAATAGTGCATTGAATAAATAGCTTTATTTAATGAGAGAATTAGTGCGTCTATGAGAGAATTAGAATTAGTCTATGAAATACTCTTAGAAGAGGAACAATATGCTAATAAAACAAATTCTCATGTTTTAATCTCGAGTAAATGAGTCTGACACAAGAGAGACGTCACGGGTTGGGGCTGGAGTGAATGACGTCATCTTGAGTTCTCGGATTAGTTTGTCTGCTTCCTGTAGCGTCACTGTATGCGATGAATAATTCCTCAAAAGGGAATACTGAACAGTATGCTGTTTTTGGATATAAACGGAACTTTTATTACCGTAATGGAATTTCATGGTTTAGGTTTTTGAACAATGTGTAGCCAAATATACTTACCGTTCTGAAATTTGAGAGGCAAGGAAAGTTACAGAGGGAGAATTGAATTAAACATGTCGACCATAACCGAGGATCAGCGCTTGGCGAGTGTGGCCGTCTTAGAATACAGATATAGTACGCGTATGTCATTTTTACTACTCCTTCTCTCTTCTTTATTCAATACTCACACGGTAAGTTATGTATTACACATATTTTTTGTCAACGTTCTAAATGAAGAAATAATAATTTTCAATTGGAAATTACAAAGCAAAAAATACAAGTGTATTAACATTGTGAGTGTCGTAAAACCGAAAAATATTAAGTAATAATATGTGTCATTAAAAACCATTAAACAATGGATTTGGGCTAAATATAATAATTCATAATTTCTTTAGTTTTGACACGATTTGTTGTACAAACAATGTTATAATTGTGCAGTAAAAGCTCATGAGTAAATATTTCTTTTAATTCTAAAATCTGTCCTGGCATGACACTTTATTGGTTGCGTGTTGTCTAATATAAAACGATAAAAAGTGATTATACGTTTTAATATACTACAGGAAAATACTAAACATGTTATATTTAGTACTCGCTGACGATAATAAAAAATGCCATGAGTCCGTAATAGGTAATAATTGAAACCAAAAGCTTTTTAATGTATTTTAAAGTAAGATGTTTCTGTTCATGATAAGGCTATTGTCATGTTATTGTCTGCTAGTACAATAATATAAAAAATGGACAACCCAAAACAAAATATCGGCCAATGTTAAATTTCTTAAACATTTACAATTAAATAGTCTGTATAATTTTATGAAAGTTGTGTATTAAAAAAAAAACTAAAATCAATTTGCTGTAATGGGAGCTAAAAATACTATATATCACAAAATTGCGGTTCTCTCAAATAAATTTCAGCAAGCCTTTTGTGGAGAAAAAAGCTCAGTAAAAATATAATTACTGTTGAAGGACGATAAAGTTTTAGATTTCTACCTTAAGTGTATTTCTAACGAAACTTAACCTATGTATTAATACTGATTTAGGTATTTTACACCATTAAAATAACATTAAACATAGTGAACATTAAATAAGTAGTAATTTAACTGCTACTTTATATAAATAACAGTTACATGATAAAAGTCGTTGATAAAAATAACGCAAATAGCCACCAAAATGAGAATTTCACAATATTGTACTTCTGTAGGACACGAAATAATTCACCAGAAAAATAAAGCAGGTATGACTTTAAAAAGTTTTCTTCTGTTTATCCTCATTTAGATATCTTTTAGATAAATTGGTGGTTGTGAAACCCCAGCGAAATTATATGAAATATTCCGGTTATTAAATATTTTATATTTAAAATCTTCGAATAACAGAAAATTTCATCACTGTCCAAATATCTTTTCTCCCCCATTGCTTTTTTTTAAACATTATATCCCATCTGATTTTTTAAGATTTTGACCAACTTATAACATAAACTATGATAGATTTTCTGATGATTTGTATTTTCAAGTTAATGCATCACCAAATTATTAGGTTAACCCCATGACTTATATGTACATAACAATAGTTTTACAACTAATATGATACATTTACAACAAAGTGAGCAATGAGAATCCCAAGCAATACAAATAAATCCCATAAAGCCTCGAGTTGGCAGTTATAAGAATTCTTCGTAGAAATCACCGTCTCAGCTGATACCCATTGTCACTAACCCCGATCCATCCAAATCCTTCTTCAATGGTAACCTATCCTTAGCTCTCCAGGATCACTCACTCGGCTTTTATCCTTCTGTGGTAGTAAACGGATTTATTCCGCCATAAATATCTCAACCATATAAAGTGGACTTGCTTCTAATGTAATTCTACAAGACCAAACCAATCTCATTTCTTTGGTAATGTAGATGTAAATAGTTTTCATATGTATCAAACTGACAAGATTGATTGTTGAATTAAAAAAAAATATTCTGTCAAGGAATTGTCTAACGTGTGTTTTTGTTCTGAAAAAGTGATTGTACTAATTGAACTTATAATAATAATATATAATATAGTTAATTAATGGAGGGAATTATAAATTATCAAGAAGTTTAGCAAACAGATGTACAGATAATCATAAAAAGTTGTCACGATAAAAACGCACCATAGAAATGAAGTTTCATGCAAAGTTCAAAGTCCACATATAAAATTTTCTTGATGTGTCTTGCCACATGATACATTCAAATGTTTTTCATTACATTATCTTATAGTAAAACAGTGTTTAAATAACACCAAGTCACTACAAAGTGATCACAGTTACCCGTAATACCAATGTACAATAATATTCACTGAGTCAAATCCCATGGAGAGATATATACTGCAATCGAGCTCAGTGTTTCTTATATATAATGAAGCTTCATCCAGAATTTCAAATCTGTAGGTCAGTTCGTGTCCGAGATATTGTGTGGACAGACAGACAGACAGACAGACACAGAAATGACATTTTCCAGCCCCAAGAGTGATAGGCTTTCGATACAGTTCAGCCAATTAGTATAATTATGAGTCATAGTAAAATGCAAGATATTTGCAAAATGGATGGTGAATCGTATTCGTTTATGTAATACTGGACTGGACTTTAATATCCACCCGATTGAAATAAAATTCTTTAAGTTCACACATGTTTTGACCACTCTTTTGGTAAACGAAATCTAAATTTATTACAAGTTAAATCGTAACCCTTCATAAATTACGTAGTGCTCTTAGCTGTAACGGTCCATAAAGTACGATTACGTAATAATTCGATCACTTCATTAATATAAATACATGTTACTATTACGAAACGCTTTGATTAGCTGGTTAATGTCAGTGTTACAACGATGCCTTACGTTACAATTATGTAATGATTCTATCAGCTGATTGTTGTAATTTGCTAAAGAAAAATATCCTGCAACCTGAGGTATTTTTATAATCTGAAATCTGGTTAAGGTATTTTCAGACAAAATCGAGCTAATAATATGAGAAAATTAACTAAATACTTTGTTAAATTAAATACATAATAACCTTAACCGTTGTTTAGTAGAAAATAAGAGATAACGATAGTTTTGTTCCAAACTTGACAATGGAGTTACGTACATTTATCGAATACATATTGCAAATGTAAAATAATTTTACAGCTCGTGTACGGTAACTGAGTTTTGGTTCCACAATACTGCGCAAATATCGCCTCGTATTAAAGTCATCGTTGCATAACACGTTTGGCAAATAATCTACCATCACTATTTGTTTTCTTGACTCGATTAAGACCATTTTAATTTAGTATGGTTGATATTAGCAGAGCCGATTTTGTGAAGTAGCATATTCTATTTTTAAAACGCCTAATTAATTTGTCATTTAAGTAATATACGGTAGGGTTATAAACAATTTTAAATTTACGAAATTGCTTGGGTTTTAAATGAAATATACCACATAGTTATAATTCCATATTATAGAATAAAAAACAAGATTTTGCTTCCAGTTAGAATGATAATTCTGAATATCTGTTTAAAAATGGACTTATTTTCATTACAAGCAAACGATTCATCAATTCATTGTTGTTTTGAAGTAGCTCTTCGAAAATTAAACTCAGTAAAATATATTTGTATGCGTCGTAAAAGCTTATTTAAACTAACTATCTTTAGTTATGTTTTTATTTAGCTATTTTAGTTCCAGTTTTCTAGAAGTAGTATCTGTTTTCGTAAGCTTGAAGTTATAGAAAGATCCAATATACAGGGTGTTGTAAAACGTATGAAAAGCAGAAGCACTAATAGGACGGAATGGAAGTGTTCGACGTGGTTAAACCTGTCCAAACAGTTTCCATCATATAAACAAACATAGACAGTCCAGCCTGCAAAATGAAAACAAACAAGAAAACAAATTCTCTCGCAGAAATAGACGCTGGCTCGTTGGCAGCCTTTTCAGCGTTTGTGAAACGTTTTCAATAGAAAAACAATTAGTTTTTACTGGTTAGTTGCACAAGCTACTCTCCATCATAACATTCTATAAATACCACAGTTGTGACGTTTTAGCTTTGTTTTAGTTCTAAAGCTGGATCGTCCATGTTAATTACTGTTGCGGCAGGCACTTACTGCACATACTCGTATTTACACAGCATGACACAATTCAAACCTTTCACGCTGTATTTAAATTTGACAAAATAGTGAAACATAGCTTTTCGAGGTTTGCAATGACGTTGGGTAAAAACACTAGAAAGTGAAAAAAGTTAAAACTTAACAAAATGTATTAACGGGTGTGAAAATATTTACTTTGGAACTGTACATTAGTAATATATTTTGGTTATGCTATTTTTAAATTTCTTGAATTTTAGTATTTTATTATATAATTATTAATATACTTATATAATATAGCATTAGTTCTTTAATTCCAAATGTTTGATTACACATATGTAATTTTTCTCTAAATAAAGAAAAATACTTTTTTGAAAACCACGATTGACATTATTTAAAAATAATCCATCATTGTCCAAAAATAATTTTGGATTCTGTTTATTCTAAGAAGTGTATACAAAATAAAATTATTTACAAGTATTGGCTGAGCGATAATGAAGCCTATCGCCCAAGGGCCTTAAACATTCTCTCTTCTGTCTGTCCGCAGGAAATCTCGAGAACAAATCGATCTTGGATAATATAAAGGTCCTTTATGGAGTTTGGTTGAGCCTATTCATTACTCAGAGGATATCCCGAGAAAGAATTAGGCTACAGACTTGAAATTTTGCAAGAACTTGATTTCTTGGCAAGGTTTAGTTTGGTAATGGAGCATGTCCCTCCATGGAATGTTCCTTATCTGGCCAGGATGCCACCAAGAAATTTTATGTCCTCCAAACAAGGAGGGGAGGGAGGTTCAGGAGGAGTCTTCTTGGCATGACAACAGGACAACTTTTAGTACGTTTAGGCAGTGGTTAGGTGAGGGTAATTTATATGATAATTGTGTGAACCATATCTAACCAGGATGCAGTTGAGAAAAGTCTCTTGGCCTGGAATCTTAACTAACCCTTTTACACGATATGTAGTCTGGTAAAGTCCTATCCAACGTTCAAACATCTTCAATTACGGCCACTTTAATTATCATCGTCCAAATTCCTTTTCATGCAACTGTCTTATTATTTTACTTACATTCAACTTTCAATACACTTTCACAATAAGGTAAAAATCATGTACTGACGTACTAGCCACTGTTAGCATAGTACAGTACTTTTTGGTATTGAGTTTCACTGTTATAGGTTAAAGCGTTAAACAGTCACTAATGCACACCTTCGCCTTGTAAACAGCTGTTGAGCAGATGTGTTCCGGTGAGTGATCGAGGAAAGCTAAGCCTAGGAACCATTCAAGAAGGATTTGGACGGATTGGGATCGAGCCTCTGTTAGTGACAATGGGGCATTAAGTGAGAAGGTGCGGCGATATCCACCAAAGCCACACACAACTGTCAGTCTTTATACTGTAGTACGTGAGTATCCCTCCAGGCTATTCCGCGACCATTTCCAAGTGAGTATTTTGAGAATTTATTGTTACACAAGAGCACATGGCTATAACTTGGGTTAAATTATTTATTTTATTAGTGAAATGTTAAATTTCTAAGTTTGTTATATTTTAATGTTATTAAAACTAAAGCTATATATGTTCGCTAAGAAAGTGATTTGCAAAGCTTAACGACTGACTCATAAATTTACGAGAGTAAAATGTATAAATTAATTCTAGAAAAATTGCAAATCTGACAACATTTAAAATTACAAATACTATTCCGTACAAGATGATTATCTTCACAGAAAAATATTGTTGGAAATATTCTAGTATCACCATGATTATCTACGAAAATTCGACTCTTTCCCCAAAATAAGGTGTTATATGAAGGAGTTAGTCTTAAACTATTTTTATTCCTTCGCAAGTACACGTTGATGCTGAAACATAATTTCAAAGGAGATTTGAAAATTCACAAGTGTTCAAAAGTTATGGTGGGAAGTGAGGTAGAAAAGTTTTAGTTTTGACTAGAACTAAATTTTATTTCCATATTTTTGCACAAAGATATAAGATATATGTCAGTATGTACAGCTGATTTAGTTATATTAATTAAAGCACCCAACTTAAGTAGTGGTTTCCTGTGTTCTGTACAGTTTAAATGAAAGCTATTAGGAATATGTGTTGATTAACCATTAGTGTTAAAAATGCACGAATAACAAGGTAAATTTGCATTACAGGTGGTACTGTATGTATGTTTCAAAAGACCGTAAGATCGTCACCGAGTTACGGATCCTAAAAGGGTAAGCGATGTCTATGTGACTTGGTGGACCATGAAAAAGTGTCTGAGATTTGCTTAATGCGGTACTTTGGAAATTCTCTGTGGTACTCTTGGGATCCATAACTCCGTGACGGTCTGATGGTCTTTTGAGACATACATACCTGTATAGTACCAGATGTATTGCAGATTTTCAAGTTCCATGGTATCTTCGCAAATGCTAATGAGTTCCGAATTAGAACGAAAACAGGAGCATACGCAAACTGGGCCTAAATCATTTACCATTTTGCATGACAATGCTCTTGTGCGAAAAGTCTGTCATACACAGAGATCGATTACCCTTTTGGGATCCATAACTCTGTGACGACCCAAACACGTTTTACAAATGCGTCGATGCAAACTTATAATTTGAGGTAAAGCTCTGCCACCTTTGCGATGATTTGGATGGTTCGACTTCAATTCGTCTCTTCCGCTATGCAGTTCGTGTGTAGATCCAGCAGATTTACACTGCAACACACAAACACACACTCCTTAGGACATGATGTGGATGGTAAACAGTTACATTACCTTTAACAAGAGAAAGTTACACATTTACGATCCAAATTTAAATGCAATGCAAAACTATTTCTGGGTATTTCGTGGCTATAATGGGCCACGTTAAGTTCTAGTAGGCGTGCGGCTATAACGTTTAACCGCTTGTGCAATAGAAGCAACAGCGGTGTTAAGTTTTATGATGTTTCTCACGATCTCAGGGGAGGCGGTACCCCTATCTTTGTAATGTTAACATAGGAACCAATTATCTCAGAAACTAATGGACCAATCAACCTAAATTTTTTTATACAACATATATAGGTATTTAAGCAACTACTGAGTTTTTTTTGGTGCTTGTATCTTAAAAAATAAATTTTTTATGATTTTTTTTTCAAAACCCATATTGAAATATCAAACTTGGAATTTAGAATATTTTTTTTAGGTACCTAATTATAATAGGAGGCATCTCAAAAAAACTCAGTAGGTGCCAAAATACCTATATAAATGTGTGTAAAAAGTTTCAAGTTGATTGTCCAAGTAGTTTCTGAGAAACGTGTACCTTTGTGTGCAAAAACGGTAAAAAAGTTAAATTTGCGGGAAATCGCAAAAAACGAATATAATGACCTATTTAGCCTATGTTATATAATATTTTTTACCTATATATGATATGTAATTGGTTTTTATAATTAAATGTGATCTTTATATTAATAGAATAGGCTATATATTGCTTTTAATATTTAGAATTATCTATATTGGAAAAATTTGTATATCAAAAGTAACGCGATGCGGGTTAGGCCTATAGTCATAACGAGTGAAAGATAATAACAAAAAAAAAATTAAATTAGGCTATATTATTTCAAACATTTTTGAGTTTAGAATACATTTATAAGAGAAATAACAGAGAAAATTATGAAATAGAACTTATACCCAGCCACAAATAGAGTAAACAATAACAAAATTATAGAAAAAAAACATGCAATTTATTTACCGTAGCATTAGTGCATTCCTGGATCATATGCAGGCTCCTCTTCAAAAATCCTCCTCAATCCTTCTTTTTAAATTCCTGGTTTGTCTCCTTGCTTGTCTTTGAAAGTCACTTATCGCACAATTTGCTCGTCGCACTCGCTCGTAGTCAAAACTTTTCATTGCGTCAATTGTCCTCTTGCAAGGTTCAATGCCTACTGCTCTTAAAGCATTTTGCATTTTGCTATGTTGCCATCATTAAAAGTAGAAATAGCATCATAAGCACCAAACTCAAGTGTGTTCATGTCACAAAATCTTTTTTTGGCACTCTAGACCAGATGACATTATTGATGCTTTCATTGACATTCTGCGTCTTACCGTGTAAACATTTTCGAAGAAGGTCAGGATTTGCTAAAGCCTGAAAGATTGGTTTCAAGGCTAACATTATAGCTGAAGGAATGCTGTTCTTTTATGAGAATATGGCTCTTTAGTGTGCTTTGCCTTGTTGTATTTACACCATGTATTTTCTCCTGACGGGCAAAGGCCATGCTGAGGATTGTCGTCCGTCGAAAGTTTATGAAAATATATGGCCCAAACCGCTGCCTTCATGTTCTGTAGGTTATCAGTATTTTTCCTAATAGCATTTCCATAATAGGTTTGCAATTGAATCAATTATGCCAATCTGTTAGTCTATTCTTTCACCTAGTTTGCCGCCATCAGAAAGTGTTACGCCTTTTGAGTCTCTTTTTAGTTTCCTTAGCCTAGACCCCATTCTCTTTTGAATATGGCCTATACACTCCAGTTTCTGTATTTCCACTTCACCATAAGGTTTACTGTCTGCAATAGTTTTGAAACTATTTGTATCTCCATCACCTACAATACTCTAAGTACCTAACATTATACTTATTTACTGATCGGTGAAAAATAGCTAAGGCTCCAGCTGACTCCATACCTCCGCTCGAGCCTTGATAATTTGCCGAACAAATAGCCTCATGTTGTTGTTTGTCCAAAACAATTACAAAATTTAGATAACACTTCTATGTCCATAACTTTCTGTGTCAACACTTGTACCAAGTAACAATTCCGTTTAGAGAGCTAAAGCCACGCCGTTTGCCAAGTGCCATCAATACCTACTTTTAAGTCGCGTTCGTTCTTACCTAAGGTTTTATTTTCCTCAACAGCCTCATCCACAGCAGTTTTCATGGATTCATCCATTACCTGTTTAGCCTTGTCTTTTAAAAATTTATTATATCGAAACGGTTTTGTTGGAGGTTGCGGAAGATTCATTACGCCACATAACATTTTGCCTGCAAGCCATACCTTTCCCGATAGACCTCAGTCCATACACTAGTCTAATATTTACATCAAATAGAGTCTTTTTTTCTAAATTAATATTCCTAGAACTATTAAATTTATGTACATATTTTACAATGGCAACAATAAATCTCCATCTCAAAGCCAGGCCAAAATGTTGAGCAGCACGCACTTGTAAACCACTTTTCTTGCAATTTTTACAAAGTGATGAACTAAAAAGTTGATCTGATAAAATTTGCATGTTAATAATTTCATTGTCATAGTTTTCATCACACAATTAAAACATCTCATACTTATCTATGTTTATTTTTCTTTGAAGAGCTTGACTGAGATTGTGTTGACATTTCAGGCCTAGGGTAGACTCATCTTTTGACATCTCATTAGGGTTAGGACTGGCTGGTTTTCTTTTTCCTACCACCAACTCCTTTACGGGGTTTAGCATTAACTACTTTTAACACGAGGCATATTTATACATAAACAATCTTGTTAGCAATAATAAATATAAATTACTAACTAACACTCACTATATCACTTCACAAAGCACCAAAAACACTAAGCAAAACAATAAACAAACAGTATAAAGTCAGAAGCAGAACTCAAAGCTGATGAAATAGAAGGTTAGTTCAGGCCTGCCAACACAACAAAAGCAAATTATAGCACACAAAAATAAAAGGTCATATGTATAATAGTACATGTGTGAATAAACGCAAGCGCTGTCACAAATTTCTTTCTTCCTGAAACATGATGTAAGCATATTTTAAAACTTTTTTTCTGTAGGTTTACAATTTTCAAATATACATGTATTATATATCATTGTGTGCAGAAAAAGCCGCTTAACATTTTAAAAAAATAAAAAAAAAATGTGAAAAAAAATATTTTTCTGGGTACCGCCTCCCCTTAAGTGTTTATAGGTTGCAAGTCTGTAAACCGAGTTATGCTTAACACCAATTACTAAAAGAGCTACAGATCGTTTATGCTATGACAGAATTGATAAAAATCTTTTTGACCTTATTTCATCGCATGGTTTTTGGAAAATGTATTTTTTCTGCTGATATAAATTTTTTATTCGTTATTTTAAATTATGGGACAAAAAATACGCTAAGACTCTAATGGAACTTGAACAATAATACTAATTTTATCCGATCAATTGATATTGATATAAACTTTCCGGGATTTTTACAGATATTGCAAAATACTTTCTCTAAGTTCTGTTACGAACTAAGAGACTAATAAAAGTGAGAGATGTTAAGGTTTGATTGCTTCACAGGTTCAAAATGTTAGCAAATGAAGAATAGTGGTGAACCAGCAAGCTACACGTTAACTATCATGTACAATTGGGTGAATAATTGTCACGCGTCTTCTACCACCATACAATCTTGGCAATAAGTACTTTCGAATAATTATCTCCGACTATATTCAATGTTTTAAATATGCATTGTTTAAATATTGATCAAAAAGCTAATTCATTATTTACACCTATGTTTGGTGATAAAATAATGTTGTTCAGATGGTAGTCATGGTAATTTTCGAAGAGACGTTGATTAGTGATTAAAAAAGTACATTCAAATGCACGTACTTCAGAGAAAGCACACTGTCCTGGTTTATTGAAGTAGTACAGCAACATGACAATATAACATTACCTGGTGAATCCATCCATAATCCAAACACACAGTGAACGTCTTTAAATGGTGGCATTAGTAGATTATATTGGTGAATGAGCGTGAGATTTAAAATCCCAGCAGAACGTGAGGAGCGTATGTAGTGACGTCAGTGACACATGTCAGAGCCGCGCCGATAATCCAGTTACAGTCGGAAATGAATGTTTCCCTCGACTCGCCTGGGGAGCTGCCAGGGGCACAATGGTTGTCTCTAGAGCGTTAGAGAGAGAGAGAGAGAGAGAGAGAGAGAGAGAGAGAGAGAGAGAGAGAGAGAGAGAGAGAGAGAGAGAGAGAGAGAGAGAGAGAGAGGAGAGAGAGAGAGAGAGAGAGAGAGAGAGAGAGAGAGAGAGAGAGGAGAGAGAGAGGAGAGAGAGAGAGAGAGAGAGAGAGAGAGAGAGAGAGAGAGAGAGAGAGAGAGAGAGAGAGAGAGAGAGAGAGAGAGAGAGAGAGAGAGAGAGAGAGGAGAGAGAGAGAGAGAGGAGAGAGGAGAGAGAGAGAGAGAGAGAGAGAGAGAGAGAGAGGAGAGAGAGAGAGAGAGAGAGAGGAGAGAGAGAGAGAGAGAGAGAGAGAGAGAGAGAGAGAGAGAGAGAGAGAGAGAGAGAGAGAGAGAGAGAGAGAGAGAGAGAGAGAGAGAGAGAGAGAGAGAGAGAGAGAGAGGAGAGAGAGAGTGAGAGAGAGAGAGAGAGAGAGAGAGAGAGAGAGAGAGAGAGAGAGAGAGAGAGAGAGAGAGAGAGAGAGAGAGAGAGAAGAGAGAGAGAGAGAGAGAGAGAGAGAGAGAGAGAGAGAGAGAGAGAGAGAGAGAGAGAGAGAGAGAGAGAGAGAGAGAGAGAGAGAGAGAGGAGAGAGAGAGAGAGAGAGAGAGAGAGAAGAGAGAGAGAGAGAGAGAGAGAGAGAGAGAGAGAGAGAGAGAGAGCGAGCAGGCTGGTCTTGTATAGTGTTTTGTCAGGTCTTTCTCCAAGAATCTCTTTTTATCAGTTGTTTTGGAGATGCCCTTACAAGGGATTCGGAATCCATCCCATTGATGCCCCTATAGATTTAGACAAGTTTTAGTGTTTGAAGTGCTTGAGAATCTAACAATATTGAGTGGTTGTTCAACTTGAATCAGATTCATGTCTAGAAAGACTTAGAATGTCTTGAGTGTATGAGAGTCACTTCTGAAAACAAGGGAGGAGGTGACGAGTTCGTAGGAAGGGAATCGGTTTATTTACAGATACATTTATAATTTATTCATGACTTATTAGCGCCTTATGAAAATTGGCCGAGAGTGGTTAGAAGGACTGCTTTATATAATGACTGACTTTATACAAAGGTAGTGATGGAAACAAGCGATTGAAAACAATTGTTACATTAAATGTATTAAATTCTGGAATAAATGGTCGAAGTTTTTCGCAACAGTTAAACATTTATTTTATTCATTTTGGCAAACCAGTTCAGCAGCTTGTGCTGGTTGATTTAGTTCCATTAGGTGTTTACTTCAGTAAATAAGTGAATAAAAAAACCACTCAATTGAATTCTATCGATGTTTTAATAAAATTACTCTGGACTTTTAGTCGGTTAATGCTATTTCGTCAGTGGTTTTCATTTAATGAAAGAAATCTGCTGTAAGCATTCATTCGAGTTTCTTTTTTTTAATGAATATAAATTAGTTGTGTCACAGAATGAGCGTAGCTTTTTTATAGTAATACATTTGTTATACTTTGTAGTCCCAATAAAGGAGTTAATTAATTAATTTCAAAATAGAAACTAATTAACTGTGTATATTTGGTGTCAACTTGTAAATATTTATTTTTAAAGCAATTTCCTTTCTTAAGTCTATATTAGTTTGGTACTTGCTTTATATCATTATCATGGATGTGTTCATTTATTTATGGTAACTGAAAGTAAACATGGAAGATAATCAGATAGCCAATAGATCGATTATTCAATTGAAAACTCCCGACTGAAAATAAAAATCGATTTAAAAGGAGGTTGTAAAATTCAGTCGGTTGTTCCGTCACTAAGGAAGTCCACTTATCACTGCCGCAATTACATGGGTGGGTTTTCTTTTTTGGAATCCTAGAAAATTTTCAGTTCATGCACGTCATTATTACCGCCTCCCAAAGAATAATACGCGTGACTAAAGGTAGTTGAATCTCCAACGCCGAGCAGACATATGTCAGAGACTGCCATTCAAGTTATACGAAGCTGCAACAGATCTCATAATGGTCTCTCAAAAGTCATGATGGCATACGTAAAGCGGCGGCCTTTGATTTAACTATTGGACTGGGGAGGATCAGTTGTTCAACACAGAAGAAGGGCAATCTAAGTCTGGTGTAGCATGTAAAAGAGGTGACAACCTCGGATGTACTGTCATTGACACACTCACATATAATAGGTGAAACTATTGATTCCTATGCTGCAAAAGTGATTCAAAGAGAACCAATCAACAAGGCTGAACCTCTCAGATGTACAATGTTTTTTCGCTGTGCACTGTATTTGGGACGGGATTTAGTCTTCTCAGAAAATTATTGAGTTCTTGATAAATAATAATAATATTCTTTATTGCCTGAAACAATAAAATTACGAGTACAATATTGCATAGCATGCGTCAACGTAACTATATAAAGTACATAAGTACATCAGATAAATGATGTTGGTCAATAGATACAATGCAATACGATACCTGTATGTATCAGAACCGGGGGTTTCGTGGTTGTTGTGAATTTCAAAAATTTTCATCCCAGCGGCCCATCATGAACTCATCAGTTAAGTAAAATGCCTTTGACATAAGAAAATGTTTTAGTCAAGTTTTTATTTTTTTTGTTTCATTGAGTTGGTCTCTTGTCATCACTGCTTTGGGACTCACCACATGACTTCTAAAAGGCAGGATATATTTATATATTTGGTTTAGTGGAACAAGCTATTCATCAAAGGAATGAAATCTTTTTGGCGTCAGATAATCCATTCTTACACATGACCTATGTGAGTTGGGAGAGTTCATAAAAGTGATATATTATGTACGTACAGCTAGAGGCAATCCATTTGATTTAAGATTAGGGTCTGTTGATGTTTTCTATGAAAACGAAGGGCCTAACACAAATACAAATTGTATTATTATTGAAGTATTTGTTTTTAAATTAACTAACCGTAATTTTGTTCTTAAATTAGTTTGTAAAATATATCCGTTTTCCCAATGTATGGATATACGTTTATACCGTCAACCGTATAACTAAAATTGATGGTTTGTCTGATAATAAAGTCCCGTCATTTGGAGTACGATAACCATCAGCTGGCAGAGTCTACCGCTCGTTTAATATCCTCGATATTGCCGCCACTTCCCTCGCTGCCATTTCATTTAACTTTAATCTCTAAGGCTCCAATCGACTTCTGAAAACGGTGTCGTTATTGAACGAGATTATCTCATTATTATTAAAATTAAAATCGATCCACGATCAAAGGCAATGCATCACTTCCATACCTTATGTTTATTTATGTTTTACATAAAATATATTCAGGTTTAATAAAACAACTTGGGTAGAAAAGAATAAGAATTTGTATTCCGAGTTAAAATTTGATTATAGCATTCCTTTAAAATTAACATGCTTAATTTAAAATGAAGTATAATACCAACATGTACATCAGAGCAGGTTAATGGATGTGGAGTGCTGCGCCATGTTTGTGCAGTGGAGTGGTAAACCCGCCTGACACCATCAATGCTGCCTACAAATGGTAAAATAAAAACAAAGCGTACTGTTGTGAAACTATTATTAATAATAGATGTTAATAGCTAAACATATAGCACAAGAATTGTTTTGTATCGGTAGCCGTCAAATGTTTCTCTTTCTTTTCCAATTAATACACTTGTTACAACTATTTGTTAAAAACATAACATTACAATACAATCAAGGGAATTATAATTTAAACGATTAAAAGATTTGGGAAAGAAAATAAAATATGAATAATCTATCAACGTAAGTTAATCAGGTTAAATATTTTCCTTGTGTTATGGGCAGAGAGTTTTCATATATCCACGAGGTTAGAAAACATAGAAGTCAATCTAGGGAGTGGTTGATCCGTTTTGGACTGTTGATTTCAGAAAAGTTCATTATTATGGAATTTACTTAATTAGTATAACTAAAATATCTCTCCTTGGTAAAATTTACAATGATTTTCGCTGATTCAAATTTGTGAAGGTTTTGAATATCAAACACAGTTTATTCTTTCAAAAGTTCCTGTTATTAATTTATAATATTGGGTTTTAAAAGGGACAAATAAATGTAACATTTGCAGTTGTACAGAAGTCGAGAAGTTCATCACGTGCTAAAAGACTTACTTACGGAATGATTAAAAGAAAATTGGAGAAGTGTCCAAATTTAGGTGTTGTCAACTAGTCCTGTCTGGTTGTGAAGAAGGAAAAAGAACCAGGAATCAAATGACATGCTCTTCAATCAAATGAATATATATGCTCTTATCAGTGCCTATATGCTATTATCACTGACCATTTATTTTCAATGAATATATGCTGTTATCAGTGAATATAAGCTGTTATCAGTGAATATAACCTGCAATCTTTAAGTAAACAGTCTTCATGGTACCCGATGACATTTTGCTAACGCATATATACATAACATGTACAATTAAAAAATTGAAATAAAAAGAATTTTAGGTAGAACATCTTCAATAATTTGGTAGGGGAATGTATACCCCTTTGTTTGAAATTTTTTTGACGATGAAAGGATTGTGCAAGAAACAGGATTTTCCTGACATTTTCCATCGTTCAGTAATACAAAAATCGGGGTATGCATCTGTATAGCTCATTGAATAAATTAAATAATTATTATGAAATAAAAGTAATATCTATATTTGTTGAAGCGGAGTTAGGGATGTTTTAGCCATCTCTTGCACTCAACCTCAAAAAGTTATTACAAAGTGAAATAATGGTGTAACTCATATATGATTGAAATTAACATATCACTTAGTTATTAGAAGTTACGTTACAAAGAAAATTATTTTCACTATTTATAACGATTTATTTTACAAACTGAACTATTTATGACATTTATTAATATGTACATGCTCTATAAAACACATTAACATGAATTAATATATAATAAATGAAATTATATATTATTTAAGTAATAGGTAGATTTTGGAAATAGTATTTTCAAGTTTTGTGAATTAATTCATAAAGTATATAAAAAACATAAGCACTGAATAAGGAAATAAATTACAAATTGACGGTACAAGAAATATAGTGTGACAAAACGGAAATTTGGACAATATTATAAAAATAAGCATGTATTCTATATAGTTCTAAAATAACAGAGGCCAACGATAAAAATGCTTTTTTTCTTAAAACATCTTATTCCTATGTTTTTTAGGGTGCTAAACCCAAATATGACACTTATTAAGCTCTATAACCTACAATTGTTTTCACATTTGCACATAAATTTATTAAACTTTGTCATTTTTAAAGAATTAATAAGTTTTTATATAGTTCAAATGTAATTGTAAAATATTTGTACTGGCTGTAGGAGAGTTGGCAGCACTGCTGAAACACATTTACTGTCCAGAAAAAGGGGGATTATATTTTTCTGTTCACAGCTGATGTTTTGTTTACTGCCAACCTAACCTCACTTTCTGGTTTTCAGTACATGTGCTCAGTAAAATGTCTAATCGCGGTTGTAAGAACTCTGCTGACAGCTTTTGTTATATTTTTGGTGAGTTTGTTATTAAAAAACACCAAAGAAACATTACAGACTTTGTAAAAACGGTTTATTTCTCATATTTTGGAATTAAGCTGGGTGATCAGGATAAATCTTGGGCCCCGCATAAGATGTGTTATGTTTGTGTTGAAGATCTTAGAAAATGGTCAAAAAAGGAGAAAAAAGCGTTTATTGTTTGCTGTTCCTGTGGGATGGAGGGAACCTAGAAATCACACTGATGTCTGCTACTTTTGCAGTATTGATATTACTGGCCATAACTCGAAAAACAAGAAGGTAATAAGCTATCCTAACCCAATGTCCGCCATCCGACCAGTAGGGCACAGTGTAGATTTGCCGGTCCTAGAACCTCCAGATGATATGAATCCTGTTCAAACTGAAATGTTTTGTCATGTACAGAGCTAGATGAACAAGAAGAGTTCCATTGTACTACAGGAAATATAGAGCCTAAACTGTTTACGAAGATCGAGCTTAACGACTTGGTTAGGGATCTTGGGTTAACAAAAGAGAAAGCTGAATTGCTTGATTATAGACTAAAAGAAAAGAACTTGTTGGCAGTTGGAGCCAGCATATATGTGTATAGGAAGAGAGGGAAGCAGTTTTCAAAAATTTTTTGAAGAAGGTGATTTAGTGTACTGCTCAGACATTCCAAGTCTGATGAACGAGTTCGGTGTTGAATACAAAAAAGAAGACAGGAGGCTGTTTATTGATTCATCCAAAATTATTTTAAAAGCTGTTTTACTACACAATGGTAACACTTATGCATCTATACCTGTTCACCATTCTGTACATATGAAGAAGAGGTATGAAATCCTAGAAATAGTGTTGAATAAAATTGGCTATTCTGCTCATGGTTGGATGATATATGGCGAATTAAAAGTAACATGCATGCTTCTTGGTCAGCAAGGTGGTTTTACTAATTTCCATGTTTCTTGTGTGAATGGGACATTAGAGCTAGGCCTCAACATTGGTGCAAAAAGAACTGGTCTGTGAGGAAGTCTTTAAAACCTGGCGAGAAGAACATTCTCAGCAAAAATCTTGTAGATCCTAAAAACATTCTCTTACCGCCTCTACATATAAAGTTAGGCCTCATGAAACAGTTTGTAAAACCATTGCCTAAAGATGGACCTTGTTTCAAGTATCTCTGCCAAAAGTTTCCAAACCTTTCAGAAGCTAAACTTAAAGAAGGCGTCTTTATACGACCCGACATTCAAAAAATGATGTTCGATGTTACCTTTGAAACCACAATGACGATGAATGAGAAAGAAGCATGGGTATCATTCAAGCAAGTAGTTACAAAATTCGTAGGAAATGCAAAAGACCCAGAATATGGTACTATTGTAGCTACCATGTTAATGAAGTTTAAAAGATTAGGATGTTTGATGAGCCAGAAAGTTCACTTTTTTAACAGTCATCTTGATTACTTCTGGGAAAATTTGGGAGATGTTAGTGAGGATGCAGGGTGAGCGTTTTCACCAAAATGTTCAATTGATGGAAAACTGCTACCAGGGCCGCTGGAACATCAACATAATGGGGGACTACTGTTGGTCACTGCACCGAAAAGCTCAACATGCGACTCATCACAGAAAAAGCTACACAAGAAGCTTAAAAAAATAAGCTGTGTGTAATATAAGAATACACACTCAATTTTAACTTATTCAGTCATTAATGAGAGAAAATTAAATTGTCTGAGTTTCAAACCAGACTTCCTAACAAACAAGGATTGTCTATTCGCTCATAACACGAGTTACGTAAAACATAACATAAAATGTATTGGTACATGGAAAGTATACAAAATCATTAAACCATTCTACTTGTCACACATACATTACTAAAGTGCTTTCATGTAGTGCACATCTAGTCCATGCCTTTAACCTCTGGTCTCCATTAACTTAAGTATTAGAGATCTCAGGCATCGTGTTTGAGACAACGTGGTTTGCAGGATATGGAATCCCCGAAATATCCATAACTAATGTCAGAAATGTCTGGCTATATTACAGGAGAGAATGTCTGTTAACGGATGTTCCTGTTGGAGGTTCCGAATTTTCAAGCCTAGAGCAGCGTGACGGGACATGCGATGCCATGTTATTGTGTCTGATGATATCCTTCTCAAAGTTAATTACATCAAATAAAAGGGTGTATTCACATTAACACTTTTACTGCGCTTTATACTGATTGATCTGGGATACTAACACTCTGCTGTACACCTTAAGGCGTCTGCCGTAGTCAACGCGTTTTTAACTAAATCATTACTTTTTTGCAGAAAAATTCATCGTTTAACTATTCAAAAGTATAACATTTTACAAGAAACACTGAAAAGTATTTGTATTTCTTTAAATTAAATCTTAAAAATTAGACATCTCACTTAATCCATAAAAAAACTAAGAGCGTATAAGTGCTTGAGGTTTAAAATTGTTCTTATGGCGTAAAACACAAGACGTTTCGCTACAGGTGGCTCTTTAAGTAATCAACATTTTTATTGGAAAGCAGATTGCACCTTACTTTCTATGAAGTTCCTGGTAGTTAGATTGTTACTTAGTAACATATTTTTATATGCATGTGTTTAGAAAGAAAATGAGAGCTTCCAGCAGATTATGTGCAGGATTCCTCTCCGTGAGATGTAGATGGAGATCGTCGACTAAGCTACAGATTGGCGTGTCATAAAAGAAGGAACACATACTCACAATTTTCCGGAAATAATAAGTATACCACTAATATTGTGATTTTCACCAATTATGTAGTTTTAAATTAATGGATGAAATGAATTAGTTAAAATAATCTATTATTGTTTGACGTGAAGTAAATACTGTCATTCCAAATGTAATAATTAATTCTAAGGAATGGCATTGTTAAGTGAAATAAATGTACCAATCGAGTATAAAAACACAGGGCCCGACTGCGTTAAACTAAACACAAATACACTTTACACGAACGCGAACAGTTTCCCCATGTTAACCTTCTGCAAACAGTGAGGAGGCTGTCACGTTTGTATTCGGCTGAAGGATTTGTTTTGTTTAGTTTACTTTGCGGACTGGACTATTTTTGTTTGTTGTTACTATCGACAGATGTTGCTTTTAACCGCATCTAATCCAACGAGTACTTCCACATTCTCTTCCGAGCACTGAAAAGAAGCTTCTCATTAAAAAAAGAAAACAGCCGACACTGATGTCTCAAGAGCCGGTTTTAGTAGCGGCCATCTTGATTTTGGTTTCATAAGTACAATATTAAAGTTCATGCGCTTTTGTGACCTTTTTATTAATCGTATAATTCAGGAAGATGCGTCCTTTTAAGAATATGAATTAGTAATACGCATCCAAACTTCTTTTTAGTATATGTTAAATATTCATATAGGTTTTCAGAAATAAAATTCAATCTTATGTTATTAAATAAATATTAAAAAAAATTTAAAATGCTTAAAATATTTCGAGTGCGTAATAATAAGATATTTAAAATGGGACATCTACCATAGCGCTGTGATCAAACATAAGGGGACAATCTATAGCATTATTCTGCCCATCCTCATGGGTCTCTGGCCTGCGGAAGGATATTATAAAACAAACTTGGAGGTTTCAACTTGAATCTGCGCTTACTCTAAGTCCGAAGCCTTTAGACTGTCAGGACTGTCTGTTGCTGTGGGAGGGGTGATTATTATTATTGTAGGCTCAGATTATTATTTCTTAGCATGTGAAAAGGAATCCATGCGAGACAAGCTAAAGTGATAATTACACACTTCTTGGCAGAGTGAGGAATTTTAATTAAAATGGAATCAAACTCAAAAATTGAGTTTTAAATTTAAAAAACCAGACTGAGGAAAATCGAAGGCATTTAAAAATATAATAATGAATGTTATATCACGTTTGTGTATGGCACAGCTAACGTAAACCATTTACACTCACAATTATTGTTATTATCATTTCGAGACTTGGAATATTGTAATGGCTAAGCACATTAACTTTTATAGAAGCCGTGAGCCGGACATATCCCTCTGACAAAGGAAATCCTTTCATAAAGTTTTAATGAAATGACAAAGTGTCTGTTCACACTCCACAACTTGACCAGTTTAATGTTGTTAGCGTGTCTTGTCGGTATGGCATATGATCATGTCAGGAAATATATTTTTCTATAAAACGTTAGAGAATCAAAAAGTAGTTGTTCAACTGGAGATGCGTCTACGATTGGGAATACCAATAGAAAGTTTGTCTGTGAGGGGGCTTGAGGTTAAGAAATTTGTACTTGAAAAGTATCTGGAGGTCTTAAGATTTATGGGGGTAGATAGGTAGACAACAAAGTTGACACATTTCAAAAGTTGGCGAGGCTAGAAAAGTTTTATAACTTAAAACCACTTGTCCACGTATGCATGAGTCACAGAATTGAATTTAACATTAGTATGCGCGGGCACAAGAACAAACCTGTCAGAAACGTTCTGACTTGTGTAATTTAGCTTCGGAAAGCAATATGTATTATTTAACCATTTCTGTGCAAATGTCAATGTCTAGAAGATTTAGATTGTGCTGAGAACTGTATATTACTAAATGTTATTCTTAATTCATTCTGATGTGTATATACCCGTATGTAAATATTGTATTGAAAATACCACGTTTCACTCAATGGCTAACATTGCTTTTATGACAGTAAAATTTCTGAAATTACCGAAGTTTTTCTATTGCAATAATATTATTGACTGTCTTGGTGTAAATCCAGTTCATAGTTTTTGAGTACATTTTTATACCCGAAAAGCAAAATTAACGCAGTAATAGAGGGTTCAAGTTGTACCCTTTATTTATTTATTTATACTTTATGACACATAGGACCTTTCAGCGCCAAAGTCGCCTCTTGGGACTGGATTAAGAGATTTCAGCCATTCTGATTTTTACAGAGATCCTGCTTAACATAATTGAACAAAATCTCAACTTATCAGCCTGCCTGCTTACCCCTGTTTCATGTGATGTTGCAAAAATAGTTTCTTACGATATAATAACTAATTACAATAAGTAGAGAGCTTCTAGAATGTTAGACAATTATGTTTTATATAGTTATAACTATTTATGTATCTGAAAGGTAAAATCCAGTAACAATATAAAGCACAAAGGTAGCCTTCATGATTATTATTGATTCATTAAAAATTATTTCTGGAACATAAAAACGTGCTATTTTTACAATATTTTGCTAAATGTGTCCACCGGAACAAAGACACATGGGCGAAGATACGATTATTTTCAGCAGCTATATTAGAAAATAGTTCCACGTTCGGAAAATGTTATTATCTCAATGTATTTCTCTAGCGAGCGTAAACAGGAAAATTGTTTCAAAGTATATTTCTCTCTCCTTGTTGAGGTCATATACCCAGAGAAATATGACAGTTGTTGCTATAACATGTTATAGTTCCTCTGTGTGTATACATTTTACAGCTCGTGTCGTACACGTATATGAAAATATTTGATTTTTGACGTGTTATTTAGACTTATCTTAGTTTCATTGGCAATGGGTCCGTCTGAAATTCTAGCGACCTTCACTAGAAAATGTTGTTGAGAATTTGAGGATATCATATGTGCTTTTTAATTATTTCGAATCAATAGGTGTAAAAAGCAACACACGAGTTATGTTACATAAGAAAATTTCAGCATTATGGTTTGATTTGTGTTCTCAAGGACAAGAAGCTGAGAAATTGCACTTACTCCTTAAAAAAGGACCTTTGCGCTGTTTCTGAAGTGGCAGGATATTCTGGATGGGTAAGGTTGAGGGTAGAGGTCACTTTATTTCGAGATCCATGAGGAAGGTTTTTGGAATCAGTCTTAGTCACGTCTCTTGGAAGAAGGGGAGGCCAGCTCTGTACCAGCCTCTCCAGTCAAAGCGGGCAGAGGAGGCACGCCCTTATGTGTAGACTAGCAACTAACTGCCTTTAACACTAAGACATCCTATCAACAATAATCCCACACAGTATACTAGACTTATCGATCCACCCTTACACCCCAAAATTTGTGGTCTGTGATGTAATGTTCAAATTATTGGTTTCCCAAATTTAAGTGGCACATCGATTTTTGTTGTACCCAGTGTAGGTTCAACTGAAAGGTGAACCCTCCTGGGGTTTTAGTTAGTGTTAATATTTTCCCAGAAACAGAACATATTATTTGACAGAGTATAATCAGGTAAATTTGTTCTTAAGTATTACATACTTTATCAATACTAATTAATTTATAATTACTTTCTGGTCAGGAAACAGTTTCTGAAAATGAGCTATTGATTTGATAAGATATGATGAAGTTAGGTTATTGATGAGGAAATTATGGTGTCGTTGTCGTTTTAATAAACGAATTCCTGAATGTACTACGAATACTTGTGTAATACAATTAGAATGGTAATTACATTGTTAACAGTGACAAAATTTAATATCAAATAATGAATAATTGTTTGATTGGTTTCTTCTAAATTTCAATTTCGACCTTTGAAGAAAAAGAGAATCACAAGTTGGCCGCTCAAAGACTAAAGAATGCTAGAAGGATAGCATTGATAGCATAGAAGATTAATGTGATGTAGGGTACAAGCACTCGACAACGTTTAGCGACAGACAAAGGGGTGGCCTGGACGTCAAAAGAAGCCTTCGATAAGCGATCATCGTTATTGGGGACAAACTTTACTTCCCCCTCAATTTGTTTCTTGTGGGGTAGTATGTTATTAATATATAGTACATACATTACATAGTATAGTATGTATGTAAATCTAATGGGCTTATGTTAAATAAACAATTTAAATTGGAAATTAAGTTGTAATATGGTGCAAAGAAATTTTCTTAAAATAAAAGATGTATTGTAAGTATCTCTAAGATTTTACATAACTCACAGAGAATATCATAAAATATGTTTATTTATTTTATTATTGATAGATTACTGTATTCAGAAAAGGTTTGCATATTGTATACACAGTAAAAATATACATTTCAAAGTAAAGCAAGCAAACGACTGGTTCGAATTTAATTTGGTTTCACTTCAATGTAGTTTTACACTGGATTAAAAATGAGATACCTTAAAACCTTAGTTGTAATTTAAAAATTTTGAAATAGTTTACAGTGGTATTATATATTCCCAAATAAATACTTTTTTGTTACTTATATGCCTGGTTAAATGTCCAACAAACAAAATAAGAAGATTTATTAACGGTTTTTAACACAATATAAGGTCAATTTAAAACTCAATATCTTGTATGTAAAGTTAAACTATTATATAAAGCTTATATATATATATATTTGAGATACACAAATTATACAATTTCTAAAATAAAATAAACCGGACTTCAAAGCGATAAAACAAATTAAGGGACTAAACATTAAAAAAATGTTCATTCCAGAAAACGAAAGAAACGCAAAGACGATACCAGTAAACTTTTGAAGGCGGCGCCAAACATTAATGATAGAGCGTACAGTCCCACGTCCTGCTGGAAGGACCTTCCGGAAGTACTTTTGTACGCAGCGTTGCGTCCTGCCAGCAGGACTTAAGGCACTTATGGCGAATGTTTGAACTGTCCTTCCAGCAGGACGCGTCCTTCCGGCAGTACTTTTGGTAACCAGAGCGCATTAGTTGGCAGTAAGTAATACTTCAGATATGGTGTTGGGCGAACAATAAACTACTGTAAATTTTGTAAAACTGTTTAATACTACTCTTACTGACTAATACAACAACTGCCTTGTAATCTATTTTATAAATGTAAAATAAATGTATAAACATACGAAGTATAAACTTGTTCCGTTACACAACAGAGAGAGAATACATGAATAAATTAAAAAGTATAGAGAAGTAGTAAAAAATTAAGATCCACCCAAGAAAACTTTATTAAGTATTTCAACTAATTAGTAAAATTCATTATGTATTCATATACTTAGAAAGATATTGAAAATCTTGGGACTTATTTTCTAATATGTTTAGCTATCTCAAAGAACTAAATTCAAAAAAAAGTATGATTTCTATCTTGATAGCTACATAGTATCTTTTTTAATACATATCTAGTTCTTACGACGTAAGGGTATACCATTTTTTATATGGTATTCAAAACAATCTCTGCCAGTTTGTGGGCTACACATGACAGCATTAGGTCCGCATTTATTGCAAAAGTAGATTGCTTTCATTTGATTTCCGTGCACTCTCGAGCAGATTAGACACTTCCTTTGAACTCGCTTCCGTTCGTCTTCTTTAGAAAGGTTAACAAGGACGTGCGAGATTACCTCACAGGTAAATTCACTTCATCGATTAACAAAGGTTCTGCAGGTCTTGTTTCTGGTGGAAGGCCAAATTGGTTTTTTATTAATTGCAAGGCTAGTGCCTTAGTGAAGTCTGTGTGAGACTTCTTTTCAAGGGCAGGTCTGTGAAGGTTATATGCTAAAAAGGCATTAGTTTCTATAATACCAAATATACAAGCAAACATTCTATGATGCCACTGTTGAGTTTGCCACACCGTTTCTAGTGCTAGTCCATCTTGGCGAATGTGGTTATGTATGTCTATGGCAGGAGCTCCCATGAAGTAATCTTCTACTAGTTTTGGACGTGCTACTTCTTTGGTGTAAGGTTTTCCGTCGTCATCATATCTTTTTTTTGTACACGGTTTTCCAGGTAAAGTTGTAGAGCAGGTACCTACAAACGTATGAACCTTACGGGTCTCTCCATCCTACACATATAAGATCTACATTTTCGAGCTTGCTGTACCTGATATAAACGACCCCTTTTCCTTAGGGCACCTCAGGACAGTTTGCTTCAGAGGATAGTTTCTATAGGCGGTTTCAACCATCCCTAAAAAATACAAACCTCTTTCCTTTAAATGAATACTGGTCTTTACAGAAGAAAACCAAGAATCTCCTACAACTATTCGACCAGTTCCATGCCACGGTTCAGTCAATCGTAGCGTTGTTGCAGTTCCGGCACCAAAGTCCTTTTGCCATTTTTTTATTTTTCATTTCTCCTTTCCCCTCATTGATTTCCAACCCAATCATGATTCTTGATCTGCTATCACAAATATTTTTTACTTCACAACCAACTACTTTTAGGTTTCCTTTTAATTTTCATCACAGCAGGCATGCCATTTTCACGGTTGTTGCCTTTCCCGTACCAAGCAAACATGCATTCATCTACAGTTAATTTGAAAACCTGGGGAAAAACTCAGCCTCCAATATGTTACGGACATGTTGATGAGAGGCCTAACTTGATACCGCCTATCTCCATTCCTTTTATATTCAGGCATGGCAAATGCCATTGCCATTAAAATTTCTTCAAAACGATGCAAACCAATCCCAAACCTAGAACCAAAAGCTGGAGCAGGAAAGACTGGTTTCCGTAGACCAGTAGTTGCGGCGTACCGCTAACATATTCATACTCATGGCGTAAAAAATACCATTGACTTGAAAAAACTCATTTCTCGAAATTGGTTTTCTTCTATCCCTCAAATGAGCATTTGAACCAAACTAAATAGGGATAGAATTTTTCCATTGGTATTGAGCAAGTGAAAACGAGGTTTGTATTGATGGTCCTTGAATTGATCAATATTTTACATGTTTACCAAAGTCCCACTCAGTGTCATTAACTAAAACTAAGTTTGAATTATTATAGATTTCCTCTGCATCTGCAGGTAGATCAATAATATTGTTTAATCCGCTATCAAGGTCTTCATCTTCATCATTAGATTCATCGGATGATGATGACGACGAACTGTTTTCAGCACTGGTCAGTTGAACGGTAGTCTTCCTCCTTTTTACTTTTCTGGGCATCATCTGAAACAAAGAAATTATTTAAGATGATGCCTTTTTAATAATAAACAAAACATTTATCCGAACTTTTAATGTAACACATATTACGAGTTTTACGTGTGCCAAAAGTCCGTCATCTATACTTGTCTCCCTTTGAAAACTATCCTGGTAATGAATACCTTTACTATTCAAGTAAGACCCAAAATATACTAAGAAACCCAGTTTTTTAATTTATCAACTATTAATAAATGGTAGAAAGAAAGTGAAAATTTTTCTCTTATCTGATAGCGTTGCAGGTGATATGAGCTGGCAGGGTAGGCTTTAGCGGCGCTGCGCTGGCAGCAGGTGTCACACCGGCAGCGATGACGGCTCGACCATCACTCGAGAACAAGTCTTTTAGCAAACATCTAGTTGTGTTTTTGTCAATGTCCCACAGAACTGTTGCACAACTACACGTCACTTTAATTTACAGTTACCATTACACTTAGTGGTATCATAACTACTACCAAATAACGAGTGACTCCATGCATTTCCACTATTTGGAGTATCAAAATAAGTAGCGAAAACATACACACGGTCACCCTTTCCTATAATCGCCGCCATTTCTGAACGGTTGAGAGCTACCAACTTCAGACTTGCATGCGCTAATTCGTTACATTTCCCTTTTTCTAATGGGACCAAGAACGGTCCTGCCAGCAGGACTTTTCGTCCTCGTGTAAGCAGTTGAATTACGTCCTCAAATGAGAACGTAACGTCCTGCCAGCAGTGCCTTGTACGTTCTATCATTGAAACACGTGTATTATACAAACAATTCCAAAGCAAGCATGTATTAAGTAGATAATATGCTCTTACTGCAGTCCTTCTAAATATATTGCTCCATAAAACAAGGAAAAGAAACGTTCAAGAGAGTTAGTAATTTACATTACAGCAATAACGAATTCGATAGTTGAATATCGATAGGTTCCCTGCATTAGCCATTATGTATAATTTACAATGCACTGACATTTAATGGGCACTCGGACCATTATCATGAAGAGATATATGTTTTCAAGCATCTATGAGGTAATTTATTGTCATATGGGAGAAAACTTCGAGTATAACCTTCTTCGAGTGCCTAACTTGACAACAGAGCTAATTGTCTTCTAGTATATATGACGTGCTGACATACTACTGCAGGAATTGATTTTCTCCCCAGCCTTCTCTGTCCGTGAGACATGTGTAGTATAATGCGCCTAGTTCTGTACAGTGACAATGTGTAGGTTCATGTTTACTTAAGAAAACACACTGATAGACTCTGGTGAGTTCACTGCCACAAACTGATTGGTTGATTCTTTTGTGTAAGCTAAACTGTATGTCTTAAGATTTTTTAATACTTGAGGAAGACGGTATATTTCAATCCTAGAAACATAGTATTATATGTATGGAACATACAACGATAGCAAATGCCCGAAATGTTGTCATTTTCAACATAAAATAGGTAAGAAGATTGCTGCTTTAGTGGGACTTTGAAACTTTCAGTAAATACTTGAACCATCTATTTCAAGTCATAGTTATGTGATAATACTAGGTCTTCAATCCCTTTTAGTGACATTTAAAGCTTACTCAAATATAATTTTAATTGATGGAGATTACGACCGCTTTGTAGTTCAGTAGAAAAACACTTTTAGATTGGGTCATTATTAATGGTTTGGGTCTTTTAGCAGTCTAGGTAATTAAATCACCAGTTTCCATTAACTTTTGTCTCTGATAAAGTAACGAAGGTTGATGCCGTCATTTCACTCCTGAGAGGTGTTTAACTTTCAAGCAGTTAATTAATTAGTAATGTTGATTTAAATTCATTTATATTTCAATTTTTTCACACTGTATTATTAACTATTTTCTGTAACGACACACTCAAACCAAGCTGATAGACTGGGGATGCTTTTAAATTTTGTACAAGAGTACAATCTGGGTTTTATAATAAATAATTAACAGGTAAAAAACATATATTCATAATAAAGTCTTTAAGACCCGTTTTTATGAATTTAAAAATAATGTATTATAACAATGAGCAATCCAATAGTTTTCCAAACTCTAAAACCCATTTTGTTTACTATGTAAATCACTGCTTAACATTTCTGTTTCAAAATATTGTAATGAACTTCCAGTGCTTGAAAATTATAATAATTGTTGTCAGAAAAAAATAAATTGCAATAACTACATACCTAACAGATAATTCAACTCAGTTGCTACACATCTTTTCGCATTGCCACTGCAGGTTGTATTATAATTTTAGATTAGCAAACAAACATGCGTATGAATCTATATCAATTTATTTCTTATCCTGAACCAGATAGAAATATTACATACGGTTAAATAAATATCAAATGAATTCCAGATTTATTATAAACAATGTAGGAGTACGCCACACCACGTGCTGCATAACAGGCTTCGCTGAGGTTCAATGCAAAATTTTAAGTGATTGAAAAATGCAAGGTAATAAGTTTTGTTGAAAGAGAGAGCGACAGGCATACGGCAAACAAAAATGTGTACATTCCCTGACAATAAAACTGAGAAATTGTTTCAGCCCACTGAGAGATAAGCTTCAATGACTCTCAGCCAAGTCCCATGGTTGGTCATGCAACATCAAAGAATTCATTCTTTTCTGTTTTAAAATTAAGTTCCATACAAAATATCTATAGATGAAATCTTCCTTGAAATAATTTCCCACATGATACGTTCACATTTTTTTTCATTAAATTGGGTTACATATCGGTGTAGAATAATAAAAGTCTACACACAATGTCACAATAAAGTTATGTTTGACTAATTAGGGTACACGTATTAAAATAAAATACATGGTAAAATCTCATGATTATACTCTATTTATTCTGCTACTTTCTCGTTGCCATATCGGTTACCCATAAGACCAATCTAAAAAAAATCATTAATTCTATAGATTGGCATATACCATAATTGATGTCAGTATTCCTAATATACAAATGCATAATTTTTACGTCTATAGGTAATTTCGTTTTCGAGATATCATTAGAACAGACAGAGAGACAGAAATTTTTCCAGTCTCACGAATGATAGGCTTTTCTTACCCTCAACTAATAATTATGATGGAAATAAACAACTTAATTATACTTTGAAACATAGTTGAAGAGAAATTCGTCATTGTAATGTACGTCATGTTCATTTACGGCATGTCAATCAAAATAAATCACTTTGCTATCACGTGTTAAATATTTAACAATTGCATTAGCTAAATAACCAAAGCGTTGGAGGTGGAAGTTCATATTCAGAGCACTTCTGACTTTTAGCCACCTGTTTCCTGAGTTGAGTATTAAATCATTTAAACCCAGTAAGGATAATTTATGCAATGCATTTTGAAATGAAATTAAAATTAATTTTATAGTTACTGAACTTGACTACCTTTAGATTAGTGTTTGGACATCTTTGTGTTGTCCTCTGTGACTTATATCACACTTCCAGCATACAATTAAAAATATGAGGTAAAAATAACAGTAGTATATAAATTGTAATAAAACTATATCATTTTATACTCATTAATATATTTTATTTTTGTAGAAACTGATTACTATCACCAAAAAATAAAATTAGAAATGATTACTTTTTAAGGACATTATTTCCTCAAAATGGAATTTTGAAGCCTCACGCTTAAATCTTTTAGAAAAATTGACAAAGCTTAAACTAATAGAAATAAAATAAAATATGAATTTAAACTTAAATCTTTTTAGTCTCTTATCACAAAATTCAAAATATGAGGTAAAAATAACGGTTACACGTAAATAATAATAGAACTCGCAATTAGTTAAAATTTTTAACTGAGTCTTATTACCCAAAACTTAAGTTATGTATAAATTATTTCTTTAAAAACGTAAGTTCCTCAAATTGGCGTTTTGAAATGCTACACTAACTTTTCAGAAGGTTGACTCCCTCACATTTCAAGGAAGTAATTCCCTGAAATGTGAGCACATACCAAATATATATATATATATATATATATATATATATATATATATATATATATATATCCTGAACTTTCACGTAGGATATGGCCTCATCTTTTACCAACATTGTTGCTAAAAGGAATCTGGACACGGTGCCAATAAATCACATTATCCTGTCTGCCACGTTTCTTAAGTCATTACGGTATTCGATTTTCTCCCATCTAAAAAGTAATTCTGATCAGTAAAGCTTATAATGTATTAGGAAATAACTTTTTAGACTGGTATAAATGTAAAGTAACTGTCCAATAAATAAATTTAAGATATATAAAATAAACCAAAATAAAACTAGTTATGGCGAAGAAAACTTGTATTTAATATAAACATACCATTTCCGTTTTTATACAAGTAATGTTACATTGATGCTCTTATCATTAAATAAAACATTTAAATATATTTTAAGAATGCCTGAAATAACTCAAGTATTTTGTCGCTTAATCAGGCAACGATCTGATGGATATTATGGTACACGTTTTGCTGTACGGCAAAATTGTTTGTAGTCGAAGAATTAATCACAAATGGCGTTTGTTTTGTATAGTTGTGAATAAATCAATAAAATATACGATTTTATGCCGAAGACCCATTGTATACGTGATGTATTTCATGTAAAACTGCACAAAACGGCTCTCTACAAGTGAGGAGAAATGTGTCGTGGCCTCACATGGGACTGACAGTCGATAACCGAGTTACGACCGGAAATGGGAGTTCGCGTCTGCAAGGGAGGACGATAATGGATTTCTCTGCTGGATATTTGTCACGTAGACTTCAGTGAACCGTACTAAAACTAGTTGTAAACATCGTTTTATTACAACTCATTCTCATAACCTATGTTTCCTGAAGATCAATAACAAATCTTAGTACAGATGTAAATATAGTGAATATTTCCCGTGTATTATTAGTATTACTAACACCTAATGTTTGTTATACATAGTATACCAGACTAACCGTCCAATATTTATATAAGAACGGTATGAGCCAGAACCACCAATTAAATTTCAAACCAACTAAATAAGCTATCGACTATACCATACATTTTGTTTCCACTGCTTCATTTTACATAATGTTCTTGAAATCATGGGTCATGGGTGACTCTCGAGAAGGCTGGGGAGAAAATTAATTTCTGTGGTATCGCAGCACGTCATATATAACTAGGAGACAATTAGCTCTGTTGTCAAGTTAGACTCTGGTGAGTACATCGGCTAACTGATAAGTTCAAGGGGGTTTTATACTCGAAGAATAAGATAGATTCCAATCCTCGAAGCGTAGTATTTTATTCCTATAAAATTTAAAGATGGCAAACATTCGAAATCCTAATGTCCTTTCAAATAATCCTCGTCAATACCAAACTTTAAGCAAAGTATTTGACGTTTACAGATAATAAGGTATAAATAAAAAACGTAGATTTGTTGTAAGTAAAATTAAGTAATTAATCATTATTTATAATTTTTGTAATTCAATTGGTTGAATAAACCTTGTCTGTCCGTGGAGAGTATGCACACGATACATCGAGATTAGTTTATGAAAGAATACTGTAATACAATTAAGAATGCATGTTTATTTTTGGCATGGGAATGGTGTAAAAACACACACAAAATTAAACTATGGCGACAGTAATAAAAACAGTATCTACATTTTATTTAAATGATTTATTATAACATTTTAATTGTATAATAATGTACTTAGTGTCAGTTTTGATATTTTGTGTTAGTGTCCTGATTGTGAGCTAGTGGTCACAGGATCAAATATCCTGACCCAACAGAGTTTGAGTTAGGGAATAAATTATTCGTGGACGTTGAAAGCTGATGATGAATGAGAAGGTACAAGTATACCTCGGCCAGTTTTACCGCAAACTCCGGGTCTCTGTGCTCACTTGTATACATGATATATTTCATGTAAAACTGCACATAACGGCTCTCTTCTATTGAGGAGAAATGTGTCGTGGCCTCACATGGGACAGACAGTCGTTCATTTAGTGTTGGTTCCAGGCTCCCAAGCTCTCTCTCTCTCTCTCTCTCTCTCTCTCTCTCTCTCTCTCTCTCAAAACAAAAATTAAAAACCTGATTACGTATTACTCTGGTACCGTACTTGTAATGCTTAATAAATGAATTTTTAATGTTTCTAAACAACTAAATCTCGAAGTGTGATGAATAAATTAAAATAATTTACACGTTATTGGAAACCTCTTAATATGTTTGTTTATGAAACCTTATCGTGAGACCATGGTTAAACATGATTTTTTTAAATAATTAAGGTAAAAATGGGGAAAAACATAAAAACATGTTCTTAAGAAATGCGTAGCCTAAGTGGTAATATATCTTGTAATAAATATGTAATATGCCTATAATTATAGACCTCTAAATCTATAGGCCATTAGAAAGATTTTTAATAATATTAACAATCCATTACAAAGCTCTCATTCAAAGGATTTGTGGAAATTTACAATAGTTCGATTAATTAGAGTAAATTTTATTAATGGATGTTGTTGATTAGAGTGAATATATGACGAATTAATAAACGTGACTGAATATATTTTAAATGTGGTTTGTAATTCATCAATTTTGTGTTACGTTTATGTTAAAACATACATGAATAAAACTGACATTGCCATTATTGACTAATACGTGATACTAAATAAAGCTATTTATACCTATGCTCCTTAAGTCCTTATTTAATAGCGATAGTTTTAAACCGAGTACAAGTGTACAGCAAGATGTATAGTTTCAATCCGATGAAAATGAATTGCTAGATCTCTCATACTCGAGGGGGATTGTAGAATGACGTCACCACAAGACGAGTTCTTGGATTAACGTGTCTAATGTACTCGTAATTCCTCTCAACACACAGTCTGGCGAGAGAACTCAGCTAGATCAACATATTATGCATTACAGATATATTCGAATGGCAGATTTGGATTTTTAGATTCTATAAGATGTAATAGTACAGTATTATAAATAAAAACAAATGACGTGAAACAAGAGAGATCAGGAAAGGTGAAAGAAAGAAAATTGAATGAAATGGAGCGGCCATAACCGGGGATCAACGTGTAGGCAGAACTGTTTGTGGAATATGAATGTAGATAGCTTTGCATATGCTGTATTTTTATTTTTTATATTTTAAGAACACACCTTATACATTTTCAGCAGAAAAATTGGAAAATGTTTGAAGAAGTGGCAATTAATTTATAAGGATAAAGTATTAAATACTGTATCATTATGTAAGTAGTTTATAAAATTACTAAAATTTTTTAGAAAAATTAATAAGTAACAATGCTCTCAATTATTTAATTTTACCTTAATTTTGGTTAATAATACAGAGAGATATATTGTAATTGTTACTATATACTCTGAAAGAAAAACTTGAAGTAGGTGGAAGTATTAAAACTTATGAGGTAAACGTATACAGAGAATTCTTTAACCCTTTCTTCTTTTACAATCTGAAATTGCCCCTTATTCCATATTTTAGAAGGAGGGAAGGTAAGGGGAAGAGATGTTTATTCAAAAACACTTTCAATTGCAGTTTTAAATTGAAGTTCACGAACAGCTTGATACATTTGGAAACATGTAACACCAAATGGTGTTGGTTTTATTCACCGAATAGAAGTGGTGGTAAACAATTTAACAACCTAAATAAAAATATATTTCGTAATAAAAAATATATGCAATGTTGTCCAGTGTGATACAAACTGAATAAGACTCCTGTGCCATTGGTCCCAGAGCGACGCTAGCGCAATCCTGTTTCAGCAAAATGAACTTACTCGGAGGGGCAAAAAGGTGTCGCACAAATTGTTCTACATGTCTTCTCTGTATGAATTATACATAAGTGAAAACCATGTAATCAAAATAATTCTTCTAATAACTCAAAAATACAAAATCTTGGTGACAAACAACACAAGAAACCCTAAAAATTTTAAGTTCAGCTCTACTTCATCTTCCATTTATCGCAGCGTCTTAAGTCTAACGCTGTGACAAATTTGACTCCTGGAATCTGGAATCAACATCCATCTGAAGAGATCCAAAACAGTCGGCGACGAAGAAGCTCAAAAAGACTCTCTACATCGCTTTGACATCAGAGACACCTGGACTACAAATATAATCAAGATAAAGTGGGTTTCTCATTTTCTCATCAGGTACATAATTGAATGCACTACGATGTTTCTGAGATGATCTCAAATCACGGTGGAGCAACCGAGTTTTCTACTCATAACAAATTGTGCACTCAATTGTATTCCTGATGAGACAATGAGAACACCACACTTGATTCCAGATTCCAGGAGTTAAATCTGCCACAGCGTTAGACTTAAGACGCTGCAATAAGTGGAAGGTTAAATGGAGCTAAAGTTAACATTCTTATTGAATTAACCCATCCCACCATTGCTCTACGTTATGAAAGATACACATAACGAATTTTTATGTTATCTTTGTGTTATCCCTGTTGTTTATGTATTAATGGAAGCTTCCCATTCTTGATGTAGAAAATGTAAAGCTTGATGTAGAGCTGAATTCGGAGATTTTGGTTTGTTCCATTCAACACCATATATTGTAAAATAGAAATCTAACTAGAAACGTTATATTTTTCCCCGTCCCTAATGTTATTTTGAAAAATAATTGGCTGGATTTGGCACGGGGAGTTCAAAAACAAATTCATTTTTTTAAATTGTGTTTTTGAATTGATCAATCTATAAGTTACAATGTCTAGGTAGGCCTCACAATGTATCGCAGTTTTGGTAGCAAATAGCTCCACCATAAAGAGTTTTTGAGCTAAAGCATTTGCGTCTACAATAACTCACAATGGGTTATTGCTATATTAGTTCAATCCTGTCAACTTATTAATTAAAAATTGTTATTTAGATTTTAACTAGTGAGTAAACTGCAAACTGAAGACAAATGTTGCGGCGAACACTTTGTTGAAGGAACCAAATTGAATAAAATACAGCAGTTTTTAGTTGAATATAACACAACGGTAAACATAAGAAACTGGAAATTGTTTGCAAAAGCTAAGAGTACGCAGACACCCTTGTACACCAAGAGCTCTGACGTCACTACGGTACCTGGAGGGTCTCTCTTCAGACTGTCGCTAATTTGGACGGAAGAGAAGAACTTGCAAGTATCCCTTCCCTCAAGACACACTTGGACTTTTTCATAATTAATTGTTCCTCACACTCCATGTGTTTTAAAATGGGTGTTACGTAATGATGAATTAAGAATTAAGTTTAATATACATATCAAATATAAACAAAAGTTATTTATTTTACAGGTAAAACCACTGCATATGATAGTTAGTCATAATAAATGTTCTATGTATAGTCTATTGATGTATAAATATTACCAATTTGTTTGGCTAGACTCAGATTTGGAATTACTAACAACAATAACATTTACTTTCCTAATTTACTCTTACTTATTTATTGAAAACGGATGTATCAAATAATTGAGAAAGGCATGTATATTTTTACAAAGAGGAATCAAAACAAATACGAAGAACTATTACGTATATAGTAAAACCTCTGTTCTTGCATCCACAAGGAGATCGTGAAAGTTTATTCTGTAAAGCTACTTATGTTCGGTGACTCATATATGACTATAGTTCAACAATGCTGAATATTTTGTTTAGAGTTCTAATCCACTTAAAACTTAAAATAAAGACCTGATTTTTTTAATTAAATTTGAAATGTTTGATACTTTGCTGGAAAATGTTTATAATCATTGTTTCTTTCGTTCGCCACTAGACTGCGTGAAATCACAAGGTTTCAAGATTTAACAGATTTTAGCATTGTATACAATATATTCTCATATACTGATTAATGCATAAAGATAAAACTTTGAAGTTGTATAATTTCTTGTAAACTGTAATTTATAAATTGATTCTAATGGCTGAAGAGATGCGAATTAATGCAATGTAACATGGAAAGAAAAGTTATATTCTGAGGGTAGAAATACAAACAAAGAAACGATAACAATAAGTCTGATTATTATGAGAAAAACTAGGTTGAAGTACAAAGTACCACTGGTGAGTAATTTTGATTATTTCTATCTCGTTCATCTTTCTTTTCCGTAATCTAAGTACCCATTGTATGAAATCATAGATTACAATAAGACCAATTTGGTCTTATTGTAATCTATGTATGAAATACCCACTACCTCTGTTCGCGCATTGCTTGCCATTGGTTTTATAACAATGTATGACTTAGAGTATAAAAATTTAAGAAAATAACTTCAAATTTTGCTTCTAGATGAAGAAGTACTACAAGTGACGTCTTTTTGAATATTTCTAGTTTTTGGATTTCCCCTGGCTTTATTATTTAAATCAAATCCTATATTTTAGAGAGGATATTTATAGACTGCGAGTTAGTCTAATATTCTGAGAGTTACGTTCACAGGAGTGAGTAATTTACTGACGACTAGTTCCATTGTTTTTCTTATGACGTTAAACTCTCTCTACTAATCGTTGGAATGACAGATAATTTTGGTCTGAAATGAGCAATTATTTCTACTGTGCAGTCTGGACTGAAATTAATCAAAACTACGAAAAAAAAACTTAACTAAAAACTATAGTAGTATTTATCTATACTCGTAAAACGAAACCTTCCTCCCTAATAACGGGATTTATGTCGTATTAGAGTCAAAATAAAGCAAATTATGTTAGAAACTTAACGTCTTCATATATTTCTAGTTGTTTTTCAGAACACGTAAATATTGTTATTTCTAAAGCAGAATTTGAATGTTAGAAGGGTCGCCAAATATTTACCAAATCATTTTTTTCGAGATTTACCATTATTAGGTTTTAGGTTGTTAAAAAATGTATTTTGCCATTATTGTAAAGCACAAGAAAAAAAAAAACATTATGGTTGCCTGTAAAGTCGGTTTTACGGGCGAAGATTTTACGTGACAACGTCTTTTTCTCGGTAGAATATTTATTGATGTGAATATTATTAAATTGCACAATAGGAACAAGGAATTGAATGAAAATAAGAATTGCACAAATTTTAACTATAGAAATATATTTTGTTTACTAAAACATTGTACATAATTTGAAATTAATTAAAATTTGTTATTGTAAATGGTAAAGTTGAATAAAACATTTACTAAAATTGGAATTTGAAATTCTTGCTAAATACAGTTAAATTCTAACTCCGCGCGTGGTGATTGGTCGGTTTAGTTCGTTTGTTTGGTCGCACTGTTATGACAGGTTAGAGGTTATAATTAGTTATTTTAAATGTTTGACTAGCAATACGTGCTGTTTCTTCTCAATCGACTGAATTACGATTGATTGCAGAGTGATTTAAACTAATAATTTACTTAACACTATCAACATTTGTCAATAGTATGACATAACCTATAAACTCAGTTTCTCAACTTTTGTGTCAATCTAACAATTAATCAATTAATCATAGTTTACGATAATGAAATATCAGTGTACAATTATTTACCTTTATTGTTGTAGTTGTTGTAAATGACGAATCTAAGCACTCCCCATTTTCACGAATAAACATAGTTATCTGCTTTATCCCGTGCGGCGGACCCACAGTTATCTGCTTTATCCCGTGCGGATCCCGTGCGACGGACCCACTGGACGGGCATCGTAACGTTACCGGGCGTTACACTTTTTCATGAGTGACTCCGAGCCGCAACCTAATTTAAGACGTTGTCACGTCAAAATGTAAAGATATTAACAGACAGACGTGACATTTTTTTCAGCCTCTCCAGTGATATGGTTTCGCTAACTCTATACAACTAGGTATTAATCATAAAACTAGATTCTCTGTGGTGATCCAGGACAGTAACAATGTTATATTGACCTTAGTAATTTTTGGAAATGAATAAAAACAGCCTTTGCTTTACGTAATTGGGTACCATAAATCATATGAATACAAAAATTAATCGTTGCTTAAATTTTACTATCATATTGTTTTCCACACTTACTTCACCAATAATTTAAGTAAGATCCACTATATTTTAATGTAACATTATTGGTGCGTTTGGAAGTTATTGGTTAACATTAATACATAAAGATCTCCCATTGGAAACGTTTACTCTTAGATACAAACAATTTTTTACCATCTTTGTAAAATTGTAATTAATAAAAGGTATAATACTTTGTCTCTACCACTAATTAGAATTATTAAAAGAAAGTTGTGTCGGGAGACAAGTTTGGCATCGCTTGAACAAATTGTTTAATTAAAAGCTCGGATTCGTAGTTTATGAAAATTGTGCAAAGTTACGTATTTCAATGTGCTTGTCATGAAACGTACTACGTTCTTTCATTTAAACATAATATTTTATTAATATTATATTTTCTATAAACGTTTTGTTGTATTCACAGTACGCCAAAAACATTTTTGACACAATTTAGAAGGGAATAGAAGGATAATATTATATTTAAAAAATGTAGAAATTTACTTTATAATTATCAAAATTTCGAGAAATGTGAATACAATTTCATTACCAAACATAAAATTCTCTATCAAACTATTAAGCTCGACAGTCACTCCCATAATATGACTTTTTCAAGTCCTATACCTTCAGACCCTTAAACTTAAATCATGAGTTGGCCCTGAAGCACCAATTTCAGCAATAGTCTGATATTTTTATTTATTTTGGGGCCACTTTTTATACAGAGTTCTCCTGTACATTTTTGAACATTGATCAAATTATAAAAAGCAGACATAATTAAACTATTGTTTTCACAATTACTTTACCAATAATTTAAAATGCATTATATTGTGATGTAAGAATATTGGCGCTTTAGAAGATTATAAATTAACGTAAATACATTCAGTTCTCTTCTTGGGAACGTCTATCCTGGATAAAAACAAAATTTTATGATAATATTAATAAAAAGCATAATACGTTTGTCCGTACCACTAATTAGAATTATGAAAAGAAAATTGAGTCAGGAGCAAAGTTTGGCATCTCATGAACAAATTGTTTAATTAAAAAGTTTGGATTTTAAATTTTCTAATCATGAGAGTAGTTACATTCTTTCATTTAAAAATAGTATTTTTAGAATTATTTTTTATATAAACATTTTGTTGTATTTATAGTATGCCAAAAATCATTTTTAAACCTTTGAATCAATTTATAAGAGAATTGAAGGATAATATTAAACTGAAGAAATGTTACAATTTACTTACTCATATTATAAAAATTTTGAGATATTTGAATACAATAATATTTACCAAACATAAAATTCTGTGCCGAATAATAAAGCTGGATAGTCACTCACACATTATGACATCTTCAAGTCGTCAATGCCTTAAAACCTTTAAACTAAGACGATAAGTAGGTCTTGAACACCATCTTTCAGCAATAGTCTAGTATTTTTACTTCTTCATTTTGAGTGAACTTTTTATCAAGAGTTCTCACAGGAGAACTCTTTACATTTACAGAAATGTTTCAACATTGATTAGATTACACAAAGTAAATGTAAACAAAATTATCAACTCAAATCTTTTTGTAGTGAAACAATAGAAAAATTAAAATTAGTATGCTCACACAGCTCGTTTCCCATGTTTCAATTGTTTTTACTCAGTCCTTCACTCATACAACTAATAAATCTGGCTGCAAATATGAAAATTGATATACATAGAGGTTTCCGACCGAAGTCAATTGATACAGTTGTGTCAAAGTAATATATGCGGCTCTGAACAGAGGATTATTTTAAATTCAAAGGAATACTACTTTAATATAAAACTAAGTTACATATTTCCAAAATCTTAATATATTTTTAGTTTTTGAAAAGAGTATCTTCAGGTTGTACTTTCGTGTGACTTATATCTCCTTAAAAGAAATCTTCTTACAGTGAATTCGGTAGCAGTAGTGGACACTGAACCATATATGTAGTAGGGCAATGTATCTATTGACGGCAAGTAAAGCAAAATCTTACGTGTTAATAAAGTTGTCGGAAACTCCTTTTTTTATTAATATTCATTTGTACAATCACATGTATTAGTTGTGCGGGTAAAGACAATGGAATAATGGGAAACGAGCTATGAGAAAGAGCCTGGTTGTCACCGCTTTTTAAGTTTTTAGAGAGGGGTTTTTTTAAGTTCAAAGTTATATTAACTTGCATTATAAACCTATTAATTCTCTCAAATAAGTAGCCATCACATATTTCAGGTCTTTCCGATATATTTCCGTTAACTAGAATCCACCTTTCAGTTTCATTTTTATCTCAAAAGAAGAAATGTGTAATGTTTTTACTGCTTAACTAATTTCACACTATCCGAGATAAAACATTAAAATCTACAAATCTTTCAGTTAATCTATTCAAATGGCACTTTATGCATTTCTAAAATAATTTATTGTCTTTAGAAATTACTTCCGTCTTGTAATTTTACTACTTGTAATTTTAATAACAGAAAGTAAATTTTTGGCTGGGGTATATTTAAAAATCAAACTCATAGCCCTTTAAGAGAGCCTTGATCAAGATGTTTTATCACACATCTTGCTTTATCACACCAAGACCCATAACAGGCATTTGGTGTAAGAAATTTAGGCGACATTATAATCAGGTCCAAATAAGAACGGTTGAAGATAAAATGTGGATTTTTTTATAGAATATACATGAGTTATCATTTTATGGATTGTCATAGTGTTTATTGATTTATTACGAAGGTAAATTATTTTTTATTAAATATAATAAAAGGAAATATTTCTTCAGAAAATAACAATTTCTATGAATAAAAAATGTTAATTAGTCTTTTCCCACTAATTTTTCATGTACTTACTGTAAAACGTTAATATTCTTATCTTCAACGGTTTGTCTTTGGGCCTAATTATAAGATGTCCCTAAATTGTGTTAAATACATATTTTTCTAATTTACCAATCACTAAAGATGTTTCTATTTTACCTCATCGTAATAGGCTGTGATAAATGTTTCTTTAAATATAAAATATTCCAACCAAAATTTGATTATACCATAACAATAACTTACAGGCCATTGACTTGAGATCGGACATCATAAGCATATTTGGTATGTTTCATATAATTTATTTATATTTGCCTTATGACTTAACTATATCTCGTACCAGTATTCTAAGGTTTAATTAAGTCACTTACTAAATTCTTAAAACTAGTGAAACCAAATGAATGTAATTACTCATATTTATGTTACTACTTTAGACAACATGTCGTAGTAAAGAATGACGGAGATAGCTTCAAATGACCATCTTGGAGTAATTTGGCGCAGTTTAAAAGTGGTTTGCTCTTAAATGCTTCTGGTTATGATGCAGAGAAATGCTTTAAATCCAAGGGTAAGACCTCATTAAAAATGCTTTGGAGAGAAATGTCACTGCTATTGGTGGTCAAATATTTAACTAATTGGGAGGGAGGAGTAATCCACTGTACATTTCCCCAGTTAGAGATACTTCACAGACAGAATTCGTTACTCACAGTTTATTGAAATATACTATAGTAACTATTATGTAATAACATGAACAATATTAGTCCTGTAATATGTTTTACCTATTAAAATAACTTGGATATTACAACAATCAAAGTAGTATACAGTATCTTCTTTTCAAATACAAGAATTTAAACTGAAGTTCCAAAGTTCAACCCTCCGACTGCTCGTAATTTTTCATAAAACGCTAAGTATGGGTTAAATAGTTTTCTTACTCTAAAAAAGCTATTATTATGGTCATATATCAATAATAAATACCTTGCAAAATATAAAAGATTTAGAGTGTTTTCTCTGTTGTTGTAATAATAAAGACAAATATGCAAAATGCACGTTTTGAATCTGGTACAATTGTACTAGAAGGCACTGATCCGGTCAACTTCCACTAAAGTCAACCACGGTTAAGTAACCGTGGTTGACTTTAGTAAAGGTGGGTCCTTCTACCAGCTTTACACAATAGACTACCGATTGCCGTACACTAGACCATAAAAACCCTTAACCTAAGGCGCGGAAATCGAACCCGCGATTCCAAGGTCAACCCCCGTGTCCATGAGTAGCGCCTTAGACCACGCAACCACCATGCGCCTTAGACCACGCAATGAGATGTCTGGGGTGTACAGATATCTCATTCACTTATATTTAGGAAGCGTTTCAATGCGCTGTGATTGCGAGTCTTATCAATTATAGAATTAAAGGGAACTGTCTGTTTGGGCATCCCAGGATGCGAAAATTGATCTTTACTTCCTTATTAGTTGCCAAAGTCCCATCAAAATAAAGATATGAATATCCCTTGTAAAATTTTAATTTACAATAAAATATGAGGAGTTAAACTACTGTAAATCTTAAAAGTGTTAAAATGGATTGGATTGTTACTTTGTCAAATAGAGAAATAAATATAATGTTTAGTTAATCACATGTAAAATCGATTAAATATTAATATAAACGCTCATACTCGTATTAGCTAGATTATAGATTTTTGAAACGTGTTAATTTTTATGAGCATTTAAATTGTAACTAACTATATAGAAAAATAACAATTTTTGAACGATAATTAGCGTGAAAAAGGATTAAGTAATATTTATGTCAGCGTGTAGTACTCTGCAATATTCAGCATCTAAGCCTAGTCGGTTAATGAATGGTCGGTAGCCACGCAGTGACCGGCCCCAGGAGTGTGACAGCGGCAGCAGCTATAATGAGTTCTGTACAGCGCCGTGCATTACCGGGCAGTTTACAACAGAATAGTGGTCTTGGGAATAATATTTAATGTTATTGCGGTGCGGCCGGTGCAGTGTACGCTGGAAAATTACGTCACTGTTATCGCGATATACTCGTATGTTACGTACAGTATAATCGACTCATTACTCTAGTGAATGGACAGCGTAGGTTTTGCAACAACTACCTGCATTATATCGATCAACGTTCCATTTTAGTGAGGCCAATTATCTAGAGTGAACTACAGTTACTTGTTATCTTTCAAATTTTTTTAACGGGTGATAATAAAAAATTACAACCCATCATGTACGAGCGTATATTATTCATAGAGCATTGTGAACGTCAATCATCTATGTACGTCACGTTCTCTAACCATTGTTTGTTTCTGCATTTTAGAAATTCGTAAAATTCGTAAGCTATTGTTAAAGGTTATGTTTTAAGTAAAATATAAATATGGTAATTTTTACTTTTTAGAAAAGCATCAGTACACTTCTTTATCCAAAGTCAGTATTAAAACCTATTTAAAAATTAAGTATTACATAAAATAACAACCATAGCAAAAAATGGCAAAACGCAGTTGAATTTATGAATGATCAACAAATGTTTTTAAAGTACAATGTATGAATGTAAGATAAACACATAAAGTGACTGTTGATAATTTTAACGATGGAAGAAGTTGGCAAAACAGAATAAATGACTTCATTTCGACATGAATAAAGACCTTAGTTATCAGATGTTATGCAAAATTACGTTGCACATGGGAGTAAATCAATTAAGCAATATTGTATTCTTTATCAGTAAATAATATTTCCGTTTCTTAAAAATAAACTGAAGAACAATATTCTAGTTGTATTTGTGAGACTGACATCAAAAGTCGAGTAATATAAGAACTTTTGGATAGATAAAAACAAGATTTACTAAATAAAGACTTTGTAATAAACAATCCTCATGGCGCCCTGTACGGTTTCGAGATAACTTATTTAATACATGTAAATGCCATGAGGATAAATTAATGTTGTGTCCGTTGTCACAAAATCAACCTACTTCCTCCGACTGAGCTGGAAGGATTATTTTTAAGAAGCTGATTTTAATGCCAGCAATTATTTTTAATACGAGTAGTTGCTGTAAGTAGTAATAGAACCTTTTTTGCAATTTTCTCGTGCGATCATTCTATGCATAAGACCATAGTAAACGTTTTCGCTAACACAGAACCAAATCCCATGGAGTGAAATGCACCAATATAGAAATCGGTGTTGTCTATATTAAATGAAGCTTCTTAAAATTTCAAATTTCAATTATATAAGTCAGTTCATTCTCTAGAGTTCCTGGAAACATCCAAGGAAAGAATTTCCTGCGCTTCGAGTGCTAGGCTTCGCTAACGCTCAGAAAATTAATTGACATTGTCTCTGTGCATTTAAATATGGTTTCAATAGTTGCAGCAATAGCGTGGATTTGGCATGTGCTAATTATTAATTCGTTAACGAGTCTAATTTATAAAATTAAATTATAAGTAAGTATATGATTTACGAATTGCGAAACTGACTATGTCAAGTTCTATGAAGTTGAACTAACTTCACTAACGAAGTTTCCGTTCTGTGTTGTTGAATATTGTTTTACCACAGGATTCTTACTCCTAGGCTACAAACGTGTTCCTATAAATACCTGATTAGGATAGAAAGCTACGGGTATATTTTGCCTATGCCATAGGATATCTGTGCAAAACTTAGGCAAGTTCTGTATCAATGCCGTAACAAGTAGCAAACATTGCCATTTCCGATAGCTCTATCACACTCTACGTTATAGACGATACACGTAATGTAGAGAAGAGGAAAATAGAGAAAGGAAATTTCATCAAGCAAAGGAAATTACGTTTTCAACGGAGTAATGAACGATTCTTTTCATTGTACCACAAAGACGTCTACCAAGATTAGTACATTCAGAAATTACAATAGTGAGTTCCAAAGATTCAAGACATTCAATTATAAATTGGCTGGACGTCTAGTTATCAAAGTGCAGAAAACATTTTAATGTTTAATAACTGTCTATAAACACTACGAAGGTAGCATTTTCTGCTATATCCGACGCAAACGTTTGTCTTGAAAATAAGAAACTGCTTGCTATTCAGGCTAAGCGGACTTACGTTCCACTATACAAATATTTTTTGGAAATTATACGCCGAGTCATGATGTTGAATGGATCTTAAGGAAATATGGACTTGAGATAGAAATATTTTAAGTAGATCTCAAGGTCACTTCCCGATTTACATGAAATATTATTAAACAGTAATAAATTAAATAGTGTTATTAATTAATTGGTGTGATAATAATGTTTTATTATTGAAAGTATTTACAAAGATTTAGCTTTTATATTTAACGACCAAGTTCTTAACCGAAGGTCAAAACTAACGTTTTAGCCAAGGGAGCAGAGCCGTAAGAAACAGAGGCCTAGGGAACAAAGAACTATCATCTTGAAGGAAACCAATATCATCTAATCAGGGTTCCAGAGTTGAGTAGGTGGTTACTAAATGAACAAAAGTCTGTCAAGAGTCTGTCACGCTGAAAGAACACTGCACGCGATCTCTTATTAAGTACATTCAGACAATGTTTTTCTTAAAACCGTGTCGTTGTCTGTCCATCCATCCATACGCGTATCTAGAATGGAGGCATACCACTAGAAATTTTCCATACCTCCCAGGCAAGCTGAGTTACTGGAGCAAGGGAATATGTTTAAATGCTAATAATATTAAAAGTTGTAAGTTTGACAGCCGTCTGAGAGCACTATTACTATTCTGACTTCGTGCTCTATAAGAACGGCTATCACTGACGGCTAAGTAAAAATGCACCCTTCTGGAGAACGCCCAATAACACAAAAGTATTTCAAAAAATTACAGTGTATTTCAGAACTAAAAGACACATCCTCCACCTGTTACCTACATTTTATACGTTTTAATATGGGCTTACATGATATTTCTTTACTTTGATTGTGGAAAAAGATTTTGTGGAAATTATTTTTGAACATTTGGTTAAAATTTGTTATAAAATAAATTAAATGGGTCATTCAATAAATTCAGATTTCATAAGAAATCGATTTAACCGGACTCTTTTTACATAAGGAACTTTGGCGATGGCTTGTTCTTATTATTTTAAGTCATACGGACCTGTACAGTTTGACAAGTGTTGTAAATATCGGCAGGTTTAGATGGTGAGGATTCATTTTTAAATTAAAAAGTTTTGTTTAGAGTCAGAACTACGAACGATTGATACAGAAAACGTTTACCTGGAATATGATCACATACAGAGAAAATTATATGCGTTAAAATATCTACATGGTAAGAAACCACTCATAACGAAGTTTAGGATTTTAATATGGTGACGCTTCCAAAAACCTGAGAGTTTGACGAACAGTATTATAGTCATAAATCTGCACAATTAAATGTCAAACCACCAATTTTATATTATGGTCAGTAAAAAGGTTGTTATGGAAACCAGACCCCATCGTCCTTATAATTTAGGGGGAGAACTCATTTTTAAGTCAAATACGAGTATATGCCATTATGCCAAGTACCGGCTAGCAAATAAAGTTCAAACGATATACTTCTAGAAGAATCTACGCAATTTACTTGTTAAATGCTATAATGATGGGTTAACGACTAAGACTTTACGTTGTTACGATTGGCCCATTAGGCGATGTTATTCTACATTTAGAGTTGTAACTCCACCAATTCCGGCTAAATAATTTATCAGAACTTCCGATGGTTTTGACTAAGGTAAATTAATTACTCACGTGGCAACTGCATTTGAATAAATAAGTTTAATTTCTTATACAATCGGTCTTTAAATTAATGATGTACAGTAATGCATAAAATAATTTAGAAACAAACTAAATTTAGAATATGATTTTAACAATATTCCATTAACTAGAGTGAGATAGAGATAGGACGTGGACCGAGATGTTACCTACTTATAATTTTGAACGCGACTGAATTGCTCAGCAGGTCAAGCGGCGGACATCGCCTCAGCGGCCGTGGCCAATCAAAAAGGACTAGGGCCTGTATGAGAGGCTACCTAGCGATGGAGTCAGCAAATTGTATCAGCAGTGCGCGAGGCTAGCTGCCCAATTCCAGCTCTATAACTTTGTACTATTTATATTGTAATAATATTAGATTCCAGTTTCTGGGCTCAAGACCTTAAATTACTTGGTTGGTGACGGATCAGATTAACTATTAATATTGAAAAAAATAGTTACTAATAAAATGGAATAATTATGTGACCGATAAGTATATAGTATTATATTAATTCTGAAATCATGGTTAACATATGTTTTGACTAGCAGTAACGATTTATAGACGGGGCGTTACATCCCCCCCTTCAAAAAGTCCATGCTGGCCTCAGCATGTGGTTGACGGGTGTGCAGCATATGTCATTCAACCATGAAGGCCATTAAGTACGTGTTTCACAGAGTCATCTCATATTTAGTTGTATGGCCTGTTTTGCTCTCAAATCTTACATGATTACGGATCTAAATAAATAAATTGTATCTATAAACTTACAACTCAATACGAATCTAACTTGTGTAAGCGTGTTGCCAGTTAACAACAATGAATTCCTGAACAAGAATGTTTGTAGTGTGGTGTGACGTGTTTGTTCAGTAAAGTGCATAAACCTGTTCCATACCTCCCACAATAACCATTGTATTAAAAAAATAGTGTTTTGACCACTACGGTAATGTAGTCGATTGAAACTACAAACATTATTTTGTTGAAAACGTCGTACGTGACATAAAGTAATCGCATGTGAGACCTTTTGTTCAAGTTCTTTGTACAATACAAAAGAGTTTATTGACCTGTATCGAATACATTTTACTTATTTCAATCAATATACATCCCTCAAGTTGCATTTACCAATAAATCACTCCAAATAAACGCATTTACAAATAGTATTCTCCAGTCTGCCTAGAAAAGCTATATTAACATTTCAATTAGCCTTTGTGATAGTTGCTTAAATACAGTGTTATGTTCTATCATAAAATTAATTTGTATAGATTTCTCTGAGACAGAAAGTGCACGTCATGAATTATTTGGTCTGTTGAGAGCATACCATATGTGAGTCAAATTTCATTTTTCTAGGACATCGGGAAGCGGGAAAACCAAAATATAGTTTTTCTAGGGGTTGCAATCCCAATACAAACCCTTATGCTTTGGACTTTCTATTAAATTCACACGGCACACGTATGGAACATTCAAAATCTCTGAGGTATCGGGAAGTTAGTGAATTAGAGATGGTGATGTTCTGTGATGAAATGAATTTGTTACCAATTCCTCTGAGGCAGAAAGTGCACGTCATAAATTTATGCTACAGTGGTCAATATTGCTCAGAGCTGTAATTGGATTCGTTACCGTAAGAGTACCCGCGCTGGCGCACTTGAGTTCCCGGCGAGCATCGTCCCGAATAATAATATCGTCCTTTGATGGTCCAGCATTTTCTTACCGACATCTTCAACATAACTATCTTTTGATGACCAATAAAACTCATAGTGGCCAACAAAATCTTTTCGCGTTTGCTTTCCGAAAACTATAATTTATCTCATTTTGAATATAAATTGTTTAAATAATTATATTTAAATGTTATCCACAAATTATGAGAAAAACTAAGAAACACATAAAGTTAAGAGTTTGCAAGAGGATAAAGCCAAACATATTGTCTAATTTAACGGCTGTTGTGTGGTTAAAAAAAACTCGTTTGAATAAAAAATGTAGCTTTGTGTTTCTTTTAAATTAAGAAATATGAATGTGTAAAAGTTGAGAAAATATGAAAAAGTTGTCGCTTTGTTTACTACAACGTAACGTAAACTTTGTTAAATTAATTCTTGATCGCTTAAGGTAAAAGAAACAATACTTTATTGTTGAGAGTATTTCCGTTCACAGCCACTCATAAATCGTGAAGAGCAACTGAAACATATTGTGAGTTATGTTAAATTTGTTTACTCTGTAATTCACTCAATATTATGAAGTCCTTTTTTGACATGTATAAATATGCAAAAGGCTAGCTTCTCCTGATATTTATATCATATTATATTAATATATGAAGTACTAATTAGGCCAGTATATACTAAACCTCCCAGAACATAAAAAAAATACATGAATGATTTTGCTTAAGTCACAAAAATACTTTTGATGTACACTCGTATTCTAAGTTCTGAAACTCGTGAAAAAAATTAATAATAAGAAATAACTATAAATGAGTTGGAACAAACGATAAGACTATGTGTATAACAACATCTTTGCAGAGGTGTTTATCATTAACTCCTGACATTCATGCAATGTCAGCCAATTCAATCTTTTGTTGTTGTAAGAGGGGTTTGAAGGATAGAGAGAACTCCATCCACTGTGGCATAGTATTGTGGGGCATAATTCTTATTGTGCTACCTACAGGAAGACAAGAGTGCAGGGGAGAATATGGTAATGGAAAGGACAGCCTGATTGTACTACCGCATTAAGTTGATGAAGTGGGACTCACCGTGGGGAAGACTCACACCTATTTCGTAATTTGAGTACTCAAACTGATATTTAGATATCGCGTGGACCATACGGTAAAGGAACATTAATTTTAACAAATGAGTATTTTCAAACTAGAAATCTCACTTAAAAAATTTCAAAGCATAAATTACAAACTATTTGTTTTTAAAGTAATTAAACGTAAAGAAGGTATTATACAACATAGTTGTATTTTATTCAAATAAGCATAATCGAGTTAATATTAACAATTTACGTCCACTTAACAATCATAGAAAAGTTTAGGGATGGAAATTCCAAATATTAATTTAAAAAGGGTTAATTACTACACATCGTCAAACTGCAGGCTTTATTTCAGTAAGTACGTTTTATGGGCAATTTGAAACTCTTCCATCAAAAGAGTCTTTACAGATCTAATAGAGGAATTAAATCCAAAAGATTACTGCTCTTTAATTAAAAAATTACAATTCTGTGCAATAAATAAATAAATCAGTACAATAACCTTAATTCTTACCTTTTAGCAAACCCATTCACTTGGCTAGAAGACGGTATTTCTGCCTGTTTGTCCGCACGATACATCAAAAACTGATCTATAGACTTGAAATTGTGCACGAAGCTTCATTTCTGTATTAACGATAAAGGTGATTTGGCCGAGTGTTAGCGGATATCTTCACATTGGTTTTATGGGTAACCGTAATGCCAACGAATAAATAAAATAGAGTAAATAAATTCGTAAAAAACCTCAATAATGTGTGAGAGATTCAGTTATGTGACATACTATCCCATGTAACCTTATTATCCCAACCTCATTTCATAGTGTTTTGGTGATCAGAATTTTATTAATTAATCACTTATTTGAAACCAAATTGAATGAAAAAATGTGTACGTATCATTTGGAAATATACTGCATACCGTAAATTATTTCATATTATATAAACTTTATATTTTGCATGATGATATATCATTTATACAACTATTAATTTTATGGTCCATAATTTTCGTGACAACTTTTTTGAATGGTCATATTTTCTGTTTTCTGCCTGGAGGATATCTTGAAATGAAATCAGCTCTTGACATTTTGCAAGCAACCTCAGCGTAGCCTGATACGAAGGACGGTAAGACTTCGTTACAACTTGTATTACAATATTTTATATTTTTCTCGTGGAAATCATCGAATTTTGTACTTTGCATGATCTGAAAATAGAAAAAATACCCAACTATTCGATAGCGAATAGAATACTCGAAACCGTACACAAATCAATGATTTGATCAAGCATGTACTGCACATATATATTTACATATACCTAAGTATTGGTTGAACACATTTTATTCGAAGATTTCGTTTTAACGCCTTGACAATTTTATCCGTAACGTAAAAATAAAACTAAAATTTATAAAACCGCTCAGCCTTGATCATAAATTACTGGTTAATATCAGTTGTACTGATATTGTAGTCGCGACTAACTAGGAAAACCTTACCAAAACATTTTACCGGCTACTCAAAATTACCACTTTTGACGTTTGAGTCAGACAATATGACAAGCTGATATCTGAAATACGACTGTTACCGTTGAATTGAAACTCGGGCGTACAGAGAGTTGTTACCTTTTGTGACAACCAGCGTGTCGAGTAATTACTATTGCCACAGACTGCGGGGAAATTAAAATGTTATTAATTGGATTAACTGATCTAATTTAACTCCGTTAAAAATTTAATCAATAGTTTACATTGCGCATTATCTATTTATAATTCGATCGGTCATAGGAATTTGCTTTTAGGTAGATTTTGTATACAAAAGTAGCCTACTACCATTATGCCCTCATGGTACCACGTGATGAATATTTCTGTATAACTTCATAAAAAATGACCCCTAGAGCACAAAACCATCCCCCGTTTAAAATGTTTTACAAGTATGGAAACTATAACGGTCCCAAAAAAGCCCAAAAAGGTTTACAATTGGTACAACAATTAATCTTATAAATGTATCGGAAAAATTTGTTGGACAGCTTATTAGAGACCGTTTAAACATTGAACAAGTCATAACTTCATTATTTATTACGATAAATAAAAACAAGATTTACTAAATAAAGATTTTGTAATAAAACAATCCTCATGGCGCCCTGTACGGTTTCGATATTAGCTTATTTAATACATGAGTAAATGCCATGAGGATAAATTAATAATGTGTCCGTTGGCACAAAATCAATCTACTTCCTCCGAATAAGTTGGAGAAGGATTATTTTTAAGAAGCTGATTTTAATGCCAGCAATTATTTTCAATAGTTGCTGTAAGTACTAATACAGCCTTTTTTGCAATTTTCTCGCGCGATCATTCTATGCATAAGACTATAGTAAAAGTTTTCGCTAACACAGAGCGAGATCCCATGGAGTGAAATGCACCATAATCGAACTCGGTGTTGTCTATATTAAAGGAAGCTTCTTACAAATTTCAAATTTTAACTATATAAATCAGTTCATGCTCTAGCTATGGTGCGCACAGGGAGACATCCAAAATTCCTGTAAACATAAAGAAACAATTTTCCAGCCCCTCGAGTGCTAGGCTTTGCTAGCGCTCAGAAAATTAATTGAGTCTGTGCACATTGTCTCTGTGCGTTTAAATATGCTTTCTATAGTGGCAGCAATAGCGAGGATTTGGCATGTGTTAATTATTAATTCGTTAACGAGTCTAATTTATAAAATTAAATTATAAGTAAGTATATGATTTACGAATTGCGAAACTGACTATGTCAAGTTCTATTAAGTTGAACTAACTTCACTAACGAAGTTTCCGTTCTGTGTTGTTGAATATTGTGTTACCACAGGATTCTCACCACTTGGCTACAGATGTGTTCTTATAAATACCTGATTAGTATAGAAAGCTACGGGTATATTTTGCCTATGCCATAGGATATCTGTGTAAAACTTAGGCAAGTTCTGTATCAATGCCTGTAACAAGTAGCAAACATTGCCATTTCCGATAGCTCTATCACACTCTACGTTATAGACGATACACGTAATGTAGAGAAGAGGAAATATAGGGAAAGGAAATTCCATCAAGCAAAGGAAATTACGTTTTCAACGGAGTAATGAACGATTCTTTTCATTGTACCACAAAGACGTCTACCAAGATTAGTACATTCAGAAATTACAATAGTGAGTTCCAAAGATTCAAGACATTCAATTATAAATTGGCTGGACGTCTAGTTATCAAAGTGCAGAAAACATTTTAATGTTTAATAACTGTCTATAAACACTACGAAGGTCGCATTTTCTGCTATATCCGACGCAAACGTTTGTCTTGAAAATAAGAAACTGCTTGCTATTCAGACTAAGCGGCATAAGTTCCAGTATACAAATCATTTTTGGAATTTATACGCAGTCGTGATATTGAATAGATCTTAAGGAAATACGGACTTGAGATAGAAATATTTTAAGTAGATCTCAAGGTCATTGCCTGATTTAAATGAAATATTATTAAACGGTTAATTAAACAGTGTTATCAGCTAATTAGCGAGATACTAATGTTTTATTATTGAACGCATTTACAAAAATTTAGCTATTATACTTAACGGCCAAGTTCTTAACCGAAGGTCAATACTAACGTTTTAGCCATGGGAGCAGAGCCCTAAGGAACAGAGGCCTAGGGAACAGAGCCCTACCATCTTGAAGGAAACCAATGTCATCCAATCAGGGTTCCAGAGAGTATTAGGTGGTCACTAAATGGTCAACAGTCTGTGACGCTTGAAAGAAAACTGCACGATCACTTACTAAGCATATTCATACAGTGTTTTTTCTTTTTTTGATGGAGGCTTACAACTAGAAGTTTTCCATACCTCCCAGGCAAGCTGAGTTACTGGAGCACCTCCTCCCCCACCCGGAGTATTTTAAATGCTAATAATATTAAAAGTTGTAAGTTTGACAGCCGTCTGAGAGCACTATTACTATTCTGACTTCGTGCTCTACAAGAACGGCTATCACTGACGGCTAAGTAAAAATGCACCCTTCTGGAGAACGCCCAATAACACAAAAGTATTTCAAGAAAATTACAGCGTATTTCAGAACTAAAAGACACATCCTCCACCTGTTACCTACATTTTATACGTTTTAATAGGGGCTTACATGATATTTCCTTACTTTGATTGTGGAAAAAGATTTTGTGGAAATTATTTTTGAACATTTGGTTAAAATTTGTTATAAAATAAATTAAATGGGTCATTCAATAAACTCAGATATATCAGAAGTTCACTACCAAAGGGTTGAAAGTTCATTATTTTTTTTTTATAGGTAGGTCAACTATAAAACACGTTTTGATAAGCATTTAATTTTGCATGCGTCTTTTGTTAAAACAATACCTGGGAAGTAAAACAGCAAACAGCAAGTAAAATTAACTGACTTTTAACAATTATAATATTTCTAAATCTAATTCGTGACTAGCGGCAACAACGAAAGCGATGAGAACTACGTTAAGACTATTAAAAATTAGCCGTTCAAAGAGCCGACTGGTAGGCAGGCGTTCATGGCTATTGCTCGCTCTCTCTCTCTCTGAAGCGCGAGAAGTGAGGTCTCTATTATGTTTGTTCACCCCCATGGGTCGCAGACGGACTCGTCATTCCGAAAACTTAAGAAGTTTCAGTCTTGTGTTTTTCTATATTTTCGCTGTTATAAATAAAACATTAAAACAAATCAAAACTAAACGAAACTATGTTACATTGTTCGACTACAAGTATACTTTCAGTCTATCGCAAGTTAAAATATCCCTTGAATACTTGTATCACTAGTGGACGGGGGATTGTAGCTCCCCTAGATACGCCTATGCGTCCATCTGTCTTTACGATCACTTTTGATAGGAAGATCCCAGAGATTTGAAACTTGATAAGTAGGTTCTCCTTGGTCTAAGGAAGATGTCTATTGATTTTGGAGTAAAAAGTTGAAGTTGATACAATGTTGCCCTTACGCTAGTTACGTTCTGACGGTTCCATCGATACTCCGTCATATTGGTTTATTAATTTTTAAAATGATGTATATTATTTATTGCATGCACAGTATTCGAAAAATGGCGTTAGTTGTTGAGAAATTCACATGTCATCGTGAGCACAGCAGCACTGCTATTACTTGAGGAATAGGAAATTGCTCTGGAACCTTATTGACTGTTCCTAGAGGGATAATGTAATATTAACAAATAGCTCACCTATGTATATTAAATGTTTGTAATAAAAATTAATCCTCAAGTAAATACTTAAATACTTTCATCAGTGGCGTATACTTGGTTTCGTAACGTGGAATTACAAAGCATTGTATAATTTTCTTAAATAAATTTAGGATACCTCAAAGTACCTGAATGAATGTTTTAGTTTTAATAAAAGGTAGAGAACAAAGTATATCTCATTATTCAAGTATGCATTTATTGATTTGAATACGTCCATTGTTTTTCCAGCCAATTAATTAACAATATTCTGTACCGGTCCAGAGGTTGCCCTGTGTTTCTACAACAGACAATGGCTACTCTGTTTATTAGAACAATTCAGTATTGTTCTACAGCCTTGTTGATTCTACTAACGAGAATCTTTCCTTTGTTGTAGTTTTGTTTATAAAAGATACCAGTGTTCATGGATATGAATTATTATCAGTTATTCTATCGCTTTATTTGAAATATATTACTTATAAATTACTTTCTTCTAAGTAATTTTATTAAATTTTAAATACGAAAGATTAAGAGAGTTAAATTTTCAACCATCGCGTATCTGTGCCATGTTATTTTTCAATCAAAAACTATATTTATGCCCAAAAGTACAAAACCAATTAATTTAGAACTCTGGATGGAAAGCAGTACTTAGTGGTTTGTTAAATGGAGATGGGGGAAAATATAGTAATTTTAATTAATTAACTAACTATTCCTGCAGTGCAATCCAATGCAAGTTAAATAGAAACAATTTTAGTACTTAGTTGTTCTGCCGTTTTCAACTACTATCTTTGACCAAACAAGATGTCTTGATTTCCTACTAAGGAAGAACCCGATCTTAAATTTGGCACGGGTTATTCCTAATTCATGTTCCAATGTTATGTATAGAATGCTACCAATAGAAACCAATACATATTTTTCCATGGGATAATATATATATATTTTTTGGTTTTTACTTACAAATGCACATTTTGTTATAATATACTTAACTACTTTTTAGTTAATTGAAAATGTTATTCTGTTACCACCTGAAATAGTTTCGTTTAAAGTGTATTATTGACAATGAATGATTTAGAAGGATAGTAAGATTTAGGACACCGTTATGTTTCAAAATTATACCTTCAGGTAGTCACCATGTGTTTTAATCTTTAATTTTTTTGTTATTGTTTATTATTATGTCTTAGGAATTTTCATGAGTCTTGAAGAAGAAAGTATATTTTAATCCTAGAAACATTATGTTGAAAAATCCCCAAATTCTATTCTCCTTTTAAAACTAGTTCTTATAAATATTAATAAAATATTAAAGTTTAATTTTTTTCGTTGTCTTTTTAAACCTTTCAGTAGCATTGGAAAATATGTTTACTCCTAAAAACAATATTTGATCTTAAAAGTTTAATAAATGTTGTAACATTTTTCCTTACATATAATTACACTGTAAATTTTACTGTAAAGCGTTTTAAAACATTTACGGTATTCTTTGTTTATAGTGTTGTTAAACGTGTACAGCTGAAAGATAATTTTGAAGGAGAAGTTGGCTTAGGGTGTTTTTAAACCCGTTTGTCTCATATAGTACATGATGTTCATATGATTGTCCCTTGGAGCTCCGCGCAAAACAACACACCTTAGCTTACATCATTATGCACCCCATCATACCTGATTATTGTTATTTAACCAGAATTGCATTTATGCAAAATTCTGTATAGCATGCCAAATTATATTTAACTGAACCATCACTAAAATATTCAAACCAGAGTTCAAAATACAATTATAAAAAATGATGAGGTGGTTTTAATAAGTAAACATCATACAGCAGCACATGACAATTCAAACTGTAATATGATGGTGACAATATAATTTCTCATTAGTATTAATGTCAATCCAGCAGAATGATCTGGTTACTATTTATAATATCCTGACAAAACTTATGGACATTAAAACGTTTCTATTTAAAACATTTGTCTTTATAATCTAAGTGCTCTGTATGTTAATCAGAGTGATATTGCCCTGACATTTTACTGATTTAACCTCAAATTTGCCCTATATTTTAATCTATTATTCATTTAAATATGGAATTATAATTCAATGAAAAGTAAATTATGAAGTTGTGAAATTATATGATATATATCCGATAAATAATATTTAACAAATTTAACTTCTTCATTTTTGAGAAATTAGCTTTTTAATTATGATTTATAAAATAAAATTATAACTAAATATTCGGTTTACGAATTGAGAAATTGGACTATGTCAAGTTCTAGGAGCAACTCTTCAGTGTGTTGCTGGAAAATTGCTATTACCCTAAGGTTCTGTCCCCTTGAATGCAAAATGTGTTCATTATAAATATCTATTTAGGATTTATAATGCTACTTGTACGGATTTTGTATATGCCCTTGGACATTTGTGCAAAATTTATGCAAGATCTACTCGTACAACAATCTTATAAGAAGTAGCAAATATGGCCATTTCCGATATCTCATTTTACGTGTCAGACGATACACGTAGTGTAGAGAAGAGGATATATAAAGAAATGAAATTCCATTAAGAAAAGGAAATTGACTTTTCAACGGAGTAATTAACGATTCTTTTTCATCGTACTATAAAGACGTCTACTAAGATTTTAGTGCATTCAGAGTTCACAATAGTGAGTTAATAAGATTCAAGACATTCAATTATAAACTGTGGCTGGACGTAGTGAAGTATAGCTCTCAACCTGTTGCAAAATACCAACGTCCACCGTCTATCAACACTACAGAGGTCACATTATCTATCCGATGTTATCAAATTTGCCTCAACGTGTGTCCTGAAAATACGAAACTCTCTATTCAGCCTAAGAGTTTCGCTCTATTCAAGAGAGTTCCATAATATAAATCAATTTTAATATCATTATATGAAAAGTCTTGATGTTGAATTAATCTTAACGAAATATTGATTTGAGATAGAAATATTAAGTTGGATCACCTCCCGATTTCAATGAAATATTATTAGGCAGTTAATTAAGTACTGTTAGCAGTTAACTGATGTTTATGTTTGATTAATGGGCGCATTTGCTTTTTATATTTTTACGGCTCAGTTCTTAACCCAGGATCAATAGTGAACATGTAAGGGAGCAGAGCTCCAAGGAGTAGAGGCAAAGGGAACAGAGCCCCAGAGAGCAGAGGTATAGGGAAGGAGGCCAAGGGAGCAGAGGCCTAGGAAACGGAAGTCCTAGGGAACAGTGGCCTAAGGATAAGACCTCTACAGAGCAAAACGCTATGACGAAAAATATGTAAATACTTTTCTGGGAACTTTTGAACTTGGTAGGGTTTTATAGCTTGAAGATTTTATTTCAGTTGCCCACCTAACCTAGTTATTTATTTAAAGATTGTTACGGACGATGGATACGTTAAAAATACTATTACTACCACTAACGTTCGCGGAAATTTATTCTCTTCGTCAGGTGTAAAATATCCTAAAAGACATAAGGTTAATCATAATGCAAAAACATTAAAAATCTAAAATAATCACCACACGTTTTAATTTTTAATTTTGCTGTGTTTGTTTAAACCTTGTATCTGAGAGATGACACTTGAGGAAAAACTATTGAAATCCTAAAACGTCATGTAATATATTTGTAACATAAGTTATTCAACCAAACCTAAATCCTGTAATCCTGTTAAAACTACTTCTATACATATTACTCTAAAATAAAAGTTCCAACGTTGTCAAAACAAAAGGTTCATAAATGTCATTAAAAACATGTTTCCTCCACTCATCTGACTCTACAGGAAAGTGTTTTAAAAACACTTATAACATTCTTTGCTTATATTTTTGTTATACGCATGCAGCTTAAAAATAGTTCTGAAGGAGAAAGTTGGCTTAGGGTGGGTTAAACCCTAAGTTTTGGTCATGAAATAAATTATGTTTATATTATTTCCCGTGGAAACTCCCTCGCACAAAAATACTCCTTTAGCTAATGTACCCTTGTCATAATACCCCCCCCCCCCACCAATCTTGGCCTTGTTGTTAAATAGTCAAAATTGCATAAACTAAGTAATTCTTTATTGCATGCCATATTATATTTGAAGAAACAATTACTCAAATATTTTAACCAAATTTCCAAATACAGCACATAAAATCATACTTTAGTATGATATATCATACTTTAGATTGGTATCTATAATCTCCTGACAGACCTTGTGATGATTAACATGTCTCCATTTGGAAAATATGTTTTAAAATGTAAGTGCTCTGTATATAAATCATAGTGATATTGCCTTGAAATTTCAATTTTGTTATCACAGATTGATTCTATCTTTTAATTTATTATTTATTCAAATATAAAAATTATAATCCAATGTTATCTGTGTTATGAAATTATAATACATAAGGAAGTTTTAAAGCATTGAACAAAATAAACTGAAGCGAGTTGGACAAGTTATTAGGTAAACAAGTTATAGTAATCCTCCTGCCTGATCACCAATAGAATGTAATATTTTCTCCGATGGCAAGGTATCAGTGTCATTACTTTGGCCCTGTGAAGCCTAATGGAAACTGGTGATTTAATTGCGCTGGACTGCTCGCACAGCGCTAATGGAGATATCAATTGGCAGGTTACTGTGATACTGTCAGCACCGACAGTTGCGGCGTTAACGACACCTGCTCCAGTCTCTGTGTTTTACTCATTGCTGTTGCAATCATGTCAGTCATTTAAGCTTCAAAATTAATTTTTCAATACAGAAGTATTCTTTAATTTTTAATCCAGTATAAGTGCATTGCGTGTTTGGTCAAAAAGTTGAATTTTAGGCTACAGTGCACCCGTCATGTAACCTAAAGTATAACGCAAAATCCCCGTGTATGCGTACACATCAGACCTAATCAAATAAATTTTACCAAACGTAATAGTGTTGTAATGATATTATACACCTGAAAGTGCCTTTCTTTGTTTATATTGTTTTCTCGCGTAAACTATTCAACCTATTGTACTGAAATTTTACATGGACATTATTAGCGTCTCTAATATGATTATAGGTCCATTTTTATATAAAAAACCCATCTGGGATACGTTTCATTGGTCTCTAAAGCAGCGAAGATCCCATCTTGGTCTCTAAAGTTGTGGAATATAAATTGGGAAGATCCTATTAAATCTGGTACGCGTAAACATTGTTTATGACAGCAAAGCAATATGTTTAATTAATTCACTACTATTTTATATTTGTTTAAATTTATAGTGTGAACGTATAATGCAAGCTTGGTAGCAACAACAACCTTTATCTCATATATTTCTGTGCACTGTTGAGCACAAAGTAAAAATATACAGATAAGAAAATTAAAAGTTTTAATAAATATACACTGGTTTTCATTCTACGGATGACACACATTATTTCATGTCTTTTTTAGTATCTCAAAAATATGTACGAAAATTTTCCGTAAATTACAGAAGTGTAGAACGAAAATAGTTTTAAACGCGAAATATTAAAATTAAATTGTATTCATATTAAATTAGTGCAAAAAAAAAAAATCATTGTTAGTTGTATTAATATTGTTAAAGTTTCCAATTGCTTCAAGAATTTTTTATTAATTGCAGCTAATATCAATACTGAATCGTGTAAGTTAAGTAACTGTACTGATCTAAAATTTGTCATAGGTTTTAATATTTTTGTAGCTAAGGTATTTTTGTTCCGACTGTTTCAATAGTCATACAAATTAACAAACAGTGATTTTTTTGAAGTGTCAAAGTGATGCTGAAAAAGTAAATGATGGTAAGAACAATAATTAATATTATGCAGAGCGGGTGCTCTAGAATTGAGTAATTAAGGAAAGGAACGAACGCCACATCATTCTGTTGCATAATTATTCATCTTGACAGACGGGGTTTAAATTACAGCAATTGATTAAGTAAAATAAGTTGCTTGCAGAGTAGTTGTCAATATTAATTCACGTTTTCTGTTCCGTTACTCTGTGTTAGGTTTGAAAACGGCACTTTTAGGCTATTTTTTGTACATCAACTCTTGAAACGTTATATTAAATTTACTACTGAATCAGGATTGATAAATAAAGGATTCAATAAAGCATGAAGATTTAATATGGACTTACGTTAATAATCAATTACTTTTCGTTTTGGTTTTAAAATGATTTAGAAAACAGTTTATTTTCATTAAAAATAATTTATTTATTTTCAGAAATTTTCTTCAACTGTTTCAGGGAAACAAATTTTAGGTAATGTGTTAAACTATAAATACACATCAAAGGAGTGGAAGCATTTTGCCATCGGATAAGCCATCCTTACACACCACCTATGGAAATATTGATATCAGATCCTTTCCTGTGAATTCTTATCTCTCTTATTATAATCCCTTTTCCAGTTTATTAAGGACCGTGACAGGTCCTTCTTAAAAATCACTACCTTGTCTCTATGTTTTTTTGCGATAACCCTGAGTAGGAAAGTCCTAAAGTCTTGAAACTTAGTACATATACATTATTCCTCTTGGTTCTAGGAAGAACTCTATTTTTTAAGACAAAACGTCAAATGGCAAAAAATTGCCTTTACAGTAAGTTTGTAGACTTCCTTTACGTTGCGTCAGATCTTTTGATACTCCGTTATATCGGTTTATTTTCTCTCTGATTGATGATAGTTTGGAATATAACCAAAACGCTTTTGATCCTAATTAAAAACCTATTTTAAATTACTTATGAGATTGTCAGGGACACAATTAAAAGCCTTTATAATGACATATGTTTGCGACGTCAGTGTATCGCATTATTATTATATCAAATTACATTCTCATTAGTAATTACAGATTGGTCTCTGGAACGAATGATTTACACTGGAGCTTTGGGACCTAAGTTTCTTTCTTATTGGGGCGTTCACCTAGAACTTTCTCAAAGATCATCAAATTAGTCACATTCCGAGTTCGAGTTATAAAAACGGATATTTGGGCTTCCCTCCAATAATTAAATGGATTTTGACATCATGAATATACCTTCACTTGGATTCCTACACTCAATATTTAAAAACTTTACTTTTCCTCAATTTGCGGAAAAAAGCTCTAACTTACGAGCTCTTACCTCTAAAATATTAGATGGGTAGCGTATGTTTTAGACCTAAAATATAATATAACGAACAATCAGTGAGACAGATCTGCTCAATACTTTATAAGGACTCTATAAAAACCCAGATGTAATAAATATAACATAATCTATTAAAATGCTATAAAACAAACTATTTAAATCCAAGAACAAAACCTTCGTTCATTACTCAATCACTTTTATAACAGTGGTATTGAATTACTTTGTAATATATATCCACTTTCACAATATATAGATATGGAATCGTATAACTAAAAACCACCTTCAGCCGTATAATTAAAAATGAGGGTTTGTCTGATAATAAAGTTCCGTTATTTGGAGTACGATAACCATCAGCTGGCAGGGTCTACCGCTCGTTTAATATCCTCGATATTGCCGCCACTTCCCTCGCTGCCATTTCATTGAACTTTAATCTCTAAGGCTCCAATCGACTTCTGAAAATGGCGGCATTAATTAAACGAGACTATCTCATTCTATAATTATAATTAATCGATCCTTGATCATAGGCAAGGTATTACTTTCTTACCTAAGGTTAGGTTCATTTATCTTTTATAATATAGAATATATTCAAGTTTAATGTAACGAAAAAACTTGTGTAAAAGTAGAAAATCCTTTGTATGTAGAGTTAACAGTTGATTATACAATTCTTTCAAAATTAATACCCTTAATTCAAAATAAAGTATAATACCAACTCCATGCTAAGGTACTCTAAAATTGTCACAATTGCTGCATGCTACAATATTGTATAAATATTCTTTTAATGTTTCATACACACCAGAGCAGGTTAATGGATAGTGGAGTGCTGCACCATGTTTGTGTAATGGAGAGTGTACACCTGCTTGACACTACCAACACTGCCTGCAACTGGTAAAATAAAAACAAAGAATATTATTGTGAAACTGGTATTAATAATATATACTCACAACTAAACAAATAGCACAAGATTTGCTCTTTATCAACGACCGTCAAATTGTTTTCTTTCTTTTTTAATTTATAAATTAGATATAATTATTTGTTCAGAAGGTGAGATTAGAATAAAATGTATAAAATTATAATTACAACAATTAAAAAATTTAGTACAGAAATTAAACTATGAATAATTCTTCAACATATGTCAATTAGGTTAAATATTTTCCCTTTGACGTCGGCAGCAATAACGAATAAGGTTAGAAAACGTGAAAGTCTTAATGTAGGAAGTGGTTGTTCCGTTTTGGATTGTTGGATTCAGACAAGTTCATTATCTTGGAATTTATTTAATTAATGTAACCGGAATATCTCTTCTAGATGAAATTCTAGTTAGTGTATACTATCTGTTCTTAAAGTACAGCAAAAATTTGAGCATTTTGATAATTTTGAGCATAAGTAAATAAATTAACAACTAATGTAGCAAAATTATATTATGACAAATAGGAGTTTTTACAACTTTATAAACATAGGCATGTATTCCAGATAGTTCTAAAATGATTTAAACATAAATATATGCCCTCAATATTAACTTATTTAATCATGAATGATGGGAAATTGACATTGATTTGTAAACCAAACTTCCTAGCAAACAAGGATTGTTTAATCGTTCAACAAGAGTTAACATTGAAATGTACTGGCTCGTGGAGAGTAAACAAAATCATTGAACTACTCTACTGGCCACACATAAACAAGTAAAGGCCTTTGATATCCACCCAGTAGTGTACATCTAGTCCATGCCTTTAACCTTTGGTTCCTATTTACCGCTTGTTAGAGATTTCAGGCGTCGTGTATGAGACAACGAGGTTTGCAGGATGAGGAATCCCGGAAAATATCCATAACTAATGTCAGAAATGTCTGGCTATATTACAGGAGAGAATGTCTGGGGTAGTGTACGATAAGCGGACCCGGTTTTTTATATCGAAGAATGTAACCATCGATACCTAATATCGCATCTCAAATCCTAGACTATAAATCGATATAAAAGTATCTATAGTCCTCAATAACAATCATATGTTTTAAATTAAAATATGAATTTAATATTTACAGTGATCAAACAAATTATTATAACCAAAATTAAGAAGACTAAAGACGACCATATTTGCTCCTCTCAGTTACAGTTGTTTTCTTTCCCAAAAATTTCACATAATGGGGTTTTCGGTACGAGTCCAACATGTTGAAGCCACGAAAACACGTCTTATCATCTTTCGAAGCAAATGTCTTGTAGTTCTCTAAAATTGACTGCCATTTTTAATAATCAAATGTTACTTATGTAAAATTGAAATATTACGTTACGTCTATCATTTGAAAGTGTTTACAGCTGATCATATAGATTATTTAAGTTAATTGTTCAAAATAATTAATTAGTATCGATTGATTATATCGATGGTTATGATTAAGTAATATCGTTGCCCATTTCGATATAAAAAACCGGGTCCGCTTATCGTACCTTACCCAATGTCTGATAACGGATGTTCCTGTTGGAGGTTATGAATTTTCAAGCCTAGATCAGCGTGTCCCTTATACATCGCTATGAAGATACTAAGAGTGTCTGACAATATTCTTCTTAAAGGTTATTACATCAAATAAAAGGAAGCATTTAGATTGACACCTTCATTGCAGCTCTATACTGAGTGCATACTATCCTGCGCAATCTTGCAAAATTTTGTACGGTGGATTTATTAACAATGGCCTATTTCGATCTGATACATCCACATTTGACATATGGCTTGAGATTGTGGGGAAGCTGTTCCAAATACAGATTTGAAAACAGTCTTCAGATCTCAAAAGAAAGCCGTAAGAATTCTTTCAAAATTAAACCCCAGAGAGTCGTGCAAATATGCCTTTAGGGAGCTTGGATTGCTGACCCTTCCCTGTCTCTATATTCTCGAGATGGCCGTGCAATTATAATAAATTTCTCATTTTAAATATGTTCATACTCATCAAAGCGCTATTCAATTTTTTCATATTTTATATTAATTATTTAGAAATAATCTCAAACCTTTGTCTACTATAAAAGTATTATGTATAAGAAAACTGAACGGTATTTAGATGTGTATTAATTATATCTTATAAGTGCGTCATCTCACAGGGTTCTACCAAAAGAAAAGGGTGTTTAATTGTTTAAAGTTAAGCATTGTTGTTATGGGGTTAAAACACAAGATCGTTTCACCACAGGTGGATCTTAAGGTAACCAACATTTTTAATGGAAAGCAGGTTGCACCCTACTTTTTACCATGTTACGGTCAGTTAAAATATTAATCAGTATCTATGCATGTCTTTACAAATAAGAGGACTTCTATCGGATTATGTACAGGATTCCTCTCCGTGAAATGTAGATTGAGATCGTAGACTAAGCTGCAGACTATTGTGTCACAGAAAAAAAGAACACGTATTCATAATTTTCCGGATATAATAAGTACACCCTAATATTGTGGTGTTCAGGGTTTAAATAGTTTTAAATTAACTAATAAAAAAAAAATAAATGCATGAAATGTATTATTTCAAATATTACATATAATTTGAAGGAATTAATAATTAAGAAATAAATGTACCAATCGAGTATAAAGGCAGAGGGCCTAACTACATTAAACTAAACACAAACACACTTTACACGCCAAACGCGAACTGTTTCCCCATGTTAACCTTCTGCAAACAGTGAGGAGGCTGTCACAGTTTGTATTCCGCTGAAGGATTTGTTTTGTTTAGTTTACATTTGCGGACTGCGGATTATTTTTGTTTGTTGTTACTATCGACAGATGTTGCTTTTAACCGACTCTAATCCAGCGAGTGCTCATTCTCTTCTGAGTACTGGAAATAAGGTTCTGATTTTAAAGAGGAAACAGCCGACACTGATGTTTCAAGGGCCGGTTTTAGTGGCAGTCATCTTAATTTTAGCTCCATAAGAACAATACCAAACTTAAGGCACTTTTATGGCTTATTATTAATCGTAGGGTTATGGAAGATGTATAATTTATAAAATATAACTAATACGCTTCTAAACTATTATTTAATTTTAGTTTTTTTTTTTAATATTTATATTGGTTTTTAGAAATATATTTATAAGTTATTTGTTTTTAATAATTTATTTCTTAAAAAATACTAAATTGTAAAAGAAAATACAAGAAAGGGTCCAGACACGTATTAATAAAATTAATTCAAGAAATAATCGGTTCCACGTTTCGACATAAATTTTTTGGAAAACCTAATACAAAATATAATTGTGTGTAATAAACCACAATTGTATTCCTTCGTAGAATAGTGGATACAGTCACGGCTCTCTAACTGAGAGACCCCGGGTTCGAAACCCGAGGAGATCCAATCACAATAGGAATAATAGCCACAGTGACCCAAAACCAGCCAGAATAGCCAAGAGCTGAGGCTTAAAAGAGAATACAAAAACACAATTAAATGCATAATTAATCGATCAATATCTCGATTAATTATGCACCACCTGATGAGTTGTTGTGGACCAACACAATAAAAAAACTAATACTCTTTGATCCTTACTCGTACTTGTTTTAACATAACAAACATTTTTTTCTTCTTTCTTGATAATCATTTTACTGTTCCAAAAAGAGTACATCAATTTAAATAAATAATCCAAATAAAGCAGTGGTTTTCGACCAATACACATTAATGGATTCTGATACAAAATGTATTTAAGACACATTTTACGGGTACTATCTTTTATTATAATGAACCAACAGAGCGGAGTATCAAGAGTTCCAACAGAAAGTGAGCAAAATATTTGAAAACCACTTTTTAATACGAATTCTTAGTCCGTTAACAAATACAATCAGGTCTCAAAAGAAAAATTTGCATTCAGAAAGGGCAAATCGACGGTAGACGCAGTTTTGAATCTTGCTGAGATGATTTTAGAGGGGTAAGAAGGTCGAAATCACACATTAAGTGTGTATCTCGATTTATCCTTCGATCGTGCTACATTTCACGCTGCTTGACAAACTGTGGTACCATAGCATCCGAGGCGTGCTTCTCTTGTGGCTTAGTCAGTTTTTAAGTCACAGATCTCAAGTTGTCCAAATTGCAAACCATGTTTTTAATTCAATCAAAATGAGCTATTGAGTCCCTCAAGGATCCATTTTAGTCTTATTCTTTTTCTGCTCTTTGTCCAACAACATAGAATCAATACACGGAAGAATCGTGCAGTATGCTGATAATACAATTAATTAATTGTTATATAGAAACTAAAAAATCAGGTTAGAACAAAAAGTCTTTGTTGGAGTAAACAGTTGTCTCCAGAACTTTCACAGCTTCAATATAAAAACAAATTCATCAAAATCCAATGTTCTAATTTTTACTTTGCGCTCAAACTGCAAATATGGCCTTTTCATCGTGTTGAGTGATGCCATGCTAGAAGAGTCTGTCCCTGTTTTGGAATTTACCTTGATCAAGGTTTTTACATGGAATGTTCATATTGATTACGTTTTCTAATTTAGCAACAGGCATTTGTGTTTCGAGGTCTCTATCTAAATACTGCCTTATTTGTATGATGATAGCTTGATTTATCCACATATAATAGTGCTGTGGGGCGCATGTGTAAACAATACGTTTTTGAGAACGTTGAAACTTAAAAAATTAGCGATATGTACCATTGAAAAAATACAATTAATAGAGTCGTACAGGCCGAATTGCAACTTTTGACACTTTGCCCTCACAGGCAGCGTGAATGAGTTTATGGCGTATAACTAAGACCGCACAATCAGAAGACTTACTCCCGATTTGTGGTGAGAAAAATTAGCAATGGAGCAGAGTGAGTGTCAAAATGTATATGTATGAGAGTTCAATGTGGCATGTGTGTCAAGATTTTTAGATAACGTAGCTATGGTAGGAAGGGTTGGTTCAATTGAAGTTTGAGTTTAGCTCCAGTTCATATTCCTTCTATGCAACGTCTAATACCTGTCGCCGTCTCAGACTTGACTCTTAGAATCTGGATTCATGTTCGTCTGAAGAGATCCAAAGAAATTTGACGACGAAGCTCAAAACGAAACATTTACATTGTTTCGACATCTGAGACACAATAGTGTTCTGATGAGACAATGAGACTACCACTTCACCTATTTATAAGATTAATAAAATGAAGTTGAATTGGACCTAAACTTAAATACTACTTAGATACTTTTTTCTTAGATAGATTTAATTTTATCTCCGCAATAAATATTTGGCTACTGATTAATGAAATTAGAAAATTCTTAATCTAACAATGTAAGTCCATTACATGTATCTCACGATAAAATGTCATAGTATGATTATACATACTCAGTTTTGTTTACAAATTTGTTTATTCTGAAATATTCAAGTTGCCATCAAAGTTACCCACAAGACTATTGTACAGTTTTATGTTTACCTTTAATTTATACCCTTTATCCTCAAAAATCAATATAGTCCTTCCATGGAACAAGAACAACCTTTTTACTTCATTTCAAATCTCTAAGAGTTTTCTATGAAGAGTTATCGCACAGACAGACAGAAAGACAAAGATAGGATTTTAAGAAGGACTTTTCCGGTTCTGAATAACGATAATAAAAGCCAAAATGAGTATTGACTGAAATGCAGGGAATTGTATTACATTTACAATATATCTGCGTAGTCGCTGCATAATATTACGTTCAATCACGTCAAGTTGATATATATATTTTATATTCTTCTAATTAGCATTATATACAATATCATTACTATATTTTACATAAGGATGTAAAAACTTGCATATTACCTTAGATGGGAAATATAGTTAGACGTATTTAAGATACTACAAACCCATATAAACTCATGAACTACAGGACTTCTACTTTATAGCTAACGGGGACCAATAATTGGACCATTGGGACATATGTAAAGTGACAGAGCACTAGCATGATTTAACTTAATATTTTAAAACCAAGACATCTTTAATAAGAAACATCCTTGATAACATTGGAAGTTCATGATTAAATTTCAAACTAAATACATAGCTTTATGTTTTTCAAATTTTGTCACTAGGAAAAAAGGTTTGTACCAATGGGTTATTCCAATGAATATTAAGCTGCGGCACAATATTCTGGGTTTCCTGCTTTCCCAATAGGTTCAAGTTTGTGCATCCAGAAGAGAACTTTAAGGTTTATCTGGGGACCAGACCAGTAATACAGATTTGAGGAGTTTTTGTATCAAGTGAGATACTTCTAACCTACTTGATCCACTACGCGGTATTCGCAGTGGATGGCTAGGAATTCCTATTTTCCTAGCCATACCTATCCACGATAAAAGGAAGTTAACCTTATCACTATCGATCACATTAGCGAATACTCGAGAATCAGAATGTTTGGCACACTGCAAAGTACTTCCTTCAGTTGTGTTTCACACAATCAATCTGGTCAATGTCAAGTGTGGACTTTACAAATTGCGAAGTGTTAAATGTCAAGTATCTGAATTGTATTAATATTAGATACAAAATTTTTCACCTGGAGGTATTAGGAAATAAAAATTAGCTGAGCAATTTAAGCCATGCAAAAATCATGCAGTTCCGTAACATTGTGCTACAACACAACTCAACTGCATATTAATTGAAAACATTTTGTTACCGAACAAAATTATGACTTGTTATTTTAGGCGTAATATTCTGTAGATGAGAGTTTGACAAATCGAGGGTGGTATGAAATGTTTTCTGACCTAAAAAAAATACAAGACAATTTTACTGAAAATTATCTTTTTGTTTTTCAACGTAGTTTGTACACTTGTAACTGTACACACGTCTCCCAGCGATGCTCCAATCTCTGAAACCCATCAAAATAGTACTCGGCATTTTTCTCTGCAAAATAATTGTTAAAGAAGGTTTTTTTGTTAAAATTTGTTAAAACAGGATTTCAGCAAGATATCAACTCACTCAAATGACTGTTACATAAACACTGTGCTTCAAAAATAACAAACTTTTGTGAGTAACTGTCAACGGATAAACAAAGAAATTCAATAGATTTTCATTTTCGAGTGCTGTCATCTTCACGTTTAGGTCGGAAACTTTTCAGACCACCCTCGTATCTAAGAATAATAAAATTTAAAATTCACACAAAAGGTGACGATCTAACAGTAAATTTTTAAACTGAATACAAAGTGAATGACAGAATTTTTAATTCTTAGTTCTACCTCCTTCAATATTCTGTTTACAGATTTATAGTAAAAGTGCATAAATACAGAGACGTTTTTAGCTGCGAAAGAGCAGATTCTTGGGGTAAAACCTTAATCTGTACAATCCTGGTAATTTTCCTAACTCACAATGATTATATTGGGTAAAGTGATCAGAAAAAAAGATCGTCATCCAATTCATCGAGTTGCCGAGAGTCTTACGCACGGTTAATACTCACTCCTGCGCAATTAGCTGTTTGTTTGGACTTTGGGACGCAAGACTATGTACTCCTTGACACTCATACCAAGCCCATTATTAACTGATCTCGTATATTTTTAGGCTAGAACTAATTAGGTAAAAACCATTAGATTGTCCAGAATTTGTAAGGCTAGTTCAATTTGTAATCATTTACTAAGAGATGAACTATCTAACTTTGTGCACACCCAGGGAAATCAGAAGTGCACACATTGAACAGCGCTGGCCAAAGGCAAGTCTCCTGAGTCACACCTTTACGTTAGGGAACACGACCAGACGTCCCAGTGCCCAATTTTGAAACCTGATTCCTATACACACGATATGAATTTACCTATCTCAGTGAATTCTCGCTGAAAGCCAAACAATGAATTTCTCCCAACTATTTCAACATATTTCATAGGTATTTTACTTGTGAAGTAAAATCCTTTTAAATATCTTTTCCAATGGACAGTGTCACTTCCTTCAAAATATCAATCATCAATAATAAACTTTGAATATAAGTTACGTTTTAAATGCTTCTTATTATTATTATTATGAATACTCCATAATCTCTAGATGATATGGTAGAAAGGTAACATAATGTTTTGAGAGGTGCAACATGTACAAAAGAATTTGAATTTTTAGAACAAAGACAACTGTTGATGCAACAAACCCTTTTGGAAATATGATTCAGATGTATAACAGTGTCTATTTAGAGGGATTAAAAATATATTACACTAATGCACATAATGAAATTTGATTGTTTTTATTCTATTCAAAATTAAGTACGTCATACACTCTTTTCTTTATTTTCAAAAACCATTCCAACCCTTATAGATTGATTTTTAGTATTTGAACGTAGAAGTTTGGTAAATGCTATTTTAGACTGTTTGGATTCCAACTAGCAATTATACTCCTGAGACATTAGTTTGTATACGTCACCTACTCCGCAGTGGGAATAGCTTATTAAATTGTAGTAGTACATTTAATGTAATAAACTACTTTATTAAATGCTAATGGGTCATGAGAAACACCCATAGAGAGTGAGCAGTATTCTAATGAAACAAGTTTGTAATGTTTCAATTTCGAAGTAAATGAATCTAACAAAAGAGAGACATCACGCATTGGGTAGTGACGTCAACCTGAAATGAGTTCTCGGGTTAGTTTGTCTGCTTCATGTAACCTCACCAAATGCGATTAATAATTCCTCAAAGGGAATACTGAAAAGTATGCTGTCAATTGGATATAAATAGAACTTCCAATCCCGTAATGGAATTTCATGGTTCATGTTTTCAGTGTGTGGCTAAAATTCTACCATTCTGAAATATGAGAGATAAGGAAAGTGACAGTGGGAGAGTTGAATTAAACATGTCGACTATAACTCAGGATCAACGCTTGAGGAGTGTTGCCGTCCTTAGAATATGGATATAGGATATTTTACTGAGGGAGAATTGAATTAAACATGTTGACCATATCCAAGGATCAGCGCTTGGCGAGTGTGACCGTCTATAGAGTGATGTAGTACCTGTATGTCAGTATTGTCCAGATTAATTTATAGATCATATTCGTTAAAGATTTAATGATTAATACTTGTCGAATCCTCGCTATTGCTGCAACTATCGATTGAAAGCTTATCTACATGCATAGACACAATATCAATTAATTGTCTGAGCGATTGTAAAGCCTAGGGAGAAACATTTTTAAATCTGTCTGAGTCAACATTTGCTTGGAGCTTACTTATTAAGTAGGGCAACATCGAGTTCCATAATGGTGTATACCACTCCACTGGATTTGGCTCAGTGTCAGCGAAAACTTTTACGTTGGTTTTATGGATAACCATGATCGCAAACAGAAAACCACAAAAACTCCATTATTAGGACTATAGCAACTCTCGAAAATAAATGGTAACATTGAAACCAGTATAATTAAAAATAATAATTCTGACAAAGTCGGAAATAAGTAGGTAGATTTTTTGACAACTGAAATATAATTAATTTTTTCTCATGGGTTCAACATGTGTCAATGTCACTAAAACCGTTTGAGACAACATAAAATTGATTAGACATTTTTTATTACTCATAAACATTTCAGACATTTTTTTTCTCCAGGTATATACATAATGGATTTGTGAAAAACTTTTAACGTTTAAGCAGCCACTATATTAAAACGTAATGGCATATAAAACTGCACATAACGTAGCTATGGTGGGAGAGGTTGATCCCATACGAATTGGGATCATCATCAACGCTGGACAACAAGCTTAGCGCAGACATTTATGAGATCAATTTTTGTAGCGATTTCCAACTTTTTTGGGCTTTTTGTGAAAGTGCCATGTTCGGTGAAATTATTCAGAAATCAATGACGGCATTATTTGCAATAGGCAATCTTTTGTATACAAAATCTACCTAAAAACAAATCCGTATGACTAATAAAAATATAAATAAGCAATGCACAGTGTTATATAAAGTATTGATCTATTTTTAAAACCTAGTTGGATCAGTTAATCCAATTAACAACTTTTTTTTGCCCGCGCTCTGTGCTGTGAGTGGCAATAGTAATAATCGACACACTGTTATAAAAGGTAACACCGCTCTGTGCGCCCGAGTCCCAAATAAATGGTAACACTCATAATTAGATATCGGTTCGTCATATTGTCTGAGTCAAACGTCAACGGTAACACTTTTGAGTAGCCAGTAAAACGTTTCGGTACAATTTTCTTAATTAGTCACTGCTTACAAGATCAACACAATTAACTAGTCATTGTGGTATATAGTTTTACATTGTTTTATGACAGCATAACGATATGTGAATTCAATTTAAGCACTATTTTCAATTTGATGACATGGTATTTATAGCAAAGAGTAAGTTTGATAGTAACCACCCTCCTGTAAGAAAATAACCCGATAAAAAATTAAACAAGCTTTAGTAAAAATGTAACTGCACATTTAAACAATGTGCAGTAAATGGTACATACAGTAATGTAGATGTCAAAGCAAAGTTAATATCTAACATTTACTACAAGTTTAAAGATTGTTTTATATATATATAAAACTCCCGGTGGAGCGAGTGCTTTTTGCGATTCAATGTTTATTGAAATTAAATAAGGCAATTGCCATTTATACAATTTAATGTAAATAAAAGTCGTTTGACAGGTATTTGGTCATCCGATCATATGTAAGTTTGCTTATTTAAACGCATATGTGACAGATACGGCCAAATACAAAACAATTGAATCGGAAAAAGTGAGCACTCTGTGGTGTAATGGTAGCACATTCACCCGGCAAGTGAGAGATCCGGGTTCGACTCCCGGCGGAGCGAGTGCTTTTTGCGATTCAATGTTTATTGAAATTAAATAAGGCAATTGCCATTTATACAATTTAATGTATATATATATATATATATATATATATATATATATATATATATATATATATATATGATTTATTACAATAAATATTAAATCATTTGGTATGTTTTCACTTCGGTGACTTTGTGAGAGTTTTATTTCTAATTAAGTTGATACATAGTAAACGTAGTCAAATAAAAACTTATTGTTGTATATATTGCATTCAATAAATGCAGAAACAAACCTTAAGGACTTTTGTTTCTATGATGGTTTTTCTTTGTATATACGCTTGTACGGTATTTTATTGCTCATAAAATTATTTTGTTTAGTTAAATTGAATTTTAATTACCAGTATCAATTCCTTTATCCCAATCACTTAAAATATATAAAAATATTAGTTTTGTTGCTTTACCGTATGGTCTAAACGGTATCTAAATATCTGTTTGAGTACTCAAATTACGAAATAGGTGTGAGTCTTCCCCACGGCGAATCCCACTTCATCAACTTAATGCGGTAGTACAATCAGGCTGTCCTTTCCATTAACACATTCTCTCCTGCACTGTTGTCTTCCTGGAGGTAGCACAATAAGAATTATGCCCTAAAATACTATGCCGCTGTGGATGGAGCTATCTCTTATTATCTAATCCCCCCTTATAACAACAAAAGATTGAGTTGGTCGACATTGCATAAATACCTAGAGATAACGATAAATCCTTTTTAACAACTTGTCACATACATACTCTTAGCGTTTGTTCCAACTCAGTTATAGTTATATTTTTGCATTATTATTTTTAGTGTTAGTGTAAAGGTTGTAAGAGGTTTGAATATAATATTATACTACTTAGTTAGTACTTCATATTGTAATATAATATGATACAACTAGTGGGAGAATTTACCCTGAGTAAATAAAAAATATTACATATTTATACTTTGCAGAATTCAATGTACTTAGAATATTGGGTGAATTAAAAGGTAACCAAATTTAACAAAATGTACAATATCCTACAGATATGCTGCTCTTTACGTGTGGATATTAACGTAAAATATTCTCAACAATAAGGCATTATTGTTTATAACTTTAGCGACCAAGAATTAGTTTAACAATGAGTACGTACGTCATAGTCAACAAAACAGGACCTTGTTAAAAAAATTAACTTTTACACATACATATTTCTTAATTTAGAAGAAAAACTAAACAACTCTTTTTATTCAAATGAGACATGTTTTTCCACAATGTATCAGCTGAATTACGCAACACGTTTGGCTTTACCTTCTTGCTAAATTTTAACTTTACATGTTTCTTACTACCTTTAAATATTGTTTATAAAATAATTATATTCAATATAACAACACAACAATACAACGACTGTTAAAACCTTTAAATAAAATATTAAACAATTTAACTGTTATCTCTATTCTTAATTGAAATACTTAACTCAACAAACTATCTTTGAAGCTTACAGTTAAAAAGTGTTAAACGTTCGGCATAATAAATTGAATATGATATTCTTTGGACTAAATTATATTTTTTCGGAAAGCGAACGTGAATTTCGTGAAAAAATAGTTGTGATGCAGCAAGTAAATGTATGGGTTTTATTTTTCATCAAAGGAAAGATCTCGGTTAGAGAAGTTGGTAACAAAACGCTGGACCATCAAATGGCAATATTATTATTAGGGAAGACGCTCACCGGGAACTCAAGTGCGCCAGCGCGGGTACTCTTACGGTAACGAATCCAATTACAGCTTTGAGCAATATTGACCACTGTAGCATAAATTCATAACGTGCAATTTCTGCCTCAGAGGAATTTGTAACAAAATTCATTTCATCACAGAACATCACCATCCACTAACTTCCCAATATCTCAAAGATTTGAAATTTGTCGTACGTATACTTTATGAATCAAATAAAAACGTTTAAATAAAGGTGAACCATACTTAAGGGGCTGAAATGGGGTTACAACCCCGAAAATAACTATATATTTTGTTTTTCTGTTCCCTGTTGTCCTAAAAAGATGAATGAATTTGACGCAAATATGGTGTGCTCTGGACAGACCAAATAATTCATAGCGTACACTTTCTTCTTCAGATAAGATAAAATATTAATTCCATCATAGAACATGACAATTTATTTATAAAACCAATAAAAATGCTAAATAAAACTAGTGTAGTTTTTCTAGCCAGGCTTAAGAAGAACGTTCATTTGTTAATGCATTCCGATAGATAAGGTATATTGTTTGAAACGTTGAAAATGTATTACAATGCATGTCAATATTTTTGTAATTGTATAAAGAACTTGAACAAACAGTCTTACGTGCGATTGCTTTTTGTCATGTATGATTGTTTCTACGAAATAATGTTTGGAGTTTCGATCGATTACATTATTTTAATGATCTAAACATTATTTTTTAATACAATGGACATTGTGGGAGGCATGGAACAGGTGTATGCTCTTTACTGCACAAACACGTCACACCACTCTACTATTCATAACAAACATTCTTGTTCAGGAATTCATTGTTGTTAGTGGCAACACAATTCGTATTGAAGTTGTAAGTTCATACATACAAGTGATTTAGATAAATGCCGCAATTATTTAAACTAAGAGCGAAACAGGCTATACAACTTACTATTAGATGATTCTAAATGTAGGGTAACATCGGCTAATGGGCCGATGTAACAACGTCAAGTTTAAGTCGTTAATCCATACTCATGTAGAATTAACTAAGTGATTAGCACAGATTATTCTAGAAGTATTCCTGTTACCGTGGTAAAGACAAACATGGAATATAATTTGAACTTTATTGCTAGCCGGCACTTCACATAATGGCATATACTTGTGCTTGACATAAACATTAGTTCTTCGCTACAGTAATGGTGATGAGGTCTGGTTTCCACATGAAAATTTTGTTAAGCATAACTTAAATATTAATTTTTTCACATTTGGGAGATTTTATGATAAAAATACTGGTAACACTGCAAATATCATAGCGCCGAAGATATCTCACCAGAACTGATAATTTAACTTCTGTCAACAGAATTTAAAGGAAACAGATTTTTATAACTTATCCATACAGTCCAGCAGTATTAAAATGGATTGTGCTTAGGCCTGAAAGTAAACTCTTTCCGTTAACACCGAATCATTACATTTTTAACGTATTTTTTTGAGACAATTTTCTTTCAGGATTAAATTAAAATTCCGGCTTTGTTAGTTAGAAAAGATCTTATCAATTTACTTTTAACCCTTTTTAAATCTCGTCAGGACAATAAATAGTAGTTAACTGGTATAGTAATTAATACTAACCATGCAGAAATTCGATTTAGAATGTGATTAGCTTGAAATACTGCTATTAAACGATACAGTAAGTTCATAAATTTTACGTTGGATTAATAAATAAATTTGCAGTTCGTAGATTTATTCAAACCAGTATTTCACCATAATATATATTTTAGTCGTTTTTGGAATGATTGTTTAGAATTTTGGTGTGTTAAATGAAAATGGCTAGTAGCGTACATATGAGTGTTACTTGTCCTTCAAGCCCGTTCAGTAACATTTTATAACACACTATGAATGATAATGTCCAGTCGTACACGATGTGATGTGACTGTTTTTTTTCTGTCATATAAAATAAATGTGCAAGATTAACAAGTAAAATTGCAGTTCACTCTTAACAATTTGTCTCACTGATCATTGATCGATATGTTACTGTAAATAGCGTACCAGTATATCGCGATAACTGTTGCGTAATTTTCCAGGGTACACCGCACCGGCCAGTCTATCGTGAACTATTATTCCCAAGACCACTATTCTGTTGTAACCTGCCCGGTAATGCACGGCGGTATACAAAACTCATTACACCGGCCTGCCTCTCTGTCACACTCCTGGGGCCAGTCACTGCGTGGCTACTTCTCGTTCATTAACCGACTAGGATATGCATTATTCAATACATGCAATATTCATTACATGAGGAATATTGCAGAGTGCTATATGTCGACGTGATTCTTAACTAATCCTTCTTTAACTCTATTTATAATTTCAAAATCGGTATTTTGCTATATGACTAGTTACAGTTTAAATACGCATGACAATTGACACGCTTTTAGAATAAAAATGCAATATTTACGAGTATCAGTGTTTATATTGATATTTAATCAATTTTACATGTGATTACCTAAACATTATATTTATTTCTGTATTTGACAAAGTAATGGTCCAATGAGTTTTAAGGCGTATAAGATTTACAACAGTTTAGCTTCCCATATGTTATTATAAATTAAAATTGTATACGTGTTATTCAGATCTTCCTTTTAATATGACTTTGATAACTAATGAGAAAGTAAAGATCAATTTTCGCATACCGGAATGCCCAAACCGTTAGTTCCTTTTAATCCTCTAAGTGCTAAGACTCGCAATCATACCGCATTAGAATTCTGTCAAAATAAAAAGTGAGTGAGTGCTGCTGGAGCGATAAGCGATTGAGTGCTACCAAAGCGATAAGCGAATGAGCGCTGCCAAAGCGATAAGTGAATGAGAGCTGCCAAAGCGATAAGTGAATGAGCGTTGCCAAAGCGATAAGCGAATGAGCGCTGCCAAAGCGATAAGTGAATGAGCGCTGCCAAAGCGATAAGGGAATGAGCGCTGCCAAAGCGATAAGTGAATGAGCGTTGCCAAAGCGATAAACGAATGAGCGCTGCTAAAGCGATAAGTGAATGAGCGCTGCCAAAGCGATAAGTGAATGAGCGTTGCCAAAGCGATAATAGAATGAGCGCTGCCAAAGCGATAAGTGAATGAGCGCTGCCAAAGCGATAAGCGAATGAGCGCTGCCAAAGCGATAAGTGAGTGAGCGCTGCGAAGCGAAATCGTATGTGAGATATCTCGCTGGAGTTGACCTTGAAGTCGCGGTTACGATTCCCGCACCTGTTGTAAGGATGTTTGTGGTCTAGCGTCGAGGGTCATTGCTCTGTTGTGTAAAGTTGGCGGCTGGAACTACCTTATCTTAACCGTGGTTGAATTTGGTGAAAGTTGACTGGATCAGTGTATTCTTGTACAATTGTACCAGATTCAAAACGCCCGTTTTGAATATTTGATTTATCTATTCATAAAACTATTTAAGTTATTTTATATTTTTTAAGGTATTTATTACTGATTTATGACCATAATAATAGCTTTTTAGAGTGAGAATACTATTGAAGCCAAACTTAGAGTTTTATAAAAAAATACCGGTTTGACAGAGGATTAAACTTGTATTTGAAAAGAATCTTCATAAAAAAATATTGGATATTACTTTGATTGTTGTAATATCCAAGTTATTGTAATAGACAAAACATACGAGTATTACAGAATTAATATTGTTCATGTTATTACATAATAGTTATTGTAGTAGGTTTCAATAACCCGTGAGTAACGAAGTTATTAATTTTTAATCTCTAACTGGAAATCATCCATTAGATTTCTCCTCGCTCCCAATTAGTTAAATATATGACCACCAATAGCAGTGGCATTTCTTTTCAAACCATTTTTAATGAGGTCTTACCCTTGGGTTTGAAGCATGTCTGTGCATCATAACAGTAGAATCTAAGACCAAACTACTCTTAAATGTCACAAAATTACTCCAGGATGGTTATTTGGATATATCCCCATCATTTATTATGTATCGTAGTGTCTAATTTTAGTAGTATCATAAATATTCCATGATATTTGAACTCAGTTGCTTCTAAAATTTTAGTAAGTGATTTAATTAACCTTAGAATACAGGTAAGAGACATGTCAAAGTCGTAAAGCAAATGTAAACAAATTATATAAAACATAGTACATATTCTTATAATGTTCAATCTTAGGTCACTGGCCTATACGTTATTGCTGTAGTACAATCATTTTGGTTGGATGTTTTTATTTAAAGCAAATTTTTGTAACAGCCTATAAAGATACGGAAAAGATTGATAGTAATAGTAGGCATACGTTTTGGACATCTTATAATTAGGCCAAAAGAAGAATAGTTGAAGATAAGAATAATAACGTTTTACAGAATGTACATTAAAAAATTACTGAGGGAATGACGTGTTCTATTTATAGAGAATTTCATTTCCGTAGGTACAAGTTTAGTTTCCTTTAATTATATTTCATTAAAATACATACGTTAATCCTTAAAATAATACGATAGTAATACAATAATGTATAAATTTCACACATTCAGGAATCTTCAGCCATTTTTATTTGGACCTGCTTACAATGCCACTCAAATTTTCTATAGTAATTTTGTTGTGCGTCTTGGAGTGTTAAAAGCTCTACTAATTCTGTCCTGATGAAAGATTTCTTAAAGAGCTATGAGTTCCAATTAAAAACATTTATTTCCCCAGGCAAAATTTGACTTTTAGTTAATAACATTTTAAAGTAGTTCCAAAGATGGGGGTATTTTCCAAAGACAAAACATTATCTCAGGAATGTATAGACAGCCGTTTTGAATAGATTAGTATTATCTCGGATAGGGGTGAAATGTGTTAAACAGTAAAACATTTACACATTTCTTCCTTTGAGATCAAAATGAAACTGAAAGGTGAATGTTAGTTAACGGAAATATATCGGAAAGACCTGAAATGTGTTATAGTTACTTAGTGGAGAGAATGCTAGTTAACGGAAATATATCGGAAAGACCTGAATTGTGTTATAGCTACTTAGTGGAGAGAATGCTAGTTAACGGAAATATATTGGAAAGACCTGAAATTGTGTTCATAGCTACTTAGTGGAGAGAATGCTAGTTAACGGAAATATATCGGAAAGACCTGAAATGTGTTATAGTTACTTAGTGGAGAGAATGCTATTTAACGGAAATATATCGGAAAGACATGAATTGTGTCATAGCTACTTAGTGGAGAGAATGCTAGTTAACGGAAATATATCGGAAAGACACGAAATGTGTTATAGTTACTTAGTGGAGAGAATGCTAGTTAACGGGAATATATCGGAAAGACATGAATTGTGTTATAGCTACGTACTGGAGAGAATGCTAGTTAACGGAAATATATGGGAAAGACATGAAATGTGTTTTAGTTACTTAGTGGAGAGAATGCTAGTTAACGGAAATATATTGGAAAGACATGAAATGTATTATAGTTACTTAGTGGAGAAAATGCTAGTTAACGGAAATATATCGGAAAGACATGAAATATATTATAGTTACTTAGTGGAGAGAATGCTAGTTAACGGGAATATATCGGAAAGACCTGAAATGTGTTATAGTTACTTAGTGGAGAAAATGCTAGTTAACGGAAATATATTGGAAAGACATGAAATGTATTATAGTTACTTAGTGGAGAGAATGCTAGTTAATGGGAATATATCGGAAAGACATGAATTGTGTTATAGCTACGTACTGGAGAGAATGCTAGTTAACGGAAATATATGGGAAAGACATGAAATGTGTTTTAGTTACTTAGTGGGGAGAATGCTAGTTAACGGAAATATATTGGAAAGACATGAAATGTATTATAGTTACTTAGTGGAGAAAATGCTAGTTAACGGAAATATATCGGAAAGACATGAAATGTATTATAGTTACTTAGTGGAGAGAATGCTAGTTAACGGGAATATATCGGAAAGACCTGAAATGTGTTATAGTGACTTAGTGGAGAGAATGCTAGTTAACGGAAATATATCAGAAAGACATGAATTGTGTCATAGCTACTTAGTGGAGAGAATGCTAGTTAACGGAAATATATCGGAAAGACACGAAATGTGTTATAGTTACTTAGTGGAGAGAATGCTAGTTAACGGGAATATATCGGAAATACATGAATTGTGTTATAGCTACGTAGTGGAGAGAATGCTAGTTAACGGAAATATATGGGAAAGACATGAAATGTGTTTTAGTTACTTAGTGGAGAGAATGCTAGTTAACGGAAATATATCGGAAAGACATGAAATGTGTTATAGTGACTTAGTGGAGAGAATGCTAGTTAACGGAAATATATCGGAAAGACACGAAATGTGTTATAGCTACTTAGTGGAGGGAATGTTAGTTAACGGAAATATATCGGAAAGACCTGAATTGTGTACGTACTGCTACGTAGTGGAGAGAATGCTAGTTAACGGAAATATATCGGAAAGACCTGAAATGTGTTATAGCTGCTTAGTGGAGATAAATAATACTTCTACACTGCAAGGTGATATAACATTGAATTTCAAAAATCTTCCCGAAATACTGATCTAGTAAAGAATTCATCAACACAAGTAGTAAGTAAGAAATACTTCCAGTAAAATACTAATATAATTAGATTGTTGTATTTACTTCTAAGTTTATTTATTTTCTGAAGAAAGGTAATTTAATAGTCAGATATCGGTTCTAGAAAATACTGTCAGATTTATTTTGTAACACATAAATACATTTAATACTTGTAATAATACCAGTTATATTTTATATGAGTTAGAACTCTAAATAGTATAAATTTAAATGTCTCTTAAATACGATTTTTAAATGAAACAATTAATAGATAAATGATTAGTATTTTACATGAAATTTATTAATTCTATTATTTTCTAAATATAATAAATATTTGTTATAAAGTAATACATAGAATGTTCTATTCATTGCCGCAAATATGCATTAGCAATGAAATAGGGCCATACAAGCCACTACTCGTACAACTAATAAATTTGACTGTATACATGAATATGAATAAACCAAGGGGTTTCCAACAACTTTCATAACACTGTCCATGCGTTACGTCAATAAATATATTGTTCAATGTCGAGCAAATGGCCCACCACTGCTACCGAATGCCCTTAAGACGATTTCTTGAGCGGCGATAAAGGTAAGTACGTTCTAAGTAGACTTAAAAAAAAAACTAAAAATATATTAAAAATAAACTAAAATATATATTTGAGAAACATAATTTAGTTTAATACATCACTGGAGTATTTTTGTGCTTTAGATAACCACTGTTCAAGGCCAAATATATTACTCTGCTACAACTATATCAAATCGTTCACTTTAGAATCCTAATATTAGGTTTTTCGTGTTTAACTAAAAAAAGACTTGTTATTATAATTAAATTACTTTTCCTTTGTATGATTTCATCAATGTTCAAAAATGTATAGGGAATTCTAAATAAAAAGTTCCCCCAAAATAAACAGTAAAAATATCAGATTATTGCTGAAATTTGTGGTTCAGGGCGAACTCATGATCTAAGTTTAAGAATCTTAAGGCATTGAAGAAATGGAAATGCCATGTTATGTGAGTACTATACAGCAAAAATTTAAAAATAATTTTTGGTAGACTGTGAATACAACAAAATGTTTTTGGAAAATACAATATTAATATTTATTTTTATGAAAGAACGTAATTAGTTTCATGACAAGCAAATTGAAATACGAAACTTTGCACAATTTTCATAAATTAAGAATCCGAGCTTTAATTAAACAATTTGTTCAAGCGATGCAAAACTTGTCTCTCGACAGAACTTTCTTTTAATAATTCTAATTAGTGGTAGAGACACAGTATTATACTTTTTATTAATTAAAATTTTACAGAGATGATAAAATTTTAGTTTAATCCAAGAGTAAACGTTTCCAATAGGAGAGCTGTATTTATTTATGTAAATCAATAACCTCCCAACGCACCAATAGTATTAAATTTCAATATAGTGCATCTTACTTACATTATTGGTGAAGTAAGTGTGGAAAACAATATCCTAAATCGGATTTCGTAATACAAAAACTGTTTTATTCATTGTCAAAGATTGCTAAAATCGATATAAACTCTTACTGTCCAGGATCATCACAGAGAAGTTTTATAGTTAATAATCTCGTCTCGTTGGCTGAGAGTTAGTCAAGCCAAACACCGGGGGCTCGAAAAATTGCATTTCTGTCTGTAAATATTTTTATAGGCCTATTTTTCTTATGGATACCCATCATGGAAAAATACACTTGTAAAACACACAGATTCCTAAGATATTGCAAAATTTTGTAAAAAAAGTACTTGGTAAACATTTGGCGATCCTTATCCTAAGAATCACGTATTCAGAAAATAACAACTAAACATCAATAACGAGTGTAAGGATCGGCATAATTAGCTTTCTTTTTAACTTTATTGTGACATAAATCCCGTTATAAGGAACGAAGGTTTTGTTTTACGGGTAAAGATAAATACTAACATAGTTTTTAAACTTAAGAGACAATGGATCAATTTCAGTTCAAACTGCAGTAAAATAGTTGCTCGTTTTAGAGCAAAATGTTCTGTCATTTATTAAAATACTTATATATCACTCATGTGGCAATGTAAAGTATCAAAATATTAGGCCAATTCACACTCTATAAATGTTCTCTCTAAAAGATAGGATTTAATTCAAAGAATAAATTTAATTCAGGGAAAATCCAAAAATTGGAAATATTCTAAAAGAGGTCTTGTGGAGTACGTCGTCATCCAGAATCGAATTATCTATCATAGCAAATGTTTATTTTGTTACTAACTTAAATTTTTATTATCAAGTCATACATTGTTATAAAACCTATCAGGGGTAGTGGGTTTTGTAAACATCTTCTCTAACAATAAGTACTTATATTGTGGTGAAGAAAGATAAACAAGATAGAAAAAATCAAAATTACAGCAAGTGGTATCTTTGTACTTCAACCTAGATTTTCTCTTAATAATCAGACTTAATTGTTATCGTTTCTTCTTTTTATATCTACTCTCAGGATTTATATGATCCTTTCATCTGTGATTTAATGAATTCGCATGTATTCAGCCATTTGAATCAGTTTGTAAATTTAAAACTGTTTATAAGAAATTAAGTAACTTTAAAAGTTTTATCTTTGGTCATTAAACATTATATGAGAAGACATTGCATCCATTGATAGAAGCTGTTGTCACTTGAAGCGTTGTGGTTGCACGCTATCTAGTGGTAAACAAAAGAAACAGCGATTATTAAATATTACACCAAGGTATTAAACATGTTATATTGAGTTAATACTGGCAATAATAAAAATAACACCCAATACTTTAATTTGTAATTCAAAAAATTAGGTCCTTATATAAGTTTTAAGTGCATTATATTCCTAAAAAACATTTAGCTATATTCTTACATGAGTCGCCGAACGGAACTAGTGTTACACAACAAACTTTCGGCCACACGACCTTCCTATGGGTATAAGACCAAAGGTTTATTTGGTAAGTCACTTTTCAATAAGTAAGAGTAATGAGTAGAGTAAATGTTACTGTAGTTAGTTTGTGCAAATCTGACGTTTTCAATAATAGTTGTAATATTTGTAAATCAATACACAGTACGACATAGAAATTATATTACGACTTACTAACAGCTGTAGTAATTTTATTAGTAAATGGAATGAACTTTTATATAAATTGCCATGTATATTACAACTAAGACTTTATTCGTCATTACGCAACACCATTTTATAGCACATGGAGTGGGAGGAACAATTAATTATGAAAAGAGCCAAGTGTGTCTTGAGGGCATGGAGACTTGCATGTTCTTCTCTTCTGTCCAAATTAGCGACAGTCTGAAGAGAGGCCCTCCAGGTACCGTAGTGACGTCATAGCTCTTGGTGTGCAAGGGTTTCTGCGTCTTTAGGATCTACAAATAATTTTTATTCTCTTTTGTTGTGTTATATTCAACTGAAAGCTGCTGCATTTTATTAAATTTGGTTCCTTTTCACATTTGGCTTCATTTTGGAGTTGACTCAGTAGTTCAAAACACAAATAATTATTTTGAATTAGTAAGTTCAGCTCAAATTGCTTTAACTCGCTATGGTGATATGACTTACTACCTAAATTGCGAAAGAATATTACGGTTATCTATATCTATTCATTTATTGCTTGGTCAATTCAAAAACAAAACCAACAAAATATAAATTTGGTTTTAACTACACCGTGCCCAAACGCAGCCAATTTATTTTCAATATAATACAAAGAATTAGAGAATAAAGGTAAAAAGTTTGGCAGCTGTATTACTCATTTTACAATATATAGTGTTGAATAGAAGAACAAACCCCAAGGTCTGAGTTTATCTTTACATCAAACTCTACATTTTCTATCAAGAATAAGAAGCTTCCATTAGTACTTAGCAATAGCGAATTGGAGCCTCTTGTGTATCATCATAGACCTTCTATTTCAGGATCACAAGAATTATGTTCATTAAATGGTTTTCACTTGTAGAATATATGCTTCATAAAGAGCAGGTATGTCTTGTGTTACACATTAGCCCTCCGAGTAAGTTCATCTTACTGAAACAGGATTGCGCTAGTTACGCATAATACGTTATACTAGGATTCCAATGGAGTCAATTTGTTTCAAAATGGATACCATCACATATCTTCTTTATTACGAAATACACTAGTATATATAGTGTTCAATTGTTCACCCCCCGTTCTATTTAGTGAATAAAACCACCACATTTTGGCGTTGAATGTTTCCAAATTTTCTTAACTAATTCGACTGATCATCTCTCATGACTTGTCATAACATGGACATAAACTTTAAACGGCACTCAAAAGTGTTTTTTGAATAAACACATCTACCCTTCCCTTCTCTTCCTCCCACTACAAACAAGAAAATCATTATACTTAAATAGTACAAAGGACTAATAAGCTTGTCTGTACATGTCTACAAGAAAGTTTTAATACTTTTACTCACTTAAAATGTTTCTGTCAGAGTTCATTAACTTAACTGTGTTTATTAATAAAAAAATTAAGTTAAATTAAATCATTGAGACCATTGTTATTTATTCACTTGGATGAACTATTATAAGGATAAACTATTTAATACTTTAATATTTCTATCTTTCTATATATTTATAATTTCAATAAACATTGAATCACAAAAAGTACTTGCTCCGCCGGGAGTCGAACCCGGATCTCTCACTTGCCGGGTGAGTGTGCTACCATTACACATAATATATATATATATATATATTATGGGATGCTCAGATTCTAGATGACATAATAGTATTATATGTATAATAAATCACGCTATATAATCAATTGTCAATTTTTACGATTTATTAAAATATATACTATATATTACTTTAATTATATATATATATATATATATATATATATATAATATATATATATATATATATATAATTCTTCATACATTTACTAATTTTTATCCTAAAAATGTTTATGATATGTTCTTAGAATATAACAACCGAATATACAGTATACGTGAAGCTATCTATATTCATATTCCAGATATAGTTCCGCCTACACGTTGATCCCTGGTTATGGCTGCTCCATTTCATTCAATTCCTTTTCTGTCTCCTTTCCTTATCTCTTTTCTTTTCTCTTTATAAATCGTAAAAATTAACAACTGATTATATAGCGTGATTTATTATACATATAATACTATTATGTCATCTAGAATCTGAGTATCCCATTCTTCAATATGAATATATATGCAGTACATAATATGTTGATCTAGCTGAGCTCTCTCGCAAGACTTTGTGTTGAGAGGAATTATAAGTACATCAGACGCATTACTCGTAATCCGGAAACTCGTCGTGTGGTGACATCATTCTCTTCAATCCTACCCGAGTATGAGAGATCTAGCGATTCAATTTCTTAAGATTGAAACTGTTTTTCGTACATTGCATGTCTATTTGTTTTAAAGCTATCATAATTAAATATGGACTTGAATAGATTTATTTAGTATCAAGTATCAGTCAATAGACAGTAATGACTTTTTTTATTCATATTTGAACACAAACGTAATATAACATTGATGAATCACAAGCCACATTTAAAATATATTCATTCACGATTATGAATTTGTCATTTGGTCACTCGAAACAACAACATTAATTAATTAAATTTAGTCTAATTTTTGAACGATTACAAATTTTCACAAATCCATTGAATGAGATATTTCTAGCGATTTGTTAACATTATTAATATCCGTCTAATAGACAATATATTTAAAGGACCATTCTTATAAACTTATTACAAGTTTTACTATCGCCTAATTACAAATTTTTCCATTGTTTATCTTAACTATTAAAAGGTTATATTTTTTAGAAAGCCAACATATAAAGATGTTTCCAATAATGTGTCAATTATTTTAATTTTACCATAAACCCTCCAGATTTAGTTGTCAAGATAAATTGAAAATTGTGCATTACAGATACTAGAATTATAAATAATCAGGTTTTTAATTTTAATTTTTGGAGGTTAGAACTAAAACTAAACGAAGAGAGTTCAAACACCTGGAGTGTAGTGTGCCCGTGAAACTGGCCTATGTATACCTTCTCATTTATCATCAGCTTTCAAAGTTCACGAATAAATTATTCCCTAACTCAAACTCTGTTGTATCAGGAGATTTCTTCCTGTGACTACTAAAGTTGATTAAATTATTCTGAACTTAAAAGGTTATAGCAAACTATTAAAATAAAAACTTATTTACTATTTTGGTTATTGTCTTCTAAATTTCATTTTTCTCATTAGTGTTTTGACACCATTCCCATTACATATAGGGTTGGGATTTATATTCTTCCTCGAGTATAAAATCCTTATAAAATTAAGCGTACAAAAAGAGAACACAGAAAGCGAAAACTACGTTTCGAAGATCTATCATCTTCTTCGAGTATAAATATCCACTTGGTATAAAATTAAGCATACACAAAAAACTGTAAGCTTATCTCTTTGTGGCGACGTATTCACCAGAGTCTAACTTAACAAGAGAAATAATTGTCCTCTTGTTATCTATGACGTGCGGCGATACCACAGGAATTGATATCTTCCTAGAATTTACATGCTCTGGTGCGTGAGACATGTGGAGTATAGTACATTGTTTACGATCAATCTCACCCAAGAAGACTCAACGATAGACTCTGGTGAGTTCATCGCCACAAATGGACTAGTTAGTTATTTGTTAAGTTAAATCTAATGTCTAAGCTATCTTGATACTTGAGGAATAGTGTAGATTCCAATCCTAGAAACGCATGTTCTAGCCATTTTAAATAATGTTATTATAAACGAAGTATACACCTTATGCATGAAATAAAAATTTTTACAAGCAAGATTTTATTTAAACTTTAAATTATAATTAAAATTAAAGTGATATATTCAGAACGTGAATACCAATAATAAGATTAATGTATTAAACAATGTTAGATGTTATCGTTTATTATTATACTGCCACTGGTTATAATAATTATAGAGATGACTGCTGTTTAGTGCAGTAGAAAAGCACTCTATGATTGGGTCATCATTAACAGTTTGGGTATTTGAGCAGTCTAGGTAATTAAATCACCAGTTTCCATTAACTTTTGTCTCTGTTAAAGTAAACAGGTTGATGCCGTCATTTCGCTTCCGAGAGATGTTTCACTTTCAAGCTGTTAATTAATTAATGTATTGATTTAAATTTACTTACATTTCAATTTTACTAAATTGTATCAACTACTTTTTTTAACAACACATTTAAACCAAGTTGGTAATCTGATGGAGCTTTTAAATTTAGTATAAGGTTACCATATTAGTGTTATAATAAATTTATAAACCGTAAATAAACACAAATATTCACAATACAATCTTTTAGAACAGTTTTTACACATTTATGGATACTTTATCATAACAGTGAGCTACCGAACAGTTTAGAATTCCTAAACTCTCAAAAAACCATTTTGATTTCAAGTTATAACAACACCTCACACACATTCACGTCGTAACATTCATATTTCAAAATATTTTAATTGATCTCCAATGTTGTATACATTTTTATAAAAAGATTACGATAACTACTTAGCTAATAGATACTCAATTTTTATATACTCATGTACATTTTATTTTCCTCGTTACCACAATAAGTCGTATTTTGAATAGCAAATACAAAAGCATGTGAAATTATATACATTTATTTTTTATCCTAACCAAGTATTAATTTTAATTATTTAATATATATGAATTTTTTATCAGAACCAGTACATAAATAAAATTACAAATTGTATAAACAATTTATTATAAAACAATACAGGAGTACTCCTTACCATGAGCTGTGTAACAATTCAAAATTTCAAATCTCCTGAAATTCAAGCTCCTTTAATTATTGAAAGATAGAACGACAGACAATTATATGACAAACTAATTGTTACATCCCCCTTCACACAAAATAAAAACTGTGTCAGTTGAATTGTACATTGAATCAAGACGTTAGATTATGTGATCGTGTCCTATTGGCTGATAGACATGGTGATATTCTGATAGTTTAGCATAACGTCGGCTGGACGCTCCTCGCGGCGGCGCGGCGTGTAGTTAAAATTTTTTACAATATGAACTATCGTGAGCGGTCTCCAAAGAAAGTGTGGGTACTGTCTTAATTTACCCTTTTGCCAAATTCATTAAATTAGTTGGATTTATTTCGTGGTCCGTGACAGATGGAGTCCTTTCAACCGTGTTTCCCACCCCGATGTCAGTGACTTTTGTGATAATGGTGTCGCCAACCACCCATCCACCCGTGGACACCGTGTGTCTAACCTGAACGACATCCATGAGTTGGCATCGTTCCATGTAAACCACTTTTTATTCTACCGCTACTCTGGATCAATCCCCCTATGTATCTTTAATTTTTAAATTTTCGATTAACACATTATTCAGTACGAGGCAACATGTTTTAGAGGGTATAAATACCCTCAATAAAAAAAATAAACCTAAATTTTCAATAAAAAATTTTAGGTTAAGAAAATGCATTTATTTAAAAATATTTATGGTGAACATACCATTTCCTTTTTCTTTCAAAGTAATTTTATATTGAATAAATGCGTTTACAATTGAATAAAAAATGTCAATAGATTTTAAATTTCCAGATTAAGTTTGACTTTTTTTAATGAACTAGGAAACAATCTGCTGGCTGTTATGGCACACATTTGCTGTACATTACAACTCATTTATAATTGAAGAATTAATCAATTATGGCGCATAAGTCGTTGGTGTGATATAAATAAAAGATACGATTTTATGCAGAAGACGCATTGTATACATGAAATATTACATGTAAAACTGGCTCTCTACAAGTGAGGAGAAACGTGTCGTGGCCTCACATGGGAATGACAGTCGATAACCGAGTTACAACAGGAAATGGGAGTTCGCGTCTGCAAGGAAGTTCGCTACGACAATGGATTTCTCTACTGGATATTTGTCACGTAGACTTCAGTGAACCGTACTATAACTAGTAGTAAGCATCGTTTTATCACTACATTACATTATTCTCATAACCTATTTATTCCTGGAGAAAAAATATTATTAAAGATGTAAATTTAGTGAAAGGTTTCTTTTTTCTATTATTACTAACATCAAAAGTGAGGGCTCTGTGGTGTAATGGGTGACATTCACCCGCCAAGTGACAGATCCGGGTTCGAGTCCCGGCGGAGCAAGTACTTTTTGCGATTCAATGCTTATTGAAATTAAATAAGGCTATTGCCATTTATACAAATTGAATGTAAATAAAAGTCATTTGACAGGTATTTGGTCTTCCGATCATATGTTAGTTTGGTTATTTAAAAGCATATGTGACAGATACGGCCAAATATAAAATAATTGAATCGTAAAAAGTGAGGGCTCTGTGGTGTAATGGTAGCACATTCACCCGGCAAGTGAGAGATCCGGGTTCTTGTCCCGGCGGAGCAAGTACGTTTTGCGATTCAATGCTTATTGAAATTAACATCAAATGGTTGTTATAGATGGTGTCTCAGACCACCTGTACACTAGTAAGAACGGTATGAGTCCGTTTATTGGTTAAGAATGGTATGAGCTAGTACCACCAATAAATCTGAAACCACCTAATTAATTTAAAGGCTATACAATAAATTAGTTTTCAAGGTTTTAAAAGAGATTAATGGTTTGTAATCTCGAAAATTTTAAATTTAAACATAGTTCAAGTTATATATCATTTCAAAGTTGGTTTCAAGCCAAATATTTTAAAATTGGTTTTACATTTTTATATTAATTGTCTTAAAGTGGCAGCTAAATATATAAAAAAATATAATATTTTCGATTTTCCAACCTCAAAATTAGGGTTGCAGTCATCGGTATGTGGGATTATTAAAATTGTTGGGTAAGACTACCAACTCAAATCAAAATTTAAATTAACTAAAAGGTTTCAAAAGCAAATTTATACCTTATATTAAAGGTATTATAAAACATAACCACTCTTACAATCAACATTTGGCCGTGTCTAACAGTTTCAAAATTGAGGCAAAAATATGTCTGCTGTGGTTTCTTTTAAAATTATATAGAAATAAAAGCACCAAAGTTCTGATAAAAAACAAAAAAAAACGGTAATTTACTGATAAACGCTTAGGGGTTTTTCGTTATTTTATGGAACACAACATACGTGGACGAACGCATTGGACTTACACACGCTCACACAATCAAAATCTGAATAAAAATGTGTTAATGAGTTTTTGTAATAAAGTACGATTTATTTACTATTAAGCTATTTTATGGATGATATAGCCAAATGCTTATAAATGTTACAGTGTCTCCCATGGTTCTGTAAAGATAAAGTGTGGTTCCAAATGCTCTCACAGCACTAACTTGTTCTTCAGAAAGGGAGCCTATAGCATTTATCGTGTCACCATAATATCTTATGTTATTACAAACCTCACCTGATACGCTATATCACTGAATCTTTCCCACAGATCCATTACAGTGAAATCCGGAGACCTAGCAAGCCAATTACTCTGGATCTACTTATCCGCCTTTCTCGTGTCACCATAATATCTTATTCTATTACAAACCTCACCTGATACCCCATATAACTGAGTCTTTCCCGCAGATCCATTACAGTGAAATCCGGAGATCTAGCAAGCCAATTACACTGGCTCTACATATCCGCCTTTCTCGTGTCACCATAATATCTTATGTTATTACAAACCTCACCTGATACGCTATATCACTGAGTCTTTCCCACTGATCCATTACAGTGAAATCGGGAGATCTAGCAAGCCAATTACACTGGCTCTACTTATCCGCCTTTCTCGTGTCACCATAATATCGCTATTACAAACCTCACCTGATACGTTATATCACTGAGTCTTTCCCACAGATCCATTACAGTGAAATCCGGACATGTAGCAAGCCAGTTACACTGGCTCTACTTATCCGCCTTTCTCGTGTCACCATAATATCTTATGCTATTACAAACCTCACCTGATACGCTATATCACTGAGTCTTTCCCCACAGATCCATTTCAGAGAAATCCGGACATGTAGCAAGCCAGTTACACTGGCTCTACTTATCCGCCTTTCTCGTGTCACCATAATATCTTATGCTATTACAAACCTCACCTGATACGCTATATCACTGAGTCTTTCCCGCACTGATCCATTACAGTGAAATCCGGAGATCTAGTAAGCCAATTAGACTGGCTCTACTTATCCGCCTTTCTCGTGTCACCATAATATCTTATGCTATTACAAACCTCACCTGATACGCTATATCACTGAGTCTTTCCCACAGATCCATTACAGTGAAATCCGGACATGTAGCAAGCCAGTTACACTGGCTCTACTTATCCGCCTTTCTCGTGTCACCATAATATCTTATGCTATTACAAACCTCACCTGATACGCTATATCACTGAGTCTTTCCCCACAGATCCAATTACAGTGAAATCCGGACATGTAGCAAGCCAGTTACACTGGCTCTACTTATCCGCCTTTCTCGTGTCACCATAATATCTTATGCTATTACAAACCTCACCTGATACCCCATATAACTGAGTCTTTCCCACAGATCCATTACAGTGAAATCCGGACATGTAGCAAGCCAATTACACTGGCTCTACTTATCCGCCTTTCTCGTGTCACCATAATATCGCTATTACAAACCTCACCTGATACGTTATATCACTGAGTCTTTCCCACAGATCCATTACAGTGAAATCCGGGGAGATCTAGCAATTACACTGGCTCTACTTATCCGCCATTTGAAGAAACATTTTGATAAAGCGTTTTTCTTATATCGTTAGAAAATCATACATATTTGCCCTTAAATCTTGAGGAACGCCTGTTATTAAGTTAGGAGGTTTGAACAAAACAAAAATATTAATACGTTTTCCATTCAATGTCTCATAAAAAACTCATGATAGTTTAACTGTTTGAAATGTAACTCAGTCACAGACTTGACTGCTGGAATCAGGAGTCCCAGTACGTTTACATGTATCCAAAAATGTCAACAACCGACATTTAAAACAAACTCTTTGCATCTTTTCTACATCAGAGACATATAGACTACAAAAAAGCTCCCCCAGCAGTCACACAGTGGGGTTACATAAAAAGGTATTCTCATTGTCTCATTCGCTGAGTGCACTACGATGTTTTAGGCTCGATCCCAAATCACGGCGGAGCAACCGAGCATTTTACACATTACACACATACGTAGGGGAGAATTGATTCAATACGATTGGATAAGTTTAGCTCCATTTCACCTTCCTTTTCCGGCAGTGTCTCGAGTTCCTCTTCTTCTTAACCACTGTCATAGGCTTAATACATTTTGGTGAACGGACTATACATGATCCATTTCTTCTTCTTCTGCTATGGACGCCAGTTGGGGCACTATATTGTAAGAGGCGCTAGTCAAGATAACTCGTTTTTATTGGTTAAACGTGTTTCGCTCTAAAAAATAAAGTATCTGCTGATATAAGTACATTGATACTATTTACTGTTATTTATGTTCTTTACAGTTCACATTACTGTTGTTAGGGTGATATATTCACTATAATTATTCATATTTTTATGTTATGAAATGTAAATATCGTGATTATACTGATATACTGCCATAATAATTATAGCAATAAATATATTGCCAATATATACCACCAAAACTATTTCTAACCATTTATAATTAAATATTTATAAATTAAATTCAGAATTAATTTTAAGGTGTTTGTAGAATAATAAAAGTATTATTGCAAGTGAAATTGACACCGTATATTCGAAAACGAAAATGTTGATCGCCCGTTTACGATGAGCTAGAGAAGATACCATAATACTAGAGAACGTAATAATCAAGTTTTGGAATTGACTTTTAACATGGACTTTCCTTTCTATATATTTATTAAAACTCCATGCTTGAGAAAGGTCACAAAGTATCTTTTTAAAACCAAACATGGCTTACCCCACAGACACTTACATCATGTTTGTACTTACATCACGATCATTCTAGGAGGCATTTGCAACATTGCAAAGAGCGTCAGGACGGAATATGCTACAGAGATGGACTTCTCTACCTATTACCATCTTTACATAAGGAATACCAAGATATATATCAGTTGGGCTGCTTTAGAGTGTCACTATATATGTTCTGTTGTATGAATTTGAGAATTAAGATTTCTCAAATTACATCAAACTTCAGTCATGGTATTGAAAGTTCTTTATCAGAGTATTAGTACCGATCTTTTATAGACTGTTATAATAATATAACAGGGAACAGCAATACGGCATAAATTAAGGTTCATTGTCCTAATGAAACAACGCTCCAGTAAGAATTGACAAGTTCTTCTATAAAATAACACATCTACTTAGATTCACTAAATTTTAGGTTCTAGTTCCAGAATATCATAATCTGTATTATTAATTAGGAGAGGAAACCTTAGATTTAGGTTTAGAAAATAGTACATTTAAACAACCGAATTCAAAACGCTGAAATAAAACCAAGTAACTTAAAATTATGTTCCGCCATCAAAATGTTGTGTAGTATCGGCTTAGAGTTTCTTTCGTTTTCTAGAAGAAATATGATTTTGTATTTCCTTGATTTTGTTTTAGCGTTTAGAAGTTTGTTTATTTTTATTGTTAAAATTGCTTGATTCATGTATATTAAATATTCCAGCTTTATATTATAGGTTTTTACTAGATATTTATTTTCAAATTGTCGACATCTTGCGTTCAAAACAGTTTAGAAATAATCTTATTTTGTTCCTTGCGCATTAAACCAGGTATAGAAGGACAAAACACTAAATATTTTGGAATATATCATCTCAATTTTGACTATTTAAACATTATTAAATTACAACCAATATTTAATAGCACCTAATTTTAAGCCAGTAAAAAACCAATTTTTTTAAAAGCAAACTCAAACACGAACTACCCATTCACTTGAAAAGTAATTTTTGTAGTGTATACTACAGGTATATACAAACTTCTGTACAATCTATATATCGATAATAAAATAAATAAATATATGTTGATAAATAGATGACATATTTTGCTATTTAAAATCTTAGAGATACATAGAACACATTTTTTATTAAGAACATTTCTCAGCACTTGTTTATTACACCTTAATTTTCAATTTGAATTGTTAAATTTACATTAACTGCTTATCTTTGCGTACAATAACACACTATCCCACAAAAAACCAATTGAGGGGGAAGTAAAGTTTGTCCCCGATAACGATGATCGCTTATCGAAGACTTCTTTTGACGTCCAGGCCACCCCTTTGTCTGTCGCTAAACGTTGTCGAGTGCTTGTACCCTACATCACATTAATCATCCCTTGTAGCATTCTTCAGTGTTTGAACGGCCAACTAGCGATTCCCTTTTTTCTGATTTTATTTGATTTTAAATGTTAAATCACTGATACAATTCAATTCAAATTTAAATCTTATTATACAAGTCTTTGTAGCACACTCAGGAATGTTTGTGTTAAAACGACGACGATAAACTGTTTATTTCATCAATATCACTTTACTGTATATTCATACAATATATTTAACTTTTATTTCACATCAGTAGCAAAACTTTAGAAGTTTTTCACAACTCAGAACGTAATTAGCAATTAATTAGTATTGATAAGGTATATGATACGAAAATACAACCTTACCTGTTTATACTTAGTCAAATAATGTGTTTGATATCTGTAAAAACTACCACAAATCAAAACCCCAAGAGGGTTCACTTTTAGCTGGTTTATACCTTCCAGTTGAGTCTACAATGTACAGCAATAACCAATGTATCACTTAAATTTGGGCAAATCTATATTCAGGATGTTCAGGAGTGACCGATATCACTAACCGCAAATGTCGAGATATTGGAGTGCAAAGATATATCGATTGGTTTAATCTACTGTGGGCATTATTGGTGTTAGGACTTCTTGGTGTAAAAAGCAGTTGCTAACCGAGACATAAGGTCGTTCTACCACTGCCCGCTTTCACTGGAGAGGATGGTACACAGCTGGCCTCCCTTCTTCCAAAATAAATGACTGAGATTAATGCCCTAAATCCTTCCTCGTAAATCTCGACAAAAGGCGATCCCTTTTACCAACTTTCAGAACGTCTTGTCACTCCGGCCCAAGGATCCTTTTAGGACTAAGTGCATTTTCATTTTACTGTCCATAGCAACTAACTTGTTTATCCTCTTTTAAATCTATTGATCCGAAATAATAAAAAGCACATATGATATCCTCCAATTATAAACATTTTATAATAAAGCTCACCATAATTTTAGACGCATCCATTACTAATGAAACTCAGATAAGTCGAAGTAACACAAGATAACAATACAAATTTCATGTACGTGTCACCACACGAGCGGTAAAATGTATATATTCATAGTAGAACTATAACATGTTATAATAACTACTGTTATTTTTTCTATGTATACAATATGACCTCATAGGAAGAGGGGAGTAATTTTTTAAAACAATTTTTCGTTGGTGTTTGCTAGAGGAATATGTTAAAATAATAACATTTTCGAACGTGAAACTAGTTTCTAATACATCTGCTGGAAATAATATTATATCTTCAACATATGTATTTTTTCCAGTAGACATGATTTGCAAAAAAATATTAAAATTAGCATGTTTGGGTTCGAAATGTTTTAAATGAAACAATAATAATAAAATAAAGGCTACTTTTGTGCTTTAAACGGTTACTAAACTTAACATCTCAGATTTATTTTTTGTTGTTAATGGAAGATGAATAATATAACTATATGAAACATATTTGTCAAATTCTATATGTTATATAGAAGACTTAAACAACAGTCAGTTAAGGGGAGTCAAAGAATCAATATTTTTTATTAAAATTGTACTTTTTCGTTAATCATTCTCATTTAGAATCCCCTCTGTAAATTGTATATTACATTTCGTTCTATCATAAATGCAACCTAAATCAGTTTTTTTTTATTATTTTTAAATGTGGAAAAGTGTATTTTTTGAAAATAATGCAGTTGTTCAAGCTCCAAGTGCCACTGTTATGGTGCTGCTGAGGGCTTCCATGATACTAGTGGCTGCAAGTCTTTTTCACAAAACGGATAATGTAAAACGTATTGTTTACCTTAAGCAAATATGACACAAGTCAGGCCGTTTTGGCTTGTTCTTGTGCGCGCGTATACTGATGTTAAAATTCTGCGACTCATGCATACATGAACAAGTGACTATAAGTTCCCAAACTTTTTGTATATATTTCCTAGCCTTGGAAAATTTAGTAATATGTCAACTTTGTTGTCTACCTCTCTACTCTCTTTAAGTCTTCAGATCTCCAGGTACTTTTCAATGACAAAAATTCAATTACTTATACCCACCCCCTTCTAACCCTATCAACATTTTCAACTTATATTCCCAATCGTAGACCCATATCTAATTAAAAAAACCTTCGTTCAGTGCTAGTCACCAAGAAATTAAAACTTTTATAACTTAGAAGGATGGTGTTTTCAACATTAAACTAGTCAAGTTGTGCAGTATGAACTAACACTTTGTCATTTTATTAAAACTTTATGAAAGGATTTCCTTTGTCAGAGGGATATGTCCGGCTCACGGCTTCTATAAAAGTTAACATGCTTACCCATTACAATTAAAAATAACGAAATGGTAATAACAATTTTGAGTGCAAACTCTTTAAGTTAGTTCTTTTTATTACAAATGTGACCTCACTCGGAATTTATATCTTCAAACCCAACATTTACAATAAAAGAGAAAGTGTTTCAACGAATCGTTAAAACTTCTGACACTGAAGCGAAGTGACAGTTCTGCATTCCAGACGTATAATCAGCTGAGTTTAACTTGGCAATGTCATTGTTCTGGATGTTGCTATCTTCACGCTGATGTTTCGGAAGTCAATGTTTTTAAATGTATTTTGTTGGAATTTTAAATAGTTACGTTGGAAATTATCAACGCTGAGACATTCACTGTTATTTTTATTGTATGAACCAAGAATGGATATTAATGGATTTTACCAAGATGAATTTTACAAACATAAGGCTGAAACTTGTAAAACGGGTTTAATTTTATGTTTTCACAAAATCAGAACATTAATAAAAAAAATTTTGGGAAATATTTAATTTTAGTTGTTTCACAAATCCTTTTATTGCGTTATATTATATTACACCAGTTTTAATTGTGATAATTATACATATTAACGTTCTATTATTTGTTTCAGTAATAAAAGTTTAAAAAACTTACTGTACAAAATATGATTGTGATGAGGTTCCTACGACTTTAATTATTAATTGAAATTCAAATCAGTCGGTAGAGCGATTCAGGTTTTTAAAATTGCACTGATAGTTACAATTTAAGATATTATAAGCAAAATCGTTTGATTAAAAAAACTTGAGGATTGTGATATTGCTTGGAATAAAATATTAAAATTAAATAATGTTTTTAAAAACACGTCCTTATTAAATAACTTATATGATTTCAATTATTAATCGAGATTCAAATATAGTCGTTAGAGCGATTCAGATTTTTAAAATTTCACTGATAGTTAAAATTTAAGATATAAGCAAAATCGTTTGATTAAAAAGACTTGAGGATTGTGTTATTGCTTGGAATAAAATTTTAAAATTAAGTAATGTTTTTAAAGCACGTCCTTATTAAATAACTTATATTATACATTTGGTGACATAATGCCACTTATACTGGATCAAAAATTAAAAAATGCTACTGTACTGAAAATTGGTTTTCAAGCTTAAATGACTGACATGATTGCAACAGCAATGAGTAAAACACAGTGACTGGAGCAGGTGAGGTTAACGCCGCAGCTGTCGGTGCTGACAGTATCACAGTAACCTGCCAATTGATATCACCATTAGCGCTGTGCGAGCAGTCCAGCGAAATTAAATCACCAGTTTCCATTAGGCTTCACAGGGCCAAAGTAATGACACTGATACCTTGCCATCAGGGAAAATATTACCTTCTATTGGTGATCAGGCAGGAGGATTACTATAACTCGTTTACCTAATAACTTGTCCAACTCGCTTCAGTTTATTTTGTTCAATGCTTTAAAACTTACTTATGTATTATAATTTCATAACACAGATAACATTGGATTATAATTTTATATTTGAATAAATAATAAATTAAAAGATAGAATCAATCTGTGATAACGAAATTGAAATTTCAAGGCAATATCACTATGATTTTATATACAGAGCACTTACATTTTAAAACATATTTTCCAAATGGAGACATGTTAATCATCACAAGGTCTGTCAGGAGATTATAGATACCAATCTAAAGTATGATATATCATACCATATATCATACTAAAGTATGATTTTATGTGCTGTATTTGGAAATTTGGTTTAAATATTTGAGTAATTGTTTCTTCAAATATAATATGGCATGCAATAAAGAATTACTTAGTTTATGCAATTTTGACTATTTAACAACAAGGCCAAGATTGGGGGGGGGGGTATTATGACAAGGGTACATTAGCTAAGGAGTATTTTTTGTGCGAGGGAGTTCCACGGGGAAATAATATAAACATAATTTATTTCATAACCAAAACTTAGGGTTTAACCCACCCTAAGCCAACTTTCTCCTTCAGAACTATTTTTAAGCTGCATGAGTATAACAAAAATATAAGCAAAGAATGTTATAAGTGTTTTAAAACACTTTCCTGTAGAGTCAGATGAGTGGAGGAAACATGTTTTAATGACATTTATGAACCTTTTGAGGATACAATATTATTTTCAGGAGTAAACATATTTTCAACGTCATTGAAAGTTTGAAAAAGACCACGTTGTTATTTTGGAACTTTTATTTTAGAGTAATATGTATAGGAAGTAGTTTTAACAGGATTACAGGATTTAGGTTTGGTTGATAACTTATGTTACAAATATATTACATGACGTTTTAGGATTTCAATAGTTTTTCCTCAAGTGTCATCTCTCAGATACAAGGTTAAACAAACACTGCAAAATTAAAATTAAAACGTGTGGTGATTATTTAGATTTTTAATGTTTTGCATATGATTAACCTTATGTCTTAGGATATTTTACACCTGACGAAGAGAATAAATTTCCGCGAACGTTAGCGGTAGTAATAGTATTTTTAACGTATCCATCGTCCGTAACAATCTTTAAATAAATAACTAGGTTAGGTGGCAACTGAATAAAATCTTCAAACTATAAAACCCCTACCAAGTTCAAAAGTTCCCAGAAAAGTATTTACATATTTTTCGCCATAGGGTTCTGCTCTGTAGAGCTCTTATCCTTAGGCCACTGCTCCCTAGGGCTCCGTTCCCTAGGCCTCTGCTCCCTTGGGCTCCTTCCCTATACCTCTGCTCTCTGGGGCTCTGTTCCCTTTGCCTCTACTCCTTGGAGCTCTGCTCCCTAGGCTTCTGCTTCCTTGGCCTCTGCCGTCTAGGGCTCTGCTCCCTTACATGTTCACTATTGATCCTGGGTTAAGAACTGAGCCGTAAAATATAAAAAGCAAATGCGCCCATTAATTAAACATAAACATCAGTTAACTGCTAACAGTACTTAATTAACTGCCTAATAATATTTCATTGAAATCGGGAGGTGATCCAACTTAATATTTCTATCTCAAATCAGTATTTCGTTAAGATTAATTCAACATCAAGACTCTTCATATAATGATATTTAAAAATGATTTATATTATGGAACTTGACTCTCTTGAATAGAGCGAAACTCTTAGGCTGAATAGAGAGTTTCGTATTTTCAGGACACACGTTGAGGCAAATTTGATAGCATCGGACAGATAATGTGACCTCTGTAGTGTTTATAGACAGTGGACGTTGGTATTTTGCAACAGGTTGAGAGCTATACTTCACTACGTCCAGCCAGTTTATAATTGAATGTCTTGAATCTTATTAACTCACTATTGTGAACTCTGAATGCACTAAATCTTGGTAGACGTCTTTATAGTACGGTGAAAAGAATCGTTAATTACTCCGTTGAAAAGTCAATTTCCTTTTCTTAACGGAATTTAATTTCTTTATATATCCTCTTCTCTACACTACGTGTATCGTCTGACACGTAAAATGTGATATCGGAAATGGCCATATTTGCTACTTCTTATAAGATTGTTGTACGAGTAGATCTTGCATAAATTTTGCAAACTTGTCCAAGGGCATATACCAAATCCGTACAAGTAGCATTATAAATCCTAAATAGATATTTATAATGAACACATTTGCATTCAAGGGGACAGAACCTTAGGGTAATAGCAATTTCCAGCAACACACTGAAGAGTTGCTCCTAGAACTTGACATAGTCAATTTCTCAATTCGTAAACCGAATATTTAGTTATAATTTTATTTTATAAATCATAATTAAAAAGCTAATTTCTCACAAAATGAAGAAGTTACACTTTGATATGAAGGACATTTTCTCATCACTGGAATATAATTATTACATGTCTTCATAATTTGAATACCCAATTTCGCGAAGATAGCCGACACTAAGTCGTGGCAAAGGAATGTTATTACAAGCCATAACTTTGTATCTCAGCCATTCCTTCACGAGTCGGAAATTGTTTCCTCAATCTCAACTCGAAATAATTATCGCGTTCAAGAATATTTTCCAAGCATAAAAACTTGGCAGAAAAGAGTTCAACTAATAAATTTGTTATATTTATTTATTTATTGATTGTACTGATTTGAAAAGTTTGCAAAGTTGGAGTGCTCTTTTGGATTTAATTTTTAATGGAAGAACTTCCAAATTTCCCATAAATATACTTTCTGATGTAAAGGCAGCAGTTTGACATGTGTAATAACCCCATTTTCGGGTGAATACCAAAAGAAAGTTTTGTATACAACAGTATAAATTGAAAGAGCCCTGTTAAATATAATCAACTGATTGGTGTAAACATTGTTTTATAACATCATAATCATGTTTTAGTTTAATGGAAGCACTATTTAAAATTTTATTACATAGTATTTATAACAAAGAGCAAGTTTGATAGTAAAACCTTCCTTACTTCAACCTTTTCTGCAACCACTGTTTAACGCAGAATAAGAAAATATCCAGATAACAAAATTACAAGAGTAGAAATATACTTTTAACTCTACATATGGACAACGTGTAGTGCTTGGTTAGTACTGTAATGCAGATATAAAAAAGCAAAGTTACTATCTAATATCTATTATAAATTTAAAGAGTGTTAAAATCCTGACTTAGTTGGCTTTGACAGAAGTAGGCTTCTCACAGCTGTCTTCTCACCCGATAATTTCCTTAATCGGGAAAAGCAACTATGGAAAACAATGATTAAGACCAAAATAAATTACAATGGCCATACCTATATAATTTTATTACATATTTTCTTTATCGTGGCAACAAGGAAAACTCAACATTGGGTTTGAAAATATTCACTCGAACCAAAAGTGCTTGTACACTTGCAAAAGCCTACGAATTTGCATGCGAAGGTGCGGGTAACTGCTGGTTGAATACAATCAACTTGATTATGCTTAGCTGAATAGGATATAATTGTGTTGTATTCAATTAAGTTCTAACCAAAAGGTTGTAGTTTATGTTGTAATATGTGTTTTAAGAAGGCACTTTGTAATATACTGATTTGTTACAATAAACGTTAATAATTTGGAAGGAAACGTTTAGAATGTTTTCACTTGAGTGACTTTGTAAGAGTTTTATATCTAAACGTTAATACATAGTAAACTTAGCAAAAAATGATTGTTGTATATTTTGTATTCAATAAATACAGAAACAAACCCATAGACTCCTGGTGCTACAATAGTGTTAATTTGTATCTACGCTTGTAAGACGGTATTTTATTGCTCATTCAATAATGTTGTTTAGTTATATTGAATTGTAATTAGCTGTAGCAATCGCTTTACTCCAAATACTTACACTATATTAAAGAAATAATTTTGTTCCTTTACCGTGAGGTACACATGATATTTAAATATCAGTTTGAGTACTCAGATTACGAAATAGATTTGAGTCTTCCCCACGGTGAATCCCACTTCATCAACTTAATGCGGTAGTACAACCAGGCTGTCCTTTCCATTACAACATTCTCTCCTGCACTGTTGTCTTCCCGGAGGTTGCACAACAAGAATTATGCCGCACAATACTGTGTCGCAGTAGATGGAGCTCTCCTCTTACAACAATAGATTGAGTTTGGTCGACATGCATGAATACTAAGAAATGATAATGATAAACGCCTTTGAACAACTTGTGTTACATACATACTCTTAGCGTTTGTTCCAACTCAGTTATACTTATTTTTTATTAATAATTTATATTCTTTCGAGTGATTATAAACCTTACGTGTGTCAGAATTTGGTGTACATAAAAGCCTTTTCGTGTTTTAAGCAAAAGCATACGTCTGTTTTTAAAGGTTCTGGGAGGTTTAATATATATTGGCTTAATTAGTACTTCATATTTTAATATAATATCATACAAATGTTGTTAGAAGCTAGCCTGATTAAATTTAAAATTCTACATATTTATACTTAGCAAAAATTAAACTACATAATATTGAGTTAATTACAAAGTAAACAAATTTAACATATCTTGCAGTGTGTTACAGTTGCTCTTCACGATTTACGTGTGGCTATGGAGCGGAAATACTCTTAACAATTAAGTATTGTTTCTTTTACCTTAAGCGACCAAAGAGTGCGTTACGTTGTAGTAAACAAAACGAGAACTTTTGTATTTTCAAGTTGTTCAAGTTTTACACAAACATATTTCTTAATTTAGAAGAAAACAAAACAATGTTTTACTTAACTTCAAACTAGATTTGTTTAATAAGAGAGCAGCAGTTAAATAAGATTTGCCCCTTGCTAACTTTTAATTGTATTTCTTATTAACTATGAATGTAGTTTAAATATATAAACTACATTCATAAAATAAATAATACACCTAAAACACAACCAAAAACCAACATTTGGTTTTTGGGTTTGTGGCTTGTTTATTTAATAAATAATTATACTCGATATTATGCCACATCACAACAATAGAACGACTGTTCAAATTTCTTAATAAAATATTGAAAAATATAAATATATCTCTATTCTTAAATAAAATAATAAGCCTCACACGCTATTTATGAGGTATTCAGTTAAAAATTACAAGTATACGTAAGTAGGATAGAATAATCGTAAGTATAAAATGAATTTGATGAAAAACAGTTGTCGGTCAGTAAACGGTTATATGAGTTCTATTCGTCATCATAGGAAAGCCTCCCGGTTGGAGATGTCGGTAACAAAATGCAGGACCATCAAAGGACGATATTATTATTCGGGACGATGCTAGCCGGGAACTCAAGTGCGCCAGCGCGGGTACTCTTACGGTAACGAATCCAATTACAGCTCTGAGCAATATTGACCACTGTAGCATTCTGACGTGCACTTTCTGCCTCAGAGAAATTAAAAAAACCATCATAAATTATAAAAATGTATTTATTAAACCATTACAAATGACAAATAAAATACTAGTATAGTTTTTCCAGACAGGCTGAAGAAGAAGAACGTTCATTTTTAATAATGTAAATCGAGAGATGACGTTTATCGATTGAAAGAAGTAAAATGTATTACAATGCTTTTCAATAAACTTTTTTGTATTGTATAAAGAACTTGATCAAATCGTCTTACTTGTGGTTGTTATACAACAAAGTCAGATTTGTATTGAGGTGTTAAGTTTATATATGCAGTTTATGTGTATACATGCGAACATCATGTAAAGTTGCAGAGCGAAACAGGTCATACAACTAACTATGAGATCATTATATTAGCTATTTGTAACAACGTAAAGTCGAAGTCATTAATCCATACTCGTGTAGCATTTAAAAAGTGAATAGCACATATTCTTCTAGAGGTATTCCTTGGTAACACCGTGGTAAAGACAAACATGGGATATTATTTAAACTTTATAGTTAGCTGGTACTTTGAATTATGGCATATACTCGTGTTTGAAACCAGCATGAGTTCTCTGCTATAGTAAAGACGATGAGGTTTCGATTCAATAACAACCTTTTACTGACCATAACTTTTTCGTGTGATTTTTGTGATGAAATATTTTTGTGATTTTCCGTAAGGATTTTTGGAAGTCACAGCTCCCAAGCTCCTCTACAAAACTTTCATGAAATAAACTTCGTTAAATTTGTGGGAAATTTTCCGCGAGTTCAGTTATTGTGAAACGGTGATTTTCACGAACTTTGTCATTGATTTTCAACATCAAATCTTCACTAGGCTAGCCCGACCGCTACGACTAACGTCATTAACGTTGGTGCAGCCATTTTTAAAGTCAATATACCACTGTCTTACTCTGCTGTCACTCATTATTCAACTTCCATAATCTTCACACAGTTAGCGATAGATTTCAATTGGTTTATTGTATTTTTCCAACAGAAACCTTATCACTGAACGCACTCCATAAGTGGCGGAATTTTCAATTGCAGCACACATTTTAATTAATCACAGTGAGAAAAGTGAGAAAATTAAAAGAGGAAGCAAGATAATAAGTAATTCAGCATGTGGAACAATATTATCTACTCCATAGCTATAATAGATACTGCGCAATATTAAGTAACGTCATCATCTCTCTTATTTTTACGCAACATTGCACAACTTCTGGAAATTGTTTTCATTATATCGAAGTGAAGTATTTTATTCTGTTTCTCCATACATTAATATTGGTAAAATTATATAAGGACAACTTATGTATTTGCTTTACAATTATAAATCGTATCTCAAAAACAATTGTAGATTGTAGACTACATAAGGTCAATTGCGATTTGTTTTTGTTTTGTCCATGCTCATATTTTTATATAATACCTAATTTTTAACCTGATTTTAATGCTGAATTTGGATAAATAATGGACTAATACTTAAAAAAAATTGCTAAATGTATATTCTATTTAAAACGTACCCTACAATAATAGCTTATAAATTCTAGTAGATGTGATAATAATGCTTCAAATACAGAAACAATGATATCAATTCCAATATATTTATTACGTTTGGTTTATTAAATAATTGTTATATAACATTTAGTTTCTAAAATATAGGACATAGAATGTTTGTTTAGAATATTTTATCCAAAAGCATGATAATATAGAGCCGCGGTTAGAGAACGTGACGTACATACATGAGTTCCCTTGCTACTCCTTCAAATTGTATAATGCTCTGTGAATAATAATGTTCGATCGTACATGATGTGTTGTGAATTTTTTATCCCTGTTAAAATTAGGTAATTGCAGTTCACTCTGGATAATTGGCCTCACTGCATTTGAACGTTGATCGATATAATGCAGGTAGATGTTGCCAAACCTACGCTATCCATTCAATGGAACAACGAGTCGATTATACTGTACATAGAGTACAGGTAAATCGCGATGTCAGTTTCGTAATTTTTCATCGTACACTCTCCATAATTGGCCTCGCTACGTTGTAACATTGATCGCTATAATGCAGGTGGATGATGCCAAGCATACGGTTTCCATTCACTAGGGTTACGAGTGGACTATACTGTATATAGGTAAATCGCGATGTCAGTTGCGTAATGTTTTTCATCGTACACATAATTGGCCTCGCTACATTGTAAAACTAATCGATATAATGCAGGTAGTTGTTGCCAAACCTACGATACCGTAGGTTTGGTACGATACCATTCACTAGAGTAATAAGTCGATAATACTGTATGTAACGTACCATTATATCGTGATAACAGTTGCGTAATTTCCAGGGTACACCGCACCGGCCAGTTTATCACGAACTATTATTCCCAAGACCACTATTCTGTTGTAAACTGCCCGGTAATGCACGGCGCTGTACAGAACTCATTGCGGCTGCCGCTCTGTCACACTCCTGGGGCCGGTCACAGCGTGGCTACTTCTCGTTCATTAACCGACTAGGCTTGGCTTAGATGCTGAATATTGCAGAGTACGACACGCTGACATAATCACCTAAATGTAATCACCTAAACACTGAGTTTATTGCTGTATTTGACAAAGTAAACAGCACAACTTCCTATGTGTTATTATAAATTAAATTGTTTAAAAGGAGCAATTCAAATATTCCTGTTGAGGGTCTTTGACAAGTATGGTAAAGAAGCAAAGATAAATTCTCACCTATTGCTTTTTTCTAAGCAGTTCATTAAGATAAAAAATTGTTATTTGTATTTTGGGTAAGTTGGAAAAATTAAATACCGCCATTACAATTTTAAAAAGTAGTTTAAAACTTAACAATGAAAGCTTTGTTAAATGTATCAGAGCTTTATATTGTTATTTAATAAATTTAATTGTGAATCTGTATATAGGATACACTGAGTTTATTGCTGTATTTGTACAAAAGTAAACAGCACAACTTCTATGTGTTATTATATATTAAATTGTTAAAAAGGAGACATTCAAATATTCTGTTGATGGGTCTTTGAACATAGTAGTAAGAAGCAAAGATAAATTCTCACCTTAATGCTTTTCGAAGCTGTTTATTTAAGAAAATTGCTTATTTTGCTATTTGGGTAGGTTGAAAATTAAATACCCATTACCAATTTAAAAGTTTAAACTAAAACAAATGTAGCTTGTAAAAGTATCAGAGTTTAAAATTGTTATTTAATAAATTAATTTGCTAATCACGCCTAACACTGAGTTATTGCTGTATTTGTCAAAGTTTAACAGCACAACATTCCTAATGTGTTATTTTAAATTAAATTGTTAAAAAGAGCATTCAAATATTCTGTTGATGGGCCTTTGACAAGTAGTAAAGGCAAGATAAATTTCAACTATGCCTTTTGCTAAGCCGTTTATTAAGAAAAATTGTTATTTTGCTATTTGGTAGTTGAAAATTAAATACCTATTACAATTTAAAAGATAATTTTAAAACTTAAAATGTAGGCTTGTAAAAGTATCAGAGTTTAAATTGATATTTAATAAATTTAATTTGTAATCACCTAAAGCACTGAGTTTATTGCTTGTATTTGACAAAGGTTAACTGCACAGCTTCATTTGTGTTATTATAAATTAAATTGTTAAAAGGAGCATTCAAATATTCTGTTGTTGGGGCCTTGGACAGTAGTAAAGAAGCAAAGATATAATCATTCTCCTAAGCTTTTTCTAAGCAGTTCATTAAGAAAAATATGTGATGTTGCTATTTGGGTAGTTGAAAAATTAAATACCCATTACAATTTAAAAGATTTTAAAACTAACAATGTAGCTAGTTAAAGTATCAGAGTTTAAATTGTTATTTCATATATTTAATATGTAATCACCTAAACACTGAGTTTATTGCTGTATTTGACAAGTAAACGGCACCAACTTCCTATGTGTTTATTATAAATTTAAATTGTTAAAAGGAGCATTGTCAAATATTCCTGTTGATGGGTCTTTGACAAGTAGTAAAGAAGCAAAAGGATAAATTCTCTCTATGCTTTTTCTAAGCCGTTTATTTTAAGAAAAATTGTTATTTGCTATTTGGGTAGTTGAAATTAAATACCCCATTACATTAAAGGATTTTTTAAAACTTACAATGTAGGCTTGTTAAATGTATCAGCGTTTAAAATTGTTATTTAATAAATTTAATTTGTAATCACCTAAACATGAGTTATTGATGTATTTGGCAAGTAAACTGCACAACTTACTATCGTGTTATTATAAATTAAATTGTTTAAAAGGAGCATTCAATTATTCCTGTTGATGGGTCGTCTTTGAAAGTAGTAAAGAAGCAAAGATAAAAGTTTCACCTAATGCTTTTTTCTAAGCCGTTCATTTATAGAAAAAAATTGTTATTTTGCTATTTTGGGTAGTTGAAAATTAAATACCATGACAATTTTAAAAGATTTTAAAAAACTTAACAAATGTAGCTTGTAAAAGTATATAGAGTTTAAATTGTTTATTTATAATATTTAATTTTTAATCACCTAAACGCACGAGTTTATTGCTGTATTGGCAAAGTAAACTGACATAACTGTTCCTATGTGTTATTATAAATTTAAATTGTTAAAAGGAGATTAAAATATTCCTGTTGATGGGTCTTTTGACAAGTAGTATAGAAGCAAAGATAAATTCTCACCTAATGCTATCTTTCTAAGCGTGTTCTTTTAGAAAAAATGTTATTTTGCTATTTGGGTAGTGAAATTAAATACCATACAAATTTAAAAGATTTTAAGACCTTAACAATGTAGCTTGTAAAAGTATCAGAGTTTTAAATTGTTATTTAATAAATTTAATTTGTGAAATAACCTAAAACACTGAGTTTATTGCTGTATTTGGCAAAGTAAACTGCACAAACTTCTATCGGTGTTATTATAAATTAATTGTTAATAGGAGCATTCAAATATTGCCTGTGGATGGGTCTTTGACAAGTAGTAAAGAAGCAAAGGATAAATTCACCTACTGCTTTTTCTAAAGTGTTTATTTAGAAAAAATTGTTATTTTGTATTTGGGTAGTTGAAAATTAAATACCCATTACAATTTAAAAGATTTTAAACTTATCAATGTTTTAGCTTGTAAAAGGTATCTAGAGTTTAAATTGTTATTTAATAAAATTTAATTTGTAATCACTTAAAACACTGAGTTATATGCTGTATTTGACAAAAGTAAACAGCCACAAACTTCTATGTGTTATTTTAAATTAAATTGTTAATGGAGATTCAAAATATCTGTTGATGGGCCTTTGACAAGTAGTAAAAAGAAGCAAAGATAAATTCTCAACTAATGCTTTTTTTTCTAAGCGTTTATTTAAGAAAAATTGTTATTTTGCTATTTGGGTAGTTGAAAATTTAAATACCGCATTACAATTTAAAAAGATTTTAAAACCTTAACAAATGTAGTGTGTAAAGGTATCTGAGTTTAAATTGTTATTTAATAATTTAATTTGTAATCACCTTAACATGAGTTTATTGCTGTATTTGACAAAGTAAACAGCACAAAATTCCTATGTGTTATTATAATTAAAATTTTAAATGGAGCATTCTCAAATATTCATGTTGATGGGCTTTGACAAGTAGTAAAGAGGCAAGATACATTCTCACCTAATGCTATGCCATGCTTGGTGTGGGTTTTTTTTAAGCAGTCATTTAGTAAAATTGTTATTTTGCTGATTTGGGTAGTTGAAATTAAATACCCATTACAATTTAAAGATCTTTAAAACTTAACAATGTAGCTTGTTAAAGTATCAGAGTTTAAATTGTTATTTAATAAATTTAATTTGTAAATTCCACCTAAACACTTGAGGTTATTGCTGTATTTGACAAAGTAAACAGCACAAGTACCTACTGTGTTATTATAAATTAAATTGTTAAAGGAGCATTCAAATATTCCTGTTGATGGGTCTTTGACAAAGTAGTAAAGAAGCAAAGATAAATTCTCACCTAATGCTTTTTCTAAGCCGTTTATTTAAGAAAAATTGTTATTTGCTATTTGGGTAGTTGAAAATTAACATACCCATTACAATTTAAAAGATTGTTTAAAACTAACAATGGTAGCTTGTAAAAGTATCAGCGTTAAAATTGTTATTTAATAAATTTAACTTTGTAATCACCTAAACACTAGTTTATTGCTGTATTTGGCAAAGTAATGCACAACTTCCTATGTGATATTATAAATTAAATTGTTAAAGGGAGCATTCAAATATTCCTGTTGACGGGTCTTTGACAAGTAGTAAAGAAGCAAAGATAAATTCTCGCAAACCGGAACGTCCGGTCAAATTCCACTTTGAAATTTTAGTGGAAACTCCTCAATTTGAAAAGACTTGACATAAAAATACTGTGACCACTACGTTTGATTGTTGTAATATTCAAATCATTGTAAAGAGATACACTTTATGCATGATTAGTATTTTTCGTTTCACTGCATTATAGTTACTGTAGCAGATTTCAATAACCTGTGAATATTACAATTATTGTTTTCCCATCTCCAGTTGGGAAGAAAGATCCAGTGGATTTCTTCTGGTTCCCAATTAGTTGAAAGCATTTATTGGCATCATGACAGGAGCATATAAGACCAAACCAATTTTTAAACAAAATTACTCTAGGGTGGTCTTTTGAAGATATCTATATCTCTCATTACCTATCACAGAGTATCTAATTTTAGCCGCTAGTAGTAATATAAATATATATTGTCATACGACATTTTGTTTGAGTTTTTTCTAGATTTTAGAAGTGATTAATTAATCTTAAAAGACAATTAGTAAGAGACAGGTTTGTCGTAAAGCAAAATAGCTTTTAACTGAGCTCTTTATAGTTAATGTAAACGTTTGTACAAAGCCACATAACGTCTGCTTCAATAATTTTTCTGCTATTGCAATATATCCTACTTTTCAATAACTATTCTTCTTTTAGTAATTGCTCTGCAAATTCTCAAAAGATTATGAATCTGAGCAGGAACCGAACAAGAAAAGTGTGAGGGAAAGTAGGTACAGTACGAGGCGCTATCTCTAAAAATTAAAAATAACTCAACAAAGACCATTTGTCCCCAAAATTACTTGCAGTGTTAATGAAATTTCACAAACATACAAAAAAATGCTATGAAAAATAACACATATATTTCAATCGCAGGTCATTGGCCTAGTTTTTTGTACAATCGCTTTTCAGAGAAGCACATGAACATAAGGATGTTAAGGTTTTACAGCATGTGCATGAAGTACGTGCATGTGTACTATTTATAGAAAATGTTATTTCCTTAAGAAAAAGTTTCATTAACTTTAATAATATTTAATTAAAAATTAAATAACCTGCGACAAAAATCAATACAACCAATGTCAATCCCAAACACAATAAATTATGTTAAAATTTCACATTTATCTCCAGTATATTTTATTTGGCCTGAATTCACAAAATCGCCTACATTTCTTACATTAAATATTGATTGCACCACCTTAAAAGGGTCAATTATATCAAGTACGAAACTCATGCTACTCGTAGAAGATGTTAAGAAAGGTCTTGCTCTCTACTAAAGCTTCAACGAGTCAACACACTGGTCTATATTTTAGCTATTAAAATTTAAAACTGTTTACAATGAATGGAGTATCTTTAAAAGTCAAGTGTGAAATGTATTGAGCTGTAAAAAAATTTCACACTTTCTCCTATGAGATATAATTGAATTTAAAACAGAATGGTAGTTTACAGAAAAACCTGACATGTGTTATAGCTACTTAGAAAAGAGAATGAATACACTTCCAAGTGATATAACTTTGAATTCCCAGAATAATCTGAAAAAACTTAAAAAAAAAAAAAGTGATAATCACGGGGTCTTAATGCATTGAAAACTAGAAGATGTCACATTCAAATATGAGTGAGTATCCAGATTTAAAATTTGGTAGAGAATGTAATGTATGATAGAGAAATTGGTATTCGCATATCTAAACATTGTAATAATAGATGTAATTCAAATTTAACACTTCAATTATAATATTGTCCATCAATTCTCTTATAGATTGCGTAAAAATGTAAAATTAATTATTGGCGTATTATGAATAGAACAAAAAATTTATAGAAAATATAATATAAATAAAATATTACTTTTAATGAAAGAATATAATTAGTTATGTACTCACTAACTAATTATAGTGAGTACATAATTAGTATCACGACTACGTATCACGACTAGCAAATTAAAATACGTAACTTTGCACAATCTTCATAAATTCAGAATCCGTGCAAAGACTTTTAATTAATTTATTTGTTCAAGCGATGACAAACGTCTCCCGACACAACTTTTTTTAATAATTCTAATTAGCGGTACAGACAAACGTATTATACTTTTTATTTGTATTATAATATGGTAAAATGTGATTTTTATTCAAAAGGAAACGTTCCTAATATTAAAACTGTATTTATTTATGTTGATTATGTTAATCAATAACGTCCCAACGCAATAATACCGTTATATTACAACATAGTGCACCTTACTTACATTATTGATGAGCAAGTATGGAAACAATATCCTAAAACAAAATATAAGTAAAATTTAAGGAACAATTAATGGTTTCATCCATGTGATTTATGGTATTGGATTTCGTAAAGCAAAAGCTGTTTTATCCATTCTCAAATAATGCTAAGATCGATATAACATTGTTACTATCCAGGATAATCTCAGAGAATCTAATTTTATACTTGATAACCTAGTCTTATTGGTTGAGCGTTACGAAACAAATTACTCGAGGGGTTGAAACCAGGATGGCAAAATACATCGGTAAACAAAAATATATACTTAAGATATTGTAAATCTCCGGGAAAATTATTTTGCAAACATTTGGAGACCCTTATCAGAACACTCAAACACTGTTTACGTGTTCATAAAAGAACAACTAGATATCTATAAGGACATTAACTTTCTACATAATTTGCTTTCCTTAGATTTTTTTGAGACATAAATCCTGTTATAATGAAGTAAGGTTTCGTTTACGGGTAAAGGTTACTACCATAGTTTTTTGAGTTAATGGATCAATTTCAGCCCAAACTGCAGTAGAACTTGTTGCTCGTTTCAGAGCAAAATTGTCTGTAGTTCCGACGAGTAGGGTGAGTTTAACGGCATAAGAAACAAAAATGGAATTAGTTGTCAGTAAATTAGTCACTCCTGTGTATTAGCAACTCACAGAATATTAGACCAACTTACAGTCTGCAAATTGTCCTGTCTAAAATATAGGATTTGATTCAAATAATACAAACCAAGAGAAAATCCAAAAACTAGAAATATTCAAAAATACGTCACGTGTAGTACTTCTTCATCCAGAAGCAGTACTATGCTCTATCTACCATAGCAGTTAATATCTATCATAACAAATGATAATTTGAAGCTAGTTTCTTGAATTTGTAGACTGTAAGTCATATATTGTTATAAAACTAAAGGTAAGGAAGATTCTAACTTTGATAGTAGGTATTTCATCTTCTCTTACAATGAGTATTTAGATTATGTCAAAGAAAGATGAACGAGATAGAAATAATCAATATTAGTGAACAGTGTTATCTTTGTACGTCAATCTAGTTTTCTCTTAGTAATCATACTTGTTTTTATAGTTTCTTTTTTTATATACTCTTAGCATGTCAATTTTCATTCCATCTGCTAAGCCGCCAGATGTCGAGAAACCAGATAAGAGATGATAATGAGCTGTTGGTTTCTTTATGCTGATTGTCGTTAGTTCAGCTTATTGAATCAAAATGTAAGGTACATCCACAAATCATTAAACAGTCTATGAGAAGATATTGCATCCTAGGCTAAACTTGTTGCCAATTGAAACCTTGTGGTTGTGTGATATTTAGCGGTGAAGGAAGAAACAGCGAAAGGTATTAAAATGTTTATATTAACTGAATTCTGGCAATAAAAAAATTAACACCCGACATTTCAATATTAATTTTAAAAAGTAAGCCTTTATTATAAGTTTAAAGTGGATTAAACTCTAAAAAAAGGTTTAGCATGGTTTAGCTATACTCGAACTAAGCACTTACCAACTTAACATGGTATATGTGTCACCGAACAGAACTAGCTTTACAGAACAAACATTCTGCCACTCGATCTTGCTGTGGGTGCAAGATGAAAGGTTTTACTACATACGTTATACTCTTGATTCTTTGTAAACATATACATGCTTTTATCATTTATTTGGTGCGTCAGTTTTCAATAAGTAAGTAAGATTAAATGAGTAAGTAAATTATATTGTTAAAAATTTACAAAAAAGTGATAATATTTATTTATAATTAATACACTCTACATAGAACATTTATTATGCCTTATTGACATCTGTAGTGGATTTATCTGTAAAATAAATTAACTTTTGTTTATATTTGATATGTATATTAAACTTAATACTTAATTCATCATTACGTAACACCCATTTTAAAACACATGGAGTGTGAGGAACAATTAATTATGAAAAAGTCCAAGTGTGTCTTGAGGGAAGGGATACTTGCAAGTTCTTCTCTTCCGTCCAAATTAGCGACAGTCTGAAGAGAGGCCCTCCAGGTACCGTAGTGACGTCAGAGCTCTTGGTGTGCAAGGGTTTCTGCGTACTTAGATTCTGCAAACAATTTCTATTCTCTTTTGTTTACCGTTGTGTTATATTCAACTGAAAGCTGGTGTATTTGATTTAATTTGGTTCTATGAACAAAATGTTGTCCGCACCATTTGTCTTCAGTTTGCAGTTTTCTTACTAGTTAAAATCAAAAAAATTTTGAATTAACAAGTTGACAGGTTTGACTAATATAGCAATATCTCATTGTGAGTAGGCGCAAATGATTCAGCTCAAAAGCTGTTTATGGTGGAGGTACACGCTACCCGAACTGCAATACAATGTTATGCCTACCTAGACATCTCTTAACTTATAGATTTATCAAGTCAAAGAAAACAAAAAAAAAAACATATGTTTTGACCTCCTGTGGGAAACCAAGCCAATTTACTATTCTATAAGAGAGTGAGAAAAATGAAAATTTTCCAGTTGGATTACCATTTTACAATATATAGTATAGTGTTGGATGGAACAAACCAAAATCTCCTATATTCAGCCATATATTTTCTACATCAAGATAAGAAGCTTCTATTAATACATTGTAATAAACAACAAGGTTTCTTGTGTTGTTTCATCATCAAGACCTTGTATTTGAGTTATTACAATAATTATCTTGATTACATGGTTTTAATTAAATTTATATATATATATATATATATATATATAATTATATATATATATATCATATGGAGAAGATATGTAGAACAGTTTGTGTGATACCTTCTTGCCCCTCCGAGTAAGTTCATTTTGCTGAAGCAGGATTGCGCTAGCGTCGTTCTGGGAGCAATGACATTGGTGTCTGAGTCATTGCATATCTTCTTTATTACGAAATATATTTTTATACAGGTTGTTAAATTGTTTACCACCACTTCTATTCGGTGAATCAAACCAACACCATTTGGCGTTATGCGTTTCAAATGTCTCAAGCTTTTTCAATTTAAACGTAGTTAAAATTGTTTTAGAATATATATCTTCCCTTCTCTTTCCTCCCACTAAAATAAGGAGTACGGAGCAATTACAGATTGTACAAGAAGAAAAAGCTAAAGAACTTCTCTTTTTATGTTCATCTTATAGATTTTAATACTTACACCTACTTAAAATTTTTGTTTCATAATTCATTGCAACAATTACAAGATGTCACCTTGTTTATTAACCAAAACTTAAGTTAAATTAAATAATTGAGAGGGTTGTTACTTATGATTTTAGTAATTTTAAGTTTTGTAGTAAGTAAGTTTACTAAAACTTTTTAGTAATTTTGTAACCTATTTTAAAAATGATACAGAGTTAAATACTTAGTTAATTAAGTTACTTGTTACTTAGTTACTAAGTTAATTCTTATAAATATATTGCCACTTCCTTAGACATTTCCAATTTTTCAGCTGAAAATATATAAGGTGTATTCTTAGAATATAACAACATAAAATACAGTATATGCGAAGCTATCTACATTCATATTCCAGAAACAGTTCCGCCCACACGTTGATCCCCGGTTATGGCCGCTCCATTTCATTCAATTCCCTTTCTTTCACCTTTCCTGATCTCTCTTCTTTTCTCTTTATAAAGTGTAAAAAATAACACCTTAGTACATTGCGTCATTTGTTAATATTTATAATACTACTACATCTTCTAGAATCTAAAAATCCAATACTGATATATCTGTAATGCATAATAAGTTGATCTAGCTGAGCTCTCTCACCAGAATGTGTGTTAAGCGGAATTATAAATACATCATACGTACATATTAATTCTAGAACTTGTCTTTTGATGACGTCATTCTCTTCAATCCTACCCGAGTATGAGAGTTCTAGCGATTCATTTTCCAAAGAATGAAACTGTTTTTCTTACATTACATTCCTTCTAGATTTAAAGCTATCATACTTAAATAAGGACGCGCATAGGTATAAAAATCTGTATTTAGTTTCAAATGTCATTTAATAATGGTATGATAGTAATGATTATTTTTATTCATATTTGAACACAGACTCAATGTTACATTGATGAATAATTACAAACAAAATTTAAAGGCTGTTCAGTTACGATTATGATTGTGTCATGTGGTCACTCTAATCAACAACATCCATCAATAAAAGTTTGTCTATTTATAAAACTATTATAAATTATCACAAATCCATTCAATGGGAGCTTTCCTGTAGCTTGTTTACATTAATAAAATCTCCCTAATCGACTATAGATTATAGGTCTATTCCTATAGACCTATTACATGTTTATTACTAGGTACACTACCACCTAACTACGCATTTTTGTAAAACGTGTGTCTTTCATTTTTACATAAATCTCTAAAAATTATGTTTTCATTGTAAAAAAGAGGTTTTCAATTATATGTTTTAATTATTTTGTTTTGTTCTTTAAAACTCCATATTTAATTCTTCAGAGAAATTGAACATTAATTTATTAAGTATTGTAGATACCAGAAGCATGTATAATAAGGGTTATAATTTTAATTTTTGGGAGCTTGGGAGCCTGGAACCAGAACTAAATCAAGTGAGCACAAAGGTCCGGAGTTCGCAGTAAAACTGGTCAAGGTATATTCGTACCTTCTCATGCATCATCAGCTTTCAATGTTCACGAATAATTAATTCCCTAACTCAAACTCTGTTGGGCCAGAAAACTTAATCCTGTGACCACTATCTCACAAGCATGACATGTGAGTACCCAATATGTAAACTACACTGCAATTAATAGTTAACAATAAATAATTTAAACAAAAAATAGTTACTTTTTTTGTTACTGTTCCCCAAATTTTGTTTTTGTTAGTGTTTTTTTACACCATTTGCATTCCAAAAAGAAATGTGCATAGCCTACTTAATTTTATTTCAATTTTCTTACATATTTTAATCTCGTTGTTAAAATTATCAGCTTGTGGCGATGTACCACAGTCAAACTAGACAAAAAATAGTCTTTTTGTTATCTATTACGTGCCGCGATACCACAGGAATTGATATTCTCCCTATTCTCATGCCTTCTCTGGTACTTGAGAAATGTGTAGTATAACGCGCCTAGTCCTGTACAATGGATGTTGTTTAGGTTCATTCTTACGTAAGAAGACTCACCGATAGACTCTGGTGAGTTCATAGCCACAAATTGATTAGTTAGGTTGTTGTGTATACTTTATGGCTTAAGTTTTCCTAACACTGGAGGAAGCGGGTGGATTTCAATCCTAGAAACGTAGTGTTCTATTTTTAGAACATATAACGATTGAAAATGCCCGAAATTCTGTTATTTTGTAAAATTTGTAACTTGAAAAAGATTGCTTCCTTAGTGGAACTTTGGTACTTTCAGTAAATAACTGCATAGCATATTTCACGACATAATCTATTGATAATTCTTAGATCTTTAAACCCTTTTAGGTAGTTTAACGCTTAATACAATTTATTCTAAATAATATTATTATCAATGAAGTCTCTATCTTATGCATTAAATGAAAACTGCCACAAGCAATATTTTATTTAAACCTTAAATTTTAGTTTAAATGAAATAAAAAATTAATTATGAATGAATTCCAATAAAAAATTAAGATTTATTTGACTAAAGATATTACTATTGCTATTGTATACTACGATTAGTTATTCCATCGTAATAATGCTAATTGATGGAGATGGCTAATGCTGTGTAGTGCAGTAGAAAAGCACTCTACCATTGGGTCATCATTAACAGTTTGGGTCTTTGAGCAGTCTAGGTAATTAAATCACCAGTTTCCATTAACTTTTGTCTCTGATAAAGTAAACAGGTTGATGCAGTCATTTGCTCCCTGGAGATGTTTCACTTTTAAATAATTAATTAATTAATGTATCGATTTATAATAATTTACTTTTAAATTTTTCTAACTGTGTTATCAACTATTTTTTGTCATGACAAAATCAAACCAAGATGATATAGGCTACTGTTGAAGTTTTAAATTCTTTGTTTGAAGGTTATTTTTTTGACCATGGAAGGATTGTGAAGGAAATAGGATTTTTCCGGACATTTGCCATCGTTCAGTGAAACAAGAAATCAGTAACACAACGTTTCGAGATCTGAAATCTGATATCTTCTTCAGGTGAATAACTAATCTAATACATAATTACAAACTAGGTTAAAATAAACAAATCCTGACTTAGGCGTGCCACAACGCTTTGGTATGATTTGTTTATTTTAACGTAGTTTGTAATTATGTATTAGGTTAGTTATTCACCTGAAGAAGAGATCAGATTGCAGATCTCGAAACGTAGTGTTACTGATTTCTTGTTTCACTGAACGATGGGAAGTTTTAAAATTACTATAAGTGTACCATGTGAGTGATAAAAAGCAAATATTCTCAATAAATTCTTGTAGAACAGATTTTATAAATTAACTCATACCGCATCATAACAGTGAGCTACTCAAAAGTTTCGAATTCACAAAATTCTCGAAAATCCATTTTGATTTCAAACCATAACATTTAAGTCACTACTAAATATTTCAAAATATTTTAACGAACTTCCAGTGCATAAATATTATACTAATTTTTGCCAGAAAAACTCTATTATAATAACTACTTAGCTAAAAGATAATTAAACTCATGCAAATTTTATTTTTCGCATTACCACTGCAGGTTATATTTTGAATTTATATTAGCAAACTTATTTTTTATCCTTAAGCAGGTATAAATGACATACAATTAAATAAATATCAAATTGTATTCAAAATGTATAATAAAGAATGCAGGAGTACTCTACCCCATGTACTGCATAACAGGCTTCTTAGGGTTCAATGAAAAATTTCAAGTCACTGAAAATTCAAGGTAAACTATTGAAAGATTGAACGGCAGATATGCGGGAAATAGAGTTTTTAGTTTCCCGGCAAAAATAAAAACTGAAAATTGTGTCAGCCCACTGAGTGATAAGCTTTAACGTCGCTAAGCCAAGTTCCATGGTTAGCTATGCAACATCATGAAATTCTTTATTTTCTATTTAGAAATGAAGTTCCAATACATGTCGATAGATGAAATATTTCTCTAGATATTTTTTTACATGATTTGCTCTCAATATTTGTTCATTAAATTGGGTTACATATCATTGTTGAATAATAAAATTCTACATACCAAATTACAATGAACTGATGTTAGATGTGTTAGATGAATTAGGCTAATGTAACACATATTACACTCGCGTGAATATACTGAGTTTGTTTATAAAGTTATTTATCTCCTATTTTATCGTTGCCATCATGGTTACCCATAAGAATAATGTACAAAATCCACTAACTCCATCCACTAAATGTACCATAATTGAACTCAGAGTTATTAATATAGCAATGAAGCTTCTTGCACAATTTTTATAGATGAGTTCGTTTTCAAGAAATCTTGCGGACAGACAAGCAGAAATCAAATATTTCCAGATTCACGAATGATAGATTTTGGTAACCCTCAACTAATAATTATGATGCAAATAAACAAATAAATTATATTTTGAAACACACTAGAAAAACATTCGTCACTGAAGTGTCAAAATAAATGACTTTGCTATCGCTTGTTAAATAGTAAACAATTGCATTAGCTAAATAACTAAAGCATCGGAGGTGGAATTTCGTATTCACAGCACTTCTGACTTTCAGCCAACTGTTTCGCGAGGATAATTGAAGTTATGTATTTTGAAATTAAATTGAAATTAATTTTATAGTTACTGAAGTTGACTGCATTTAGACGAGTTTTTATACCTCTTTGTACTGTCCTCAGTTGCTTATTTAGTCTCTCTGCACAAAATTCAGAACATTAGGTAAAATTATAGTGGTGTATAAGTATTAATAAACTATATTATTTCATAATCGTTAATATGTAATTTTTTAGATACGAGTATCATTATCCAAAAATTAAATTAGGCCTTTTAACCTTTTAAAGAAATAGGTTCCTCAAAATTACGTTAGTACCCCTACATTTAATTTTTTTTAACGGTGGATTGGATTACTGCACCTATCCACTCTTAAAGGAATTAAAAAATTCCTGTGAAAGCTCCCCACATACCAAAGATATAGAATTCTGAACTTTCAATTAGGTCCTGGACTTATGTTTAACTAAGATTGTTACTAAAAGGAATGTGGTCACGGTGCCTATAAATAACATTATTCTCTCAGCCACATCTATTTTGACATTACAGTATTCGATTTTCTTCCATCTTAACAAGATTTTCTAACAAGTAAAATTTATAGTGTACGAGGCGAAAAATGTTTTAGAATGGTATAAATCTAAAGCAACTTTCCAAAAAACAAATTTAAGGTAAATAAAATAAACCTATATAAAAATAAATATGGTAAAGAAAACATGTATTTAATATGAACTCATTATTTCCATCTTCAACACAAAAGTAATGTTACATCGATTAAATACATTTACCATATTTACTAAAAACGAACTATATTTTAAGATTACCTGAAATAAATTTAGTTAAATTTTTTTTATTGACAAGGCAAACGATCTGTTGGACGTAATAATACACGTTTAAAGTACGGCAAAATCATTTATAATTGAAGAAAAAAAAACAGTGTTAATCAAACAGGGTGTTTGAGTCGTTGGGGTGCTATAAATAAAATATTTGGTTTTATGCAGAAGACCCATTGTATATGTGATATATTTCATGTAAAACTGCACGAAACGGCTCTCTACAAATGAGGAGAAATGTGTCGTGGCCTCACATGGGACTGACAGTCGATAACCGAGTTACGACCGGAAATGGAAGTTCGCTTCTGCAAGGAAAGACGACAATGGATTTCTCTGCTGGATATTGTGTCACGTAGACTTCAGTGAACCGTACTAAAACTAGTAGTAAACTTAGTTTTATCACAACTTATACTCATAACCATATCATAAATGTTTTCCAGGAGATCAAAGGCGGATCTTATTAAAAGATGTAAATTTAGCGAAAGTTTCCCTTGTTGTATTATTATTAACACCTAATGTTTGTTATACAGGATGTTCCAGAACACCAGTCCAGTATTAATATAAGAACGCCATGAGCCAGAACAACCAAATAAATTCAAACCAACTAAATAGTTATTGGCTATCTGATGAATTAGTTTTCTATGTTTGAATAGAGAATAATAGGTTCAAATCTCGAAAAGTTCAAATATAAACATAGGCCAAGTTATACAGAATTTCAAATCTGGTTTTAAGCCAAATATTTTAAAATTTTTTTACACTTTTATATTTATTTGTTTCGAAATGGTGGCCAAATACATAAAAAAATATGATGTTTCTATTTTCACTATCCTAAATTACGGTTGCAGTTGTAGGTTCGGGGGATTATCAAAATTAGTGGCTAAATACCCTTGCATCATATGGAAATTATGGAAAATACAAATTTGAATTATCTAAAAGATTTAAAACGCCAAATTATGCCGTGTTATACATTTACATTTAGCGTTTAGCAATAGGTCTAATCATTTAAAAATTGCAGCAAAACTACCGCAAAAAGTGGTTGTTGTGTTTTTTTTTTCAAAAATTAATGCATAGATCAAACTGAAAGGCATTGCAATTTAGAAATTACTACCAAGTACAATAAGTAACATTTATTGTAAAATATACCACAATACTAGAAAACGTAACAATCAAGTTTTGCAATTGACTTTTAACATGAACTTTTCAATGTATTTATTCATTCTATACTCTATGCTTGAGTGAAATCACAAATCAACTTTTAAAATCCAAACATAGCTTACCCCACACACACACACACTTGTGAAATGATTTTAGTTATACCACGATTATTCTAGGAGGCATTTGTATATGACAAAGAGCAACGAGATGCAATATGTTGCCAAAATGGAATTCTCTAGATATTTCCTTCTACTTCAGGTATATTAAGAAATATTTCACTTTGCCTGCTTTAGGGTGTCAGTATATATGTTGTGTTTTATCAGATTGAGGCGAATTGGGTTTCAGTCTAAAATAGTGAGAAAGGATAATGTACATATGTACATACCTAATATTTTGAGATTGCTCCTCAGTTGCAGTACGTGTGGCATATTGTATGGACATTGTAGGGGAAGTTATTCACTTTGTCAGATTATTAAGTGACGATCCATTATAGACTCTTACAACATGGAACATCATTATGGAATAAGTCAAGGTCATTTCCTTAATGAAATAAATGTCCCACTATGGGTTGACACGTTCTCTTATAAGATAAAAGAACTACTTCATATGTATAAACGTTAATTCGTATGAATATGTTTGTTATTTGAAAAGAAATCCAAAGATAGTCACAAAAAAATAACAAAATAATTTTTTTAATAAAAATAAATGTACTTAAAAAAACTCAAATAAAACCAATGACCTTATAAGTAAAAAATTGTATTTCAGAAAAACAAATAACCTAACACAATTTTTGAATGTGGCACCAAATTTTAAGTAATCTAAAAAGTATTCGTTACAAAAGAATGTGGAAGAATTGAAAGACATAACGTGGTTATGTAAAACAAGTTTAAATAGTATAATTTTCTTACCGCAAGGTATATTTTCAGAAAGGGTTCTGAAAATATACCTTGCGGTAAGAAAAATTATATATATATATATATATACACACACACACACACACACACACACACACACACACACACACCACACACACACACACACACACATATATATATATGTATATAAAAACATAGTATAATAGTGAACGTACTTGTACACTTTGAATTGTAAATAATGGCTAATGCAGTGTAACTATCGATATTGATAAGATATGAAGTACTCAAACTTTGTGAAATTGCCCATATAAAGTGTTCGAAACCGTCACAAATAATCTTATTTTCTTTGTTACATTTTACATTTGTTGTATAGAAGGAACAAAAAGCTAATTATTTTTGAATATATCAACCCACTGTAGACTATTTCTACATTCTTAAATGACAACCAATGTTATATAGCACCTCAATTTTAAGCCAATGTAAAACTATATTTTGATGAAAGCTAAATCATATTCAAACGTTTGTTCGCTATGCTCTGCAATGTATATTGTTGTGCATAACATGTGCAAACTCTTCCTCAGTTTAAAAATGTAAATATAAATTACAAAATAAATTATAAATATTTTGATTGATTGATAATATTCTGTTCAAGTTATGAAAAAGTTATATTTTTATATCAAGAACATTTCTTAGCACTTGTCTATTACAACTAAATTTCTCATTTAAATTGTTAAAGTGACTTTAGTCACTGAAGTTTACATACAATAACATAATAACCAACAAGAAACCAATTGAGGGGGAAGTAAAGTTTGTCCCCGATAACGATGATCGCTTGTCGAAGGCTTCTTTTGACGTCCAGGCCATCCCTTTGTCTTTGAATGTCGCTAAACGTTGTCGAGTGCTTGTACCCTACATCACATTAATCATCCCTTGTAGCATTCTTCAGTCTTTGAGCGGCCACCTAATGATTCCCTTTCTCTGCAAAAGTCGAAATTGTGATTTAAAAGAAACCAATAAAATAATTAGTAGTACACTCAGGGATTTATTTGTTAAAACGACGACACCATATTTACCTCATCAATAGACTAACTTATTCATTTATCTCAATCATACTTTTTTAATAAATCTAAATTTTATCTCACATCAATACAACATTTTCATAAGCTTTTCACTAACCAGAAAGTAATTAGCAATTAATTAGTAGTCACAAGGTATATAATGATCAATTACAGGCATGCCTATTTAGGCTTAGCGAAATAGTGAGTATATTTCTTTAAAGACTAACACAAATCAAAAGCCAGGAGGGTTCACTTTTGGCTGATATATACCTTCCAGTTTAAATCCAAAGAGTGTAGCCAAATCCGATGTGTCACTTCAATCTTGGTCAACCCTATGGATGTCCAGGAGCGGCACAAACCACAAATATTAGGGTGCAAGGGTAGATAGATAAGTCCAATTTACTGTGGGGGAGGAGGTTGAACTCCTTAGTGTTGCTTGCATAGACATTAAGGCGTGCCACCCTGACCGCTATGGCTCTAGAGGCTGCCACAGAGCTGGCATCCCCTTCTTACAAGTAGACATGAATGAGATTAATGGCCATAATCCTTCCTCATTTATCTCTACAGGAGGTACATTCTAACCATAACCCTACCCAACTAAAATATCCTTTCGCTCTGGAACCTGCGTAAAGATCCTTATAGGACTACGAGCATTCTCCGTTTCTTGTTGTAAAACAGCAACAAATATTCAAACAGACATAATGCTGATATGTTCCTATATAGCATAATGCGTTTTAAGTTAAGTAAAAGTTGCACATATGACATCCTCCCATTATCGACAACATTTTTCTCGTAATGATCTCGAGTTGGTTTTTTCTATAATTTTGTACGTATTCACTACTGATCAAACTAAATAAGTCTAAAAATACAAGGTAACAATAAACAATTTTCATGTATGTGTCACGACACGAGCGGTAAAATGTATATAACCAAAGAGAAACTATATTATGTTATAGCAACACCTGTTATACTTCTCTGTAAGTACGACCTCCACAAGAAGAGGGGAATACACTTTGAAACAATGTTCCCGTTGGTGCTCGCAAGAGGAATACCGTTGTGATAATAAAATTTCCAAAGGTAAAAATATTTTCTAAAACATATGCTTGATATATTCGTATCTCCACCCATGTATTATTGGTACGGTAGACGCATTTTTAAAATAGCACGATTCTGTGTTTCAGAATTATTTTAAAACTTAAACAATAATAATCGTGAAGGTTACTTCTGTGCTTTACGCGGTTACTTCGTCTTACATCTCGTATGTATATTGTGTTATTAATGGAAGATGAACAATATGAGATATTTCTTAATAGTATATGTTTTATTAAAATATAGAAGACAATAAATTATGGGAAGTCTAAGAATGAACATTTTAAATCCATTATAAATGTTCGTTTATCACTATGAGTTAGAATCCCCCCTTTAAAATTGCATATTACTCTTTGTTTTATCTTAATTGCAATTTATAACAGTTAAAAAAAATATATATACTGTGTCAGAGTTTGGGCCACTTGACCAGGATACCGTGTGCAATACTGTAACAGACTATTCAAGCTGATGTGTGGTCCCAGGAAGGATGGGTAATTTAAAATTAGCGTGTTCATGCTAAATGTCACCCAATTAATTTGAATTTGTTAAATGACAATTGACTTTCGTCCTGTTACTACTTTCTTGAATATTAAATCACTGTTTATTCCATATTGCAATCATCAAATATTGTTGCCTTAAGAAAGTATTTTTGCATCATTACTTGAACTGAACCAGGGGAAAGCAGGTAGGCTGGTAGGCTGGGATTTTGTTCCCTGATGTTAGGCAGCATCTCTCCAACAAGAAGAATGGCTGCATTAAAGTTCTGCGCCCAGGCCCGTGGGGTGACTATTCTCGCTGTGAGGCCTGATTTGTCAAGAAATAAAAATGAATAAAATGTCTTACTTTAACTTTCTACCACAGCATTAATTGTGCTTTGCCGATATAAAAATGAAGTCAAAATCCCTAAAAACTATGAACTAGATTTAGATGTATACTGGAGTTGGAAAAGAAGACAAAAATACAATTTATTTACCATTGTACATTTTACCTTATAGCGGAAAAACGCTGGAAGGACGTTGTTGTGTTTAGTAAGAAAACATTCCCTTAAAATCGCTACATTTAATTAATATTAAGTTTAATATAAGGGATTAACAAATTTATAATGGTTTGCATTGTTATTTAATAAGTCAATCCAGATGTAGACCAAGAATTTAAGAACAATTTTATTGCAATACAAAACATTTGGTCATTTCAGATATGTTACTGTCGTGTAACATAAATATACACGACAGAACAACAATACAATTAAATTACAACCCTATAGCAGTTTAAAATAATTTGTGGATGTTGTAATGGTTTAAATTATGCTATGTATTTTTTGTTATGTTTCGGTTTTTGGTGTCAATGTTAGTCATTGAGTAAAACGTGACATTTTCAATACAATATTTCCAACAATTAATTATCAATAACACTTAATAATACACAATTCTTAGAACTATCAAAATCTTCTATATGTGTGGGTCATATGACCCACGCAAGAATATTCTTGACCTCCATTGATGACAAAATATGTCTTGTTTTTAAACTTAGCGTTTTAACACAAACACGGTTAATGTAAAACACATTGTTTGCCTTAGGAGAAAATGACAGACGTTAAATTCAATTCCGTCTCATGCATACATAGACAAGTTGTTTTAAGTTCTAAAACTTTTAGGTTTACGTTTTATAGGCTCAGCAACCTTAGTAATATATCAACTTTGTTGTCTACCCTTCTTCTCTGATAAGTCATCAGATCTCTTTTGTTCAAGTACAAAATTCTTAAACTCTCTCTCACACAAAACATTTTTAATTGGTACTCCCAATTGTATATGTTTATGTAGTTAAAGACGACTTCGTTGAGTCCTATAAAGTAAAGAACCTAAAACTTTTAGAACTTAGAAAGATAATATGTTTCTATATTACTATTTTTGATACGCATTTAAATATTACTACTTTTTCCGCCAAAAGTTTACAGGCAAATATTTATTCCTAAAATCTTCATATGCCATACTGACAAGAGACGCTAACAACATTAAACTGGTCAAGTTCTGGATTATGAACACACACTTTGTCATTTCATTAAAACTTTATGAAAGGATTTCCTTTGTCAGAGGGATATGTCCGGCTCACGGCTTCTATAAAAGTTAATGTGCTTAGCCATTACAATTCCAAGTCTCGAAATGATAATACCAGTTCTGAGAGTAAATGGTTTACGTTAGCTGTGCCATACACAAACTTGATACAACACTCATTATTATGTTTCTGAATTCCTTCGATTTTCGTCAGTCTGCTTTTGAAAATTGAAAACTAAATTTTTATATTGATTCCATTTTCATTAGAAGTTGTTATAAAACGTTTCACGCTTGCTATCTACAAATGTGTTTTGACGACAATGTTTAATTTTCAATGTGTTTACAATTTTAAATTCCAAAATTTAGAATTCAATTGCTCTTCATGTTTAGTTGATTTATTTAAGTGACTGATATATGATTAAATTAACTAAGACATTTTAAGACGTTCAGTTCAAGACAGACCTTAAATCTTATATTTTGTATAAATATGATATTTGTTACAATCATGGGAGCGCTCAGAACAGGGCAGAGAGGCAGCTGTGCCACCGGAAAAGTAAACATAGTAAGTTAAATGGCTATATAGTAATGGTATGAAACAAAAGTAGGTAGCGATGGTGAATAATCAGTTGTTTAACACCACTAATGGTTTAAAGATCGAGAAGTATTGGTTACAGGATAATTAGCGACCATCAACACCATCGAATGATGATTATCGAATGATATGAATCATCAATATTCATGACCATCCAAAGAGCTGCAAGCAAAATGTCGGACTAAATGACGTAATGGATATTTCAAAGATCAATTTGCTTGGATGCGTATTACTAATGTATATTTTTAAAAGGTTGGATCTTCCTGGATTAAAAGATTTATAAAAATGTCACAAAAGTGCATTAAATTTAATATTGTACCTATGAAGTCAAAATCAAGATGGCCGCTACTAAAACCGGATCTTAAGACATTTTCTTTTCAGTGCTCAGAAGAGAATGTGGAAGTACTAGTTGGATTAGACGAGGTTAAAAGCAACATCTGTCGATAGTAACAACAAACAAAAATAATCCGCAGTCCGCAAATGTAAACTAAACAAAACAAATCCTTCAGCGGAATACAAACTGTGGCAGCCTCCTCACTGTTTGCAGAAGGTTAACATGGGGAAACCGTTCGCGTTTGGCGTGTAAAGTGTGTTTGTGTTTAGTTTAATGTAGTCAGGCCCTCTGCCTTTATCCTCGATTGATAAATTTATTTCCTTAAAAAATGCCATTCCTTAGAATCATCTATGAGACTTGGAATGACAATATGTAAATTTTTTCAAATAGTAATACAGGGTGAGTGGCTCTTGGTGTGACAAAATCTTTTGGGTTATAACGCAACGTAAAATGTGATACAATGGCGATTATAAAAAAGTCTAACTCCAAAAATTAGGTCTGAAATGAATTATTTTTCAGTTTTTCTAAAAAACCCGTGTTTTTTGTACGTAAATATGATATTTCTCAGCAACGTATAAGTACATAATATGTGAGCAAACTACATCATTTTAGATTCTCAATTAAATTTTCAACTTGAAAAAAAGTTATCGGTTCAAACGGTAAGAAAAAGAAAATTAAGCTTCAGGTCGATTCAAATGGCAAAGCTGCTAAGTTTCAGAAAAACTGAAAGATCATTGAACCCCATCTTTTTACAACACCCTGTACACAAGAATGTGTCAAGTGATATTAAAAACTTTGCAAACTACTTTAAAAAAAGATTAAAACAATTTAATAACAACTGTACTTAATTTTTATGTTTTATAAAACTGCCTCATAAAACAAGGTATGCCATACCAACTATTTAGGTGTTTTGCCTTTAAAAAAATCTGTATAGGTTAATAGTTAACACTGAGTAGTCATAGGAACGGTATAATAAACATAATTTTTTGAGCATTAGTAAAGATATTTAATAATGGAACTTTAATCAATTATCATAAGGTAAATTGAAAATTAGAATACCTCATGAACACAAACATTAAAAATAAATCATTGCAGTTCATTCTCAAAATGGCGACCAGTATCTTTCTTACACAAGCTCTTGCTCGCTTTCCTCATTGCTCCTACGGTCATTTTAAAAGACAGTTTTTCTGCTCGAAGCCTTAGTCAAGTGTAGGCAGCCAGACCAAGTCTGCCTCGTAATTCTTCTTATGAGTTTACTGGGTGGAATGGAAACTTCCTGCTTAAACACACAAAAAAGTCCATAGGTGTAAGGTCGGGAGATCGGGCAGGCCATGCGACAGTTCCCCCCCACGACAAATCCAACGTCGGGATAGTTTTCAGTCAACCATTGAAGAGGACTATTGCATTAAAATGTGGAGGGGCTCCATCCTGCTGGAATATAAGCTCGTCTATCAACATTCAGTTCAAACCATCTAGAAGGTTAGGTAGGTCGTATTGTAAAAAATCGTAAAAGTAGTTTGTTCCATTTACAGTTCCATCAAATATGTGAGGGCCAATCAATTTGGTCGCCTAAGACCTCGTTCCATCCAAACATTAATACTAAAACGCGTTTGAAAGGATGTTCCCTATGTCCGTTGTGGTTCTGTTGATCCCAGTGGTGCATATTCATGACAATTTTTTTGAAAAATCCTGCTCTTGTAAACTGAAAGACTCGTATCAGTCCAAAGGAATTTTCGAATTGTCATAAATGATGCTGCTCTATGTTTCTGTTTAGCAACCAACGACAGATTTGTACTCTAGGAGCATAATCAGTTGCTTTCAGACCTTGAACAGGCGTAAAATGGTATGGATGGAACTTATTCTTATGCAAAATGTCCAAAACCTTCCATTGTGATATACGACCTACTTAACCTTCTAGCAATGGTTTGTCTACTACTAACTTCTGGATCATTCCGAAACTGAATTTATTCCAACTACTTCAACTAATCCGACATTTTCATGAACAATGTGTCCTACTTCGATAGGTCTTTTGTGAACTATACCTCCCTCCACAAGAGTTTGATGGAGTCTTGAGAACACAGAATGACTGCCCGAAGTCGGCGACCTTACAGGTAGCGAGCTTTGATACTCTCTTTGGGCAGCACGCGCCATTATTCCATCACAAAACCCGTAAATAATTACGAGGCATATCAGTGGATTCTCGAGTAGTGAACTCCATGGCAGCCTACACTTGACTAAATTGAAGCAGAAAAATAGAGTTTTATTGGAGAGAAGTCGCCATTTTCATGTGGACACTGTGGTCTTATAAAACAAGATAAGGAATTGTAAAATTTTAATACCTGGTGAAAGTGATTAAGATGAAGAAATTAAAACATTGATAAAGGATGTGACCATTAATCCGTAACTAGCATCCACAAATTAACTTTTAAAACTGCTTTACTTTTTTGTAATCTTCAATTCATTGTTTTTATGAGGCAGTTTTATAAAATATAATAATTAAGTACACTTGTTATTAAATTGTTTAAATCTTTTTGTAGCTTGCATGTTTTTTAATATTTCAAAACCAATAAAATTAGGTAACCGAATACTTAAACTATGGTCATATGGCATACCATTTTAAAGCCTATTAAATGGCAAAGTTTTTAATACCACTTGACACATTCTTGTGTACAGGGGTGTGGTAAAAAGATGGGGTTCAATGATGTTTCAGTTTTTTCTGAAACTTAGCAACTTTGCCATTTGAATCGACCTGAAGCTTAATTTTCTTTTCTTACCGTTTTGAACCGATAAATTTTTCAAATTGAAAATTTAACGGGAATCTAAAATTGATGTAGTTTTACTCACATATGCCTATACGTTGCTGAGAAATCAAATTTACGTACAAAAAACACGGGTTTTTCAGAAAAACTTGAAAATAATTCCTTTCAGACCTCATTTTTTGGAGTTAGACTTTTTTATAACCACCATTGTATCATATTTACATTGCATTATAACCAAAAACATTTTGTCACACCAAGAGCCACTCACCCTGTATATTATTTTAAATAATACGCATATGCATCATCTTCTAATTAAAAACAACGTAAACGGTAAATAAAAAAATAGGGGTATACTTAGTATTTTCGGAAGGTGGTGGTATTGTTGCTTCTTTTATGACATCCCAATCTGTAGCTTGATCTATGATGTCCATCTACATCTCACGGAGAGAAATCCTGCACATTTTCTGATAGAAGTTTTCGTGTTTATTAAGACATGCATAGGTACTGAGTAATATATCAACTGACCGAAACTTCGTAAAAAGTAAGGTGCAATCTGCTTTCCAATAAAAATGTTGATTACCTTAAGAGCCACCTGTAGCGAAACGATCTGGTGTTTTACACCATAAGAATAATTATAAACCTCAAACAGCTACACGCCCCTTATTTTTGTGATAAAATAATGTGAGATGTGTCATTCTTAAGACATATCATTAAACATCCAAATATTTTTATTTTTTATTAAAAAAAATATACTTTTTGAATAGTTAAACGATGAAGTGTATACAAGTTTGAGATATTTTCCTGAATAACCGATATAAATATGGAAACAACTGAAACTAAAACCCGTTTAAATTAGTATTAATCATGTCTTTTTAATGAGACATGTCCCATTATTGTACTACTAAAACTAAGGAAATAAAAGTGTTTGAAGTTTACCACTTTCACAACTTAGTTTACTCTTGTTCTTATTGAAAAAAGAGTTGTCATCTTAAATAAAATTCGGGCGGTCATAGTATTCCGGTTTCAGAAAATCTTAAAATTCTTAATATCGTATTATTTTGCAATATATTAAAAATATTTTTGCAAAAAGGTATTGATACCTTAAAACACGTTGACTGCGGCAGACGCCTTATGGTGACAGTACACCAGATAACTCAGTATCGAGCCGCAATTGAGGTGTGAATGGGGATACTTTCTTTTTTTATTTTATTAACTTAGGAATGATATCATCAGGCACTCTTAATATCTTCATGGCATCGTGTGTCCTGTCACACTGGTCTAGACTCGAACATTCTGGACCTCCATCAGAAACTTCTGCTATTACACATTCTCCCCTGCAATATCGCCTACCATTTCTGAAATTAGTTATGGACATTTCAGGGATTCCACGTCCTGTAAACCATGTTTCAAACCAAAGGGTAAACGCCTGGACTAGATGTGCACTTATGGATGGAGTATCAAAGCACTTTAGTTTTGAATATGTGGGTATATGTGTTGCACCTTCGTGTAACTTGAATGGCTGTCTCTGACTGACATATGTCTGCTCGGCGTTGAAAAATCAAATGCCAATTTCCTTTAATCGTGCTTATTATTCTTTGAGAGATGGTAATATTAACACCAACGAACTGAACATTTCTAGGATTCAAATAAAAGCAAAACCAATACATTTAGTTGCAGCGGTGACAATAGAGCTTTCTTTAGGTAGTGATGGCACAACCGATTGAATTTTACATTTCCCTTTTCAATAGTTTTTCTATTCAATGCGGAGTTTTCTGTTGAGTAAGTAATTTCCTGAATACCTGATTTTAACTCCCAAATTTAATTTTAGTTGCCATACATAAATACACCCACAATAATAATAAGAAGCAAATACCAATCTGATATGGACTTACGAAATAAAATGCTATTTAAAATAAATATTTACTAATTAACACAAAACTTAAACCCGAATTTTATTAATGAATTAACTAACTTCGTTATTGATACTACAAAGGAAATAAAATGTACTGCTATTAAAAAAGCTCTCATAAGCACATTATCTGATACAATTAATTTATATTCATTTGAAAGCCCGAATGTTGAAAATGTTGAAGCAGATTTCATTCGTTAAATAAAAACCACTGACGGAACAGTATTAACCAACTGAAAATCCCAGAGTAATTTTATTAAAACACGAATTTACAGGTTTTTTCGTTCACTTATTTACTGAAACACAACAACTAATAGAACTAAATCAACGAACCGAAACTGCTTAACTGGTTTACCAAACAATGGAATGAAAAGTTTAACTGTTGCGAAAGACTTCGACCAATTATACAGGGGTTTTATCAAATAAATGCATCAATACTTTTCAATCGTTCTTTTCCATTACTTTATGCAACACGCTATATATTTTCATAAAAATATATTGAAGATTTTATACTTATAATTAAATTATTTATTATAAGTATACTAAAACCTGCAGGTTTTAGTTTAAATTTTTAAAATTGCATGTGTTATGTATGTATGTATGCGTTGAAAAAGTGTTACTGGGTACCTTAAAGACTGTGTGTATTTAAGGATTTTTGCATGTCATTTGATTCCGGCTTCTGATTCCTTCTTCTCAACCAGACAGGACTAGTTGACAACACCCAAATCTAGGGCATTACTCCAAATTCCTTATTATTCCTCCTTAAATAAGTCATTCAGTACGTTCTGAACTTTCTACCATTTTGAAACCCATATTATTTAAATAAATATCTGTAGTGAAAAGATTCTGTAATGTTGAGGCTATACATTTACCTATCAGTGAGAACCTTAAAAGTTAAACGGAAACTTTTGAAAATCAAGATTCTGTTTGGAATTCAAAACTTACACAGATTTCAATCAGTTAAAATAATTCCAAATTGTATTAAGAAGAGAAATTTTAGTTTTATTAATTTTCATGAATTCCAAAGAACTTTTCTAAATCCAACAATACAAAATGGAACAACCACTCCCTAGATAAAGACCTCCGTTTTTTCTAACCTCATTCATTATAGCTGCCGATATCATAAGGAAAATACTTAACCTAATTAAGTTATGTTGAAATTATTCATAGTTCATTTTCCGTAGCAAATGTTTTAATTGTTGGAGGTATAATTCCGTTAATGTTATTGTAAATTTAAATTTTGAACAAATAATTATATCTAATTCATAAATTATAAATGAAAGAAAACGTTTTTACGGCTGTTGATAAAAAACAAATCTTGTGCTATTTATTTAGTAGCCAGTATATAGCATAATACCAGTTTGACAATAGTATGCGTTGTTTTATTTTACCATTTGCAGGCAGTGTTGGTAGTGTCAAGCAGGTGTACACTCTCCATTACACAAACATGGTGCAGCACTCCTCTATCCATTCATTAACCTGCTCTGGTGTGTATGAAATATTAAAGGAATTTTTCTAATAATATTGAAACATGCAAAAACTGTAAACATTTTTGAGTACCTCAACAGGGAGTTGGTGTCATATTTTATTTTAAATTAAGTGTGTTAATTTTGAAAGAATGGTATAATCAACTTTTAACTCTAAACACAAATAATTACAAATCACAGTTACACAAGTTATTAAACCTGAATATATTTGATCTAAAGCAGAAATAAACCTAAAGTATGAAATTAATTCATTGCCTTTGATCATTGATTGATCAGTTATAATTAGATCGATATCTCGTTTAATTAATGGCAATTTAAGGAGTCGACTTAGAGATTAAAGTTCAATGAAATGGCAGCGAGGGAAGTGGCGGCAATATCGAGGATATTAAACGAGCGGTAGACCCTGCTAGCTGATGGTTATCGTACTCTAAATGGCGGGACTTTATTATCAGACATACCCTCATTTTTTAGTTACACGGCTGACGGTATAAACGAACCTATATCGATAGATTGGAAAAATGGTTATATTTTACAAAACAATTTGATAAGACAATTATTGTTATGAACGTGATTGAATAAGTAAGGAACGTTTTGTTCTTGGATTAGAATAATTATTTTATGGCATTTTATTAAATTATGTTGTATTTATTTTTTTATTTTATTTATGCTCATGGGAATTTTATAGAATCCTTATAAAATGTTGTGCAGGTCTGTCTCAAAAATTTTTCATCAGATTATATTTTAAGGTTAGAAAACACACTCAATCCACCTAATCTTTTGCAAGTTAGAGCTTTTTTGCAAACTCAGGAAAAGTAGTTTTTAAATATTGAGTGTGAGATATTAAGTGAATGTATATTCATAAGTAAAAATAGATGTATTATTTGGAGGGAAGTCAGAGCCCCACTAAGAAAGAAGTTTATATTCAAGAGTTTCAGCGCAAAACTTCGTCCAGAGACTAATTTGTTATTGATAAGGACTATACTTTAAATTATACAATGTACTGTCGTAACAAATAATTTGTATAAGAAGACTATTTTTCATTTGCCTCACTTTTTCATAAGGAACCTAAAAGTGGCTTTTTAATTAAGACCAAGAACGTATTAGTATTTTTTTAAAACTATTAACATGAGGGAAAATAAACCGATATAACGGAGAATGAATAGATCCGACACAGCGTAAAGGAAGTCTACCAAACTTAATGTAAAGGCGATGTTTCTGCCATTTGACATTTTTGCCACAAAATAAGTAGAGTTCTTCCTTGAACCAAGAATGACTATGTATATGTACTAAGTTTCAAGTCGATAGGACCTTTCTATTAAGAGTTATCGCAAAAAAGGACATAGATACAAGGACGCGAATTTTAAAAGGACCTGTCACTATCCTCAATAAATTATAAAATGGATAAAAATAGTAATAATGGAGATGAAAGAATTCACAAGAAAGGCTCTTATATTCATATTTCGACAGGTGGTGTTTAAGGATGGATTATCCGATGCCAAAAAGCTATCGCTCCTTTGATGAATACCTTGTTACACTAAACAAAATATATAAAGTTGCCATGTGGTGAGTCCCAAAGCAGTAGTGACAAGAGACAGACATTTCTCAAGAACTTAGTTTTAAGAGGACTAAATCTCGTGCCGAAGATACGAGCTCCAGTTATTATAAGTGAGTATATCAATTACAGTACACCCGAGGTTGTCGCCTTCTTTACACGCTACACCAGACTTACATTACTCTTCTTTTGTGTTGAACCGATTTATCTATAAATAAAGTCATTACTTTTCTACGAGCCCATCGCCTCTTCCCTTGTCTTCAGAAGTGATTATCATACACTCAAGACATCTGGATGCGCTCTTCGAAGTTGCACAACCAGCCAATCTCGTTACATTCTCTGACACTTAGATACTAAAACTTGTCAAAATCTATTCTGAAATCAATGGGATGAGATATAAATCATTTGAGGAAGTGTTGATGGATGATTCCGAACCCTTTGTAAGGACATCTCTCAAACAACTGATAAAAGAGATTCTTGGAGGAAGACCTGATAAACCAATATACTATATTCCGGACTTAGTCTTATAAAAACGATTAAGGGTTAAGTAGGCTTATTTTGATTTAAGACCAAACAGTTTTCAATTATTGTGTTCGGGATCCCAAATCTGTTTCAAATTTAATTCGTCTGTTTAGAAGGATCTACCAGTATTATTTTTATATCTATATTCAGTAAGAGAATTATTGTGGTAAAGTTTTACATAACATACAGTATATTAGACGTTTCATAATCCTTAAAAATACGAAATGTCATTAAGTGTTTCTTCCTCTCTTTTTACTTTCTTCCGTAAAACAAATTTTTCTATAAGTAAAATTTGGGGTTTATTGAAGTCAATTACTTAAGTTGTTATTATTTACTTTATTTAAGTAGTGTAATTTTATGCTTATAATCTTCTGATTTCTTCAATAAAACATCCAATGTATTTTAAATACGATTTCTGAATAATCCTCTCTTTAGGTATTTTCATATTTACAATTTATGTTTTTGGGTGTACAATCGTGTTGTAAATATAAAATTGTGTGCCTAACCAACTCTTATATATATAACATATAGCTTGAAACCGGGTTACTCTCTTAGAAAGTTATTTAAAAATAATAAAAGTACTTATTGCCAAGATTGCATGGCGGTAGAAGTCACGTAGCTATTATGAATTGCACCTAATTTTAGATGTTAGCTATCCAAACACTCGCATCCCAAAATAGCACGATAGACTCTCTTAAACCGTTGGCAAGAGCAAATTTCCTTCACTAAAAGGCCATATGTTGGATAATACGTGATACCCTCTGGCTGCATGTATCAAAATGCTAACGCTCTAGAGACAACCATTGTGCCCCTGGCAGCTCCCCAGGCGAGTCGAGGGAAACATTCATTTCCGACTGTAACTGGATTATCGGCGCGGCTCTGACATGTGTCACTGACGTCACTACATACATACGCTCCTCACGTTCTGCTGGGATTTTAAATCTCACGCTCATCCACCAATATAATCTTTTAATGTCACCATTTAAAGACGTTCACTGTGTGTTGGATTATGAATGGATTGATCAGGTACTGTTGTGTTATGTTGCTGTTCTACTTAAAATCCAGAGCTGTATACTTTTACGAGCTTCTCATTCGTATGTTATTGAGAATATTATTATTAGCTAATCGACGTCTCCACCATAACAGGATCACTTAGTTAACCCTATGAACTGCATTCTTTCATCATAAAGGATTGGTGGAAATATTAATTTTCTTTGTGATCAATATTTAAATAATGTATATTTAAACGTAATATAAAGTCACTTAGATCAATATTAGAACTGTACGTATCGTCAAGATTGTATGGTGGTAGAAGATATGTGGAAATTATTAACTTTAATTGCAGTCAAATGTAGATATTACTTTACGTTTTCACCATTATTCATTGCTAAACATTTTGCAATTGTGTCATTCATTAATTTTACTGGCTTCTTAGTTGGTACAAGAACTTAGAGAAAGTATTTTGCAATATCGCGAAAAGGAAAGTTTTCACCTTATCAATTATCATATAATTTGAATATTATTGTTCAAGTTTGAATAGAGTCTTCAAATATATCCTGCCCCGTTATTTACAATAAAGGACCAAAATTAATATCAGCAGAAAAAATAAATTTTCCAAAGCTCGTGTTATAAAAGAGGTGATCGGTTACATGAAGTTACATGATCGGTATATTCATTCATTTTCAGTATAAAAATTCTTGTGCTAGATCTTATTTCTCTCAATTCTGTGATAGCATAAACGATCTACAGCTCTTTTAGTAATTGGTGTTAAGCATAACTCGGTTTACTGACTTGCAACCTATAAACACTTAAGAGATCGTGAGAAACATCATAAAACTTAACACCGCTGTTGCTTCTATTGCACAAGCGGTTAAAAGTTATAGCCGTACGCCTACTATAGCTTTACGTGGCCCATTTAGCCACGAAACGCCTGGAAATCGTTTTGCTTTACATTTAAATTTGGGTCATAAATGTACAACTTTCTCTTATTATTCGAGCATTCCTAACACACTAACAAACAAAACAACACATTGGTATCACAATTGGTTATTCAAAACTTATTCCTCATATCTGTAATTTAAACTGTACATAACACACGAAACCCTTAGCTAAGTTCGGTACTTAACTTAATATAACTAAATCAAACATACTGACAAAATTAGCATATACGTATATGCATAAATATGGAAATAACATCAAGTCCGTTTTACTACAGATGGATATTAAGAGGCTAGTAAAGAAAATAGCGTACTCACTCCATTCCCTCATAGTTTTAACATGAGAAACCAAAATTCCCAACCACACATCACATTATAACTTTGGAACGTTTATGAATGTTCCAGTCTCCTTTGAAAATATGTCATGGTATCATCTTTTATTTGGGGAGGAATAAAAAGTGTTAAGACTGACCCCATCTTATGACAATATATTTTTAAGGCCTTGATACAAGATAAATAGCTAAAAAGGCTCAAAGGTAAAGCTTATAGACAAGAAAGTTTCAAATTCAAACCGTCAAAAATAGGAACCACCTGAAGCTAGAATTTTACCTAACTTGAAAACGAAAATGATGTGGATATTGTGGTCGGAAATTGAATTTATCGGTATCTTTGGTTTTTTTTTTAACAGTGACTTTATGTTGCCTACTAACCGATGGATTCTTTTACTTAAATGTTTTAAGTAGTTTCCCAATCACATTTTGGAGGAGTTTTGAAATTCATCAAGCCGTCATCAGTTGATGTTATTATACATATCCTCGAAGGATAATTTTGCATTCTTAATAAATAACAAGTTAAGGGGTAATGGACTACGGGACATCTAGTACATCAATAATGTTTATCCTCAGGAATAAATATTGAGTAAAATGGCACATTAGTTTTGTTTAGTTAGTAGTTGTCCCTAATATGTATAGTTTCAATCTAATTAATCTGTTTTGTAAAGAAAATAATATACTATATAAAATTGTCATCATAATGGAAAAGTTTAAGATGCAATACATTACAAAATGTCTAAATACTTAATTCGTTTCGAATGAACATTGCTATAGAGTATATCCCAATAAACAATTGTTTTCGTAATTATATTCCAGGTAGGAGTACTCATGCAAAAATTTAAAATTTAAAGGTGAAATTTTCTCTAGATGGAGTGAAAGTTGTAGAAATTTCTTAAAAATTCCTAAGCAAATTTTAGAAATTTTCCTTCGATATAAATTATTTTATATATATTCACAATTTTATTCATTAGATAGGTTTAAAAAGTGATAGGAATGGTACTATAATTAGTATCCAGATTTTAATTAATGACTTTCCATCATATTATTTTTATTTTTTACTCTATGAACTGATATGTTACATTTTAATGTCTCGTGTGTATGTTACACGTATGTTTTTGTGTCATCGAGTGATAGTCTAAATAGAATTTGTTTGTCATAACAACCAATTTTTTTAGCCGCTAAAATTCACTACTTCAAATTCTTTACACAGTAAAATGTTATTAAGGGTAGTGAAGTTGTTTGACTGCGACAGTATAGTTGTAAAACAAATTTAGTGGGATATCGTTGCATATTAAGTGGTGAGGTGGGGAGGAGGAATGTTTTTTTTTTTAGATTATCATGATCACAAAAGAATATTTGTAATAATATTTTTATCTAAAAGTAATGTTCGAATGCGTAAAAGTATTGGTATTTTTAAATATTGGCAGTTATTGTATTTATTTTCTTTGGATTCATTCAGAAATGTAACTTTTGCAAGTTTCTACTCCCAAGTCAGGCGTTGGGCTTTGAAAAACACTTTCTTAGACCTTTAATTTTATAATACAACAACGCAGAAATTCACTAATATGAAGAATAGTTTAGCCCAAGATATAGCTGTATGCTGTCATATAAACGGCAAATACTCAAAATACTCACTTGGAAATGGTCGCGGAATAGCCTGTAGGGATACTCACGTCCTATAAAGACTGACAGTTATGTGAGGCTTTGGTGGATATCGCCGCGCCTTCTCACTTGATGTCCCATTGTCACTAACAGAGGCTCGATCCCAATCCTCCCAAATCCTTCTTCAATGGTTCCTAGGCTTAACTTTCCTCGATCACTCACCGGAACACATCTGCTCAACAGTTGTTTACAAGGTGAAGGTGTGATTTAGTAACTTTTTAACGCTGTAACCTATAACAGTGAAACTGATTACATATAACACTAACAGTGATTAGTACGTCAGTACATAAATTTTTTACATTATTATGAAAATATACTAAAAGTTGAATGTAAGTTGCATATAAAATGAATTTGGACGATAATAGTTAAAGTGGCCGTAATGTTTGAACGTTGGATAGGACTATACCACTGTAGGATAGGACTATATCACTGTAGGATAGGACTATATACCACTGTAGGATAGGACTATACCACTGTAGGATAGGACTATATCACTGTAGGATAGGACTATACCACTGTAGGATAGGACTATACCACTGTAGGATAGGACTATACCACTGTAGGATAGGACTATACCACTGTAGGATAGGACTATACCACTGTAGGATAGGACTATACCACTGTACCACTGTGAGATAGGACTATACCACTGTAGGATAGGACTATACCACTGTAGGATAGGACTATACCACTGTAGGATAGGACTATATCACTGTAGGATAGGACTGTCGCGTAACAGGCTTAGCCAAGTTTCCAGGCCAAGAGACTCTCAACTGTATCCTGGTTGGATATGGTTCACACAATTATCCTCTAAATTGCTTTGACCTAACCACAGCCTAAACGTACTAAAAGTTATCCAGTTCTCATGCCAAGGAACCTCCACCCCCTTGTTTGGAGGACATAACAGTTCTTGGCGGCATCTTGGCCAGATAAGGAACATCCCATGGAGGGACATGCTTCATTATCCAACTGACTGTTGCCTAGAAATCAAGTTTCTTGCAAAATTCTAAATCTGCAGCTTAATTGTTTCTCGGGTTATCCCCTGAGTAATAAATAGGGTTCGCTTACGCTTAGCCAAATTTTTAAAGGGTCTTTATATTGTCCATAAAACATTTTGTACTCTAGAGTTCCCGCGGACAGACAGGAGAGAAATTTTTTAAGACCCTTGGGCAATAGTCTTCGTTATCGCTCAGCCAATACTTGTATATATTTTATTTTGTATACACTTAAAATAAGCAGACTTAAAAATTACTTTTTCCAATGTTATTATTTTAAAATAATATCAATCGGGGTTTTCAAGAAGGTGTAATATATTGTTTATGAGAAAAACATTCTTTGGCATAAAAAACTACGTTTTAGTTCTTACTATGGTAATCCATATAAAATGATTTTGTTTAATTTTTAGAAACATTACATGTGTAATCAAACATTAAGCATTAAAGAAAGTATTAATGTTATACTATATAAGTATATTAATATTTATATAATAAAATACTATAATCCAACAAAATGGAAAATAACACATACAAAATTATGTTACTAATTTACAATTGCAGGGTAAATCTTTTCAAATTCGTCATTAACTTTTGTCGTGTTTTAATCTTCGTCACTTTCTAGTGTTTGAAAACCATCTTTATGCGTTTGAAAACCTGAAAAAACTATTTTTCACAAATTTAAATACAGCATAAAAAGTTTCAATTCTGTTATGTTGTGTAAATATGTGCAGTACGTGCCTGCCGCAACAGTAATTAACATGGAAGATCCAGCTTTAGAACTAAAACAAAGCTAAAACGTCACAACTGTGGTATTTATAGAATGTTATGATGGAGAGTAGCTTGTGCAACTAACCAGTAAAAACTAATTGTTTTTCTATTGAAAACGTTTCACAAACGCTGAAAAGGCTGCCAACGAGCCATCGTCTATTTCTGCGAGAGAATTTGTTTTCTTGTTTGTTTTCATTTTGCAGGCTGGACTGTCTATGTTTGTTTATATGATGGAAACTGTTTGGACAGGTTTAACCACGTCGAACACTTCAATTCCGTCCTATTAGTACTTCTGCTTTTCATACGTTTTACAACACTCTGTATAATTTATCTTTCTATAACTTCAAGCTTATGAAAACAGATACTACTCTAAGAAAACTGTTACTAAATATCTAAATAGTAAAAACTTAAACCAGTAATTTTGTACAAATGTATTTTTCCCCAATTTAATTTTCGAAGAGCTAATTCTAAACAACAATGAATTGTTTGCTTTTAATGAAAAGGATTTAATTTGGAATTTATTTAAAATTATTATTTTAACGAAGGGGGAAGGAATTTGATTTCTTATGATTTAAAGCGGAATTGTGTAGTAAGTATAAAACATAAGCATGGCCGTAATTTAAAATTGCTTTCATAATCATCCCGTATATTACTTAAAATACAAATTACTTTAGGTAATTTAAAAATAGAATAGGCTACTTTTAAGATCGGCTGTGTTAACATCAACCATACTAAAGTTTAAATGATCTGAATCAAATCAATAAAATAGGGTGATACCAGATTATTTAGCAAACGTGTTATGTAACTACTTTAATGCGATATTTGCACAGTTGTTTAATGTACTAAAATATGCAGTAATTGTACAAGAGCATTGTTCAAAATTTGCAATATGGGTTTAATAAATTTACGTAACTCCTATTTCAAGTTTTTACCACGTTATTATTTAGTTATTATTAATCCACGGTTATATATGCAGGTTTTTTAACAAATTATTAAGTCAATTGTTTTAAACCACTAGTCCGATTTTTATTTTTGAAGAAGTAATTAGATTTTAGGTTATATTTATCTTTCAAGTTTCGAATTTGTTATTTTGATCGATAACAACAATTAGCTGGTCGAATCATTGCATAATTGTAACGTATGTCTTTATTAGCGCACTACACTGGCTGTAATCAGCTGATGGAAGCGTTACGTAGTAGTAACATATGGGCATTACTATATTTACATTAATGAGGTAATCGGAGTGTTAAGTAATCGTACCGAATGGATCTATTACAGCTAAGAGCACTACGTAATTGATGATTTTTCACGGTTAAACTTGCAATGCATGAAAGAATAACTTTATTAATATAAGTAGTTTTAATTACAATATAACGGAATGAATTCACTTATCATGAGTGTGGTCAAAACGTCTGTGAATTTTAATCTGTAAATTATGACTGCAAGTTCTAGGGATAATTAAATACTGATATGAAATACATCTTAATTAAAAAACTCCGAATGTATTTTGTGGCAAGACATGTCGAGAACGGTTTCATATGTGGACTTCAAGTTTGGCTTGAAACTTTATTTCTACAAGAATGATTTCTATGATGCCTATTTTTCATCACGCAGGATTTGTCGAGATCAAAATGCACAAGGCATTGCGTTGATTTGAACTTTTCCGTGTAACTTCTGCGAAACATGTTACGACACGTTAGTGTTGCAAACTTCCGACTCTTCTATTACTATATCCAAATAGTACTATAACTTTTTCGAAATAACCCATAGTTTGTTAATTCTTTGAGATAATCTATGTTTCAGTTCAACGATGGATGTTTGCTTGATACAAATTTTAAAAACAATTAACATTTGCTCTACTACAGTAATGAGCACACATGTATTATATTACGACGAATTCACACATAATTTTGTTTGCATCTACAACCAATATTTATGAGAACTGATTTGGTCTTGTAGAATCACATTAGAAGCAAGTCCACTTTATATGGTTGAGATATTTATGGCGGAATAAATCCGTTTACTACCATAGAAGGATAAAGGCCGAGTGAGTGATCCTGGAGAGGCAAGGATAGGTTACCATTGAAGAAGGATTTGGACGGATCGGGGTTAGTGACAATGGGTATCAGCCGATACGGTGATTTTTACGGAGAATTCTTATAACTGCCAACTCGAGGCTTTACTGGATTTTATTTCTATCGGTTGTATCTCATTTCTCACTTACACATAAACGTATCATATCAGTTGTAAAACTCGTATATTTAGATAGTAATTCTTGTTTTGCTTATAATGTAGTGGAGTACATTAAGACATAAAATTAATTACGTAAAGAGTACGTAAATCATGAATTTCTTGCTATTTTGACCTAATAAAAAAATACAGAAAACGTTATAGATCACATTTATTATTTTTACAATTACATGCATTGTGTATTTATAAAGTGCAAATTTTCTCTTGATCAGGCAAAGAATAAGCTTCCAACCATTTGATAAAATAGTCCATTTCCACAAAAATGTTTTTCCTTTAATTTTCAGTGTCAGGAAGGGCCCAGTTATATCGATAGGTACGCGCTCAAAAGATGCTCCAACGGTATACTTCTGCAGGGGGGCCTTTTTCGACGCAAGGTGCCATTTGCTGATGCGCAGGTACTACAGTTCCTGCACCAATTCTTAACGTCCAACTTCATGTTTTGGCCAATAAGACCTTTATCGTGTCCAGAGTTTTATTTACTACCAAATGGCCTCCTGAAACGCCATCGTGCAGTTGCAGGGAAACTATGAATTACTTTTCTATTTTCTTTGATTACCCTCTGCATTCTCTCATACACGCTTCAAGGTACCTCGGTCTTCTTTAACTGAGCCCTCTGTGCCCACAAAGTCTTGATATTCGGCGGCAACGCAGCTAGTTATTGCCAGGCGGCTCTTTCCTTCTATGATCTCATCCAAGCCCACAGGTATTTCGGTCCGGCGTCTTCCTCCTTCGCCTTAACATATCAGAGTGCATTGGTAGTTTACAACTGTGGTCCTCCTTGCAGTGGCTTCCTTGGCACAGCTTTGACATCTTTCATCGCAGGGTCTTCGGGAAAGAGCATCGGCGTTATGGTGACTATTTCGTATACGATGAACCAATTCTAAGTCATATTTCTGCAGACGTTCTATTCACCGGGCCATCTAACACCCCGGAGACTTAAAATTCAAAAGCCTCATCAAAGCAGCGTGATATGTTTTCAGGGAAAATAGCGGTCATAAATATATTTATGGTAGTGATTGGTGGACTCCACTAAAACCAGCAACTCACCTTGGATGACACTGTAGTTCCGCTCTCGCTTTGATAATACTTTGCTAGCATAACCGAGGACCTTTTCTTCAGCCTCCTGTTTCTGAGACAGTACCCCCACCCCAAGTGCGGTATTACTAGCGTCGGTCTCAAGATCACACCTACACTCTGGCCTTGAGTATCCGAGAATTCTAGCATTACTAAGTGCTTCTTTTAACATGTTAAATGCTTTTTGGCATTTATCGTTCCAAAGACAAAGCTTCGTTTCTCTTCTGTAAGTTTTATGAGAGACTTCGCGATGTTTGAAAATCCTCTCACGATCCTCCGATAGTACGCGCAAAACCCCAAGATACTTCATACTTTGTATTTGTAGCGGGAGACTGGCCATTTGGTAATTACTGCAGTCTGCCCGGTTCCACGCATACACCGTAGTCGGAAATGATATGCTTCAAGTAATTGCCTTGCCTCCGAAACAGGTTGCATTTTTCGGGTTGAGTTACAGGTGGCGAATTTTAGATAGCACTACAATGCTTAATGTTATGTCTAGAGATGTATTCCACACGATCTAATAATGTCCTTACTTTGAAGAATTAAGTTTAAAGTATTTGTATTTTTATTGTCAGCGTTTGCAAAATATAAAATTTGTCCTGCACATAACGTTGCTATGGTGGAAAGGGTTGATTCAATGTGAATGTTTAGTTTAGCTCCAGTTCACCTTCCTGTTAGTGCAGCGTCTGGAATCTAACGCTCAACGTCAATTGTCAATTTTGCACCTGCTGTACAATTAGAATACCTCTGCACATAGATTACACTATATTTTGTAGTATAGGTGTCTCTGATGTTGAAACGATGTAAGGTGTTCATTTTGAGATTGTTCATAGCCGATAGCGGATCTTTTCAGACGAACATGAACCAGATTTCAGGAGCAAAGTCTATGACAGCGTCAGATTTCAGAAGCTATGTGTAGTATTTGTATGTAATATATTAAAAGGTATAACCGCTTTTTTATCGTTTGATGCTAACATAAAAACAAATTACAATGACTATAAATATACACTTCTTACATATTTTCTTGATCGTGGGGAGAAGGCAAACTCAACATTGGCGTAGGAAATATAATTCAATCGACCCAGAAGTGATCATATAGGTGCTAAATCTACTATGAGGAAACTGATTAGCTTCCAAATCAGCCATAAACTAGCTGGCATAATTACTGGTTACTAGTGGTTACTGGTTTTGTGCAGTGCATATATAGATATACTGATATGTATTTGGGAAATCAATCCCATAACAGGTAGCAAACGTGGCTATTTACGATGGCTCTATCACACTTTACGTGCTTATCAATACACGTAGTGTAGAGAAGATGAAATATAGAGAAAGGAAATTCCATTACGCAAGCAAATGAACTTTTCAGCAGAGTCATGAATAATTCTTTTCACTCTACCACAATGACGTCTACAAAGATTAGTACATTCAGAGTTTACAATAGTGAGTTAAAACTTTTCAAAGCATTGAATTATGAATTGACTGGACATCTAGCTATCGACGTGCAACTATACATTTTAATATTTGACTACAAACACTACAAAGATCGCATTTTTAATCCGTTGTTTGTCAAATTTTACGCAGACGTTTATCTTGAAAAAATTAAACTTGCTGTTCAGCCTAAGCAGATTCATGAAAGTAAAGTTCTATAATATAAATTATTTTTAGAGATAATAATAAAAAATATCAAAAACAACGAGGCTCCGATCTCGTTAATTGGGTCGGGAGCTGACCCGACAAACGTTGTTTTGCATTATAAATTATTATTAGTATGTGCGAATGTATTGAAGAGTGGAAGAAGTATAGAGCGCTGTAAATGATGACGGAATATAAAAATTACAAAACATTAAAAATTTTTATTTTCTCATTTAATATAATTTATTCTGTATAGATAATTAACATACATGATATTACTAATTACAACATCAGTTCCTTAACGCAACAGATTCTAAAATATTTTTTGCTAGCCAATCTTTAGCTAACACAAACAAACTGAATGATTTGCCCACTCGAGAGCATGCCACATATAATAATTACACTTGTGAGAAGCAATACTGCTACACGGATGCTTTTCTACAACCTACAGTGCAAACCTGTATGAAGATTTCTGCTTGGGGTAATTATATTTCCTACGCTAATGTTGAGTTTCCCTTCTTCCCATGAACAAGAAAATACGTTAAAAGTTTATATTTATGGCTATTCTAATTAACTTTGTTAAATCTTTTAGATCTAATACTTAATATTTGATTAAAATGCACAGCTAAAAGTACGTTAAAATGACAATACGCGTTTGTTTCCTTTTGAACTAAAAACATTGTTAATATTTTAGAACATTTAGAGCGGGAATTAGTACATTAGTTAAAAAGCACAGTGCAGAGAATTTTCATCTAGCATAGTTCTTGCCGACTGCTTCAAAGGGAGTCTTCGGTGTCAAATTCTGAGCTTTTTATGTTTTGGGATACACAGAACAGCTGGTAACATTAAAAATGCTCTTTTAATTAATATTTTAGAACTTCGTACGCAATCTTTAGAACCGAAGTACTTATATTACTTAGTAAAGCAATTATTATGTAATATGATGGGAGTCCTATACAAATTTTAAAACGTAAGTAGGCATACATCAGGTAGATATTATTTAAGTTCGTGGTAAATAGTATCAGAGTTTAACTTAATTATTATATCATGTTTGGCACGTATAGGAGCATTTCTGGTTCTAATTAATTATATACATAACGTCACAGCTGAATCTGCCTTCCAGTACTACAGTAGAGTTTGCCTTGTTGTTCTGACGAAGAAGAAATATATATATATATATATATATATATATGTGTATATATATATATATATATATATATATATATATATATATATATATACATATACAAGGTGTTTGAAAAGTCTGGGTACGGCTTAATATTTTACAAACCATAGCATACAACATCTATAAACTTTGCACAGTGTCATATGGCCTTGTAAACTATTTTTCCTTGCTGTTACGATGACATGCCAACCATGGGGGGACGGCCCACAGAGGGAAACATGGAAATCTTAAATTAAAGCATGGGTCGAGTGATACCTCATTTTTCAAGGTCACCGTCCCATTTTAGAGAAATATTTTCAAGCTGTTAATTAAATAATGTTATCAGATAATTGGAGTTTATTTTTTATTTTGATGAATTTGCACAGATTTGGCTATTAAATTTTGCGACTTCAGTACTTAATCGAAGATTAATGCCGAAAACGTTTTGGCCAAGAAGGCAGAGACCCTAAGGCGAAACATATCGACAGCACCAATTTGGGAGCTTTGTTGACAAAGAGAACGTGACAGTGATTTTTACAGCTTGATTCCTCAGTAAATAATTAAATAATATGAAGGAATAATCAAATCAAGGTTCCAGAGATAAGTAGACAGTCACTACCTATGTACGGTGACAGTCTGATCTTTTACGCTTGTCCTGCTTGGTCTTTTATTAAACACGATCATATAGTGTTATTGGTGTTACTTCGTGTCATCTGTCCGTCCTCCTGTTCGTATGATAACTTTCGATAGAAAGATCCTGGAGATTTAAAAATAAATATATGGGTTATTTTTAGTTTAGAGAAGACCTCTGTCTAAAGGTTAAATAGAGGCGATGTTGCACTTACGCTAATGTGTTACGTCCTGACGATACTCCCTTCATACAGGTTTATTAATTTATATTATTGGTTACATACAGAGATTCTAAAAACTGCGTTTTTCACTGACAAAAAAAATGTAATTGTGAGCGCAACAGCTTACTACTACCTGAGGAATAGGAAACCGCTCTAGGACCTTATTATATGCCCCAATAGGAATATTTTAGTCTTCTAATAGCTTAATAATATATACACAATTAGCTTAATTATATATGTGTTTGTAATCAACATTTATTCGTCAGTAAGTGTTTAATACTTTGATCATTGGTGTGTATTTGGTTTCATAACGTAGAATTACAAAGTATCGTATATTCTTTCTTTATTAAATTTATTAAACTTCAAACAGTCTAACAAAAGTTTAGTTTTTAACAAAAGGTAAAGAAAAGCGTATATTTTATTGTTGAAGTATACATTTATTGATTTGAATACGTCTATTGTGTCTGAAGCCAATTAACTAATAATATTCTGTACCGGTCCAGTGTTTGCCCTGTGTTTCTACAACAGACAATGGCTACTCTGTTTATTAGAACAATTCAGTATTGTTCTACAGGTTTGTTGATTCTACTAACGAGATTCTTTCCTTTGTTATAGTTTTGTTTATAAAATGTACCAGTGTTTATGAATATTTATTATTATTAGTTATTCAATAGTTTTATTTTAAATTTAATGAATGAATCACTTCAATCAGAGTAATATTATTGGATTTCTTAATAGAAACTAAGAGAGTTTAATTTTCAAACATGCTTGCACAAAAATGTTGTTATTTGAATATAGAAGACAACGTAAACAAATAATCGAAATAAATTAACAAACTATTCCTGCAGTGCAATCCAGTGCCAGCTAAGTAAGAAAAGATTCAAAATTTCTTTGTTTCTACTGCTTTGAACAGCTATATTTGACCAAATATATACAGAAGAATATACTGAATATACATAATTAAATTTACAAAGAGATTTACAAAGATATACAGAATGGTTTTTAAGAGTTTTATCAAACAGCAAAGTTTAATACTAAACATTAAATTATAATTATTCTTTTAATCGAGCCACCTTAATTTTTTTTAGAATTATTTAGAATAGTAAAAGTCAATTCATAAAAAAGGTTTAAAAATTCCTTTACATCTTTTTTCCGATTACTTACATAAATAAAAAAAGTAAAGAAATTTAACTTATAGGTTATAAAAAATTTAACGAAATTAATTTTTGAGAACGGTTTATTATTTACTTCTTTGGGAATAGTAATATTTATTTAGTAGTCTATGCGGACAAATATTTCAGAATTTTCTACTTCTTTAATGTTTTTATATTATTTTTTAAATTTTTTAAGGAACTAGCGAATTCTGGTAGCCGATTCTTGCTACTAACTTTAGTGAGACGTTAGTCTGCTATTAAAAGGTTTGTTCATGTTCGTGCCTTAACATTAAAAATTACCATCCAGCATTTTACTAAGCAACTGTAATCGATGAAATGGCAGTAGATTATCATAAACACCGGTTTGGTGGTGTGTAAATCCCTTTTACACGTTATGGGAGTGGTTTCACTGTCGGAGCTTTAAATTTTATTTAGTTAGGTGTTGGGGTAGGGGGAAGGTTTGACACGCCATTTCTCTGTTGCGTGTTGCTTAGATTTGAGCTGTTAACGTCTTGTTTATAATTATTAAATTCCTTCATGTTTACCTTATTTTTAATTATATATACCTGAAAAGATATAACCTCTTGAAACATTGATGATTTTTATATTAAATTTGGGAAATGTTCACATATGTTTCAATATTTTTAATCAATGCATCGTTAATAATGAACTTCAAACAAAGTAATTACCGAAAGCCTTACACAAACATTAAACCCGGATACTTATATTATTAAAATGTTATTAAAGGGTCTGAAATTCAACTCAGTTTTCCATATAATATTAATATTGAAATAATAAATATTGTTTGCATGAGAAGACATTGTTTGCATTAAGTTACCACCTAAACAAGTTTTTGTTTAAATGCTGTTGTTGAAGATGGACGATGGATTCATAACAAAATTAGGACACAAAGTTTCGAGGATTGAAATCTATGCTCTTTATCACGTGTAAAGTAACCTAAGACATAGGGTTAAACATGTTTAGTCTTGAATTTTTGGTCACCTGAGGAAAATGCTCAAAAACTTCGTGTAAAACATAAATTTAAACATATTTTATCGACGAATCCGAAATCCTGTTATCCTTTCAAAACTAATTGATATACATGTTAATCGAGTGTAATATAAGCAATTAGAACATGGTCTTTTCAATCCTCTCAATGACGTTAAAAATATTTTTGGTCCTTAAAATAATATTTGGACTCTCAAAAGGTTTATACATTTCATTAAAACAAGACATTTTCACACGTATAGTTTTAGCCTCAGGTGTTCTAAATCGTTTATGGTATTCTTTGTTTATAGTTTTGTTAAACACGAGCAGCTCTAAAATAATTCTTAAGGAGAAGGCTGGCTAAGTGTGTGTTAAACCCAAATTTGTCTCATAAATAAATTGTTTGTTTTAATGCCCCGTAGAGTTCCTTCGCACAAATGAACACATTTAACTTAATTCATGATGCAGTCCAAATCTGGACATTGTTGTTAAATACACAAAATGTATAAAATGTCATTTATGCAAAAATTTTCATTGCATGGCAAATTATATTTGAACAGACAATTACTAAATTATTTCAACCAGATCCCAAAATAAAATAATACAAAATATAATGTGGTGGTCTAAATAAGTCATGTAAACACCGAATATGAGAATTAAGACTGCAATATGATAGTAATCTGGTTAATATCTATAATCTCCTAACAAAACAGGTCTCCGTTTGAAAATATGACTTTATAATTTAAGGGCTCTGTATATAAATCATAATGATATTGCCTAGATATTAGAATTTTTTTATCACAGATTCACTCTATCTTTTAATCTATTGTGTATTAAAATACAAAAGTATAATCCAATGACAAGTGAGTTATGAAATTATAGCATATCAGTAAATTAAAAAATACTTAAAATAAAAATTACAAAATAAACTGAAGCGAGTTGGACAACTTATAAGGTAAACGAGTTTGAGTAATCTTTCTCCCTGATCACCAATAGAAGGTAATATTTTCTCTGATGGCAAGGTATCAGTGTCATTACTTTGGCCCTGTGAAGACTAATGGAAACTGGTGATTTAATTGCGCTGGACTGCTCGCACAGCGCTAATGGTGATATCAATTGGCAGGTTACTCTGATACTGTTAGCACCGACAGCTGCGGCGTTAACGTCACCTGCTCCAGTCACTGTGTTTTACAATCATTGCAAATACAATCATGTTTGTTATTTAAGCTTTCAATACAGAAGTACTTTCTGATTTTTAATCCAGTATAGGACAATTGTTGTTTTCTAAGTACAAATCTAAAGTATAACGCGTGTCTTTGGGCATGCGCAGAAATAATCTGTAGCCAAAAACATTTTACTAAATATCGCGTATGAGTATAATTAATAAATATACGACTACGTTTTTATAAACAATTTTTAATTTATCATTTTTACTCAATTTTTCAGTTTTAAAGGAAAAAAAAGATTTTCCTTATTAAAAAAATTTTTAGCTATCAGATTAAAAATATGCGTTTTTTCAAAAATATGCATAAAAACAACCATGTTATACTCAATTTGTATAGTTATTTATAACACAATAAAACATTAGTAAAAACCTAAAAAAACATCTGCCGAAATATTGTTTTGTTTATATAAAGGTTTTGATTTTGTGTAAGCACGAAGTTGAAACAAGTTTCAGACCCTTTTCTTTTAAAAAGAATCTATTCTTAGTTCATACTCTAGAAACAGAATAGATTGTCAAACCGTTGATAATTTCCAAGGTAACCTTTTAAACTTCTAACAAAATACATTAAAAAATATTGACTTCAAAACATCAGTGGCGACGATAGCAACATCCAGCAAACCGACATTACCGTGTTAAACTCAGCTAATTATACATCTGGAATGTAGAACGTCGAAATGCTCTCCCTTTTACTGTCAATGTCGTCTTTGAAGGCGACAATGTCGAGTGAAGTCACATTTTTCATATAAAAGTCCTACTATAAAAATTATTGTAATTTTATTGGAAGCAGGTTTGCTCATTTCCCTAAACGTTTGAATTGGCAAACCAATCACACGGCTTCTCACGCAATTCCGTAGGCTTTGCAAATGTATGAGCACTTCCGGTTCAAGTGAATTATATTTCAGACGGCAATGTTGAATTTGCCTTGTTACCACAATTGAGAAAATATGTCAAAAGTGTATATTTATTGACATTTTAGTTTACTTCGGTCTTAGTATTTTTGTGCTATAGTTGATTTTGGCTTGTTTCCTGATCAAGAATATATATATATATATATATATATATATATATATATATATATGTATATGTGTATATACAGGTCTGAGAAGCCTATTTCGTTCAAAAGACAACTAAAATGGATTAGTTTTTACATTTATAGTAAAAGTTAAATAATTAATTTGTTTTGATATCTGCAATATAGTACTGACCAAGCATTTCATACTTAATATTTGCTAAAAGCACACAGGTAAAAATATGTTTTTAATAAAACTTATACTTTTTCATCTAGTGCACAACATCAATTCTAGAAAAAATTTGTAAAACATACTCTTTGCTTCAAAACTATACATGTAAACAAACTGAAAATAGTGATTAAATTAATTAAACATATGGTTTCGCTGTCGTAAAACAATGTTTTAACAGAACGGGTAATTACATGTAACAGCCTCTTTCAATCAACGACAGTTGTTTGCTTTAAAGAAACATGCATTTTTTTAAATTATGGAGAGAGAATTTAAGATTAACAAACCAATAAGTTGTTGGATTTAATTGAGATCCGAATATTTATAACATTACAACAATTTATATATTTAATTATTATGGTCATTGTTAATTGATAAAGCTAATAGTGAATATACAATTTTCCACAGTTAATTTTTATTGACATTAATAATTTGATGTAAATAAAATAGGTACGAGATTTTTCCATAAATGAAAGAATGTTTGAACATAAATAACATGAAATATTAAAGTTAAATTGTAATCATATTTAATTTTATGGAACGTAAATACAACATTGTGAAATCATTATTAGTAGTATCAAATTAAAGATTTTTCAATTGCTCCATTATCTTTATTATTACTTTAGGTAATACTAAACTTCTATGTTAAGTAAATATACTCGTCCCTGAATTGGGGTAGGGTACGATAAGCGGACCCTGTTTTTCATAGAAGAATGTAATCATCGATACCTAATATTCGCATCTCAAATCCTAGACTATCAATCTATATAAAAGTATCTATAGTTCTCAATAACAATTATATGTTTTAAATTAAAATATGAATCTAATATTTACAGTGATGAAACAAATTATTGAAAACCAAAATTAGTAAAACTGAAGACGACCATATATTTGCTCCTCTCACAGTTACAATTGTTTCTTTCCCACAAATTTCACATATGGGTTTTTCCGCACGAGTCCAACATGTTGAAGTCATGATAAACATGTCTTATCATATTTCAAAGCAATGTCGTGTAGTTTTCTAAAATTGACTGTTATTTTTAATAATAAAATGTTACTTATATAAAATTGAAATATTACATTAAGAGTATTATTTGAAAGTGTTTACAGCTATTGATATAGATTATTTAATTAATCGTTAAAAATAATTAATCAGTATCGATTGATTATATCGATGGTTACGATTAAGTAATATCGTTTGCCAATTTCGATATAAAAAACCGGGTCCGCTTATCGTACCCTACCCCTGAATTGTCTATAGCTCTTAATGTCTTTGTGGCTATGGTATTTTTGTCCGGACTGTTTAGAACGAGGTAATACAGT